>NC_092734.1:16741203-17341203 GCF_047496885.1 Scyliorhinus torazame
ACCTGACCTGCAACCATCTGTCCATTCCCCTGCATTTTCAGAAACAGATTTTGCTCTTCCAACATTCTCCAGCCCTTAGCATACCAATGCCAATATATTTCACACATGCCCCCTGATATTACAGTACCAACAGCCACCCTTTTGGAAATGTCATACCATCCCAGGTTTGATCCAAAGCCACTATCGGCATCCATATATTTTTCCAAGCTCTCTGGCAGCAGCCACAGTGGCCAGCCAACAGAGCTGACAAATGCCACCACTACATCCAATGCTCTTCACCGCTGATGACCTGCTCATCTGTGTAGTCATTGTACCTTTACTTAGAATAAAACAGCCCACAAACAGGCCATTTGACCCTGACCCTAACATGACCTACACCAGTGTTATGCCCCGATGAGCCGCATCCCAGGCTACCTTAATCCCTTTTTAAAAAAAACATTTTTAGTCAAACGTTCACATTTTAACAATCAAACATAAATCATTTACAAAATAGAACAATAATAATAATCACTTATTGTCACAAGTAGATAGTATCTCAATGAAGATACTGTGAAAAGCCCCTAGCCGCCACATTCCGGCACCTGTTCGGTGAGGCCGGTACGGGAATTGAACTCGCGCTGCTGGCCTTGTTCCACATTATAAGCCCACTGTGCTAAACCAGCCCAAATAAAACAAACCCCCCCCCCCCCCCACCTTCCCTCTAACAGTTGGCAGCAACCAACTCCCCAAATTGCAATACAAACAAACCCCCATCTCTTGAGGAACCCCCTCACTCCCCCCCCCCCCCCCCCCCCCCCCAGCCTCAGAGCAAATTTCACCATCTCCAAATACAGGACTTCCATTAGATCCCCCAGCCACACCGAGGCGCAGGGTGGAGAAGCTGACCTCCACCCCAACAGGACCCACCCCTGCGAGCGATCAATGAGGCGAAGGCTAAAACATCTGCCCCCGCTCCCATCTGCAACTCCGGCAAATCTGACACCCCCGAATATAGCCCGGAGGGGGACTGGGCTCGAAGTCCACACGCAAGATCGCCAACAAATGGTGCTGAAGATCGACCCCCAAAACTTCTCCAACTTCGGGCAGGACCAGAACACAAGTGTACGTGATTGGCTGGGCCCCTCCCATACCGCTCAGTCTACTTAATCTAACCCTAATCATTTCATCCGTTGCTTGAAAGCTTCCACTTTTAAAAAAAAAACAATTAGGACAAGGAGAGTCTTGAAAGATAAAAAGAGCCTCCCATTTAAGACTATGGTGAGGAGATATTTGTTTTCTCCAAGAGGATCATGAGGCTGTCGAAGTTGTAGTGGAGGGTCACTGAATATTTTTAATGCTGAATTAGATAGATTTTTGCAGGGTGTCAAAGGTTATAGGGGTTTAGGCAGGAAAGTGGAGTAAGGCCACAATCAGATAAGTCAGGATCTTACCAAATGGTGGTGCAGGAGCTGAATGACCTATTCTTGCTCCTGGTATGTTTATAAGCCAGACTGACTGTGTAACATAATGTCAAAAGTAGCTGGGCAATGATCAGGGAATTATCATAGGTTTTTGGACTATCAGTGGCTCCAGAGTCAATCTTTGGACCATCCTGTCTACCATCCCTTATTTTTCACTTACTCGTGCAAACAATAAATAGCTATTTTGAAAATTGCATGCCAAATCCATCACACAGGAGGCTTATGGCTAGCGTTTGTTTAAGGCAAAACTTAAGTACTTCATTCTAAATATAAATTACTAGATGTGGCTCCTCCCACACTCCAGCCCGGTCATAAATGTAACCCATTGTAATTGTACTCATCACCTGCTTACAGCCCTGCCCATCACAGGGAGGTTGTGATCCTAACCCTGTGAAATTACGATACCTTTAAAAACAAGTGGCTTTCAATGTCGTACAGTGCTGTCTGAGGCACAGACCTGCATGTGCTCTGCTGCAGATTTCCCTGGCATTGTGTCTTTTGTCTAACATGTGGTGTTTCAACATTCTCGGCTGGAGCAGAGCGTAGGTCAAAGTAGTGCTTCCATCACCGGTGTCCATGCACCCAAATCAGGGCAGCTAGGATGACTGATGCATAGATGGCATCTCTATAACCCACCACACGTCTGCACCCACACCCCCACCAATGATCATTCCAACAAATATAATATAGTATAAACACTGTCTGATTTACACTGTCTGTGCCCCTTGCACAGAACTAGAGTGTACAATTCAGAAAAACAAACCCATGTAGACCCCGTCCCCGGAAATACCCTAGGTCATCCAACCCCCCCCCCCCCCCTTCTCTCTCACTCCAATATCTCACAGGAAACCTTTGATGGGAACATTTGTCAGACCTGCCAAGTTAAATCCTTCTTTCTCACGTCAAAAGACAGTCAGTACATCAGGATCACAGGCCTGGAGTGGGGAAGTGGGGATCAATTTCTCTTGACACAATATTCATTGAAATGTTGGCACGCCACAAATTAACCAAGTCGGTACCTATGCACATAAACCCCCCCCCAACAAAAGTGGAGAATAACCTCAGAAACTCTGTCAGGTTGAAAAGCAAAACGTTATCCTGCACAATCACACATTGTTTGAAATGAATAGTTAAACTCATTTTAGTAAATGCTATGAAAAGATGATCAACGTTAACCCTTAAAGATACACTGATTTCAAAATGACTTGTACAGGTGCAGGAAACATATCATATTCCACTCTTTTCTAACTGGATTAAGTAACATTCCTCTGTTTAGTTTTTAAAAAAATATCAACACATTCTTAAGATTTTACATTCCTTTGGTGGTTGGATAACTGCAAAAATAATGGTTTTCCCCTGCCCCCCCCCCCCCCCTCTCTCTCTCCCTCCAAAGTTATCTGGAGATTACCACCTCCCCTTCTCACAATGGTTAGAAAGCAAAACTGGCTAGTTCAATTTGCCTCCTTCTCTCACATCGCCCTCTCTGTGTGTTAGGTACTCTGGCTGGACAGATGTTCAGGAGTTCCTTCCCTCTGCCCTAAGAGGCCCTGATACTAAGTGGGCTGTCCGATCCGTAAAACACACCAAAGAACCCGGGGGAGGGAGGGAAAGAGAGGTGAGAGAAAGAAAGCACGCTCACCTCTCTGACCCATCTTTTTTCCCCAAATATAAACTAAGCTCAACTCCTAACTACCCCAATCAGATACAAACTTGCCCTCTCTGGGTAAATCCCTACTCCAGAGTCTCCCCATCTCCATACCACACACACACTCTCACACAGACACACACACACACACACACAGACACACAAGTGGCCTCAGCCCAGACCGAACACTTTTCTCTCTTTCCCTTTACTCCCCAAAGCTCTCCACTACAAGGGAGGGACTTCGCCAAGGAAAACAGCGTACCCGAGTCTCTCACCGTGCAACACAAACGAGTCAGGAATCCGGCGTAAATTTATTACAGATCTCCACACACACACACAGAGGCACATACAGCGGCAGCAAAAAACCTGGAGGGGGTGTGGGTGGCATACAGAACGTCTCCTAAACTGGTTTCTCTCTCTGAGACCCCCCCTTCCCTCTCTCTCCCCCCTATTGTTTCATTAGTGAGAGCCCCATTCAGAGCGCAACGGCTCCTTCAGCGCCACAGTAGAAACAAATAAAAGGTGTGAAATGCCAAGAAATTGACATGAAACTTACTTACGAATGAAACAACCCGGAATGAGAAATCCCCTTGCGGAGGCCTCGGTATTTCGCTGCCTCGTGTGTCCCCAGTTTTTTTTTTAAAAGGGAGAGAGGGAGGGAGAGAGAAAGAGAGGAAAAAAAAAAAACCGACTTAATGTTAGTGCGTGAGTCAGTGAATCAGCCAGCATACAGGGGAGCGAGTTGAAGTGTCAAATTACATTGGCTAGTCTATTTCCAAAGGGCCATGTTTGGCGGCTGCTAGCAAAATGTGTCCCAGATCTCCAACACACCGCCAGGTGCAGGGGAGGAGGACTGGCTGCAGTGTGGGACTGGATTTCTGCTCCCTCCCTCCCACAATCAATGTGTGGGGAGCCTCCCTCCCACAACCAATGTGTGGGGAGCCCCGGAGCCCCCCCCACCCCACACACACACACACACACTGCTCCAGAGCCTCTGCCTGCTTCAAAACGGTGGCACATCGATCGCCTTCCGAGGGCCAATGTGAGCAAAACGCGATTGCAATCCCCCCGCTCCAGGAAAACAGCAATTTAGCAACATAGGTGCAACCCCCCCCCCCCCCACAAAAAAACCCCAAAATAAGTTATTTCTGTTGTGAAAGACTTTGCAAGGATGGTGTGGGGTAGTGTAAAACCTGCCAGAAATGTGTTTTTTGTAGGGATTGTAACCCCCACTGTCTTTTGTCGAGATTGTAGCCCCCACTGTCTTTTGTAAAGATTTTAACCCCCACTGACTTTTGTAGATTGTAACCCACACAATCTTTTGTAGAGATTGTAACCCACACAATCTTTTGTCGATTTTAACCCCCACTGTCTTTTGTCGATTGTAACCCCCCACTGCCTTTTGTGGAGATTGTAACCCCCACTGTCTTTTGTCGATTTTAACCCCCACTGCCTTTTGTGGAGATTGTAACCCCCACTGTCTTTTGTAGAGATTGTAACCCCACTGTCTTTTGCAGTGATTGTAACCCCCACTGTCTTTTGTGGAGATTGTAACCCACACAATCTTTTGTGGAGATTGTAACCCCCACTGTCTTTTGTAGAGATTGTAACCCCCACTGTCTTTTGCAGTGATTGTAACCCCCACTGTCTTTTGTGGAGATTGTAACCCACACAATCTTTTGTGGAGATTGTAACCCACACAATCTTTTGTGGAGATTTTAACGCCAGACATTTGTAGGGATTTTAACCCCAGACTTTTGTAGGGAGTGTAACTTCCAGGCACTATTTTTTTGTGGGGGGGGGTATTTTTGTTGTGTGGGGGGGGGGGGGGGGAATTCCCCTCCCCCCCGCTGCCTTTGTGTAGGGACGTGCAGCTCCCACCCCCCTCCACTGAATCGACTCAGGGAGGTGAGGAGCTGTGCCTTGGACCTGTGCTTGTAAGGACAGGGGCTGCCCTGTCACTCTTGTGGAGCATCTGCGAGTGAGCAGTTCCATCTGTGAGCCTGATCCGGTTTTTACAAACTGCTCTTTCTCTCTCTCTCTCTCTCGGAGATGGAAAGCCACATTGAATAACAAAGGCATGTTTGAGAGCAGGACTGGCTATGTGACGTCAAGGAGCAGTGACGGTGCCAGCAATGGGCTCCTGCTCCACGCAGCTATTGCTGTTCCCTCCTCATTGCACAGGGCTGCTGCTGTCTGCTGGAGTGCACAACCCCCACACCCCTCCCTTTCCAAGAGAGGGAGGGAGGGGGCAGTCACAGCCGGCTGCAAACTTAAATCACACAAGTAGTACACATTGTTCCTTTCCTTTAAATAAAATAAAATTGGCGGTCCAACACCGTTCAAACGTGCAGTTACAATTCCATTACAGTGGTCGAACCTAGAAGCGATTGCCGCAATTAAATCCAGACTCACCATGTCAGGGGGCAAATATTTACATGTCCCCCCCCCCCCCTTTCCCTCCCTCCTTCCTCCCCAGTTGCAATAACAAAAGCCCTGTCGACCTTCCCATTCATGCTGGTCGCAATGTATCCTTAAAAACAATAATGAAATGTATCTGTTGCTCGATATTTTGGACCCAGTTACAGTTTTACAAGCAGCATTCCACAGTCCACACACAGGTTGAAGGACATCCCGCTCCCTCAGAGATCAACTGCAACACCATACAGCGTGTAAAGTACTTTATAAAAAAATAACCCAATTGAGCTGTCATTGTTGCCTCTTCCAGGCGTTTGAACTCAATAAAACTTACCATGCACTCACTCCAAAGACAAAAAAAGCCAAGGACAAGTGCAGAGACTCATACCATATATTATACATCTTGCTCCCCCACCCCCCGCACCACACAATCTGAGCAACAGCCTGTGGACAAGAGCGAGAGGCAGCATTTAGTCTACAAAGGACATCAGCGCCCAGTCCGAGCACTGCCCCAAGGTACCTGGGCGACCTTAAAGACACCCTCAACTGTCTCAGCCAACAACACCTTACCCCTCATCAATGTGGCCCACAGCTCAGTTATTGTTCTGAGTGTGTTTATTTGTTCCATTCATGGAATGTTTTTTCATTTAATAGTCCTGAAAAATTGAAGATTGATGTTTGCGGATTTGGGATTCCGATACAAAAATATTTTCTTTAATAGTGACCCGGGACAAAGATCATTTCAATTGGCCTCCCAAATCGTGAAAAGGTGATGAAAGCGCATCTCTTCCCCCTCCCCCCTTTCCCTCCTCTCCCCTCCCTCCTCCCTTTCCTTTCCCCTTCCCTCCTGTTTTGTTGGGCGCTCTGGATCCGTGGAACAGATACAGGTCACCAACACTTGAAATAGTGCAACATTATTTTATTGAATCGTTAACTGTTTTAACATACTCTCACTGTGGGTTAACACAACACTAGCTTTAACTAAAGACCTTTGCCTTGCCCCTAACCAGTCGATGCACTCAGCACATGGCGAATGTCTGTGTTGCAGGCTGTGAGCTCTGTGCTCCTAGCTAGCTGTTACTCGAATGAGCGGGACTGTGTTGCAGGCTGTGAGCTCTGTGCTCCTAGCTAGCTGTTACTCGAATGAGCGGGAACTCTGATGCCCCCCTGTCTTTAGTAGTGCGTGCGCTCTCACTGGTGATTGGCTGCGGTGTTGTGTGTGTTGATTGGTCCCACTATGTGTCCATCAGTGTGTGTCTGCACCATGATATACTGGTGTATATTTATGACACTCCCCTCTTCCCTTTCCCTCGCCCTCCGCCCTTTCGCCCCTCCCCTCCTCCCTTTCCCCTTGCCCCCTTTCCCCTCACCCCCTTTCCCCTCCCCTTTCCCCTTTCCCCTCCCCCCTTTCCCCTCCCCCTTCTCCTCCCCCTTTTCCCCTCCCCCCTTTCCCCTCCCCCTTTCCCCTCCCCCTTTCCCCTCCCCCTTTCCCCTCCCCCTTTCCCTCCTCCTCCCCTTTCCCCTCCTCCCCTTTCCCCTCCTCCCTTTCCCCTCCTCCCTTTCCCCTCCCTCCTCGCTTTCCCCCTCCCTCCTCGCTTTTCTCCATTCGCCTCATTTTCACCATCCCCTTTCCCCTCCTCCTCTCACGCTCCTCCTCTCCCGTGCCTCCTCTCTCCTCTGTCTTCCCTTCCCAAAGAATCTGCTTTAATCTGCTGCCCCTGAGGCTGGTGATGTTTGGGGGGGGGGGGGGGGGGCGGGGTTAATTGGAAATTTAACCCCCGCATTGGGAGAGGGACCATTGCTGGCTCCGTCTGGGTTGTTTCAGAAAGTTTTTTTTTGAAACAAACCTGCCCCATTTGGTGCTTGAAACCCCACCGAAAGGGGGACACAGTACCTCACTCCCCTGCCTCCCTCACTGTCCCCCTCCCTCCCTCACTCACTCCCCCTACCTACCTCACTAGCCCCTCCATCCCTCCCCCTCCATCCCACCCTTCCTCCCCCTCCTCCATCCTCCCTCCCTCCCTTCCTCCCTCCCTCCCTCACTCCCCCTCCTCCCTCACTCTCCCTCCCTCCCTCCCCCTCCATCCCACCCTTCCTCCCCCTCCTCCATCCCTCCCTCCTCCTTCCTCCCCTCCCTCCCTCACTCCCCCTCCCTCCCTCACTCCCCCTCCCTCCCTCACTCCCCACCCTCCCTCACTACCCCTCCTCCCTCACTACCCCTCCCTCCTCCCTCCACCTCCCTCCCTCACTCCCCCTCCCCCTCCATCCCTCCCCTCCATCCACCCTTCCTCCCCTGCACACTCCCTCCCTCCCTCACTCCCCCTCCCTCACTCTCCCTCCCTCCCTCCCCCTCCATCCCACCCTTCCACCCCTCCTCCCTCCCTCCCTCTCCTCCCTCCCTCACTCCCCCTCCTCCCTCCACTCCCCCTCCCTCCCTCACTACCCCTCCTCTCTCCCTCCTCCCCCTCCCTCTCCTTCCTCCCCTCCTCACTTCTTCCCCTCCCTCCCTCTCCTTCGCCCCCTCCCTCCTCCCTTCGCCCCCCCCTCCCTCCCTTCGCCCCCCCCTCCCTTCGCCCCCCTCACTCCCCCTCTTCGCGCCCCCTCACTCCCCCTCCCTCCCTCCACCTCCCTCCCTCCCTTCGCCCCCTCACTCCCCCTCCCTCCCTCCCTCCCTCACTCCACCTCCCTGCCTCCCTCACTCCCCCTCGCTCCCTCCCTCCCTCCCCAACCTCCCTCCCTTCCTCCCCTCCTCTCCCTCACTCCCCATCTCTCCCCCCCTCATTCCCCTCCCCGCCCTCCCTCCCACAATCCCCTCCCTCCATCAATCCCCCTCCCTCCATCAATCCCCCTCCCTCCCTCACTCCCCCTCCCTCTCTCACTCCCCCTCCCTACCTCCCTCCTCCCCCTCCTCCCCTCCCCCTCCCATCCTCCCTCCCCCCTCCATACCTGCTCTCCCTCATTCCACGCTCCCTCACTCCCTCCTCATCTCCCTCACTCCCTCCCTCCCTCACTCCCCCTCCCTCACACACTCCCCTACCTACCTCACACCCCCTCACTCTCTCCCTCCCTCCCCCTCCCTTCCTCACTCCCCTCCCTCCCTCACTCCCCCCCCCTCCCTCACTCCCCCTCCCTTCCCTCACTCCCTCCTCACTCCCCCTCCCTACCTCCCCCTCCCCACCTCCCCCTCCCTCACACACCCTCCCTCCCTCATCTCCCCCCTCCCTCACTCACTCCCCCTACCTACCTCACACAGCCCTCTCTCTCCTCCCTCCCTCCCCTCCCTCCCTCACTCCCCTCCCTCCCTCACTTCCCCTCCCTCCCTCACTCCCCCTCCCTTACTCCCCCCTCCCTACCTCCCCCTCCTCACACACCCCTTCTCCCTCATCTCCCCCTCCCTCACTCCCCCTCCCTCCCTCACCCCTCCCTCCCTCACTTCACTCACCCTCCGTCATCTCCCTCCCTCCCATTCCCTCCCACCCTCCCCTCACTCACTCCCCCTCCCTCACTCCCCTCCTCCCTCACCCCTACCTCCTCACTCACCCTCCCTCATCTCCTCCCTCCCCCTCCCTCCCACCTCCCCTCACTCACTCCCCCTCCCTTCCTCCCTCACTCCCCCTCCCTCCCTCACTCACTCACCCTGCCTCTTCCTCACTCACTCCCCCTCACTCACCTCCCTCCATCCCTCACTCACTCCCCCTCCCTCCCTCACTCCCCCTGCCCTCCCTCACTTCAGCTTCACCCTCACTCATCTCCTTCCTCTCCCTCCCTCACTCCCCTCTACTCACCTCCCCTCCATCCCTCACATCACTCCCGCCTTCATCCCTCATTCCTCCCTCATCACCCCCTCCCTCATCTCCCTCACTACCCTTCCCCTCCCTTCCTTACACCCTTTCCATCCCTCATTCCCCTCCCTCCCGTCACATACTCCCCCTCCCTTCCTCACTCCCCCTCCTCACTCCCCCTCCCTCCCTCACTCACTCTCCTCCCTCCCTCACTCCCCCTCCCTCCCTCACTCCCCCTCCCTCCCTCACGTCCCCTCCCTCCCTCACTCCCCTCCCTCCTCCCTCACTCCCCTTCCCCTCATCTCCCCCTTCCTCCCGCCCTCCCATCCTTTCCTCATCTCCCGCACCCTCCTTCCTCATCCCCCTCACTCCCCCGCCCTCACCTCCCCTCCATCCCTCACTCACCCCCCCCTTCATCCCTCACTCCTCCCCCTTCATCCCTCACTCCCTCCCTCATCACACCCTCTCCCTCATCTCCCTCACTACCCCTCTCTCCCTCCCCTCCCTCCCTTACACCCTTCCATCCCTCATTCCCCTCCCTCCCTCCCTCACTCCCCCTCCCTCCGTCACTCACTCCCCCTCCTCCCTCCTTCACTCACTCCCCCTCCCTCCTCATCACCCCTCCCTCATCTCCTCACTACCCTTCCCTCCCTCCCTTACACCCTTCCATCCCTCATTCCCCTCCCTCCCTCACCTACTCCCCTCCCTCCGTCACTCCCCCTCCTCACTCCCCTCCTCCCTCACTCACTCCCCCTCCCTCCCTCCTTCACTCCCCCCTAATCTCCCTCCCTCCTTCACTCCCCTCCCTCCCTCACTCCCCTTCCCTCCCTCACTCCCCTCCCCCCTCATCTCCCCCTTCCTCCCACCCTCCCCTCCCTCCCTCATCTCTCCCACCCTCCCCTTCCTCATCTCCTCACTCCCCGCCTTCACCTCCCCTCCATCCCTCACTCACGTCCCCCTTCATCCCTCACTCCCTCCCCTTCATCCCTCACTCCCTCACTCATCACCACCTCCCTCATCTCCCTCACTCTACCCCTCCCTCCCCTCCCCCGTCCCATCCTCCCTCCCCCTCCATACCTCCCTCCCTCATTTCCACCCTCCCTCACTCCCTCCGTCATCTCCCTTACTCCACCCTCCCTCCCTCACGTTCCCCCTTCCCTCACTCACTTCCCCCTACCTACCTCACACCCCCTCACTCTCTCCCTCCCTCCCCCTCCCTCCCTCACTCCCCCACCCTCCCTCACTCCCCCTCCCTCCCTCACTCCCCTCCCTACCTCCCCCTCCCTACCTCCCCTCCCTCACACACCCTCCCTCCCTCATCTCCCCCTCCCTCACTCACTCCCCCTACCTACCTCACACCCCCTCACTCTCCCTCCCTCCCCCTCCCTCCCTCACTCCCCTCCCTCCCTCACTCCCCTCCCACCCTCACTCCCCCTCCCTCCCTCACTCCCCCTCCCTACCTCCCCCTCCCTACCTCCCCCTCCCTCACACACCCCTTCTCCCTCATCTCCCCCTCCCTCACTCCCCCTCCCTCCCTCACCCCTCCCTCCCTCACTCACTGACCCTCCCTCATCTCCTCCCTCCCCCTCATTCCCACCCTCCCCTCACTCACATCCCCCTCCCTCTCCGTCACACCCCCCTCCTCCTCACTCACTCACCACCTCCCTCATCTCCCTCCCTCTCCCTCCGTCACTCCCCCCTCACTCACCTCCCCTCCATCCCTCACTCACTCCCCCTTCATCCCTCATTTCCTCTCTCATCACCTCCCATCTCATCTCCCTCACTACCCTTCCCCTCCCTCCCTTACACCCTTCCATCCCTCATTCCCCTCCCTCCCTCACCTACTCTCCCTCTCCCTTCCTCACTCCCCCTCCCTTCACGTCCCCCTCCCTCACTCCCCCTCCCTCCCTCACGTCACCCTCCCTCCCTCACTTCACTCCCCCTCACTCCCCTACCTCCCTCACTCCCCTCCCCCCTCATCTCCCCCTTCCTCCCGCCCTCTCCCTCCCTTCCTCATCTCCCGCACCCTCCCTTCCTCATCTCCCTCACTCCCCGCCCTCACCTCCCCTCCATCCCCTCACGTCACTTCCTCCTTCATCCTCACTTCCTCCCTCATCACCCTCTCCCTCATCTCCCACACTACCCTCTCTCCCTCCCCTCCCTCCCTTATCACCCTTCCATCCCTCATTCCCCTCCCTCCCTCCTCACTCCCCTCCCGTCACTCACGTCCCCCTCCCTCCCTCCTTCACTCACTCCCCTCCCTCACTCACTTCCCCCTACCTACCTCACACCCCCTCACTCTCTCCCTCCCTCCCCCTCCCTTCCTCACTCCCTCCCTCCCTCCCCCTCCTCCCTCACTCCCCTCCCTCCCTCACTCCCCCTCCCTACCTCCCCCTCCCTACCTCCCCTCCCTCACACACCCTCCCTCCTCATCTCCCCCTCCCTCACTCACTCGTCCCCCTACCTACCTCACACCCCCTCACTCTCTCCCTCCCTCCCCTCCCTCCTCACTCCCCTCCCTCCCTCACTCCCCCTCGCCTCCCTCACTCCCCCTCCCTCCCTCACTCCCCCTCCTACCTCCCCCTCCCTCACACACCCCTTCTCCTCATCTCCCACTCCCTCACTTCCCTCTCCCTCCCTCACCCCTCCCTCCCTCACTTCACTCACCCTCCCTCATCTCCCTCCCTCCCCCTCCCTCCCACCCTCCCCTCACTCACTCCCCCTCCCTCACTCCCCCTCCCTCCCTCACCCCTACCTCCCTCACTCACTCACCCTCCCTCATCTCCCTCCCCCCCTCCATCCCACCTCCCCTCACTCCACTCCCCCTCCCTCTCGTCACTCCCCTCCCTCCCTCACTCACTCACCCTCCCTCATCTCCCTCCCTCTCCCTCTCTCACTCACTCCCCTCACGTCACCTCTCTCCATCCTCACTCACAGTCCCCCTCCCTCCCTCACTCCCCCTCACTTCACCTCCCCTAAATCCCTCACTCACTCCCCCTTCATCCCTCATTCCTCCCTCATCACCCCATCCTCATCTCCCTCACTACCCTTCCCCTCCCTCCCTTACACCCTTCCATCCCTCATTCCCCTCCCTCCCTCACCTACTCCCCCTCCCTTCCTCACTCCCCCTCCTCACTCCCCTCCCTCCTCACTCACTCTCCCTCCCTCCCTCACTCCCCCTCCCTCCCTCACTCCCCTCCCTCCCTCACTCCCCTCCCCCCTCATCTCCCCTTCCTCCCGCCCTCCCATCCCTTCCTCATCTCCCGCACCCTCCCTTCCTCATCTCCCTCACTCACCCGCCCTCACCTCCCCTCCATCCCTCACTCACTCCCCTTCATCCCTCACTTCACTCCCCCTTCATCCCTCACTCCCTCCCTCATGACCCCCTCCCTCATCTCCCTCACTACCCCTCTCTCCTCACCTCCCTCCCTTACACCCTTCCATCCCTCATTCCCCTCCCTCCCTCCCTCACTCCCCTCCCTCCTGTCACTCCTCCCCCTCCCTCCTCATCTCCTCACTACCCTTCCCCTCCCTCCCTTACACCCTTCCATCCCTCATTCCCCTCCCTCCCTCACCTACTTCCCCTCCTCCCTCACTCCCCCTCCCTCACTCCCCCTCCCTCCCTCACTCACTCCCCCTCCCTCCTCCTTCACTCCCCCCTCATCTCCCCTCCCTCCTTCACTCCCCCTCCCTCCCTCACTCCCCTCCCTCCCTCACTCCCCTCCCCCTCATCTCCCCTTTCTCCACCCTCCCATCCCTCCCACCTCCTCATCTCTCCCACCCTCCCCTTCTCATTTCCTCACTCCCCGCCCTCACCTCCCCTCCATCCCTCACTCACATCCCCTTCATCCCTCACTCCCTCCCCCTTCATCCCGTCACTCCCTCCCTCATCACCACCTCCCTCATCTCCTCACTACCCCTCCCTCCCCTCCCTCTCCACCCTCCCTCACTCCCTCCGTCATCTCCCTTACTCCCAACCCTCCCTCCCTCACTCCCCCTCCCTCACTCACTCCCCCTACCTACCTCACACCCCCTCACTCTCTCCCTCCCTCCCCCTCCCTCCCTCACTCCCCCTCCCTCCCTCCCTCCCCCTCCCTTCCTCACTCCCCCTCCCTCCCTCACTTCCCCCCTCCCTCCCTCACGTCCCCCTCCCTCCCTCACTCCCCCTCCCCTCCCTCACTCCCCCCCCTCCCTACCTCCCCCTCCCTACCTCCCCTCCCTCACACACCCCTCCCTCCCTCATCTCCCCCTCCCTCACTCACTCCCCCTACCTACCTCACACCCCCTCACTCTCCCTCCCTCCCCCTCCCTCCCTCACTCCCCTCCCTCCCTCACTCCTCCCCTCCCTCCCTCACTCCCCCTCCCTACCTCCCCCTCCCTACCTCCCCCTCCCTCACACACCCCTTCTCCCTCATCTCCCCCTCCCTCACTCCCCCTCCCTCTCTCACCCCTCCCTCCCTCACTCACATCACACTCCCTCATCTCCCTCCCTCCCCCTCCCTCCCACCCTCCCCTCACTCACTCCCCCTCCCTCCCTCACTCCCCTCCCATCCTCACTCACTCACCCTCCCTCATCTCCCTCCCTCTCCCTCCCTCACTCTCCCTCACTCACCTCCTCCATCCCTCCTCACTCCCCCCCCCCTCCCTCACTCCCCCTCCCTCCCTCACTCACTCGCCCTCACTCATCTCCCTCCCCTCTCCCTCCTCACTCCCCCCTCACTCACCTCCCCTCCATCCCTCACTCACTCCCCTTCATCCTCATTCCTCCCTCCATCACCCCCTCCTCATCTCCCTCACTACCCTTCCCCCTCCCTCCCTTACACCCTTCCATCCCTCATTCCCCTCCCTCCCTCACCTACTCCCCCTCCCTTCCTCACTCCCCCTCCCTCACTCCCCCTCCCTCCCTCACTCACTCCCCCTCACTCCCTCCCCCCTCATCTCCCCCTTCTCCCGCCCTCCCCTCCCTTCCTCATCTCCCGCACCCTCCCTTCCTCATCTCCCTCACTCCGCCGCCCTCACCTCCCCTCCATCCCTCACTCACTGCTCCTTCATCCCTCACTCCCTCCCTCATCACCCTCTCCATCATCTCCCACACTACCCCTCTCCACCTCCCTCCACTCCTTACACCCTTCCATCCCTCATTCCCCTCCCTCCCTCCCTCACCCCCCTACCACCTCACTCCCCCCACCTCCCATCCTTCACTCACTCCCCCTCCCTCCCTCATCACCCCTCCCTCATCTCCCTCACCTACCCTTCCCCTCCCTCCCTACACCCCTCCATCCCTCATTCCCCTCCCTCCCTCACCTACTCCCACTCCCTCCCTCACTCCCCCTCCCTCCCCCCTCCCCTCCCTCCCTCACTCCCCTCCCCCCTCATCTCCCCCTTCCTCCCACCCTCCCCTCCCTCCTCATCTCTCCCACCCTCCCCCTTCCTCATCTCCCTCATCTCCCCTCCCTCCTCACTCCCCCTCCCTCACCTCCCCCTCACTCACCTCCCCTCCATCCCTCACTCACACCCCTTCATCCTCACTTCCCTCCCCTTCATCCCCCTCACTCCCTCCCTCATCACCCCCCTCCCTCATCTCACTCACTACCCCTCCCTCCCTTACACCCTTCCATCCCTCATTCCCTTCCCTCACCTACTACCCCTCCCTCACTCACTCCCCCTCCCTCCCTCACTCACTCACCCTCCCTCATCTCCCTCACACCCCTCCCTCACTCCCCCTCCCTCACTCCCCCTCACTCACCTCCGCTCCATCCCTCACTCACTCCCCCTTTATCCCTCCCTCCCTCCCTCATCACCCCCTCCCTCATCTCCCTCACTACCTTCCCTCCCTCCCTTACACCCTTCCATCCCTCCCTTACACCCTTCCATCCCTCATTCCCCTCCCTCACCTACTACCCGTCCCTCACTCACTCCCCCTCCTCCCTCACTCACTCACCCTCCCTCATCTCCCTCACTCCCCCTCCCTCACTCCCCCTCCCTCACTCCCCCTCCCTCACTCCCCCTCACTCACCTCCGCTCCATCCCTCACTCACTCCCCCTTCATCCCTCCCTCCCTCCCTCATCACCCCCTCCCTCATCTCCCTCACTACCTTCCTCCCTCCCTTACACCCTTCCATCCCTCCTTACACCCTTCCATCCCTCATTCCCCTCCCTCACCTACTACCCGTCCCTCACTCACTCCCCCTCCCTCACTCCCCCTCACTCACCTCCCCTCCATCCCTCTCTCACGCCCCCTTCATCCCTCCTCCCTCCCTCATCACCCCCTCCCTCATCTCCCTCACTGCCCATCCCTCCCTCCCCTCCCTCCCTTATACCCTTCCATCCCTCATTCCCCTCCCTCCCTCACCTACTCCCGCTCCCTCACTCACTCCCCCTCCCTCCCTCCTTCACTCACTCCCCTCCCTCACTCCCCCTCCCTCCCTCCTTCACTCACTCCCCCTCCCTCCCTCCCTCACTCCCAGCGCCTCACTCCAATATCTCCCCCTCCCTCACTCCCTCCCCCCTCCTCCCTTCCACCCTCCCTTCCCCTCCTCACTCTCACCCCCTGCCTCACTCTCCCCCCTCCCTCACTCTCCCCGTCCCTCACACTCTCCCCCTCACTCGCCCCCTCCCTCACTCTCCTCCCTCCCTCACTCTCCCCTCTCCCCTCTCCCCCTCCTTCACTCTCCCCCCTCCCTCACTCATCCTTCTCACTCTCTCCCCCTCACTCTCCCCCCTCACTCTCCTCCTCTCCCTCACTCTCCCCCTCACTCTCCCTCTTCCCTCACACCCTACCCCCTCCTCACTCACTCCCCCCTCCTCACTCCCTCCCCCTTCTCTCTCCCCATCACTCCCTCCCCCTCCCCTCCCCCTCACTCCCTCCCCCCTCCCCTCCCCCCACTCCCAACAATTCCCCCCTCTCTCCCCATCACTCTCCCCCCTCCCTCCCTCCCCCTCCCTCCCTCCCCCTCTCTCCTCTCCCTCCCTCTCATTCCCTCACGCTCCCACTCTCTCCCTCCCTCTCTCTCCCCCTCGCTCCCTCTCTCTCCCTTCCCTCTCCCTCTCTCTCCCTCCCTCCCTCTCCCTCTCTCTCCCTCTCTCACTCTCTCCCTCCCTCCCTCCCTCTCCCCCCCCTCCCTCTCTCCCTCCCCCTCTCCTTCCCCCTCTCCCTCTCTCTCCCTCTCTCATTCTCTCTCCCTCTCTCTCCCTCCCTCCCCCCCTCTCTCTCCCTCCCCCTCTCCTTCCCCCTCTCCCTCTCTCTCCCTCCTTCTCTCACTCAGTAACATCCAGCATCGAGCTGCGGACTTTGTTTGATAAAGCGGCCACTCTCTCTTTTTTTAATCGATTGAACTTTTTAGAAGCCGAGAGTTTGCTGCCAAAGTTGGATTGGAATTGGGAATTCCAGGGAGTGGGGGAGGAGGGGGGGGGGGGTCACTCCCAAACCCCTCCGCAAAGACAGTGAGTCAGACGCAGCCTCCCATTGGCAAGAGGCTGCTGTGTTTTCCAGAGAGAGTGTGTGTGGGAGAGGAGCCAAATCCCGGCTTGCTGTTTACCCGGGGGGCGGAAAATCTCAACATGTTTGAAATGTTTAAACTGCAATGCATGTGTTTAGAGATTCCGGGTTCTCGAACCATCCCAGTGAGGTGTGAAGCAGCAACATCTCCTCCCCAGCATTGGGTCAGGTGCAGGGCAGCTTTCCATGTTCCTTTGATTCCTGCTCCAACCACACGGCCCCTGCACTAAACTTTCAGCAAGCAGCCTTACCACACCAGGTTAAAGTCCAACAGGTTTGTTTCAAATCACTAGCTCTCGGAACACTGCTCCTTCCTCAGGTGAATCTTTCAGGATGAATTTGCCCCTCCCGGGGTTTGCCACCATTTTCACTCAGCTCCTCCTGCCCCCTCCTCCTGTTCTCCAGCGGTCTGGAGTTGTTAGTGTTGCCCCCCTCCTCCTCCGCCTCCCTCTCCTCCTCCTCCTCCACCACATCGTGGATTCCAGAGAGACAAAAGTGATACTGCGGTGTGTAAGAAAACAAAACGGGATGGTCCCCGCGCCCCCCCCCCTCTCTCTCAGCCACATTGCTTGTGGCAAAACACACACAAAGCTTAAACAGATGGGTTTATCTCTCTCACAGGTTGTGAGTGCAGACAGAGATAAATAGGGAGGAGCAGGAGGGGGGTTGGGTGGGGGGGGGGGGAGGTTGCCAGACTCATGGAGAAGTGAACAGAGGCCAAGGGCATCATTAGAGGGAGAGCGAGGTGGGGGAAACAGGGCGGCAAATGTATAAATATACAGCCCCCAGGCTGCACTGATTGACTGGGAAGATACACAGGGTCAGGCGCCTGCTGATTTGTGGGGTGGGCTATGATGTTGAGATAATTGTTCCCGAGGTTTTCACAGAAAGAGGGGGGGGGGATATTTACTGTTTGCACTACTGCATAATGCAGTCCTCACATGGGGAGAATGCAGTTAATAGAGGCACAGAGGGTGCACGGGGACCACCCACCCACCCGGCACAGAGGGTGCACGGGGACCACCCACCCGGCACAGAGGGTGCACGGGGACCACCCACCCCGGCACAGAGGGTGCACGGGGACCACCCACCCACCCCGGCACAGAGGGTGCACGGGGACCACCCACCCCGGCACAGAGGGAGCACGGGGACCACCCACCCACCCCGGCACAGAGGGTGCACGGGGACCACCCACCCCGGCACAGAGGGAGCACGGGGACCACCCACCCACCCCGGCACAGAGGGTGCACGGGGACCACCCACCCCGGCACAGAGGGTGCACGGGGACCACCCACCCACCCCGGCACAGAGGGTGCACGGGGACCACCCACCCCGGCACAGAGGGTGCACGGGGACCACCCACCCACCCCGGCACAGAGGGTGCACGGGGACCACCCACCCCGGCACAGAGGGTGCACATGGACCACCCACCCCGGCACAGAGGGTGCAGTGGGTCCACTCAGGCTCCCCACGGTAAGATAGTTAAAAGAGTAATATGTAAAGTGAAGCAGTCTTGTCTGGGTACGAGGAAGAAGCTGAAACACGCTAGGTGAACCAACTTCTTGAAGATATTCAGCCAGAGTCTGAAGGGGTTCAAACACAAGTCCCAATCTTTCTGTGCTGCAAGTATTACTCTATGCCATGCTGATTTTACGATGGATTGAGTGCTGGATGTCTTTTTCTTGTTGGTTAATGGGGAATTGAGTAGTAGTGTTGAAGGGGTAAATGAACAAAATCGATAGAGGAAAACACGTCTGAGCCAAGAGCCGTCTTTATATCAGTGATTCACTCTCCAGGACGGGCTGCCTTGAAGCACGGATAACGTCCAGAGTTTATCTTTCCCCCACAGGTTTAAGGGAACATTGTGAGCTGGTGATGTCAAGTGATTTGAAGGGAGCGGGGCAGCCTCTGGGGGCAGATTCCGGGGGGAGGGCGGGATTATAGTGTTTGGGTTGGAAGGGTGGAAGGCCGGGGTGAGTGGATGGCCTTTAGCACAGACGGATTCTTACGACCAGCCTCAACAAATGAAGGAGAGAGAGTTTCCTAACCAACCGAATCGCCAACAAACTGACGGAGTGCATAAATAACCCCCAACACCCGGCTGATGCTCTCACCCTGAATGTGCACACTCCCAATTCGGAAACCCCCAAATAAAGTGAGTGAGCTGGGTGGGACAGTCCATGACCCTAGAGGCTTATTTACTAAATTATTTGCGGGGTGCAGGGAGTGGGTGAGAGGGACAATTCTCAGTCTGGAAACCTAAGGATTGTGCAGCAGTGTTGCAAGTCTCGCGGGAACTGAGATCAATCCCATTCACTTTGTTGCTAACTAAAACCAGTTTAATGAGGCGGCCAGGTTATCTGATCTTGTTTTCAGGGAGATTTTGACTGCCTATTGAAAGACACACACACACACACACACACACACAGCTTCGCGATTGGCAACAGTAGTGATTCTGTTAGCCTGCTGAGAGCTGTTTGCCGTGCGAGCCCATGAGAGCAAGTAGATCTCAATCTAAATATAGACTCAAAGCTACTAATGTTTTGGTGGCAAACACTACACATTGCTGACGGGACCGTTTCAGTCGAATTCCATCACGTATTTAGACACACATTGGACCAACTGGGCAGCACGGTAGCACAAGTGGATAGCACTGTGGCTTTACAGCGTCAGGGTCCCAGGTTCGATTCCCCGCTGGATCACTGTCTGTGCGGAGTCTGCACGTTCTCCCCGTGTGTGTGTAGGCTTCCTCCGGGGGCTCCGGCTCCTCCCACAGTCCAAAGACGTGCAGGTTAGGTGAATTGGCCATGATAAATTGCCCTTAGTGACCAAAAAGATTAGGAGGGGTTATTGGGTTACGGGGATAGGGTGGAAGTGAGGGCTTAAGTGTGTCGGTGCAGACTCGATGGGCCGATTGGCCTCCTTCTGCACTGTATGTTCTATGTTCTATGTTTTGTTCTATGTCTCGGTGAACTCCCTCACCTCACAGAATCCATAGAATCCCTTAAGTACAGTAGGAGACTATTTGGTCCATTGAGTCTGCACCGACCCTCTGAAAGAGCATCCATTTAGGCTCACTCCTCCCCCCCCTATCACATGACCACACCTAACCTGCACATCTTTGGACTCTAAGGCACAACTTTAGCATGGCTAATCCGTCCAACCTGCACATCTTTGTGGGAGGAAACCGGAACTCCCGGAGGAAACCCACGCAGACACGGGGAGAACGTGCAAACACCACACAGTCACCCAAAGCTGGAATTGAACCCGGGTCCCCTGGCGGTATGAGGCAGTGGTGCTAACCGCTGTGCCGGCCCATAGAGGTCTGGGTTCGTGTCTCACTCCAGGACCTGTGCCCACAAAAAGCAAGGCTGATGTTGTTCCTGCCTTTTTGATAAGACCTTAAACCGAGGGTAGATTTTAAAGATCCCATGGCATTTTTTTTTAAGAAGAACTGGGGGGTCATTCCCTGGGGCCCTGGCCAATATCTACTTACTGTTATTCTTTATGTGGGATGTGGGTGTTCCTGGCCACACCAGTATTTGCTGCCCACTCCTCACAGCCCTTGACAACATCCCAAAACAGATTACCTGGTCGCTATCACATCGCTGTCTGTGGCATCTTGCTGTGCATGAAATTAGCTGCCACGTTTCCCACATTACAACTGTAACTACAGTTTGGAAAGTACCTCATTGGTGTAAAGTGCTTTGCAATGTGGGATGGTCGTGTTAAATACAATATACATTCATGTCTTTCTCTTCTTTCCCCAGAGATATTCAACCCTAAATATGGACTCTTTAAACAATTTGTTTTGCACGTAATCCAATGACAAAAAGATTTATGGTGTACAAAGTTGGGAAACATCTTCCAATTGACTTCGCTTAATTTTGATCAAAATGTTCCACAGTCCTCAAATGATTCTACTGTGATGAATGTTAGAAATTGTTATATTTTAGTAATGTTATTGAACAATGCTTTTAGAATGTGCACAGGCAGTATGTCTGCTAAAGCTGTAATTACGGGGCTGTAAAAGTGAGGTGATCATTGATTTTAACCAATTCCTTGTTTACAGATGCGATGCGAATGGAATATTGTTTTGGGTTTTGGAGGATCACTGGAGGAGATTCATGACTGATTGTCTTTTGGTCCTGGCTAACCAGGTCATGGGACATCTTGTGGGAGGAGACAGAAGAATTGCAGTATTAAATTCCAGTACAATGCCTTGTGCTTGGGGTAGAGATTATGTAATTGAGGGGAGGAGCCAGGTCTGTCTGTAGTTTCAATTAGTCATAGTATTTTAAGTTGAACAGAGGTGTCTTGAGTTCGCCCCTGAAAGGTTCTCTCCAAGAGACAAGCAAGTAAATGTGATTGTTAACTTTATTTATAAGTGTTTTGTTTTGTGACTACGTTTGTTTGGTAAATATATAAATGCCTCAATAAAATATTTTTCAAAAAAAGCTTTATTTATAAGTGGTTGTTGAACTATATTGGTTTGCTTAATTGGAAAATACATAATTGCAAGCTGTAGAACTATTACTTTGTTGCTAATGTGATTGATTTTGTGTTTAGATTAAAGTTTATTTTAATATGTTATCACTCCTGTGCTACAGTCACCTTTCCTTACAGTTTTACAAATTGCAAATAGTTAGGTCCTCACCTGGGATCCTAACAGTACATTAATAAAGGAAAGCCAAGTGATGATATTTGACAGCCCCTTATTCATTCCCCTTTTTAGATTGCTTTGGTTAAATTAATATCTATTATTATGCATATGATAATGTTTTGGACCTGGTGCATGTTTGTCGGAACCCAGCTGACCTACTCCAGACCCTTTAAAGTACCCCAGTACTCCACAGTAAAGTGCACACGTAAAGTGCACGGTATAATAGAATAATAATCTTTATTAGTGTCACAAGTCGGCTTACATTAACACTGCAATGAAGTTACTGTGAAAGTCCCCTAGTCGCCACACTCCGGCGCCTGTTCGGGTACACTGAGGGAGAATTCAGAGTGTCCAATTCACCTAACAAGCATGTATTTTGGGACTTGTGGGAGGAAACGGGAGCACCCGTGCAGACACGGGGAGAACGTGTAGACTCTGCACAGACAGTGACCCAAGCCTGGAATCGAACCCAGGTCCCTAGTGCTATGAAGCAGCCGTGCTACCCACTGTGCTACCTTGCCGCCCATACTAGTCACTTAATGTTGGTTCCTTTTACCCAGGTCCGAGTTGAAAGCAAATCTGCAACCCCTGCTCACCAAACCGCACCGAAACTCTGATTGAGCTGAGACTGCTTTTTTACTGAGCAAGTGTTCTCCCTGACCTTAGAGGGTCACTACACCACCACAATGTTGTTATATGACAACGTACTCTTGTGGCTTCTCAGTCTATCATTGCGTTTGCTATCAGCAACGCCATGGGAGGTCGGCCAGGTTGAAACGCAGAAAATGCTGGAAGCCCACAAGGAGTGTCTCAGCATCCCAGAAGAGAAAAAGATAATGGAGCATTTAGAATGTAGGAGCTTTTGTGAGAAATTGTGCTGCAAAGAGTCCATAGCCAGAAAGATGAAGCCATAAGGCTGATTGGAGCAAGAAAAGGCCACTTGACCCATGGACTTTGCTCAGATTTGTTTAAAAATGGCATCAATCTGCCTCATTAACGGATCAATGCCTGGCCTCCCCTGCAATAGTCCGGGACACTTGCCTCTGTACTGACTGGGAGGCATGAATTCTTATAGAAGCAAAATAGTGCGGATGCTGGGAATCTGTAATAGAAACGGAAAATGCCGGATAAACCCAGCAGGCCGAGCAGCAGCTGTGGAGAGCGAAATAGAGTTAACGTTTCGAGTCCGTCTGACTCTGCTTCAACATTCTTAACCCAGTTATTCTCTTTACGATGTTGAGCTTGCTTTGAATTTCAAGCTTTTGCAGTTTTTACTTCTCGCGCCTGAACATTGATGGACTTGGATTGCTTCATGAAAGATCTCAAGGCTTGGCTATTCCAATGCTCTCCGGGTTCGTCTTCCCAACTCCCTCCCGACAAAAAGCTGAGCTCATTCAATTTTCTGTTGTCCACATTCTAACTCGCACTAAGTCCCATTCACCTCGCACTCGTTCTACACCCCCTGCTCACTGAGCTACAAAGTAAAGTCGCCACAGTCACCTATCCATTCGGCGCCTGGCTATTAACGGGAAATAGTGGGATCTGCGCCGGGCGCAACGCGGCCAGATAATCGTGTCTGTCGTGTATGAATTTCGGTGCAGGGTTCGTTGTCAGATATGTGGGCCTTACTCCCCCCAGTGATTGGCTGATCAAATCAAACAACTTTTCCTGAGTTTTGACAAAGAGTCATCGGACTCGAAACGTTGGCTCTTTTCTCTCCCTACAGATGCTGCCAGACCTGCTGAGATTTTCCAGCATTTTCTCTTTCGAACATGTTCCTTTAGTTGTTTGTAATAGGCAGAGTCATGGTCTGTCTTTCAGTGGGGGGGGGGGGGGGCAGGGGCAGTTGTGCGGTCAGTGGGGAGGTGGGTCGGAAGGTCAGTGGGGGTTCGGTGGTTAGTGATTGAGCTGGGTGGTCAGTGGCAGGGTTCAGTTGGGGGCGTTTGTCTGAGGGGGCCGGGTGGTTAGTGGGGGTTGGGTGATTAGTGAGGAGGTTGGGATGAGTGGCCAGTGGGAACATGGAGTTTGGGTGGTCAGTGCAAGTGGGGAGGCCGGCATTTATTGAGCAGTCGGGGGGGGGGGGGGGGTGTCAGGTGGTCAATGGGGTGTAGGTGTCACGTGGTCAGTTGGGGGGGTAGGAGGGCAGTGTTGCGGTCAGGTGGTCAGTCACAGTGGGGGTTGTGGCATTAGTGCTGGATGTGGGGTTGGGTGGGGAGCAGGAGAGTTGTGGGGTTTGTGTAGTCAGTGGTGGGAGGGAGGTTGGGTGTCACTGCTGGTCACAGTAGTGGACTTGCCAACACTAAGGGCATTCAAATGGTTATTGGATAGACATATGGACGGTAAGGGAATAGTGTGGATGGGCTTTAGAGTGGTTTCACAGGTCGGCGCAACATCGAGGGTCGAAGGGCCTGTACTGCGCTGTAATGTTCTATGTTCTATTTGGTCAGAGGGTTGGGTTTTGTGGTGTTGTGGATTTAGGTGGTTAGTGGGTCACTTGGGTGGTCTATCAGTGGGTCAGGTGGTCAGTGGGGGTAGGTGCAAGTTGGGGGGATGTCAGGCATAGTGGTATTGTCACTGGACTAGAAATCCAGATACCCAGGGTAATGCTCTGGGAATTCAGGTTCGAATCCCACCAGGGCAAATGTTGAAATTTGACCTTAATAAAAATCTGGAATTAAAAGTCTAATGATGACCATGTCGATTGTCGTAAATATCCATCTGGTTCACCAATGTCCTTTAGGGAAGGAAATCTGCCAACTGTAGCCGGTCCAGCCTACATGTGGCCCCAGCCCCACAGCAATGTTGTTGACTCTTAAATGCCCTCTGAAATGGTCGAGCAGGTCACTCAGTTCAAGGTCAATTAGAGAGTGACAATAAATGCTGGCACAGCGAGGAATGCCCACACCTTGTGAATGAATTCTTTAAAAATGGGTTCTTGGTTTCAGGTTTTTGTTTTCCATTTCTCATTGCTGCAGAATGCAAGTCCCAGAACCCGGGTCTCAGAGTTGGGGTTTAAGGCTCGCGCTCCTATTGCTCTTCTTCCCTGTGCCTGAAAACAAATGGGGCATGAAAGGGGTGGAGGAGTTGAGGGGGGGCCTGAAGGGGGCGCATGGAGGGGGTGGGTCTGAAAGGGGAGGGGGCCGTAAGACGGTGGGGCCTTAGAGAGGGGGGCCCCGCGGTGACCCCATAGCGGGGTATCGCTCACCTATCGGGGGAGTGGGGGGCCCGATGCTCCATTGCCCCGATGCCGGCGAGGATGGATGAGGGGGTCACAGGGTCGCCCTCATTCAGGCATGGTGTGTTTGGGCGGTCTGTGGGCATGGACGTTTCGTGAGGGTGGAATTTGCCCCTGCAGGGCCAAGGGCTGGGAATGTTGGGGGGGGATCATGATGTCCGTGGATGGGGGGGGGGGCGGGGTGTGTGGGTGGGGGGGGGGGACCTTCAAAACTTAATTTTGAGTTTGGGGCACCCTTTAGAAAGGGTGTCCGATCTCCAAGGAGCCGATCTTTCTGGTGTTTCTAGTCCCTATTCCAGAAGAAATTCTAAGAATGGACGAATTCAGTGAGAACTCCCTCAACCTCCAAAAAATGTGTGGGTGGATCATGATGAGAATCGCACCAGGAACAGCCGGTGATGAACAAAATGGGTCCTGGATGTCAGTGAGAACAAATCACAAGAATTGCCCCCATGGTGCATGGAGAAAGCGCTGAAAGTTAGGGAAGAGGTCAAAAACTAACTTGACATAAAGGGTCAGATTAAGACCATGTAGATTGGCTGGCCTCCAGATTCAGGCAGGGAGGCTTTTTACCAGGGGAAGGGTTACACTACCCAGTTCCTGGAACCTCTTTCCACCACTCTCTTCACTCCAACTCCAATGCCCAACACGAGGAACTCTACATACTTCGCTAAGGTTGGGTCCATCTATGGAGCTGTGTCTGCCTCCTCTGCTACCCAGTTACTGGGCTTCTCGCAAACGTCTTTCCGCACTCTGAACCAGAACCTTGTCAGTTTTTTTTTCACTCATCTCCACATTTGTGCTTTCAAAGCTCACTCCTCCCTTAGGCCCCACCTCTGCTCTCTTCTCCGCCCAACTGCCCTTCCTACCTCTGCAGCCTGCTTCTATTCTGTGAGAAAGAATACAGAAATGCAAATCCGTGTCATTAAAATGATTAGCTCTCAAATCTAAATCAGGAAGCTGTAGGTTCAAGACTTACTCGAGGGACTGAAGCAAATAATTAAGATTGACTCTTCAGTGGATATACAGGGAGAACTGCATTTTTGGAGATGATATTTAACAACAAACACCCTCTCGGGTCAGTGTAAAAAACCCTCCAGCAACATTTGAAGAAAGCCAGGGTCATAAGAATATCATTGAAAACATATTATCTGGTCATTTATCCCATTGCTTTGATGGGATTGTGCTTTGAGTGACTTGAGGAAGCCAGCGGCAGTGGAAATAATCTCCCCTAATCCAGTTCTTGTTGGCATAGCCAACAACTCTGGGCTTTGATTGAATTCTTTGAGGAGGTAACTAAGTGAGTAGATGAAGGTAGAGCAGTTGATGTCGTATACATGGATTTTAGTAAGGCGTTTGATAAGGTTCCCCATGGTCGGCTCATGAAGAAAGTAAGGAGGTGTGGGATAGAGGGAAATTTGGCCAATTGGATAAGTAACTGGCTATCAGAGGGTGATGGTGGATGGAAATTTTTCAGACTGGAGACCAGTTACCAGCTGTGTACCACAGGGATCAGTGCTGGGTCCTCTGCTATTTGTGATTTTTATCAATGACTTGGAGGAGGGGGCTGAAGGGTGGGTCAGTAAATTTGCTGATGACACCAAGATTGGTGGAGTAGTGGATGAGGTGGAGGGCTGTTGTAGGCTGCAAAGAGACATTGATAGGATGCAGAGCTGGGCCGAAAAATGGCAGATGGAGTTTAACCCTGATAAGTGCGAGGTGATTCATTTTGGTAGAAAAAATGTGAATGCGGATTACAGGGTCAATGGCAGGCTTCTGAGGAATGTGGAGGAACAGAGAGATCTTGGGGTTCATGTCCACAGATCTCTGAAGGTTGCCACTCAAGTGGATAGAGCCGTGAAGAAGGCTTATAGTGTGTTAGCGTTTATTAACAGGGGGCTTGAGTTTAAGAGCCGCGGGGTTATTCTGCAACTATACATGACCCTGGTGAGACCACATTTGGAGTATTGTGTACAGTTCTGGTCACCTTATTATAGGAAGGATGTGGAAGCATTGGAAAGGGTGCAAAGGAGACTTACCAGGGTGCTGCCTGGTTTGCAGGATAGGTCTTATGAGGAAAGGTTGAGGGAGCTAGGGCTTTTCTCTTTGGAGCGGAGGAGGATGAGAGGCGACTTAATTGAGGTTTATAAGATGATGAGGGGGATAGATAGAGTGGATGTTCAGAGACTATTTCCTCGGGTGGATGTAGCTGTTACAAGGGGGCATAACTATAAGATTCAGGGTGGGAGATGTAGGAGGGATGTCAGAGGTAGGTTCTTTACTCAGAGAGTGGTTAGGGTGTGGAATGGACTGCCTGCTGTGATAGTGGAGTCGGACACTTTAGGAACTTTCAAGCGTTTATTGGATAGGCACATGGAGCACACCAGAATGACAGGGAGTGGGATAGCTTGATCTTGGTTTTGGACCAGGCTCGGCACAACATCGAGGGCCAAAGGGCCTGTTCTGTGCTGTACTGTTCTATGTTCTATGTTCTTAATTCCGGGCCCTTCTTGGGCCAGCTTTTCAGTGTAGGTCTTTAGCGAGCTCCGCCCTGACCTGGGAGGCTCGTACTGCGCGAGCCTTCTACACTGTAAATTCTATGATAATCTATGAGTCCCACAGGGAGATCGACAATTGTTTCCCTGGGGCCCTGGAGGGGGTTATGATACCCTCTCTAACAAAGACCAAAAGCTGCCCTTCAGCCCCCTTCTACACCGATTTGGCCGAGGCAGTGCTTTACCTTGCGGCGGTTCTGGGTCGGGCGCTGTATATCGGTCCGTCGACCGCCTTTTCCTGGCCAACCTGCGATGTGTTGTCTGACCGGCTGGGTCCCCTGGCTGAGGGGCGGTTCTTGGCACGAGGAGACGTCAATGCTTTTTTTTGCAGCCCGAGCTCCAGGTTGTTGAGGTGGTCCAAATGCTTCCCCTGAACTGTGCGCTGAATCCTAACTTTGTAAGGGGCTGGTCTTGTTCTCTGCAGTACCACACCTGGGAGCCAAACGTTCCGTCTCCAAAGTTCCGGGCATAGACCACGTTCCTGGAGTGAAACCGCCACTGGTCATGCTGCACCTACACGTTCCTGCCGAGCTTCACAAATTTGAGGCTCAATCGCGTTTTAAACCTTCGGCCCATCAGCAGCGGCTCCCCCCCCGTCGTCACGGGCGGCGTTACACGGTAGTGAAAACGGAACGGCGGCAGTCGCGTGTCCACGGACCCCGCGGTTTTCTTTTTTATGCCCCTTTTAAAAGTCTGGACCGCCCTTTCTGCCAGGCCATTCGATAAGGGATGGGTGGTTCTAATACGCTGGATGCCATTCCGTAAAGATGGCAAACTCCCCACTCGTGAAGGGTGTCCCACTGTTCGTCAGCAGGACCGCAGGAATCCCATGGTGCTGAACAAGCTTTTCTCAGGTAACTCTGAATGTCATCGAGGCCATTTTGGATATGTCAAGCCACTTCAACTGGGCATCCATAATGACGAGGGACCTCCCCCCATTAAAGGCCCTGCGAAGTCCACATGCAATCGCACCCAAGGGCGACCCGGCCATTCCCAAGAATGAAGGGAGGCTGCTGGCAGGAGCTCCTGATGCTCCTGGTACGCCGGGCAGCTGCGCACGACCCTCTCAATGTCCCCATCAATGCCAGGCCACCAAACCTAACTACATCTTCATTTTAGAGGAGCCCAGGTGACCACCACACGGACAGTGACCCAGGGCTGGGATTAGAACCCGGATCCTCAGCGCCGCAGTCCCAGTGCTAGCCACTGTCCCACATGCCGCCCAGCGGGGATTCCTGACCCTGAGGTGGGGTGACTACATGAGCTCGCTACAATGTGACGCCGTCCTCCACGCTGAGCTCCAGAAGCTTCTGGGCAAAAGGTTGCAGGGCGCCAGGAAGGGTCCCCGGCATTTTACTGCTCAACAGGATGTGGCGGAGATTCGCCAGTCTCGGATCCCGCTTGGCCCATGCTCGCACCCGAGTAGCCCTCTCTGGCAAGGTGGCCACAAAATTAAGAGTTAGGGCAGCACGGTGGCACAGTGGGTTAGCCCTGCTGCCTCACGGCGCCGAGGTCTCAGGTTCGATCCCAGCTCTGGGTCACTGTCCATGTGGAGTTTGCACATTCTCCCCGTGTTTGCGTGGGTTTTGCTCCACAACACAAAGATGTTCAGGCTAGGTGGACTGGCCACGCTAAATTGCCCCTGAATTGGAAACAAATTAATTGGTAGGCTAAACATTTTTTAAATGAAAAAATAAAATTAAGAGTTACAACCACTTCATCCACCACGAGCAGGGTTGGGAAAGCTGTGGGAATGGCCGATGACTGAGAGCACTGGTATGGATACTCTGCATACCTGGGCGGGGCTGAAACCAATATTGATACATGGTGAGTAGAAGCGCCAAGGCTAAATTCTGACTAATGCAATGGGTTGAATTACCTAATTCTCCATAAAAAGGCTGATCAGGGTCTTGTGTCAGTCACAATACAGAAGTGCATCCCAGAAACGTATCGGTGGAACATCTTGACTCCAAATATTACCGCCAAGCCCTCCTTCTTGATTGGACCATATTGACATTCTGTGTCCGTCAGGGTCCTTGAGACGAAAGCGATGGGCGCCCCATGCTGTCGTCCCATCTGTGGCCAGCACCACCCCAATGTCGTGGGGGGAGGCAGCACATGTTGGGACCAGCGGCTGAGCCGGAGCATAGTGAGTGAGGAGCTGTGTGGGCGCTCTTTTACTCCAGTGAATGCACTGTTTTACGCGGCTCTCCAGAACCAGTACTGGTCCTTCTACAACAATACGTGGAGTGGAGGCATTAAGGTGGTCAGATTGACGATGAACTTTCCATAATAATTTACCAGGTCTAGGAATGACCGGAGTTCAGTGGTGTTCTTCGGGGCCGGGGCCCCTTTTATGCCTGAACCTTGTCCTCCGCTGGGTGGAGACCATCCCTGCCCATCTTGTATCCTAAGCAAGTCGGCACTCTGGTACGGAACTCACACTTGCTCCACTTTAGCTGGGTGCCCATTCGGGACCACTTCTTGCAGGCTGTCCATATGCTCTTTCTCTGTAGCATGTGATGAGCATGTTCTCCAGATAGATGGCAACCTTCGGCAGACCTGCAGGATATTTTTCATTACACCCTCAAAAATCGCTGGGCAGGTGAGACCCCAAGTGAGACGTGGGTGTATTTACATAACCCTCTGTGAGTGTTTATGGTCGCAATGTTTCTGGACATCGGATCTAGCTCCACATATAAATAAGTGTGGCTCATGTCAAGTTTTGTAAAGGAACATCCTCCAGCTAGCTTTGCATACAAATCTTCCACTCTAGGCATCAGGGACCACTCCAGGTGTGAAGCTCTGTTTACCATGAGCTTGTAATCCCCACAGAGTTGGACAGATTTGTTGAACTTCATCACAGACACCACAGTTGCAGCCCACTCTGAAAATTGTACAGGACATATAATCCCCAGATCATTCAGGCGCTGTAGCTCCATGTCAACCTTGACAAGCAATGCGAAGGGGACAGGCCTCGCCGTAAAGTACTTGGGATGAGCATCAGGATCCATGTAGATATGGGCTTTGGGCCCTTTGATCCTGCCCAGACCTTCCTGGAACACGTCAGGTCATCTGCCCTGTACATCGTTAGGATTTCCGGTGCCCATCCGAAAAACCTGTTGCCAGTTGAAACGGAGAACTCGCAGTCAGTCACGCCCCAACCAATTGGGCCCCGATCCCAACACCACAACTAAGGGAAGATGGACCAACTATTGCCCAGGTGTTACCGGAGGTACAGTGGTCCTCAATGATGCTGAATGGAGGAAGCATGGTGGCGCAGTGGGTAGCACTGCAGTCTCACGGCCCCGAGGTCCCAGGTTTGATCCCAGCTCTGGGTCACTGTCCGTGTGGAGTTTGCACATTCTCCCCGTGTTTGCGTGGGTTTCACCCCCACAACCCAAAGATGTGCAGGGTAGGTGAATTGGACACGCTAAATTGCCCCTTAATTGGAAAATATGAATTGGGTACTCTAAATTTATTGTTTTCAAAATGAATAAAAAATGATGCTGAATGGCTCACCGGTACAGTCGGTAACCTCGAATTGGTGTCACATCCTCAGCGGCATAATCCCTGCCCAAAGTCATTGAAATGTCTGACGGTCCACAACGGAGACGGGAGCTCCAGTGTCCATTTCCATCACTACAGGATGACCATTTACTTGTAAGGTGACCTGGATCGACGCTATCTTCAGGATCGTGACGCAGTTCAGCTGTACCCAACAGTCCCCCTCATCCGGGTGGTCACGTGCAAGGCCCTGGCTCACAGTGATCTCGGCAGCTACCTTGGACTGTGTTCTCTGTGCCTAATTTGGCAGCTCTGGCCATCACGTGTCCTCCGACCACACATTTGGCTATGTTGCCGGCTCTCCCCTTCGTCCTTGGCGGAGGATCCTTCAGATCTGCGGTGGCTCCCGAGGGCTTGGCCTGGCTCCAGAATTACCTTTGGGGTTGCCCTTTGGGAGGTGACCTGGCCTGACCAGCATTGTCCGTGATACAGAAGGAGTCCTAAACGGAGGGTGGGCCAAAGTATGGACAGAATAGTCCATGGACCCCTGCAGCTCCTGCAGTCCTTTCTCTCCATGCTCGCGGGACAGTGACAGCTCGATGGCCCGTTTTAAATCTAAGGTGAGCTCCGCCAACAGCTTCCTCTGAGTGGCTGCGTTGTTTATCCCACAAACCAGCCGATCTCTCAACATTTCACAGAGGGACGACCCGAACTCGCAATACTCTGCCAGTCACCTCAGGCGGGTCAAGAGGTCAGTGACTGATTCACCTGGAGACGGCACCGCTGTATTAAACCTATACCGCTGCATGACAACGGCAGGTTTAGGGTCATAATGTTCAGCTACTAATGTGACCGCCTCGTCAAACGATTTGGAGTCTGGTGCGGCCGGGTAAATGAGACTCTTCATTATTCCAAAAGGCAGGCTCGCAGCCGTCAGGACTTTCTGACTGTCTTCCCCCAAAATACGGTTAGCCGGAAAGAAGTACCGTACGCATTCGGCATGCTGCCTCCAGTCTTCCAGGCCTGTGTCAAAGGCTTCCAGCTTACTGTTCATCTGGCACCTTGAACTTTTATGTCTACACATTCCGGGATTGTAATCGTCTGGGGTGGTTGGGCGGTTCCACAAATGAGTCCGGAGTCTCCTTTAGTAACTTGAAGAAGCCAGCGGTAGCGGAACAAGAATTTATTGAACTATGTACAAAACAATGTCCATGGCAGTAACTCTCTCCCAACCCATCCCTTGGGACAACCAACAATAGTTTCACCATGGTACTTGCGGGGGTTATGACAATGCCCCCATTCTACCCGGTCAAACGCCTTCTCAGCGTCCAATGCCACAACCACCTCTGTTTCCTTCCCCTCTGCCGGTGCGATAATGACGTTCAATACTCTTCTAATGTTTGAAAAGAGCTGCCCCCCTCTCACGAACCCCGTCTGATCTTCACCTATCACCTTCGGGAGGCACTCCTCCAGCCTACCCGCCAGTACCTTCGCCGATACTTTTGCGTCCACATTCAGAAGTGATATGGGCCTCTACGACCCACACTCCGTCGGATCCTTATCTTTTTTAGCAACAGTGAAATCGATGCCTGCCCCAATGTTTGTGGAAACACCCCCTTCCCTATCGCCTCTTCAAACATCCCCACCATCAGGGGTGCCAATCTATCCTTGAATTTTTTATAATATTCCACCGGAAACCCATCCGGCCCTGCCACCTTCCCCGACTGCATCCTCCCAATCGCATCCTTTATCTCCTGCTCCACAATTGCTCCTTCTAATGTAGCCCTGTCCCCCTCCCCTAGCCTCGGGTACTCCAACCCATCTAGAAATTCCTGCATCTCACGGTCTCTCCCAGGTGGCTCTGACCTGTACAACCTCTCATAAAATTCCTCAAAAACCTTGTTAATCAGATCCGGAGCCACCAGCAACTTCCCTGCCCTGTCCCTCACCTGCACAATTTCCCTTACTGCTGCCTCCCTCCGGAGCTGACCTGCTAACATACTCCATGTCCTTATCTCCATGTTCGTAAACTGCACCCCTTGCTCATCTCAGTTGGCGCACCGCCTTCCTGGTAGACAGTCGGTTAAAGCTCGCCTGTAGTTCCTTCCTCTTTTCCAGCTTCGCCGGGTCCCCATCTTCTGCATAACTCCTGTCTACCTCCAACATCTCATCTATTACCCTCTGCCGCTCCAACCTCTCCTCTTTGTCCACCCTGGCCTTAAACAAAATTACCTCACCCCTCACCACAGCCTTCAGAGCCTCCCAGACAACTGCCTTCGACACCTCACCCGTCCAGTTGAAACCTACATATTCCTCAATTACCTTTTCAATTTTGTCACAGAACCCTTAGTCCCCCAAAAGTCCCACATCTAATTTCCACCCCGGCCTCTGCGCTACCCCCTTCTCCAGTACCACATCCACCCAATGCGGAGCATGATCTGACACTGCAATTGCCGCGTATTCCGACCCCTTAACCCCAGCCAGCAAAGCCATCCCCACCACAAAAAAGTTGATCTGCGAGTATATCTTATGGACTGCTGCGAAAAACGAGTACTCCCCTTCCCTCGGGTGCAGAAACGTCCAAGGGTCCACCCCTCCCATTTCCACCATTAGCCCAGCCAACGCCTTTGCCCCCCCTGATGGGACCAGCGAGTGCGGCCGTGCCCTGTCCAACCTTGGCTCCTGCACCAATTCCAGTCCCACCCCCCCACTATCAGCTCATGCGTGTCCAAGTCGGGGATGGCCCCAAACACCTTCCTCGCGAATCCCACATCGTCCCAATTGGGACCATATACACTTAACAGCGCCACTAATCTCCCCTCCAGCGCCCCTGCCACAATCACATATCTACCCCCCTGATCTGCCACCACCTTCTCCATCTGGAAGCGTACCCTTTTGCTGACCAGCACCGCTACCCCTCGAGCCCTTCCATCAAATCCGGAGTGAAACACTTGGCAAACCCAGCCCTTTTTAAGTCTCACCTGGTCCTTCACCCTCAAGTGAGTCTCCTATAGCATTGCTACATCGGCTTTCAAACTTTTAAGATGCGCAAGCACCCTTGACCGGACCTCCTAACCCCCTCACGTTCCACGTGACTATCCTTACTGGGGGTCTCTCACCCCCCCCAACCCCCCCCTTATCCACCATCATCATACCACCGGGCCCTGCCCCATGAGCCTGACCCGCCCATATCCGTTATTAACCCCCTTCCCCCCCATTTCCTCTCGAAAAAACATCTCCAGCATCAATCCCCCCGCCCCCCCTCGCTCGCCTCGTAGGCCCATCGAAACCTGCTAACCAGGCTCCAATGTCCGCAGTCCTCCCCTTACCTCACGTCCGTTCACTAGCCGACTTTAGTTAGCTAGCGCGGGTGGCTCCCCTGCCAAGGTATACCGTCCCCTCCCACCCAGTCACAGAGAAAGAAAAAACAAAAACAACAATCCAACCCATACAATTCACTAAAATAAGATATAACCGTCGCAACACAGAACGCCAATCAACCCAACCAATAACTTGAACTCTCTAACAATGTGAAGTGAAGTAAATTACAATACACGGCAGTAAAAAGAAAGTTATAGCATTTGTACATTTTCCAGCTCCCCACTCACAGTCCACAGCCTCTGTTCTAGCTCCGCTCCTCACGTCTGTCCCAAACCTTCTGCCCTCACGAACGCCTCAGCCGCCTCCGCTGTCTCAAAATAAAAGTCTTTGGCATCATACGTCACCCTCAGCTTCGCCGAGTATACCATACCAAATCGCACCCCCTTTCTGTACAGTGCCGCCTTCAGCCGACCTTCACGACCCACGGCAGCCGACCTTCACGACCCACGCCAGCCGACCTCACGACTCACGCCAGCCGACCTTCACGACCCACGCCAGCCGACCTTCACGACCCACGCCAGCCGACCTCACGACCCACGCCAGCCGACCTCACGACCCATGCCAGCCGACCTCACGACCCACGCCAGCCTACCTCACGACCCACGCCAGCCGACCTTCACGAACTACGCCAGCCGACCTTCACAACCCAAGCCGACCGACCTTCACGACCCAAGCCGGCCGACCTTTGCGATCCACGCTAGCCGACCTTCACGACCCACACCAGCTGACCTTCACGACCCAAGCCGGCCGACCTTCATGACCCAAGCCGGCCGACCTTCGCGATCCACGCCAGCCGACCTTCACGACCCAAGCCGGCCGATCTTCACGACCCAAGCCAGCCGACCTTCGCGATCCACGCCAGCCGACCTTCACGACCCAAGCCGGCCGACCTTCATGACCCAAGCCGGCCGACCTTCGCGAACCACGCCAGCCGACCTTCACGACCCAAGCCGACCGACCTTCACGACCCAAGCCAGCCGACCTTCGCGATCCACGCCAGCCGACCTTCACGACCCAAGCCGGCCGATCTTCATGACCCACGCCGGCTGACCTTTGCGACTCACGCAAGCTAGTCTTCGGGATCCACGTCGGCCAGCCTTCGCGACCCACGCTGGCTGACCTTCGCGACCCACGCCGGCTGACCTTTGTGATCCACGCCGGCTGACCTTTGCGATCCACGCCGGCTGAACTTTGCGATCCACGCCGGCTGACCTTTGCGATCCACGCCGGCTGACCTTTGCGACCCGCGTAGCCGACCTTCGCGACCCACGCTGGCTGACCTTTGCGACCCACGCAGGCTGACCTTTGCGACCCACGCCGGCTGACCTTCGCGACCCACCATTTTCACTTACCTTTAATGTGGCAGGTGATCCTTTTCGGTCCTCATGATGTCACTCGCTTTGCTATTCAATGTTACATTTCTGATAATGACTTCTGCTGATGATTTAAGATCTAACTGCATCCGTTGAAAAAAAAAAAGAGGTTTGTCCTCGAACTCGCCATGTTTAGTCTTCAAATATCTTTGAAGTTTTGAGGGTTTTAAACTATCGTTTGCCGGTGCTTCCCTGCATGTAACTCACATGAACTTTGTATCCTGATTTGCTGTGGAACAATTAATAACTCCAAACCACAAGCAATCTTCTTTAAGCTGTTTTGTTCCTGTTTTCAGCTTCTTCTTCATGGGCTGTTCACCAGAGGCTCTGGAGTTCACACCAGCACTGCTGGCAGCTACAAAATGGAGGAATCTCTCTCGCGCCCAGGCGCATGTGCGACTCCTTTCCCAAGATGGCTGCCAATGAAAACTGCCCTTTTCTGCATTTGCAGGCCTACCTTTACCTCGTGGTGAGTATTGGCGCCTCTTTTACCGCTCTCTCTTGTGTGTTCCTCGCAGTAGTCTTGAAACTTGTCCAGAACTGCCTGGAAGTCCCTCTTGTCTTGCTCTTTGGAGTACTTGAAGGTCTCAAAGATTTCTGCTGCTCTTGCACCGGCAATGGTGAGCAGAAGCTTTATTTTCTCTGCATCCGCCACGCCATCTAGGTCGCACGCTACCAGGTAGATCTTGAATCTCTGCCTGAACGCACGCCAGTTCGCACTGAGATTGCCGTGGCACCTGAGCTGCTGTGGAACCGCAATCTCGAACATCTTGCCTGGGTGCTGTTGCTGGTAGTCACGGATTTTGAGTTGAACTATGTAGATTTAACAGGCACTAACTGGTACCATGTTGTGTTATGCTTTTTGATGTAGCATAAGCTGCTTCCTTGATGTATACTCTGACAAAGGAAGGTTCAGACTTGGAGATAGGTTTAACACATTTATTGAACAGTTAACAATTCCCCTACTTGAGTTCGACTCTCCTGCTGATCTTGTTATAGTAACTCAGTCGAACTAACCAGTCTGCTCTAAGCCATGCGGTGGGTGTGATGCTTCCTGATCTGCCCCTGTCCTTTTCTCTAAGTGTCGCCTGTGGAAAGACAAAGAGCATGTGTGCCCTGTCCTTTTATATGGGTTGCCCACTTGTGGTAGTGTTACCTCTGGGTGTCTTGACTGCCCATTGGTTGTGTCCTATTCTATGTGTTGATTAGCTGTTTGTCTGCATATCATGATGTCTCTGGTGCTCCCTCTAGTGTTTACTTAGTCTTAGTGCATTTACATGAACCACTTGTGTATTTACAGTGATGCATATCATCACAAGCTGCACCCTGCTGCCAATTCTGGTGGGAGGACTCCGTCGTCTGCTGAAAGAAACTGACCCGGGGCAGCGCGCTGACGCCAGGAGGAGGCGATCCACCCCACTGGGCTCTGGGCCTGCGCGCTACATATTGATTCAGCGCAAGATGGCCGGCAATCTCAAAGGTCTGTCGCGGCCATTTTTCGGTATTTTTAAAAGCAGGTCGTAGCGGTTGGGCGTTCCTCCCGCGATCGGGAATGCCGTGACTGAGCGCTGCGACCCTCCTGAAACCTGCCCTCGACCCACCGCCCAGGTCACGACCCTGAGTTTGAAAACCCCTGCCCTAAGTAGTCAAATTAGACTCTCCACCAATTCATAGGTTAGCTAACTTCGCGCAGCCTGCAGATTAAAGCCTGGGACGTTTCAGTCATGTTAAAATTAAATGGAAGCAAAATTTTAGTCAAATGTAGTTGTGACATAATCAGAATACTAAATGGTAGTAATGACTGCCGGCAATGTTCAGTTTAACGTGCTTGTACAAAGAGTCTTTTTAACAGAGGCACTAGTCCATTTGTTTTACATACTTTTTGACACTAAAATAAATCATTTGATACAAGTGTGTCAAATATTCAGAAGATAACAGCGCCGCTGTTACTTTCTATTCTTTGGTGTTTGATTTGATTTTTCCTCCACCAGTTGGTTGTAACCTGGATTGGGCCTCAATGTCTTGTGCTAAGGGAGAAAGCATTATTTTGACACAATATGGTGACCCAAGCCTTAAGTGTGATGAGTGACTTCTCGAATTGAGCAATCTTTATGGAGATAAATGTCAGATCAGTGTTACGTAACAGTCTGTTCGGGTGCAAATATTTGCATATCCACATGTCCTTATCCATGAGTATCTTAAAACTTTCGGAATTAAAAGAACAGAGAGCAGTATAGCACAGGAAGAGGCCCTTCGGCCCTCCAAGCCTGCGCCGACCGTGATGCCTGCCTCAACTAAAACCTTCTGCACTTCCGGGGTCCGTATCCCTCTATCCCCATTCTATTCATGTATTCGTCAAGGTGCCTCTTAAACATTGCTATCGTCCCTGCTTCCACCACCACTCCCGGTAGCGAGTTCCAGGCACTCACCACCCCCTGTGTGAAAAACTTGCCTCGCAAATCTCCTGTAAACGTTTCCCCTTATACCTTAAACCTGTGCCCCCTAGTAATTGACCCCTCTACCCTGGGAAAAAGCCTCTGACTATCCACTCTGTCTATGCCCCTCATAATTTTGTAAACCTCTATCAGGTCGCCCCTCAACCTCCGTCGTTCCAGTGAGAACAAACCGAGTTTATCCAACCTCTCCTCATAGCTAGTGCCCTCCATACCAGGCAACATCCTGGTAAACCTCTTCTGTACCCTCTCTAAAACCTCCACATCCTTCTGGTAGTGTGGCGACCAGAATTGTACGCAATATTCCAAATGTGGCCTAACTAAGATTGTGTACAGCTGCAACATGATTTGCCAATTTTTATATTCAATGCCCCGACCGAGCATGCAGTACCTTCTCCACCTGCGTTCAGTGATCTGTGGATCTGGACGGACACGCAGGTCTCTCTGCCCCACAATACGCTTCAGGGTTCAGAAGGCGGCACGGTGACGCAGTGGTTATCACGGCTGCCTATGGCGCTGAGGACCCGGGTTCGATCCTGGGCCCGGGTCACTGTCCGTGTGGAGTTTGTACATTCTCCCCGTGTCTGCGTGGGTTTAACCCCCACAACCCAAAGATGTGCAGGTTAGGTGGATTGGACACGCTAAATTGCCCCTTAATAGGAAAACAAAAATAATTGGATACTCTGAATTATGAAAATAAAATGAATTAAAAAAATTACTCTTAATGGTTCTACCTTTAACTTTATAATTCCCACCTGCATTAGACCTGCCAAATGCATTGCCTCACAGTTGTCCGATTCAAACTCCATCGGCCAACCCTCCGCCCCACACGTGTGCTAATTTTTCTGTCACAAGTAGGCTTACATTACACTGCAATGAAGTTACTGTGAAAAGCCCCTAGTCGCCACACTCCGGCGCCTGCTCGGGTACGCGGAGGGAGAATTCAGAATGTCCAATTCACCTAACAAGCACGTCTTTCGGGACTTGTGGGAGGAAACCGGAGCACCCGGAGGAAACCTACGCAGATCCAGGGAGAACGTGCAGACTCCGCACAGACAGTGACCCAAACCGTGAATCGAACCCGGGACCCTGGTGCTGTGAAGCAACAGTGCTAACCACCGTGCTATCACCCTGACACCCTTTTCGAACCCTCTCCATTCCTTTTTCTGGTCATAAATTCCCCCAAGGCAGTGTTAAATCTCCAAAGCACCAATTATTTGGTGCACAGAATGATCCCACAATGAAATAAATATACTGTCGGGCACAGGAAAGTTATTGGGAAGACCCCCTTGTGATAAATGGAGGAATTTTAGATATATTGTATTATATGTATTTGGTGCAGTAAGGGTTAAACGCTTGGGTTAGTGTGTGTATGACTGCTGCAGTAGTGTTTTTAACAATCCTGGTTTGCAAGGCAACTAGGCTTTTTGGGAGCCGGGGTGCAATTAACGCATTGTAAAAGTTTGGGCAAATGGATTTCTGTTTATATTAAGAGGGTTCCCCGCGGAGTAACTAATTAGACATTCAGTTTAGTGAGATGATTTAGTTAATGGGAGGAGCCAGGGGTTGAAGCAGTCAAGTGTTGAGATTCAGCTTTAGTTTGTGGGTGGAAGATAAGCTGAGACATTTCTGAAGCAAGACAGCCTCAGATCCTGCATTATTCTGACAGGGGTCAGGTTTATCTTTTCAAACTGTCTCATAAGACATCTCTGTACAGCAAGTATTGCTGAGTGCTAACTGTATTTAAAAGTGGATTGGGATCTGAGATGATATTGTTGTTTGCGTGGAAGTAAAGATAGCAGTTAAGGGGCATTGTGTCACTGTATTGATTGAGCAGTGTTCAAGGGGTAATTGTAAGTGATTTTCTTGTGTGATGTTAAAGATATTTTCATACTGTGTTGGTAATAAAGTTTGTTTCAATGGACCGCATTCCTATTTTGGGTGAAATCCCTCCTGGAGCGAGATATCCTTCCCTCACAGTCTTACCAAATTAAAATAAAATATTGGGGTTTGTGCCCAGTATCGTGGCCACTGTTCGGGTCAGGTCCGGGTTGGTAATATCCTACTGTCCTCCAAACAGTGCTTTAAGTCCTTTGACAGGGGCAGCACGGTAGCATTGTGGATAGCACAATTGCTTCACAACTCCAGGGTCCTAGGTTCGATTCCGGCTTGGGTCACTGTCTGTGCGGAGTCTGCACATCCTCCCCGTATGTGCGTGGGTTTCCTCCGGGTGCTCCGGTTTCCTCCCACAGTCCAAAGATGTGCAGGTTAGGTGGATTGGCCGTGATAAATTGCCCTTAGTGTCCAAAATTGCCCTTAGTGTTGGGTGGGGTTACTGGGTTATGGGGATAGGGTGGAGGTGTTGACCTTGGGTAGGGTGCTCTTTCCAAGAGCCGGTGCAGACTTGATGGGCCGAATGGCCTCCTTCTGCACTGTAAATTATATGCTAATCTTTGACAGGCAGGGGCGACCTTGGATAGATGGAGCATGTGAAGGATATCCTGGTTCAGAGAGGCCCTTGCAGCTATTTAAAACAATTGGGCATATCTCAATATTTCCATAACATGTGTTCATTTCCTCTGTAGCAAGTAACAAGTATTTTTCAGGTTTTTGTTCAATGAGGCCCTGGTTCGCAAAGCTTTAGTATTTTTGCCACTTAACAACTTTTTTCTCACTTGTAAAATGTTATAAAGTTTGGAGAAAAATAGCAGGAACTGCTAATTTAGTGCTGAGAAAAACCTTGTCACTGATAGGATTCTTGTTGGGGAACACATTTAATCTATGCACATTACATAAAGGTTTTCAATGTTCAAAGACCATACTTCAAATGTCAGAATTATTGGAAGAAAATTCTCTCACTGGTAGCAATTGACCTTAAGACCTACGTCGAGTATTTTCTACAGGAAGTGACTCAGCACTGACTTTGCAATGTTGGCCCATCTTAAACACTGTTCCACCTTAGCAGATAAGTCTAAAGTTACAAAGGAAGTAAGTGAGGAATTCGCAGATACTTTAACCATCCTTTTCCAAAGCTCGCAGATTCAGGAAATGTTCGTCTGGATTGAAAAAGTATGAATGTAACTTCCTTAGCGGTTGCGCAGCGGTTAGCACTGCTGCCTCACGGAGCCGAGGACCCGAGTTCGACCCGGGTCACTGTCCGTGTGGAGTTTGCGCATTCTCCCCATGTCTGCGTGGGTCTCAATCCCACAACCCAAAAAGATGTGCAGGTTAGGTGAATTGGTCACGCTAAATCGCCCCTTAATTGGAAAAAAGTAATTGGGTGGCTCTAAATTTATTTAAAAAAAGAAAGGCTAGAGAGAGGGGCTTCCAGTGGTGATATGCAGGTGGAGGTCGCACATTAGGCAGCTCCTGCCGGAGTCTCTGTTTTTTGAGTCGGTGTGGGAAGTCGTAAAGAAGACGAGGAATGTGAAAGACCCAGAAGAAGGGTATTGGAAAGAAGGGGACGAGCGAAAGTCCGCTGTAAAAGTGAGGCTGTGAGTCCTGCATGAAGTCAGATGGCGGGGGCTGGGTCGATGGGGGGGGGGGGGGCTCCCCGGGAGCTTGGTTGATGGGTGGGGCCGGGCCCCTCACTGTGGAAACTCTGACTGAGGTGATGTCGGTGGAGTTTGAGAGGCTCTTCACCAAGCCTTTGGAGGTGCTTCAGAGGGAGATGATGACTACGACGAAAGAGTGGGTGGAGGAGGTGATTACCCCGGTAAAGACGACAGCGGTAAGACAGCGGTCAATGCGCGGGAACAAGGGGAGAAGTTGAAGAGGGTAGGAGGAGGCATTGTCGCAACACAGCGACCAGCTCATCTCGATGGGGGAAGAGCTGCAGAGGGTGGTGGAGGCCAACAAAGGGTTCAGAGCCAAGATGTAGGACCTGGAGAACAGCTGAAGGAGGTAAGATTTGAGACCCCTCCACCAGCTACTAAAAAAGGGACAAGAATGGAAATGGTCCGCCCGCCAAAACCGAGCATTTAGGGACATTAAGGAACAGCTGCCATCCGAAAATGTCCCAGAGCATTATGACCCAAGGAAGGAGTTGGTGGTCACGTGTGACGCATCACCTTACCGGGTAGGAGCCGTCTTAGCCCATAGAGGAAGGAATGGGGAAGAACGGCCAATAGCCTATGCTTCGAGGACCTTGGCGATGGCTGAGAGAAAGTACGCCCAAATCGAGAAGGAAGGACTGGCGGTGATATTTGCAGTAAAACAATTTCACCAGTATCTGTACGGGCGGAAATTCACCATAGTGACGGACCATAAGCCGTTATTAGGGTTATTAAAAGAAGACAAGTCAATACCCCCGATTGCATCAACTAGAATCCAACGCTGGGCGTTGCTACTGGCGGCGTATAGATACCTTCTGGAGCACAGACCGGGAACGCGAGTAGCAAATGCAGATGCTTTGAGCAGACTTCCCCTCCCAGACATCCCGCCGCTAATATCGAAAGTAGAGGAGACAGTAATGACTCTAAATTTTTTGGACACCCTACCAGTGGACGCACATCATATTCGATTGTGGACGCAAAAAGACCCAGTTTTAGCCAAGATGAAGCATTTACTGCTAACAGGGGAACTGGAGGGACCAGTGGAGCCCCAGATGCACCCATACCGGAGCAGCAGGGACCAAATAACCATCGAAGACAGTATCCTATTATGGGGAGCCCGGGTAATAGTCCCAGCTCAGGGCCGTCGGGCAATCTTAACCGAGTTACATCACGGACACCCAGGGGTGTCTAAAATGAAGATGCTAGCTCGAAGCTACGTTTGGTGGCCAGGATTGGACACAGACATAGCAGCCTTGGTACGTCGGTGCCAGGAGTGCCAACAGGGGCAAAGAGTGCCACCAGCTGTGCCATTGCACCCATGGGAATGGCTAGGCAGACCGTGGACCCACCTGCATATTGACCACGCCGGCCCTTTCATGGGCTCAATGTTTTTGGTGATAGTAGACACCCACTCCAAATGGTTGGACGTCCACCGGGTAAACGCGGCAAGCACAGCATCGACAATTGAAAAGCTCAGGGCCTCGTTTGCAACACATGGACTTCCGGAGGTATTGGTGTCGGACAACGGAACGGCATTCACAAGTGGGGAATTTGGAAAATTCCTAAAGGGAAACGGAGTCCGCCACATCAAAACGGCCCCTTACCATCCAGCGTCCAACGGCCCGGCAGAGAGAGCGGTCCAGACACTAAAAGCGGGACTCAAGAAGCAGCCGGCAGCGTCAATGGACACAAAGCTCTCCCGCTGGCTGTTCGATTACAGGACCACACCACATTCCACAACGGGCATACCGCCAGCTGAACTCTTAATGGGAAGGCGGCTGCGAACGAGGCTGAGTCTCCTTTTCCCAAATTTAACGGAGAAAGTGGAGAAACAACAGGAGGTCCAACGCAGGGGGCATGATAATAGTCGGCAGCAGAGACATTTCCAGGTGGGGGCACCGGTTTGGGTCAAGAATTATGGGAATGGACCAACGTGGGTCAAAGGCACGGTGGAGTCCCAAACAGGGCCCATATCATACAAAGTTTCGATAGGAGGTAAGGTGCTGAAGAAACACCTAGACCAAATAAGGGCAGCAGAACCACATCTGGAGGCAGTCTAAGCAGGACCGCCTCCAGCTGGGATAGCCCAGACGGGAAGGATACCCACACCCCAGCCCCGAGCAATTTCTCCAGACCCCGTCATCCAGTCGTCAGAGTCGGAGATGGACACGTTCGACGAAGCCGCCGCGACACCTCTCCCCGAGGAGGAGGAAGTACAACTTCCAAGGAGGTCGTCGAGGAAAAGACGGGCACCTATAAGGTACACCCCACCCACGTCGGAGAATGACCCGGCAGACGACACAGAGGTGACAGACCCGGACAGGAGGAGCAGGAAGAAGCTCAGAGGAATGCCAGCTGGCAGGAATTCCTCGGACCTTGGGGGGGGGGGGGGGGGGGGGGGAGGGGTGTAATGACCTCCAATTGGCATTATTGGTTGGCCAATTGGAGTATGAGCTCCCTCAATGATAGCTCATTGAGGGGGCCCATATAAGCACCTGTGTAGGCTTTGTGAGGCAGTCTTAAGTTGACTGGAATGCTAGCAGCACTGGTTGGAGCTGCTCGTGTATATAGTTATTGCAAATAAATACTGGTGTGGTGATGGAACCCCTGCCTCCTGTGGATTATTACATTTATCATGCATTTTTGGAAGTTGGTTACCATTGATTGTTGAGGGAGGAGGGGGGTTGGGTGGTCTGGGAAGTTTTACGGAGTTGTTTTGCATTGTAAAACTGTTGAAATATGTTGAATAAAAATACTTGAAGAAAAAAGAAAAGCTAGAGAGAGAGAAACCAGGAAATTACGGACCTCTTACTCTAGCATCTGTTGCGGAGATGTTTTTGCAATCCTTAATTAGAGACAGAATGACTGAGCACTTAGAGAAATCTGGGCTGATTAGAGAGGGCCATCATGAATTTGTAAACAATATGTCATGTCTAACAAACATAATTGAATATTGTGAAGGAGTAACTGAAGTGGTGGAATGTCTCTGGATTTAAATTATATTAACTTCCAGAAGGCATTCTGTATGGTTCCACATAATAGACTTTGGCTAAATTGAAGCTCATGGCTTTGAAGGCAATTATTAAGTTGGCCATGCGTTCGATGACAGAGAGTAGGAACAATGGGTGTGTACTCGAATTGGAATGGAGTAATTAGTGGTATCCCACAAAAGTTTATGCTGGGGCCTCAGATATTCAATCTATTGATTGGCGGCTTAGAAAACACAAGCAACGTGTGGAGTTTGCACATTCTCCCCGTGTCTGCGTGGGTTTCACCCCCACAACCCAAAGATGTGTAACGTAGGTGGATTGGTCATGCTAAATTGTCCCTTAATTGGAAAAAATAATTGGGTACTCTAAATTTATTTTTAAAAAAAGAAAACACAAGCAGGAGCCACATATCCACTTGTCTTGAAGTCACAAAAATTGGTGCTGAAGGGGGCAATGTGAATAAGTGTATAAATGACAAAGAGACATTGGTAGATGAAGTGAGTGGGCAACGTCCGGTGGTGGCGATGAGCTGAACAGTCGCACAAAAGGTGGCTCTCCGTGGGAACTTTCAATTTAGGCCTTTTAACATCGAAAGGACCTCCTTACACAGAACCTCCATAATACAGGGACTCCATCAAGGAAGACCTCATGGCGGCCATGGAGACGGCCTTAGAAATCGCGCCAATCCCTTCAAAGCTGGAATGAACGAGGCGGAGACTGGAGGCCCAAGAGACGACGGTGCGGTAGCTGTAGGAAGCGGCCACCGACCAGAGCGATTGTATCGCCTCGCTCGAGGCAGAAGTTGCAAGGTTGGTGATGGCCCAGAGAGCATGCAAGGGGAAGGTGGAAAATCAGGAGAACAGGTCTCGCCGCCAGAACTGACAGATTGTCAGACAGCCTGAGGGCACAGCGGACAGACACCCAAAGCAGGAGAACCCCCACAGGACATGGAGCGAATTCTGAACTGGACGAGAGGCACGCGGTCCTGTAGATGGGAGGGACATCCAATCCAAATCTAGCAGGACATTGGGGCCGACCTGGCCAAGTGCCGGGCTGAGTTCAATGGCAATGGAGCCAAGGTGGATTTATTCACCAACAAGGTGAGGTTTGGAATGCTGTACCTGGCCAGACTCTGGGTAACGTACAACAATAAGGAATATTATTTTCATACACCAGAGGACTCAGACACATTCATCCAGAAGAACGGGCTGGGAAGACAATCGTGGACATATATGGACCATGAACAATGTATCTTCGATCTCCAGGCTGAATACTTGCTCGACCTGGGCCAGCAGTGGGAGAAGGTAGAGGGGAGGGGGGGGGGGGGTGTAGGCAACAGCCGTATGGGGTAGAGGGAATGGCATGAACAGAGGGGCTCAGGGTGGGGAAGAATTAGGGACTAAGTGGGGGGGAGGGAAGGGGAGGAGGGTGGAACGCTGCTTACAACATATCGCACATGGAGCTGGCCAGAACCAGGAAGACAATGGTAGCCATCTTGGGTGACCAACAAACAAAGGAAAACCACGGTGTACAGAGGCAGATCCATGCGGGGGCGGGGGGGGGGGGGGGGGGGGGGGGGGCGGAAACTTCCACCAGAATAGTCACCTGGAACATCTGTCTGTGCGGAGTCTGCACGTTCTCCCCGTGTCTGCGTGTGTTTCCTCCGGGTGCTCCGGTTTCACCCCACAGTCCAAAGACGTGCAGGTTAGGGGGATTGGCCATGATAAATTGCCCTTAGTGACCAAAAAGGTTAGGAGGGGTTATGGTTATTGAGTTATGGAGATAGGGTGAATGGGCTGAATGGCCTCCTTCTGCACTGTATGATCTATGTAATTCTATGTAACGTGAGGGGACTTAACGGCCCAGTGAAAAAATCCAGAGTCTTATCCCATCTGAAAAGCCTGAGGGCGACATAGTCTTTCTCCCGGAGACACACCTGAGGGAGAAGGAACGACTGAGGGTTAGGAAAAGCTGGAAAGGACAGACTGACCAAGCACGGGATGAGGGCGAGGGGGGGGGGGGTGACCATACTGTTTAGTAAAAGGACAGTCTTTTCAGCGGCGAATACGGTGACGGACCTGGGGGACGGTATGTAATGGACAGCGCTGTACTGGAAGGGGCACTGGTGAATGTATATGCCCCCAATTGGGATGACCCTGACTTCATCAAAAAGACTATGTGAGAAATCCATGACCTGGACCAGTGTTCTTCAAACTCGGGGGCGCGACCCGTGGGTGGGTCGCGGGTGTCGGGAGGGTCGCGGAGCCATCCTTCATGGCGCTCCCGATCGCACAAATCCCCACGCAGCTTTTAATAACGCCGGATGCAAACGGCCCCATGGCCGCGAACATGTAAAAATAATTTGGCCGCATTGCGCGTGCGCGCAAGATCATCGGCGTGCATGCGCAATGCGGCCACTAATTTTTAAACGGGCGCACATTTTTGTTTTACAAGTTTGGGTTTTTTTAATTCATTTTAGTCATTTATTTTATTCATTAAATTTTTTATATTTTTTACAAGTTCAAGGGGGATTTATTTAATAACATTTTACGGAATGGAGACTCCATATTTTCCGACACCGGAAGGCTTCACCTTCATCCAACAGGTTCCATTGGAGGAGCGTGTACGAGGGTCAAAGGGACCCAAAACCATTTCCTCTATTTTTCTCAGCAGGAAACAAGGTAAGGAAAAATGGTGGGTCGCGTGTCGGCCGGCGTGGGTCGCTCAGGTCGGCCGGCGTGGGTCGCTCAGGTCGGCGGGTTAGTCGCGAAGGTCGGCCGGCGTGGGTCGCTCAGCTCGGCTGGGTTGGTCCCGAAGATTGGCCGGTTGGTAAAAATGGGTCCCCGGAAAAAAGGTTTGAAGAACACTGGTGTACAGGGCCCAAAGACAGACAAATCCTGCCCCTAATTAGGGAAACAATTGGCTTTGACAAGAGAACTGAATACCTTTACGAAGCAGAGAGGGTGGCAGGGGGAGGGGGAGATGTGGTGGGTAGACCTGTGCAGGAGGGAGAAGGAGTCCTCCTTCTTCACCCAAGTCCACAAAGTGTACTCCTGCATCGACTTCTCTGCAGTGGGCAAATCGGTGCTTCCAGGGGATGTAGGGGCGGAATATTCCGCAATAGTAATCTCCCATCACACACCGCACTGTGTGGATGTGAGGTTGGAGACGGGCCCGGCCCAGCGCCCCCCCTTGGAAGCTTGACACAGCACTCCCCACCGGCGTTCTGTGAGAAAATGTCACAAGCCATCGATGGGTACGTAATCTACAACCAGAACAGGGAGGTCTCACCCTCCACATTCTGGGAAGCACTGAAGGCGGTGATAGGGGGGAAATATTTGTGTACAAGGCACTCAGGGACAGGAAGGAGAGGGCATCAAGGCAACAACTGATCGACTGCATACTGGAGGTGGATCAACGAAACCCCATGTTCCCAACCATGGAACTACTGTGGAGAGGATGAAGTTACAAATGGAATTTGACCTGCTCTCCACCAGGAAAGCAGAGCACCAACTCTACCAGATACGGGGGGACCCTCTACGCACATGGGGACAAGGCCAACGGCCCACTAGCCCACCAGCTGAGAAACCAGGCAGCCATGAGGCAGTTAGCGCAGGAGAAGGACAGGGACGGTAAACTAGTCACAGGCATCAGATAAGATCAATGAGGCCTTTATGACCGTTGACACCTCCGAGCCCCTGGAGGGGGCCCTGAAGATTAGGTGGTTTCTCGACGGGTTGGACATCCCAGCTGTGAGGGAGGAAAGAAGGCAGGGGCTGGGAGGGCCACAAGAATTAGGGGAAGTCATGGAGAGCATCAACTCTATGCAATTGGGGATGTGTCCGGTTGGATGCCCGGAAGGGAACCTGAGGATCCGTATGAGCGTCCTACAGAGAAGGAGGAATATTGAGGGAAAAGCAAATTACTGCGGATGTTGCAATCTGAAGCGAAAGAGAAAATGCTGGAAAATCTCAGCAGGTCTGGCAGCATCTGTAGGGAGAGAAAAGAGCTAACGTTTCGAGTCCGATGGCTCTTTGTCAAAGCTAACAGACAGAGAAAGTGGGACATATTTATACTGTGGAGTGAGAGTGAAAGATGAGTCATAGCCACAGAAACCCAGGGAAACCGGGTGCTAATGGCCACAGAAACCAAGGGGAAAGAGTGCCAATGGCAGTCCCTACAGAGAGGACAAAAGGTGTGAAAGGCCAAACAGCAGGGAAACTAACATCAGAGGGTGAACTGTAGATGTGGGCGGAGGGGAAGGGGAAAGCAAAGAGGAGAAAGGTTAAGGTAAGGTGGATAAGATTGTGGGGGGGGGGGGGGGGTTAAATATATATTAAGAAAGACAAGAAAGAAAGAAATGGTAAAAGACAGTTAAAATGAAATGGGATGAAAACAAATGGGTCGAGGTGGGGTGGAGCTAATCCTCTGAAGTTGTTGAATTCGATGTTCAGGCCGGAAGGCTGTAGCGTGCCTAACCGGAAGATGAGATGTTGTTCCTCCAGTTTGCGTTGAGCTTCACTGGAACATTGCAGCAGACCAAGGACAGACATGTGGGCATGGGAGCAGGGTCTTCTATTAAAATGGCAAGCAACAGGGAGGCCAGGGTCCTGAATGCAAACAGACCGAAGATGCTCAGCAAAGCGATCACCCAGTCTGCGTTTGGTCTCTCCGATATAGAGGAGACCACACGGGGAGAGTACTTCTTCAGGGTAGACATTCCTGGAATGGAGGTGGCAGTGAGTTAAACACTGGATAAAAGCAAATTACTGCGGATGTTGGAATCTGAAACAAAAGAGAAAATGCTGGAAAACCTCAGCAGGTCTGGCAGCATTTGTAGGGAGAGAAAAGGAATATTGAGGGCCTGGCACTTCCGAACCTCCTGTTCTATTACTGGGCAGCACCGGAGAAAGAGTCTGGCGATGGGTCAAAGAGCTGGGAGTGGAATGGATAAAAAGGGAGGAGGGCTCCTGTATGGGGGCATCTCTGCGAACACCGGCCACGGCTCCACTCCCATTCCCCCCAGACAAGTACTCAACAGGCCCAGTGCTGGTGGCCACACTGAGAACATGGAGCCAACATAGGCACCACTTTGATCTGGTCACAATGTCCACCATGGCCCCCATCTGCCCCATAGATTTACCCCTGTGATGATAGACCCTTCCTTTAAAAGGTGGAGACAGGACAAAGGAGTACTGCCGATAGGGGACGTACACATTGACGTAGAGTAGCAACACTTTGGAAACTGACGGACAAGCGGCAGCTCCCGAAAGAAAACGAGCTAAGATACATTCAGGTAAGGAACTTCCTCCTCAAGGAGACCGCAATGATTCCCCCCCCCCAACCCCAGCCAACAGGACACTCCCTACTAGACAGACTTCTGACCACGGGCAAACTAGGGGACATTACTGCGCTGACATTTATGGGTGACTGCGGGAAGGGGTACGGTCACCACTGGATGAGGCACGGAGAAGTGGCAGGAGGAGCTGGACATGGAGATAGGGGGAGGACTCTGGATCGAAGCGCTGTACAGGGTGAACTCTGCCTCCTCACGCGCAGGGTTGAACCTAACCCAGCTAACGGTAGTGCTCTTGACCAGAACACGCATGAGCGGGTTTGATGTGTTAGGCAGGTAGGTTCGATGTGGACTGCACTCGATGCAGGGAAGCTAGAAACAGACGTCTAACACTGGAGAAGATCCAACACTGTTTTATTCAACGATAGAACTGATATACATATTCAGCTATGGGTCGACACTATACTGATCTGACTAGTGACCTTGTAGTAGCCTGACCAGACTTACAAGCTACCGCATGGTGTTTGCACTGTGCTAGCTCGTGGACTCTGACTGTCTCAGTGGCTGGGTCCCGAGAGAGCGGGAAACCTAGTGCCCTCTGGCTTTATAGTGGTAGTGCCCTCTGGCTTTATAGTGGTGATTGGCTGCACTGTGCTGTGTGCTTACTGGTCATCCTGTGTGTCAATCACTGCCTGTCTGCATCTCATTATATACATGAGTGGATATTATGACATCGCCCCCTTTTCTTTTTAAAGATAAATAAATACTAAGGTGTGCGTGCGTGTATATATATATATATATATTCACCGCAGAGGTGGATCAGGAGCCGCCTGCACGTGGATAGGCGGGATCGCTGCCATCGCGGTGGTCGCATGGGCCGGCAGGATTGCTGGTAGATCGGTGGCCTCGTGGCAGAGTACGTCCGGAGGAAGCATCGTAGGCGATGGGGCGCTTCGGTTAGGTAGTGGGCGTGGAACTCTTCACAGTGCCCGTCTGTAGCGCCGTAGCAGGGAGCCATCAGCCATGCGGACAAGGAACGATCTTGGGGCCACTTGTTTGATCACACCAGCTGTAGCTGACCAGCCGCCCTCAGGCAACTGGACACGAACATGATCAGTTGGGGCCAGCTGTGATAGAACCGTGGCATGAGCATCGTATGTGGCCTTCTGTTGGGCCCATGACTGCTGCATTTTCTGTAAGACCGTGAGGTGGTCAAGGTCTGGAACATGGATGGCTGGAACTGTGGTCCTCAGAGTGCGATTCATGAGCATCTGCGCTGGAGACAATCCAGTGGACAGTGGGGTTGCCCTGTATTCCAGCATTGCCAGGTTGAAGTCGGAGCCTGAGTCTGCAGCTTTGCACAGCAACCGCTTTACAATATGGACCCCTTTCTCGGCCTTCCCGTTTGACTGCGGATAGTGGGGACTGGAGGTTACGTGACGGAAGTTGCAGGACTGTGCAAAATCAGACCATTCCTGGCTGTAAAAGCAAGGACTGTTGTCGCTCATTACCGTGAGCGGAATCCCATGCCTGGCGAACGTTTCTTTGCAGGCTTTGATTACCGCCTTCGACGTGAGGTCAGACAGTTTCACCACTTCTGGGTAACTGGAGAAGTAGTCGACCAGGAGTACGTAGTCACGCCCCTTGGCGTGGAAAAGGTCTACACCTACTTTGGACCTCGGAGAGGTCACGATCTCGTGCTGTTGCAGCGTTTCCTTGGGTTGAGATGGCTGAAACCTCTGACAGGTAGGGCAGTTGAGGACTGTGTCGGCAATGTCCTGGCTGATGCCCGGCCAATAGACCGCCTCCCGAGTTCTGCGGCGGCATTTCCCGACCCCATGGTGACCTTCATGGAGTTGGCCCAGCACCAGAGCCCGCATGCTCTGAGGAATTACGATCCTGTCGAGTTTCAGAAGGATTCCCTCCACCACCGTCAGGTCGTCTTTTACGTTATAGAACTGGGGACATTGTCCCTTCTGCCAGCCATTGGTCAGGTGCTGCATCACAAGCTGCAGTAAAGGATCCTTGGCCGTCTCCTCACGAATTTGGGCCACCCGTTCGTCAGAGGCCGGAAGTTTGGTGGCACAAGACTGCATTTGCGCTTCTATGTGGCAGATGAAGTCACTTTGTTCACACGGTGTGGTAATGGACCTGGATAGGGCATCTGCAACGATCAGCTCTTTGCCTGGCGTGTAGACAAGTTCAAAGTCGTAGCGGCGTAGCTTAAGAAGAATTCGCTGTAACCGAGGTGTCATGTCATTTAAATCCATCTGGATTATATGGACTAGAGGCCTGTGGTCCGGTTCTACCGTGAATTTTGGCAGGCCGTAAACGTAGTCATGAATCTTGACTATCCCTGTCAGGAGGCCCAGACACTCCTTCTCAATCTGAGCGTACCGTTGCTCAGTGGGCGTTATGGCCCTGGAGGCATACGCCACTGGAGCCCAGGACGAGGAGTCATCTCGCTGAAGGAGCACCGCCCCAATGCCGTCCTGGCTTGCATCAGTCGATATCTTGGTTTCCTTGGTTGGGTTGAAGAACGCTAGAACCGGGGCTGTGGTGAGCTTTGCCTTCAGCTCGCACCATTCCTTTTTATGCGCGGACAGCCACTGGAATTCCATCGACTTCTTGATGAGATGGCGGAGGGCCGTGGTGTGGGATGCCATATTGGGAATGAATTTCCCGAGGAAGTTGAATATTCCGAGGAAGCGGAGGACCGCCTTCTTGTCCTCCGGGGTCTTCATGGCGTTGATCGCCGAGACCTTGTCGGCATCTGGCCGCACGCCCTGCTGCAAATGTGGTCACCCAGGAACTTAATATCCAATTGACCAAATGAGCACTTGGCCCTGTTGAGCTGGAGACCATGGGCGAAATTCTCCCCCAACGGCGGGATGCCCGCCGACTGGCGCCAAAGCCGGCGCCAATCAAACGGGCATCGCGCCGGCAAAAAGGTGCGGAAGTCTCCGCATCTTTGGCGGCCTAGCCCCAACATTGAGGGGCTAGGCCGACGCCGGAGGGATTTCCGCCCCGCCAGCTGGCGGAAATGGCGTTTGTTGCCCCGCCAGCTGGCGCGGAAATGCGGCGCATGCGCGGGAGCGTCAGCGGCCGCTGTCAGTTTCCCAGCGCATGCGCGGGAGCGTCAGCGGCCGCTGTCAGTTTCCCGCGCATGCGCAGTGGGGAGAGTCTCTTCCGCCTCCGCCATGGTGGAGGCCGTAGCGGAGGCGGAAGGGAAAGAGTGCCCCCACGGCACAGGCCCGCCCGCGGATCGGTGGGCCCCGATCGCGGGCCAGGCCACCGTGGGGGCACCCCCCGGGGTCAGATCGCCTCGCGCCCCCCCCCAGGACCCCAGAGCCCGCCCGCGCCGCCTGGTCCCGCCGGTAAATACCAGGTTTGATTTACGTCGGCGGGACAGGCAATTCCTGGGCGGGACTTCGGCCCATCCGGGCCGGAGAATCCAGCGGGGGGTCCCGCCAACCGGCGCGGCCGGATTCCCGCCCCCGCCCAATCTCCGGGAGCGGAGACTTCGGCGGGGGCGGGGGCGGGATTCACGGCGGCCAACGGCCATTCTCCGACCCGGCGGGGGGTCGGAGAGTGACGCCCCATGTTCATGAATTCGCTGGAATACCTTCTTGAGGTGAGCGATATGTTCCTGGGGTGTTGTGGATCAGATAATTACGTTGTCAACGTATGCTCGTACCCCCTCGATGCCCTCCATCATCTGCTCCATGATGCGGTGAAATACGTTGGAGGCAGATATGATCCCAAAAGGCATCCGGTTGCAGCAGTAGCGACCAAACGGGGTGTTGAACATGCACAGCTTGCGACTGGACGCGTCCAGCTGTATTTTCCAAAAACCCTTGGAGGCGTCCAGCTTAGTAAAGAATTTGGCATGAGCCATCTCACTGGTCAACTCTTCACGTTTTGGTATTGGGTAATGCTCCCGCATGATGTTGCGGTTTAGATCCTTAGGGTCAATGCAAATGCAAAGCTCCCCTGACGGCTTCTTAACGCAGACCATGGAGCTGACCCAGTCTGTTGGCTCTGTTACCTTCGATATGATGCCCTGGTCTTGGAGATCCTGTAATTGCTTCTTCAGACGATCCTTGAGGGGTGCCGGCACCCGGCGAGGTGCATGAATTACGGGGGTGGCGTTCGGCTTGAGCAGGATTTTATATCGATATGGGAGTGCGCCCATTCCATCGAATACGCTGTGGTACTGCGTGATAATGTCATCTATGTCGGCTTGCAAGTTTCCATCAGGCGAGGCCGTCGCCGGTGATGATGACATGGTGTGGACTCGCTGAACCAGGTTCAGGAGCTTGCAGGCTTGAGCACCGAGAGGGACGCTCTGTCAGGCCCGACGATTTCAAACCGCAGTGTTGCCTTGATCGCCTTGTTGGATACCTCTAGTTGACAGGAGCCACTGGCAGCTATGGCATTGCCATTGTAGTCAAGGAGCTGGCAGGCCGGTGGAAGAATGCTTGGTCTGGCGCGGATGGTGTCGAGGTCGGATTTTGAGATGAGGTTCGCTGATGCACCGGTGTCCAGTTTAAATCGGATGTGAGCCTTGTTAACTGTGACAGCACACCACTCGTCGTCGGGATCCACACTGCGGATGGAGAGGCGTTTCGCCGTTGTGGTGGAAGGCCGCGCATGTGTAGTTATGATGCCCACCCGGTATGGGGACTTGAGGCACTCAGCATCAGGGTCTGTTGGGCTGTCGGGATCGGAATCTGGCATGCCTTGTTGTATTGAGCGGACACTTTTGCGCCACAGCTGGGATCGCTGGCTGCTGAGCGGTGGAGCGGATCTGCAAAGGGCTGCGTAGTGGCCAAGCTTGTCACACTGTAGACACCGGCGTCCTTTTGCCGGACATTGCCGCTTTAAGTGGGCGGAGCCACAATTCGGACACGTCATGACGCCGACGTCAGCGTGTTCCGTGCATGCGCAGTGAGGTCGGTCGACGTACGCCCCTGCGCAGTCGGGTTGCTGGCCTCGTCGTCCACTTAGTCGTGGCGCGCATGCGCAGGGACCCGGGAAAATCGCGCAAAACGGCTACTCTCCTCGATGCTCAGGCCCTGAATTTGTGCAATGGCCTGCACCCATTCCGCCTCGTGGGAGGCCAGCTTTGCAGTTTCTGCCGCCCTGATGTGGGAGTACCAATTCTTGGCATGCTCATGGACAACGCACGATTCGATAGCGACAGAGACGGTCAACTGTTTGATTTTAAGGAGCTGCTGCCGAAGGGAGTCGCAGTGGACCCCGAAAACGATCTGATTCCGGATCATGGAATCAGCCGTCGAGTCAGAGTTTCATGACTGCGCGAGGATGCGGAGATGGGTCACGAAGGACTGAAAAGGTTCATCCTTACCCTGAAGCCTCTGCTGGAAAACGTACCGTTCAAAGCTCTCATTCACCTCAATGTCGCAGTGGCTGTCAAACTTCAGCAGGACTGTTTTGAATTTCGTTTTGTCTTCACCGCCAGCGAACGTGAGGGAGTTGTAGATGTGGATGGCGTGGTCCCCTGCGGTGGAGAGAAGTAGCGCGATCTTCCTGGCATCCGATGCTGCTTCGAGGTCGGTGGCCTCTATGTACAAGAGGAGCTTTTGCTTGAAGATTTTCCAATTGGCGCCGAGGTTGCCGGAGATGTGGAGTTGCGGAGGAGGCTGGATGTTTTCCATTTCGCTGGATGGCTGCTTGCTGGTCGATGCTGCTTCACTCGAGGTGGGTCCGTCAAGATCAGTATCACTCTGGTACCATGATGTGTTAGGCAGGTAGGTTCGATGTGGACTGCACTCGATGCAGGGAAGCTAGAAACAGACGTCTAACACAGGAGAAGATCCAACACTGTTTTATTCAACGATAGAACTGATATACATATTCAGCTGTGGGACGACACTATACTGATCTGACTAGTGACCTTGTAGTAGCCTGACCAGACTTACTAGCTACCGCAGGGTGTTTGCACTGTGCTAGCTCGTGGACTCTGACTGTCTCAGTGGCTGGGTCCCGAGAGAGCGGGAAACCTAGTGCCCTCTGGCTTTATAGTGGTAGTGCCCTCTGGCTTTATAGTGGTGATTGGCTGCACTGTGCTGTGTGCTTACTGGTCATCCTGTGTGTCAATCACTGCCTGTCTGCATCTCATTATATACATGCGTGGATATTATGGCAGTGTTCTTCCCGGTGGTGGAGGACGAATGTGAACGGTGCCAGGGAGGACCGGCCAACCACACTCACATGTTGTGTCCCAGACTTGTCGGGCACTGCACCACCTTCTCCGAGACCCTGCCCAGGCTTGTGGGGGTGAGGGTGGAGCCATGCCCACTAGTGGCGGTCTTCAGAACAGCTAGCTCTCTTTACAGGGAGAGTAATAGACGCCCAAGCCATTGACGCCCTGATCGCCCGCCGGAGACTCCTGCTCGGCTGGAGATCAGCACTGCCACCCAAGGCCGCAGACTGGCTGTCGAACTTAGCGGAATGCCTTAAATTGGAAAGGATAACGTTCTTCAATCGGGGATCAGAGGAAGGTTTTCACCATACGTGAAGACAATTCTCCAGCCAGTTCCAATTCCTGTTTGTGACCAACAACCAATAAGGGTGGGGGAAGGGGTGGAGGGGTGTGGGGGGGGTGGGGGGTTGGGGGTGGGAAAGCCGTGGCAATGATATGGACAATAGAGAGGGGGGGACAGGAGAAGAGAGGGAGGGTAGAACACCAACCAGGATACAGGGCAGACAGGGGGCATGAAGGGCAAGGAAACACATGGGTGCAATCACAACCCACGGCAACACGGTATGCCCAGGTAGCAACAAATATGTCACCGGTATGTTTTATTTAATACCAGGAGGACATAGGGGTGGCACAGTGGTTAGCACTGCTGCCTCACGGCGCCGAGGACCCGGGTTAAGTCCCAGCCCCGAGTGTCTGTCCATGTGGAGTTTGCACATTCTCCCCGTGTTTGCGTGGGTTTCGCCCCCACAACCCAAAGATGTGCTGGTTAGGTGGATAGGCCACGCTAAATTGCCCCTTAAATGGCAAAAATAATTGGGTACTCTAAATTTATAAATAAATGCAAAACCAATAAAAATACTTAAAAAAAAAAAAGTGATGGGCACATGTGTGAGACGTAGAATTTAACGCGGGTAACTGTGAGGTTTTGTAATTTGTACCTTAAAAAGGATAGGTCTGAGTATTATTTATTTGATGCAAAGCTGAGAACTGAGGAGGTTCAAAGCGATTTTAAGTTTCCAAGTGCACAGATTGCAGCACGGTAGCCTTGTGGATAGCACAATTGCTTCACAGCTCCAGGGTCCCTGGTTCGATTCCGGCTTGGGTCACTGTCTGTGCGGAGTCTGCACATCCTCCCCGTGTGTGCGTGGGTTTCCTCCGGGTGCTCCGGTTTCCTCCCACAGTCCAAAGATGTGCAGGTTAGGTGGGTTGGCCATGATAAATTGCCCTTAGTGTCCAAAATTGCCCTTAGTGTTGGGTGGGGTTACTGGGTTATGGGGATAGGGTGGAGGTGTTGACCTTGGGTAGGGTGCTCTTTCCAAGAGCCGGTGCAGACTCGATGGGCCGAATGGCCTCCTTCTGCACTGTAAATTCTATGATAATCTATGATTGCTGACATTTAGTAGTCAGGTAGAAAAACATAATTGAAAAGGTGTGTTAGCCTTTGTAATATGAATACAACACGGAGGAAGGTTTGCTGCAAGTTCTGGTTATAACACATCAAATATACTGCGCAGTTTTGAGCAGTGCCCCTTAGAAACAAAACACTGACCTTAGAGGGAGTGCAGTGGAAGATTCAAAGGTCACAGGCACTTCGAAGATTAGATTATGAGGAGAGGTAACACAAACTAGGCTTGCATCTTCTGGAATGCAGAAGGTTAAGAGGTGAACTGATTGAGAAGTTTGAAAGAAGCTGTTAAGGCCGATAGAGAGAAACATTTCCTGCTGATGTGGGAATTCAGGACAAGAGGGAGTGATCTCGAAATCCAGGGCTAGGCATTTCAGGAAAGAAAGGAGGAAGCATCCCCTCACACGAAGGATGATGGAGCGTACCTCGCAAAATGCAGTGGACGCGAGATCAATTGGCAGGAGGCCATGTGAGGCAGTGGTTAACATCCCTGCCTCTCAGCCAGAACCTCCTGGTTCAAGTCCAGCACCAGGACCTGATGGACAAAGTGTTCATAATGTGGCCAATCAGGCTGAGTATCAACTTGCAAATCCTTCCAATGGCACGGGGGTAAGAATGGGAGAGATTCCCTGGTCAGCTGTGGGTTGGGAAGCGCATTGGATCCTTGACTAGAGCTCCAGGCTAAAAAGGGCAGGTTGCCACAGCAACCCAAACTCGCCGAGTGAACTGTGACACACCACAGTTCAACTACCAATTGGATAGTCAGAGGCTTTTCCCCAGGGTAGAGGGGTCAATTACTAGGGGGCATAGGTTTAAGGTGCGAGGGGCAAGGTTTAGAGGAGAGGTACGAGGCAAGTTTTTTACACAGAGGGTAGTGGGTGCCTGGAACTCACTACCGGAGGAGGTGGTGGAAGCAGGGACGATAGTGACATTTAAGGGGCATCTTGACAAATACATGAATAGGATGGAAATAGAGGGATACGGACCCAGGAAGTGTAGAAGATTGTAGTTTAGACAGACAGCATGGTCAGCACGGGCTTGGAGGGCCGAAGGGCCTGTTCCTGTGCTGTACATTTCTTTGTACCAAGCAGAAAGCTGAGATTGCTAGGTTTCTGCGAGCTGTGGTAATGGAGGGAGATGGAGCCAAGGATGGAGTCAGATACCAATCCGCCATGATCTCACTAGAGAGCAAAATAGGTTTGAGGGGCTGAATGGTCCCCTTTTTGCTTCAATGCTCCAAGGTCCCTAACTGTGCTTTCGACAATAGCAGTCACAGGAGATCATTTCGGAAAGAAAGAGCGTGCGCTTGTCCAGCTCCTTTCATGACCTTGAGTATTTCAAAGAGCTTTAGAGTCAACAAAATCTGTCTATATTCTGTGAAGAACGGAGCAGCCAATCGTGTACACAAGTTCCCACAAACAGCAATGTGATACTGAGCAGGTAATCTGTTTTTATTAAGTTGGTTCATCGAGTATGCTACAATAGAAATTCTGAGACAATGATTGGTACTCTTGACAGAATAGCTTCAATAAAACAGTTACAGGGTTAATGCAGCAGCCACATAAGAACATAAGAACTAGGAGCAGGAGTAGGCCATCTGGCCCCTCGAGCCTGCTCCGCCATTCAATGAGATCATGGCTGATCTTTTGTGGACTCAGCTCCACTCTCAGGCCCGTACACCATATCCCCGAATCCCTTTATTCTTTAGAAAGGTATCTATCTTTTTCTTAAAAAACGTTTAAAGAAGGAGCCTCTACTGCTTCACTGGGCAAGGAATTCCAGAGATTCACAACCCTTTGGGTGAAGAAGTTTCTCCTACACTCCGTCTTAAATCTACTTCCCCTTATTTTGAGGCTATGCCCCCTAGTTCTGCTTTCCCCGACCAGTGGAAACAACCTGCCCGCATCTATCCTATCTATTCCCTTTATAATTTTATATGTCTCAATAAGATCCCCCCGCATCCTTCTAAACTCCAATGAGTACAGTCCCAGTCTACTCAACCTCTCGTCATAATCTAATCCCCTCAACTCTGGGATCAACCTAGTGAATCTCCTCTGCACTCCCTCCAGTGCCAAAATGTCCTTTCTCAGGTAAGGAGACCAAAACTGAACACAATACTCCAGATGTGGCCTCACCAACACCTTATACAATTGCAGCATAACCTCCCTAGTCTTGAACTCCATCCCTCTAGCAATGAAAGACAAAACTCGATTAGCCTTCTTAATCACCTGTTGCACCTGCACACCAACTTTTTGCGACTCGTGCACCAGCACACCCAGGTCCCTCTGCACAGCAGCATGTTTTAACATCTTACCGTTTAAATAGTAATTCATTCTGCTGTTATTCCTCCCAAAATGGATAGCCTCACACTTGGCAACATTGAATTCCATCTGCCAGACCCTAGCCCATTCACCTAACCTATCCAAATCCTCCTGCAGACTTCCGGTATCCTCTGCGCTTTTTGCTTTACCACTCATCTTAGTGTCGTCTGCAAACTTTGCCACATTGCACTTGGTCCCCAACTCCAAATCAACTATGTAAATTGTGAACAACTGCGGGCCCAACACTGATCCTTGAGGGACCCCACTAGTTACAGGTTGCCAACCAGAGAAACACCCATTTATCCCTACTCCCTGCTTTCTGTTAGTTAACCAATCCTCTACCCATGCTACCACTTTACCCTCAATGCCATGCATCTTTAGTTTATGCAGCAACCTTTTGTGTGGCACCTTGTCAAAAGCTTTCTGGAAATCCAGATATACCACATCCATTGGCTCCCCGTTATCTACCGCACTGGTAACGTCCTCAAAAAATTCTACCAAATTAGTCAGACACGACCTACCCTTTATGAACCCATGCTGCGTCTGCCCAATGGGACAATTTCCCTCCAGGTGCCCCGCTATTTCCTCCTTAATGATAGATTCCAGCATTTTCCTTACAACCGAAGTTAAGCTTACCGGCTTATGATTACCCGCTTTCTGCCGACCTCCTTTTTTAAACAGTGGTGTCACGATTGCTATTTTCCAATCCTCTGGGACCACCCCAGAGTCTAGTGAATTTTGATAAATTATCACTAGTGCGTTTACAATTTCCCTAGCCATCTCTTTTAGCACTCTGGGATGCATTCCATCAGGTCCAGTAGACTTGTCTATCTTTAGCCCCATTAGCTTTCCCAATACTGCCTCCTCAGTGATTACAATCATCTCAAGGTCCTCACCTATCATATCTTTATATCCATCAGTCACTGGCATGTTATTTGTATCTTCCACTGTGAAGACTGACCCAAAAAACCTGTTCAGCTCCTCAGCCATTTCCCCGTCTCCTATTATTAAATCTCCCTTCTCATCTTCCAAAGGACCAATATTTACCTTAGCCACTCTTTTTTGTCTTATATATTTGTGGAAGCTTTTACTATCTGCTTTTAGGTTCTGAGCCAGTTTACTTTCATAGTCTACCTTACTCTTCTTTATAGCTTTTTTAGTAGCTTTTTGTTGTCCCCTAAGGACTTCCCAGTCCTCTAGTCTCCCACTAATTTTTGCCACTTTGTTCTTCTCTCATCTCATTGTAATCGCCTTTGTTTAAGCACAAAACACTAGTGTTTGATTTTACCTTGTCATCCTCCATTTTAAATTCCACCATATTGTGGCCGCTCCTTCCAAGAGGATCCCGAACTATGAGATCATTAATCAATCCTGCCTCATTACACAGGACCAGATCTAGGACCGCTTGTTCCCTTGTAGGTTCCATTACATACTGTTCCAGGAAATTATCCCGGACACATTCTATAAACTCCTCCTCAAGGCTGCCTTTACCAACCTGGTTAAACCAATCGATATGCAGATTAAAATCTCCCATGATAACCGCTGTACCATTTCTACATGCATCCGTTATTTCTTTGCTTATTGCCTGCCCTACCATCCTGTTACTATTTGGTGGCCTATAGACTACTCCTATCAGTGACCTATTCGCCTTACTATTCCTGATTTCCACCCAGATTGATTCAACCTTGTCCTCCATAGCACCAATATCATCCCTTACTATTGCCCGGATGCCATCCTTAAACAACAAAGCTACACCACCGCCCTTACCGTCCATTCTATCCTTTCGTATAGTCTGATACCCTTGGCTATTTAACTCCCAGTTGTGACACAAGCGTCTAAGGAGTGTTAAAATAAGTAGGGTGGCTGTTGAATGACGATTCTTTCCAAGCTATCAGAGGGACAACTTTGCACGATCCATCAGCAGCTGTACAGGATGGCTCTGGGTTGCCTGCTGCTCTTCAGGTAATCTCCTGGGGACCTTCTCTTCTCCCAACCATCTTGGGGCGAGTCGCAAAACAAAGGTTGGCGATTCCGTGAAATTCAACCCCATGCGCGTGAACAGGTATTTTAACATTCTGGTCACAATTCCAGAACGCACTCTAATGTAATCGTGGAGAATTACAGAGTGGCAACACTACTGGAAGTGGCTCCATGCAGATTGTATTCCGGCTCTGCGGTATGCATTTGCAGAGCAGGGTCATGTTGGGGGACCTTCAGACAGGTTGGGCATGTGCGGTTTTTCTGAAGTTACCCCATCCAATGTTACAATGTTGACTATACTTTGAGTACTCTGGGAGTGCGGAGGTCATGAAAGGGGCTGTACAAACGTCTTCTTTCCTTATTGTCACTAGGCTTCTGGGCACAAGTCTTCCCCTTGGTCCCTGGCAGCCAGCAATGGAAAGGCCACAGCCCTGAGCCTCGTGGCAGCTCAGAGCCTGAACAAAATGGTGGGATGCAGTTTGATGCCTAGGGAGAGGGTGGCAACACTGGAACTTCACCTCTGCCTCCTCGGGTAGAAACTATCTCCTGTCTTGAGGTCCCGTGGCATCTCATTTACATTACAGCATGCCTGTCAAGTCAAGTCTCCCTCTGGCGGCATTGCTAGAACATTAAAGCAGCAACCAACAAGCAAATTTCTGCTGGCGGGCTGGTAATGAGGTCTTAAAGCAACTGGAAATTGAGATCAACACTAGATTAGCACACGTTGAAGTGAAAATTGCAGCTGTAAGTCGACTTCTTATGATTACTTTCTGTGCAGACAATGGAATGTGACTCACCAGAAACTACTTCAGCCAAATGGATTTCATTGGTAGGGGCACCACGGTGGTGCAGTGGTTAGCATTGCTGCCTACGACGCTGAGGACCCAGGTTCGATCCCGGCTCTGGGTCATTGTGTAGGTTAGATGGCTTTTGTTTCGGTGCAACATCGTGGGCCGAAGGGCCTGTACTGCGCTGTATCGTTCTATGTTCTATGTTTGTGTGGAGTGTGGAGTATGTCCGTGTGGAGTTTGCACATTGTCTGCGTGGGTTTCGCCCCCACAACCCAAAGACATGCAGGGTAGGTGGATTGGCCAAGCTACGGTAGCATTGTGGATAGCGCAATTGCTTCACAGCTCCAGGGTCCCAGGTTCGATTCCCGGCTTGGGTCACTGTCTGTGCGGAGTCTGCACATCCTCCCCGTGAGTGCGTGAGTTTCCTCCGGGTGCTCCGGTTTCCTCCCACAGTCCAAAGATGTGCTGGTGAGGTGAATTGGCCATGATAAATTGCCCTGAGTGTCCAAAATTTCCCTTAGTGTTGGGTGGGGTTACTGGGTTATGGGGATGGGGTGGAGGTGTTGACCTTGGGTAGGGTGCTCTTTCCAGGAGCCGGTGCAGACTCGATGGGCCGAATGGCCTCCTTCTGCACTGTAAATTCTATGAAATTACCCCTTAATTGGAAAAAAATAATTGGGTACTCTAAATTTATTTTTTTTAAACTCCCACTTCCCCATTTATCTACCGTGTTTTTAAAGAGAGTACGGCGGTTGTTTCACGCTGGATAGTGTCCTTAAGCTCCATAGATGCCCTCACTGCAGCCCTACTAGTGCAGTGCACAGGGGAGCACACTGTGATATGAGGAACTCCGTTGCGTGGGAGATAAAAGTGGAGATGTTAAAATACTGCTTTGCCTTGGATCTGACTGAACAATAACCATTAGCAATTATGTAGCATTCGGCACTCACTCAGAGAGACATATCTCACAGCGCTTTCCAGAAAAGGGGGATAACTATGCCAGGGGAAGGGGGAAGCCGGGTTCGGGACAGGGCTAAAGGGAGAGCTGCAAGAAGGTTTTAAAGAATTTCTATTAAGGAGGAAGGATGATGGAGTTTGGAGATTTTGGGAGAGGGATTAAAGATTTAGAAGGATGAGCAAAGGTTGTGTTCAGAGATGCAAGTTTTGAGGAGGACTTATACCACTTGGAAAAGGAAGTCAAGTTTCAAATAATTTATTGATGGGAGGTGGGCATCGCTGGCTGTGCCAACATTTATTGCCCATCCCTAATTGCCCTTGAGGGGCCATTTAAGAGTCATGCACATTCCTGTAGGTCTGGGGTCACATGTAGGCCAGACCAGGTAAGGACAGCAGGTTAAAGGACATTAGTGAACCAGATGGGTTTTTACAACAATTGATTCAAGGTCATCATTAATTTCGGGTTTTATTAAATTCAAATTTCACCATCTGCCGTGGTGGGATTTGAACCTAGGTTCCCAGAGCATTACCCTGGGTACTAGCCCAGTGAAAATACCGCTAGACCACTGCCTCCCCTGTGTCGGAGTATAGGAAGCCAGTGCAGATGAATGTATGTGGAGACAATGGGCCATAGAATTGCAGGTACATAGTTTGAATAAGACAATTACAGCTCAGAGAACACAGATAAACAGTTTTAATTTTGCGATTTAATTGCTATATGATTGTCTAAAACTTCCAACAATCAAGCTCTAATTTATTTATTGCTCATCTGTTTCAACCTATCTGCACAATCATTTGGCATTTCCCTTCGAGGATGTACAGGATGCTGCTTTATGGGGTTTCTTAACTCGTTATTACGCGAGATATTTTTGTCATCCGTGTTCCAGGCTATTCCTGCATGAGCCCCTATGCACCAGTGAGCGTACTTTCACCTTGGCATCTATGTAAATTCAGAACATGCCTGGACAATATTTCCCAGTTTATTTCAGCTACTGACTGTCATGTCATCTCACAAAGATTTCTCTTGCCTTTCCAAGGCAACTGAGTAACTGCTTCAGGCACGGACTTCGATTCCAACTGCCAAACAAATCTATCAAACAATACGAGAACAGGTAATTGCGGCAGTTACACCCTATAGATATTTACATTAATTGTTAAGTTTAACTCTCTCCCCGTGAGTTCACAACTGTTGTGCCAGAGTTACAAAATTAATATTTTCCTGCACTGGTTCTGCAGTTTAGTTCTTTCTCTCACTGTCGACTGAATCGTTCTGACTTGACTCCGTTTTGAAAGCATCAGGCAAGCTTTCTGTCTTGAAGAAGACAGGCCGATGGATTCCTTCACAAGGACGACCAGGGCTATCCTGATTTAACTGACTTTCCAGGAAATTCAAACAAAGCTGCCGATCCAATAATTATCCGCACACATCGGACAGCGTGGGCGGAATTCTCCGCCGTTGGGATGCTCCGTTTTGCCGGCAGCCCGGGGATTTCCCGACGGCGTGGGGCTGCCCCACCCCGTCGACCAGCCGACGAGATGGAGAATCTCGGCGGCGTGCCACATCAGAAATCTGGCGCGGCGGGATGGAGAAACCTGCCCCGTGTCTGCACTTGAATTGTGTGTCTTGGCTCATCATTTGGACACCTGTCACATATATTAAATCCTGTAATAACCGCGCAAAGTGACGCTGCCGTGCAATTTTGGACTGCAGCTGATTTTTAACTTCTTATGTAGTGTCTGCGTGGGTCTCACCCCCACAACCCAAAGATGTGCAGGGTAGGTGGATTGGCCACACTAAATTGCCCCTTAATTGGGAAAAATGAATTGGGTACTCTAAATTATTATTTTTTTAAAATTAAAATAAAGTGCTTTGTTTGGGGTGGCTGATGGTCATGAAGGGAACTTCTCTCTCTCCCCCCTGCCCCCCCCCCCCTTGATCACTTGACAATTCAGCCTAACAAATCATCACCCGATAGTTGAACCGAGATCATCTCAAACTTATGCACTCAAGCTATCTGTGTTCTAACCATACGGAACTGTGGCAATTCCCTGCTGGCATGTGAAAGGTGTAAGAGCGAAGAAAGATCCCAAATTAACTTGCTTAGCAGGCAACTTCGTGTCACCTGATAAATGTCGTCACCAATCCTGGTAGATGACTAAATGGCCATCAAGACATTTTGGAAATCTTGTGCGTATTAAATCTTCCCAAGGAAATGTCTGGATCATGGGATTTTCCGACCAAGTCACAAGAAGTGGGTGAGCGAAAAATATAGCAAAGAAAGGTAAAGTGATTTCTTTTTTCCTAAATATATAGCTTTATTAGAATTTATCCATTTTTACAAATAATGCAACAAACCCTGGTAACTGGTACAGTACAGTATAAATGCTTCTGCATACCTGAATACAGAAAAAGACAGGAGGCCACCAACACAATTGCTTCAGCTTAATCATTAAACTTGGTGTCTCCAATTGGACAATAAACAGGTACAATGGAGGGACAAGCTTCTAGAGAGTAGGGCAACAGAGGATGAGGCCATGTACACATGGTAAAATGGTGCACACCATCACATATAGCGAGTTTACATCAGTGCTACATAACTTACGGAAAACCCTGGAGGAGCAAGTCAGACATATAAATTTGAGTTGGGGGGTCCCATACATCTCAGAATGCATCCGATTTAGAATGGAGTGTGCAAGTTAGGAACTCCATAGGGATACATTTCATACCAGTTTTGAATTGAAAGATATCCATGAGCATGGACTATTTTCCTGTGCCACAAAGGTTAGGATATTACACAGCCTTTTTTCATTCGTGTCAATGGTTCTCCTATCTGGGAGGCCCAGATCTAGGAATAAAGGATCAAATACTAAGGCCGGGCCGAATATCTTCTCAAGCTTTTTTTGTATACGGGACCGGTAGGATTGAATTTTGACTCAGGGCCACGCACTGTGAATGTAGTCACCCTCCATTACCGTGTACACACTGAGGATATAGCAGGGTCAAACCTCTGTCTCAAGCTTTGTGTGATATGCAGATGCTGTAATACTTTGAACTGAGTCAGCGTTGTTCTATTATGGACGGAATTTCTTATTGGCATTTTCCCATATATCACCCCAGGTCTCCTCATTAGTACTGACTGCAAAGTCTTTTTCCAAAGACCGCACAGTTTCTAATAACCTCAAGAGGATCTAGAGCACAGAGTGTCATAAAGTTTACTAATTAATTGCTTAGGTTCGGCTGAGATTTTTTTCCACTGGGGAGAGTGGAGCGTTATCCTTAAAAAAGGAATATCTCTGGCCCCGGGTCACTGTCCGTGTAGAATTTGCACAATCTCCCTAAGTCTGTGTGGGTCTCACCCCCACAGCCCAACGATGTGCAGGGCAGGTGGATTGGTCTCGCTAAATTGCCCCTTCTTTGGGAAAAAAAGAATTAGGCACTCTAAAATTAAAAAAAAAGAATGGGCGAGATTCTCCGACCCCCCGCCGGGTCGGAGAATCGCCGGGGGCTGGCGTGAATCCCGCCCCCGCCGGTTGCCGAATTCTCCGGCACCGGAGATTCGGGGGGGGGGTGGGAATCACGCTTCACCGGTTGGCGGGCCCCCCTCCGCGATTCTCCGGCCCGGATGGGCCGAAGTCCCGCTGCTAGGATGCCTGCCCCGCCGGCGTGGATTAAACCACCTCTCTTACCGGCGGGACAAGGCTGAGCGGGCGGGCTCCGGGGTCCTGGGGGGGGCGCGGGGCGATCTGGCCCCGGGGGGTGCCCCCACGGTGGCCTGGTCCGCGATCGGGGCCCACCGATCCGCGGGCGGGCCTGTGCCGGGGAGGCACTCTTTTCCTTCCGCCTTCGTCACGGTCTCCACCATGGCGGAGGCGGAAGAGACTCCCTCCATAGCGCATGTGCGGGGGTGCCGTGTGCGGCCGCTAACGCTCCCGCGCATGCGCCGCCCGGAGATGTCATTTCCACGCCAGCTGGCGGGGCACCAAAGGCCTTTCCCGCCAGCTGGCGGGGCGGAAATTAGTCTGGTGCGGGCCTAGCCCCTCAAGGTTGGGGCTCAGCCCCCCAAGATGCGAAGGATTCCGCACCTTTGGGGCGGCGCGATGCCCGACTGATTTGCGCCGTTTTTGGCGCCGGTCGGCGGACATCGCGCCGATACTGGAGAATTTCGTCCAAAATATCTGAGGATATCAAATTGTTGGAATAGCTGCTCAAAAGATGACAAGGAAGCACCATTGAACATGTCTCACAGCCTACAAAGGCCTCCTTATCTACAGATATCAAATCCATGGTCCCTAAGATCTGGTGGGAAATCTGTCTTGCCCTGAATGGGAGAGAGAGGTGATGTTAATTTTGATTTCCCTTCCTGCTGACAGACCATCCTCCACACTCTCTAGGATTCTCGTACTTGGCAGATCCAACCTTAAAAACCCCCAAAAACAACAGGGCCTGTAAGGAGTATACAGACCGACCTGCTTCAATGTCAAGCCTAATGAAGGAGGAGTCCTCTCTGACCCAATCCCTGATAAACTTAAGATGTGAGGCTAATTGATACATTTTAATATTCAACACTCCCAACCTCCCCCTTGGAGCAGAGCGCTGCTGTTAATTGCAAGCGAGGCCTCTTTTTACTCCATATAAATGAACTGGACATCTCATTGATTTCCTGTAGGACCCGAACAGACAACAAGATTGGCAGCATCTGTAAAGGAGATGATAATCTAGGCAACACATTCACCTTAATCAATGCAACCCTGCCCAACCACAATATTGGCATGGGCGAACAACGGAGCAGATCCCACCTAATGGAGGCAATTAACGGGGAATGGACGGGGGAGGGAATTTGCCCCATACAAATGTTTAAAGGAGGGGGTAACCATTATACCCAGATAGGTAAACCCTGAAGGGGACCACTGCATTGTGATTTCTTTTTTTAAACAAATTTTATTCAAGGTTTTTATAAAATATCAACAATAAAATGAGAAAGAAAAAAGAACCCAACAGGGTTAAGTACAAAACACAATCTAAAAAAAGCAACCCCCCAAACCCCTCCCCCTGTACATAAATAATAAATTAACATTAACACCCCGACTTAAGACAACAGGTGTATCCACCCCCTCAGACCCTTCCAGTGTAAATAACATGAACAAAAATAAAGTAACCCCCCCCCCCCCCCCCCCCCCGAGCTGCTGCTGCCATTGACCAATGTCTATCGTTCTGCCAGGAAGTCTAAGAACGGTTGCCACCGCCTAAAGAACCCTTGTACCGACCCTCTCAAGGCGAATTTCACCCTCTCCAATTTAATGAACCCTGCCATATCGCTGATCCAGGATTCCACGCTTGGGGGCCTCTCATCTTTCCACTGAAGGAGAATCCTTCGCCGGGCTGCCAGGGACGCAAAGGCCAGAATTCCGGCCTCTTTCGCCTCCTGCACTCCCGGCTCCTCTGCCACCCCAAATATTGCGAGCCCCCAGTCCGGTTTGACCCTGGATCCTACCACCCGCGACACCGTCATCGCTACGCCCTTCCAAAATTCCTCCACCGCTGGGCATGCCCAGAACATATGGGTGTGATTTGCTGGGCTCCCTGAGCACCTAACACACCTGTCCTCACCCCCAAAGAACCGGCTCATCCTTGTCCCGGTCATGCGTGCCCTGTGCAGCTCATTAAACTGTATGAGGCTGAGCCTCGCGCACGAAGAGGAAGAATTCACCCTCCCTAGGGCATCTGCCCACGTCCCCTCCACGATCTCCTCTCCCAACTCCTCCTCCCACTTACCTTTCAACTCCACCACCGAGGCCTCCTCCTCCTCCTGCATCACCTGGTAAGTTTCCGAGATCTTCCCCACTCCCACCCACCCCCCCGAGAGCACCCTGTCCTGTACTGTGCGTGGCAGTAGCCGCGGGAATTCCACCACCTGCCGTCTGGCAAGTGCCCTTACCTGTAAGTACCTGAAGATGTTCCCCGGGGGAGCCCGTACTTCTCCTCCAGCTCACCCAGGCTCGCAAACTTCCCGTCCACAAACAGGTCCCCCAACTTTCGTATCCCTGCCCTGTGCCACCCCACAAACCCTCCACCTGTTCTTCCTGGGGCGAACCGGTGGTTCCCCCCGTATTGGGGTCCACGCTGAGGCCCCAACTTCCTCCCTATGCCGCCTCCACTGCCCCCAAATTTTGAGGGCCGCCACCACCACCGGGCTCGTGGTATACCTCCTTGGAGGGAGCGGCAGCGGCGCCGTTGCCAGCGCCCCCAGACTCGTACCCACACAGGACGCCGTCTCCAGCCTCTTCCATGCAGCCCCCTCCCCCTCCATCACCCACTTGCGCACCATCACCGCATTGGTGGCCCAGTAGTACCCACAGAGGTTGGGCAGCGCCAGTCACCCCTTATCTCTACTCCGCTCCAGGAACACCCTTCTCACCCTCGGAGTCCCTCGCGTCCACACAAACCCCATTATACTCCTGTTAACCCACCTGAAAAAAGCCTTCGGGATAAACACAGGGAGGCACTGGAACAGGAACAAAAACCTTGGGAGCACCGTCATTTTGACTGACTGCACCCTACCCGCCAGGGACAGCGGCAGCGCGTCCCACCTCTTGAACTCCTCCTCCATTTGCCCCACCAGCCTTGTAAAGTTAAGCCTATGCAGGACCCTCCAGCTCCTGGCCACCTGGACCCCCAAATACCTGAAGCTCCTCTCCGCCCTTTTTAGTGGGAGCTCGCCAATCCCCCTTTCCTGGTCCCCTAGCTGAACTATGAACAGCTCGCTCTTCCCCATATTGAGCTTGTACCCCGAAAAGTCCCCGAATTCCCTAAGGATCCTCATTAAGGGGCAGCACGGTAGCATTGTGGATAGCACAATTGCTTCACAGCTCCAGGGACCCAGGTTCGATTCCGGCTTGGGTCACTATCTGTGCGGAGTCTGCACATCCTCCCCGTGTGTGCGTGGGTTTCCTCCGGGTGCTCCGGTTTCCTCCCACAGTCCAAAGATGTGCAGGTTAGGTGGATTGGCCATGATAAATTGCCTTAGTGTCCAAAATTGCCCTTAGTGTTGGGTGGGGATACTGTGATATGGGGATAGAGTAGGGTGCTCTTTCCAAGAGCCGGTGCAGACTCGATGGGCCGAATGTCCTCCTTCTGCACTGTAAATTCTATGATAAATTCTATGATATGATTACCTCTGGCATTCCTCCCACCGGGTCCGCCACATACAGCAGCAGGTCGTCCGCATAAAGCGACACCCTATGGTCCTCCCCACCCCGCACCAACCCCCTCCAGTTCCTCGACTCTCTCAGTGCCATAGCCAGGGGTTCAATCGCCAGTGCGAAGAGCAGGGGGGACAGGGGACACCCCTGTCTCGTCCCTTGGTGCAACCGAAAGTACTCGGACCTCCTCCTATTTGTGACCACACTCGCCATCGGGACCTCGTACAACAGCCTAACCCACCTGACAAACCCCTCCCCAAACCCGAACCTCTTCAGCACCTCCCACAGGTACCCCCACTCTACCCTATCGAAGGCTTTATCAGCGTCCATCGCCACCACTATCTCTGCCTCCCCCTCCCTCGCCGGCATCATGATAACGTTCAAAAGCCTCCGCACATTCGCGTTCAACTGTCTCCCCTTCACAAACCCCGTCTGGTCTTCATGGATGATCTGCGGCACGCAATCCTCAATCCTCGTGGCTAAGACCTTGACATCTACATTTAGCAAGGAAATCGGTCTGTAAGACCCACATTGCAGGGGATCCTTGTCCCGCTTCAGGATCAAGGAGATCAGTGCCCGGGACATCGTCGGGGGTAAAGCCCCCCCCCCCTCCCTTGCTTCATTAAAGGTCCTAACTAACAGCGGACCCAACAGGTCCATATATTTTTTATAGAACTCGACCGGGAAACCGCCAGGCCCCGGTGCCTTCCCCGCCTGCATGCTTCCTATCCCTTTGATCAGCTCCTCCAGCCCAATCGGGGCCCCCAGTCCCACCACCAGTCCCTCTTCCACCTTTGGAAACCTCAATTGGAAGTGGAAATGGCCCATTCCACCCTCCTCCCTTGGGGGCTCGGATCGATACAATTCCTCGTAGATGTTCCTGAAGACCCCATTGATGCCGACCCCACTCCGCACCACGCTCCCTCTCCTGTCCTTAACTCCCCCGATCTCCCTAGCTGCGTCCCGCTTCCGAAGCTGATGCGCCAGCAACCGGCTTGCCTTTTCCCCATACTCGTAGACCGCCCCCTGGGCCTTCCTCCACTGCACCTCTGCCTTCCTGGTGGTCACCAGGTCGAATTCGGTCTGGAGGCTACGTCTCTTCCTCAACAATCCTTCCTCAGGCTCCTCCGCATACCTCCTGTCTACCCTCACCATCTCCCCCACCAGCCTCTCCCTCTCCCCCCACTCCTTGTGGGCCCTAATGGAGATCAGCTCTCCCCTCACCACCGCCTTCAGTGCCTCCCAGACCATCCCCACTCGGACCTCCCCGTTGTTGCATTGCGATTTCTAATGGTATTCCATACTTTACCGGTAAAAAGGTTTTTCCTCAAATCGTCCCCGTTGTTTGCAATATTGTCTTTTGCAGCTCGCATTTCTCAAATTGTTTCTCAAGGAGTATGTCATGGAGAGGGAGTGAATGTGTGTGGATGGGGTAGCTATCCAACGGGGCTGCTTTGTCCTGGATGGTGTCGAGCTTCTTGAATGTTGTTGGAGCTGCGCTCATCCAGGCAAGTGGAGAGTATTCCATCACACTCCTAACCTTTGCCTTGTAAGGTGGTAGCCATGACGTGGAGATGCCGGCGTTGGACTGGGGTGGGCACAATAAGAAGTCTTACAACATCTGGTTAAGGTCCAACAGGTTTGTTTCGGATGACTAGCTTTCGGAGCGCTGCTCCTTCCTCAAAGTAGCCACAAAGTATCACCTTGCATCATTGACTTTGCCTATACATGTGTTTGTGGAACCACCTATTCACTCACCTGAGGAAGGAGCTGCTCCCAGTTAAGTTTCTGATCAATGGTAAGCCCGCGGGATGTATTGATGGTTGGCTATTCCACAATGGGAATGATGTTGAATGCCCGCAGGTGTGGTTAGATTCTCCCTTATTGGAGATGGTCATTGCCTGGTGCTGTGTGGCATGAATATTATGTGTGACTGTTCTGTGTTCAAGTTCCTGGAGTGGGACTTGAACCGCAAACCTCCTTAATCAGAGCCAAGAGCATTATCAATTGACACTGTTGGACTCAAAAATGTTCTCTTTTTAATTAGCCGAATTTATAGTTTGTTATAAAAATATTTATAAAGGGGGTCATATATTTTCTCTTTTACTTTCAAACTATGAATGATCAATCATCAGCTGAGAAGGGTGCTTCTATATAGAGTTAACGATGATGAAGTTCTCTGTAGGGTAGTGCCTTGGACCACTACAATGTGTTGCAAAGGGCTTTGATTGATGTTGTGATTTAAAATGGCAAAAAGGAATACTCTTCACTGAAGTATACCCCATGATGGTCATTGACACACTGCTATTATGCACTTACCACCTCTAATACACTAGTTTACATATCTTGCAATGAAAGGGATTACCATTTCATTACTGTGGACTAGGCACTTTCTAACCATTTGCATTCTTCAGTACATCTGTGACAAACTGTGAAGTATTATCGATGGGTTTCAGTAGATAGATGCAGAACTGACATTGTCGAAAGAATATAAATTGATATTCTGCTCGCCACATAAACCCAATGTTGGGGAAGGTAAAAGATAATTCAGCAAAGGCTACAGTAAATAGCCTGTCTCTGGGTTTCAAGTCTCCAGAGGTGGCTGTTGTCTTCGATTCCCAGCCAGTAGCAATGAAGTTGTTCCCCCTCCACCATTGTTCCCACACAGTGAGAGGTTGGGGTCTGGAATGCACGGCCTGGAGGTGAGGTGGAGGTAGGTTCAATCGAGGCATTCAAGAGGGCGTTAGATGGTTATTAGAAACAAAACAATCTGCAGGGCTACGGGGAGAAGGAAGAGAATGGTGCCAGATGGAAAGCCTCGTCGGAGAGTTGGTGCTGACACGCTGGGTCAAATGGCCTCCTTCTGCACCATTACAATTTTGTAATTCTGTTTGGTACCTTCTGTGTGCCAGCTGTGGCTTGGTTGGTTGCACTGTTGCCTCTGGTCAGCAAGACTCGAAGCTCGGCAGCACGGTGGCGCAGTGTTAGCACTGCTGCCTCACGGCGCCGAGGTCCCAGGTTCGATCCCGGCTCTGGGTCACGGTCCGTGTGGAGTTTGCACCTTCTCCCCGTGTGTGCGTGGGTTTCGCCCCCACAACTCAAAGATGTGCAGGGTAGGTGGACTGGCCACGCTAAATTGGCCCTTTAAGTGGAAAAAAATAATTGAGTACTCTAAATTTATAAAACAAAAGACTCAAAGCTCAAGTCTCTCTACAGGATTTGAGTATAGAAATCCAGACTGATACTCAAATGCAGCATTGAGGGAGTGCTGCACAGAATGACAGAATCAGAATCATAGAATAATAGTTCAGAAGAGGCTCTTCGGCCCATCCAGTCTGTACCGACGCATGAAAAACACCTGACCTGCCTACCCAATCCCATTCGCCAACACCTGGCCCACAGCCTTGAATGTTATGACGTGCCAAGTGCTCATCCAGGTACTTTTTAAAGGATGTGAGGCAACCCGCCTCTCCCACCCTCCCAGGCCGTGCATTCCATTCGTCACCACCTTCTGGGTAAAAAGGCTTTTCCTCAAATCGTCCCCAGCTGACCTTGAACTTGTGCCCCTTGTAACTGACCCTTCAACTAAGGGGAACAGCTGCTCCCTATCCACCTTGTCCATGTCCCTCATAATCTTGTACACCTCCATCAGGTCGCCTCTCCGTTTTCTCTGCTCCAGCGAAAACAACCCAAGCCTATCCAACCTCCCTTCATAAGTTAAATGTTCCACCCCAGGCAACATCCTGGTGAATCGACTCTGCACCCTCTCCAGTGCAACCACATCTTTCCTATAATGTGGCGACCAGAATTGCACACAGTACTCCAGCTGTGGCCTCACCAAAGTTCTGTACAACTCCAACATGTCCTCCTGCTTTTGTAATCTATGCCTTGATTGATAAAGGTAAGTGTCCCATATGCCTTTATCACCATCCTATTAGCCAGTACAGTTGGGCGTTCTCTCTTTCAGGGTAGGTATCCTACTGTCCTGGCCAATATTTATCCTCAGCCAACATCACAAAAACAGATGATATAGGTCACATTGCCGTTTGTGGGATCTTGCAGTGCATATATTGGCGACTGCATTCCCTACATTAAAACAGTGACCACACTTCAAAAAGTACCTCAAGTGCATTGAGGTGGCCAAGCGTCTTGTGAAAGGCGCTATACAAATGCACGTCTTTCTTTTTATTGTGTTAGAAAGATCTAATTTAGATGATGTAAATGATACCGACCTGTGGGTTGTTTCATGGAATTGTCAGAGGAAGCTTTGCACTTGGACTATACAATCCCGAGTGGTTTTAAGCTGTGTGTGTGTGTGTGTGGGGGGGGGGGGGGGGGTGGGGGGGGGGGGGGGTGGAGTCTGCACATTCTCCCCGTGTCTGCGTGGGTTTCCTCCGGGTGCTCCGGTTTCCTCCCACAGTCCAAAGACGTGCAGGTTAGGTGGATTGGCCATGATAAATTGCCCTTAGTGGCCAAAAAGGTTAGGAGGGGTTATTGGGTTACGGGGATAGGGTGGAAGTGGGGGCTTAAGTGGGGTGGCGCAGAGTCGATGGGCCGAATGGCCTCCTTCTGCACTGTATGTTCTATGAGGGACCGAGTGGCCTCCTCCTGTCCCTAATTTGTGTGTCCAAATGTTTACGTTGCCTGTCAAGAAGTGATTGCCAGGCTCAATAGCACATACAATATATCGGTGCCAGCTACAATGCTCTTTCTCATGGCACTCTCATACTGGGGTAGTCTTCCGTACACGATCTCCATTCCACCAGTGATGTTATTTTGCATTCCCACACTTGCTCGCTGCGTCCATGGACAACTGGCTGAACTCGTTTGGTGTTGAGCCAGTGCTGACTGGAAGTGGTCGCAGGGTGGACAAGTCCCTGCATTCCTGACCTTTGCACCCATGAGATTGTCTCCAGTCGTGTAACAGATTGACCTGCAGCGGAATGCCAACGTCTGTTCATTGCTTGGCACGTCCAGGAGGAACTGCAAGTGTGCAAGCACTGGGGCAAGAGGTGGGAGCGTGTATGTAAAGAGCGATGTACAGCCCCCCGTCTGATGCTGCTGCCTCACGAAATGCTCTTTCGCCTTGTTGCAAATCTAGGAGAACCATTGGCTCACTGATCCTCTTTGGTTCCTGCAGTGGGGGACAGACTCCTGCTCACAGCAGGGTAAGAAATGTTGAGGAATAAATGGTAGCCTGTCAGTCATATCTCAGTGGGTAGCACCCCTGTCTCTGGAGGCAGAAGGTTGTGGGTTCAAGACTCACTCTCGGATTTGAACACGAAAAATCAAGGTGGCAAAGGTGCTGGACTGTTGAAGGTGGCATCTTCCTGCTGGGGCACTGAACTGGGGCACTGTCTGTACCCTCAGATGGATATAAAATAATCACGCTGCTGCACGTAATTGGTTGTTTGCTTTGCTCCATCACAACATTGACTACGGACAGGATTTTAGTAATGGAGCCTCTGTCCTCACAATGACCTGGACCCCGGAATGGTCAGTCGGCTACATGCTGGCCGGCAGGATCCTCCATCCCTGCTGGCGGCAGCTCGTGAATGAGCTGCCATTGGGCTTGCCGCCCTGCGCAGGAAACCCGTCTGCCACCTGGGGCTTGCGCCCCAACCGGAGGCCCGCCAGCTCAACAGCGCCACCAGCAACGGTGGCCACCTCTGAGGAAGGCAGGGGGTCCCGCAGCTGACACGAGGCAGGCCAAAGATACCTTTTAAAAAAAAAACGTTTAACATGACCCTGATGGCAGGGACACCCCACAGAACAGTTTGCTGGGGGCTGCCTTCCATGAGGCCGGCCTAATCTGTGCATAAAGTAACTTCTCTTCTCCCCCACCGCTCCCCCACCCCCACCCCCACCCCCTGCCGCGATCACACCTCCTGGAGACCTGTAACATTCTCCTCTCAGTCAGGCCCTCCTGCTTATCGCAAACGTACCAATAATACAAGGATGGCACGGCACGGTGCCACAGTGGTTAGCCCCGCTGCCTCACAGCGACAGGGACCCGGGTTCAATTCCGGCCTCGGGTGACTGTGCGGAGTCTGCACCTTCTCCCCGTGTGTGCGTGGGTTTCCTCTGGGTGCTCCGGTTTCCTCCCACAGTCCAAAGATGTGCTGGTGAGGTGGATTGGCTGCGATCAATTGCCCCTTAGTTTCCAACGGTTAGGTGGGGTGACGGAGATTGGGCGTGGGAGTGGGCCGAGGCGACGGTGTTCTTTTGGCGGGTCGGTGCAGACCTAATGGGCCGAATGGCCTCCTTCTGCAGGGTAGGGATTCTATGAAAGAACATGCTGATTGGGAGGACAATAGCGTGGATTATTTATCTGACGATCAGACTATACGCAGGCGACGGTAACTGGGAGGCTACGTAGACATGTCTGACCTGTAGGACCGCTGCTGTATTCTCTCTACAGTCAAGGGATGATATATCCTGTCTCATGGGAGGTAGCAATGGACAGCGGTACCCTTAAAGGTGCTTCTGCGTCATATAACTCAGAGGTATTTCATTGGCTGCTATGGGACATCCTGTAGTCTATCTTTTTCTTTTGAAAGCAATGCAATAAACAAAGACATCTACTGGACACGACATGGAACGTGAAACCAAAGCGGAAAAAGCTGGACAATCTCAGCAGGTCTGGCAGCATCTGTGGAGAGAGACAGGAGCTGACGTTTCGAGTCTGGATGCTTTGACAAAGGGTCACCCCGATCTAGTGAGGCAGAGTTTATGTTAAACTGTTACGTAAACGGAGCATTGGGAATAGGAGACGTTTATGCTGCTGTGCGAAACTTCCTGAAATTTGCCTTTTATGAGTTTAAACTTGCATCCCCTTGTCCTTTGCTGGTTCAACATCATTCACAGAGTATGTGTTATGTTGGAGCAGGGTTTCCGAGATGTAGCCAAGCTCTGATACCTCACCAATCAGGATTGTGTTACCACACGAATAAAGCCTCAGCCTACAGGATCCCAGGATGCGATCCTTCGCCTCATTCTCCACACATGAGCTTGCCTGCGAGTGTCGGTGAATTCACCGGAGTGGGAGCCATCACAACTGCGCAGGATCGTGTCGCTGTCCTGCCAGGGATTCCGTGGATGGCCATCGGTGGCGGAATCCTTCTGTCATTTTATTTTCTTCACCTCGTGTGCCCCCGGGGCTGCTGTGACCAACCACACAGAGGAAACCAAGATCGGGTGGGGAAAGAACTTGCATTCATATAGCGCCTTCCACGGCCTCAGGATGTCCCGAAGCGCTTCACAGCCGCTGGAGAACTTTTAAAACATCAGCATTGTTGCAAAGTAGGGAAAGCAGCAGCCAAATAGAACAAGGTTCCAGAACAGAAATTACATAGAACAGAGTTCCAGAACAGAAATTACATAGAAAAAGGTTTCAGAACAGAAATTACACAGAACAAGGTTCCAGAACAGAAATTACATAGAACAAGGTTCCAGAACTGGAATTAGGCAGAACAAGGTTCCAGAACTGAAATTACGTAGAACAGGGTTCCAGAGCCAAAATTACATTGAACAAGGTTCCAGAACAGAAATTACGCAGAACAAGGTTCCAGAACAGAAATTACGTAGAACAAGGTTCCAGAGCGAAAATTACACTGAACAGGGTTCCAGAACAGCAAGGTGACAACGCGAGGCGATTTGGTGATGTTGGTTGAAGGATAAATATTAGCCGAGTCTTTGCGGTGTGACCTCCGTTCCCCCCTCCCACCACCATAATTCTTTAACATGGTGCCTTTATTTCACATCTGTCCGAGGAGATCAGGTTGACATCTCACCCAAAAGGTGACATCTCCAACAGTCTAGCATTCTGCTGACATGCCAGCCGGCACTTCTGTGCATGGACCTGGGCATGAGCCAGAACTGTTTGACTTTAATGCCAAGGCTCTTACTCACTGAATCACAGTTTGACTCCCAATGCAGATTGGCGATTAAACCTCAGCCTTAGGCCCACAGCAGACAAGGCCTCTACTCGTGAAACAAGGGAGACATCCGCATCGCTCCACGCGAACGATTTTCGGATTCCATCCTCTGTTGATGCCACCCTCAACAGGACTCATGGCACTAACAGTTTTAATTACAAGATTAATGCTACTGCATCGGGAATACAATTTCTATTTGCACAGTTTAGACTCCGCATGAGTCATATAAATTTAGTTGGTTCTCAGTGTGATACAGTAAGTAAATCAGGCCACTAAATAGCATCTAATAACAAATCAGGATTATGTTACCCAACAAATAAAGCAGCAGCTTACGAGAGTACTGCAACATTCAGGCAGCTGATAATTATCAACTAAATTACATTTCTGCCAAGCTACCTTTTCAGGGAAAGAGGATAATGATGCTCGAAATGACCTCAATGTTATTTGATATATGATGAGATGTTACAACGAGCTCTGCTTATACTGGTTTGTCCTTGAGTAAAATGTGTTCTGCACCTTTGCTGTCCGACACTTGATTCAGTCGAGCACCCATGTTGAATTTTTAATGATCTTTCCCGGCATGATCGTGTCAGCCAGAACATGCACCCACTCACACAGATGGCTGCTGAAAGGTTACATTTCATTGGCAAGAAGGGCCCGATGATGCACCATTGTCAATTTGCACAATGCAGTGACTAAATTAATAATTACCAGGACCCAGTTTTAAAGCCAGCTATTTAAATCGAGGGAACCCTTAAAAGGCATTTAGCTGCTGGGTCGAGTTGCGATAGGCATGGAAGCGCTTGGCAATTACAGCTCAGGAACAAGCCATTCAGTCCAACTGATCCATGCTGTTGTTTGTGCTCCACACACGGACGATAGGCCATTCGGCCCCTCGAGCCTGCTCTTCAATGAGATCATGGCGTAACTCCATATACCTGCCTTTGGCCCATATCCCTTAATCTCTTTGCTTAACAAAAATCAATCTCAGATTTTAAATTAACAACTTATCCCTAATTTTTAGACCGTGCCCCCTAGTTTTAGAATCTCCAACCAGTGGTCTTAGGGTTGCCTTTCCTTTTTCTTTTCCGATTAATATCTTGGGTTTCTGCCACTTTATCTAATCTATCAACGTGCCCATCTATTCCTTCACCTATCTAGCGTTCCCTTAAACACATCCATTTTATTTACCTCAGCAACGCTGTACGTTAGTAGGTTCCGCATTCCGATGACCCTCTGAGTTAACATGTTGCAGGGCAGTACGGTGGTGCAGTGGTTAGCACTGCTGCCTCATGGTGCTGAGGTCCCAGGTTCGATCCCGGCCCTGGGTCAGTCTCCGTGTGGAGTTTGCACGTTCTCCCCGTGTTTGCGTGGGTCTCGCCCCCACACCCCAAAGGTGTGCAGGCTAGGTGGATTGGCCACGCTAAATTGCCCCTTAATTGGAAAAAATGAATTGGGTACTCTAAAAAAATTTTTTTTTAAAGAGTTAACATGTTGCTCCAGAATTTCTTAGCGACTCTCCTATATTTATGAGCCGTAGTTTTAGACTTCCCCGCCGGTGAAAGCATCTTTATCTTTTCCTTTTAGGTTTTTCCTGAACATCCCCAGCTTCCTTCCCCAAAACTAAATGTCGGCATGGGCCTTCAAGTGGTCTGGTTTCCACAGCAACGCCAAGAGGTTTAACACATTTATTGAACAGTTAACAATTCTCCTACTTGAGTTCGACTCTCCTGCTGATCTTGCTATAGTAACTCAATCTAACTAATGGCTCTAAGCCATGCGGTGGGTGTGATGCTTCCTGATCTGCCCCTGTCCCTCTGAGTGTCGCCTGTGGAAAAGAAAAAGAGCATGTGTGCCCTGTCCTTTTATATGGGTAGCCCCCTTGTGGTAGTGTCACCTCTGGGCGTGTCTTGACTGCCCATTGGTCGTGTCCTATCTTACTGACCTATTGGTTGAAAGTCTGTGTGTCATGATGTCTCTGGTGCTCCCTCTAGTGTTTATTTAGTCTTAGTGTATTTGCATTAACCCCTTGTGTATTTACAGTGATGCATATCACCACACCCATCTGACTTGCATCCCTTTCAATGCACTGAGTTATACCCCAGTGCTGCCCCCCATTTCGTAACAGTGCGGGGAATGCCATTCTGTTCTGCCGTGCTATATGCTTTCAGAACAAGTACCTCATTTTATTTTCGACGGGAATTTTAATGCTTACCAAGTGTTAGGTCCCTGCGAGTGAAATATCTTTCCATTTTCGGCATAACGTCATCGGCAACAACAGCACACAGCCCAAGTCCAGCTGCAGAGTAAAGCTCCTCCTACTCCACCTCGTGTGCTATCATTTAGAACTTAGAAGGGTATTTGCAATCTCCTCTTATTGACTCAGTCAAGCAAATTTAAATGACTTGTAGACATCACCGGCCAGACCAGCATTTGTTGCCCATTCCTGGTTGCCCTGGAGAAGGTGGTGATGGGAGACACCTCCTTGAACTGCAGCAGTCTGGACGGTGGCGCTGGATCTCCAAGGCTTGAAGGGAGGACATTTATATTGTGACAAAGCTTGGTTTGTATTGGATCCTGGAAATCTGTCCCCAGGCATTCAATGGGACTGTGAAACATAATCAGGAATTAGATGCTGTTACTCTATAGAGTCTTGTACCAGCAATTAGACGCGTGAAGAGTTGTACAAGATTGCAGTGATAAGCATGCATTGGGAGTGTTCTATAGAAATGACAGCTTTTTTAAAAAAAGGATAGAAAGATTTTTATAGTGTCTTTCATGACCACAGGATGTCCCAAAGCACTTTAGAGCCAGTACACTACCCGTTAAAGTGTTTTTGCTGTTGCAATGTAGAAAATGCAGCAGACAATTTTACGCACAGCAAGGTGCCATGAACGTCAAGGTGATAATGACCAATGAACTGTTTTTATAATGTTACTTGAAGGGTAAATATTGGCCAGGACACAAGGGATAACTTCCTTGCTCTTCTTTGAAGGAGTGTCATAGGGTCCTTTACATTGTTATGACGACAAGAAATTGTGACTGAGCGATATCAACCAATAATAACCAAGAACATACCATACTGTTTAAAGAGGGCGTTTTTTTAAAACGTAAGAAAATACGCTGACTAAAGATGGCTGCCACAAGTCACTTGATATCTGGAATTGAAAGTTGACCTTTTCTGGAAGCTTACTATATGGATTACACTGCAGACATGTCCTGACATGTTGCTCATGGAATTTCACACCTGGGGGTTTCAAAAAGGCCATTGAAAGGAACAGACATGTCATTTCTATCTTTCAGAACGTACCTCTCCCATTGAGACTAAGTCCATCAAGACAATGGGGAACTGCTAGCAACCCCCGGGGAGAATGAAAGAATGCCATCTCCTGCTGGTTTTCACTACGTTGAAATGTGTCAAATATTTCTGAGGTGAAACATCGAAATGTGATTACTTGACCCACAACAATGACTACCGCAGACCTGGTAATCAAATTCCTTTGGAATATACAGCGAGCGGAGGTTTAGGAAATGGGTTTGCCGAGCTGAGGTAGAGGGATCTGGAGAAGCTACTAATGAAGCAATGAGGAATCTGTCTCTCTCCCTGAGACTGTGGGTAGCACTGGGTTCGAGGAATCAACGTAGCCAAGACCGCCCAACAAGCCATGATCTTTTAAGAATTACAACATCTTCTACATCTACCTGCTCCATCGAACCAGATTAAAATAGCCAGCTGCAACGACTAACAATCTACACCTAAAAGACAAGCAAAGGACTTGGAAATGTAAATTCTTTTATCTTTCAATTGGTCTCGAACGTTCCTTACTTCTGATAGCTGTGAGTGTGACATCATTTTTGTTTTTTAAATTTAGAGTACCCAATTCATTTTTTTTCCAATTAAGGGGCAATTTAGCGTGGCCAATCCACCTACCCTGCACATCTTTGGGTTGTGGGGGCGAAACCCACGCAGACACGGGGAGAATGTGCAAACTCCACACGGACAGTGACCCAGAGCCGGGATCGAACCTGGGACCTCGGCGCCGTGAGGCAGCAGTGCTAACCACTGCACCACCGTGCTGTCCTGCAGTGCGGTCATTTGACAAGAATGCTCCCACCACAGCAGGGATCCCTCCCCCGGCCATGGCTGGCCACATCTATCATGGAATTGTCGGTGACAACCGCAACACAAGAACGCCCCCACCCCCCAAAACCCCCCTCCTCCCTTCTCTGTCCCACCGCTCCTCCCTCCCCCAACAAGGCCAAGAATCCCCAATACGTGACGCCTCAGGCAGCTGAGGCCCCGGGACTGTGCCGTCACCACCGAAGGTCGGCTTAAATCGCACCGAGTGCCACTTCCTGCAAGAGCATTGGAATCAGAACGAGGGAGAGAAATATTGTAACTCCCACTGCAGCATTCACTGAAACCTCAACAATCGCCTCGTTCAAGACCAAATGCAACAAGCTGATGCAGGACGGGGATGCTAAAAGCGGATAGCACCTTGCGTTCAAATCAAGAGATTAAGCATCATGTTAGATCTTAAACTGAATACAGCCGAATTGGAAACATTTAACTGGGGATGTGATTCACAATTTTCTCTGGAATGCGCCCTGGATTTAGAGTTTAAATGGGCTTTTATTCAGCTGCCCACATTCTGGCCAGTAACTCTAGTGTAACCAAGAAAGTGAGAGAGGCACCTGCTAGGCAGCTGTTTAGCAACAATTTCTCACACGGCAACGGAGGCAATCATTGATTCGGCCCCTGTGGAATTCCTAGAAAACTCCGTACAGGACATCCGCATGTGTTAAGGACGGGGTAACTCTTTTAATGAATGATGTCGTTTCCAGCCAGTTGCTCTTCCTTGCTCCCCTGAATTTCCCAATGTTTAATTGGGGGGAACGGCAACGGGCAGTATAGGGGGTGGTTTAGCACAGTGGGCTAAACAGCAGGCTTGTAATGCAGAACAAGGTCAGCCGCGCAGGTTCAATTCCCATACCAGCCTCCCCAAACAGGCGCTGGAATGTGGCAACTAGGGGTTTTTCAAGTGACTTCATTGAAGCCTACTTGTGACAATAAGCGATTTTTATTATTATTATTAAGTTTGGGCGAGTCAGGTAGTGCATGATTCGTCAGCTGGACATTGTGTCAAGGAGAAAGTGAGTTATTCGAGCAGCCATCTAAAGGCTGCTTGCCTCATCAGCTTCAGGAAAGAGCGAGGAAGTGGCAGCGGCCATGCTGAGAAAGTGGACCCAGCTGAGACAACAGCACTAAGTGCTGAATTTGGTGCATTTGAGTGCTATAGTGAGAGTTTGGTGACCGAGGGAGTTAGGTGAGGAGGGAGTAAGGTGCTCCTTTCATTTCGTTTCCCACATTTCCGCAAAGAGCGAGCAGGTAGCCAGGAGTTTACAGAGTGCAGCTGACTGGGAGCAGAGTCGGAGGGCGGAGGTCCAGTTGGTCCAGAGGGCAGCTATATTCTGTAAGGTAAGAGGGGATGGAGGCTAGGCCAGTTGCATGCTCCTCCTGTAGGATGTGGGTGGTGAGGGATACCACCGGTGTTCCCGCTGACTATAGCTGCGGGAAGTGCACCCAACTCCAGCTCCTCAGAGACCGCGTTAGGGAACTGGAGCTGGAGCTGGATGAACTTCGGATCATCCGTGAGGCAGAGGGGGTTATAGAGAAGAGTTACAGGGAGGTAACCACACCCAAGGTACAGGACAAGAGTAGCTGGGTTACAGTCAGGGGAAAGAAAACAAACAGGCAGACAGTGCAGGGATCCCTCGTGGCCGTTCCCCTTCAAAACAAGTATACCGTTTTGGATGCTGTTGGGGGGATGACCTACCGGGGGAAGGCCCTAGCGGCCAGGTCTCTGGAACTGAGTCTGGCTCTGGGGCTCAGAAAGGAAGGGGGGAGAATAGAAAAGCAATAGTAATAAGAGGTTCAATGGTTAGGGGAATAGATAGGAGATTCTGTGGTTGCGAGCGAGACTCCGGAAGGTGTGTTGCCTCCCGGGTGCCAGGGCCAGGGATGTCTCGGATCGTGTCTTCAGGATCCTTAAGTGGGAGGGGGAGCAGCCAGAAGTTGTGGTGCACATTGGTACCAACGACATAGGTAGGAAAAGCGGTGTGAAGGTAATAAACGAGTTTGGGAGTTAGGCTGGAAGTTAAAAGCTAGGACAGACAGAGTTGTCACCTCTGGTTTGTTGCCGGTGCCACGTGATAGCGAGACTAGGAATAGGGAGAGAGTGCAGTTGAACACGTGGCTGCAGGAATGGTGTAGGAGGGAGGGCTTCAGGTATTTGGATAATTGGAGCGCATTCTGGGGAAGGCGGGACCTGTACAAGCAGGACGGGTTGCATCTGAACCAGAGGGGCACCAATATCCTGGGAGGGAGGTTTTCTAGTACTCTTCGGGAGGGTTTAAACTAATTTGGCTGGGGAATGGGAACCAGATTTGTAGTCCAGCAACTAAGGTAGCCGATATTCAGGACGCCAAAGCATGTAGTGAGGCAGTGGGGAAGGGAACACTGACAAAGGAGAGTACTTGCAGGCACGGAGATGGGTTGAAGTGTGTATACTTCAAAGCAAGAAGCATCAGGAATAAGGTGGGTGAACTTGAGGCATGGATCGGTACTTGGGACTACAATGTGGTGGCCATCACGGAAACTTGGATAGAAGAGGGGCAGAAATGGTTGTTGGAGGTCCCTGGTTATAGATGTTTCAATAAGATTAGGGAGGGTGGTAAAAGAGGTGGGGGGTGGCATTGTTAATTAGAGATAGTATAACAGCTGCAGAAAGGCAGTTCGAGGAGTATCTGCCTACCTAGGTAGTATGGGTTGAAGTCAGAAATAGGAAAGTAGCAGTCACCTTGTTGGGAGTTTTCTATAGGCCCCCCAATAGTAGCAGAGATGTGGAGGAACAGATTGGGAAACAGATTTTGGAAAGGTGCAGAAGTCACAGGGTAGTAGTCATGGGTGACTTCAACTTCCCAAACATTGAGTGGAAACTCTTTAGATCAAATAGTTTGGATGGGGTGGTGTTTTTGCAGTGTGTCCAGGAAGCTTTTCTAACACAGTATGTAGATTGTCCGACCAGAGGGGAGGCCATATTGGATTTGGTACTTGGTAATGAACCAGGGCAAGTGATAGATTTGTTCGTGGGGGAGCATTTTGGAGATAGTGACCACAATTCTGTGACTTTCACTTTAGTAATGGAGAGGGGTAGGTGTGTGCAACAGTTCAAGGTTTACAATTGGGGGAAGGGTAAATACGATGTTGTCAGACAAGAATTGAAGTGCATAAGTGGGGAACATTGGCTGTCAGGGAAGGACACGAGTTAAATGTGGAACTTGTTCAAGGAACATGTACTCCGTGTCCTTGATATGTATGTCCCTGTCAGGCAGGGAAGAGATGGTCGAGTGAGGGAACCATGGTTGACAAGAGAGGTTGAATGTCTTGTTAAGAGGAAGAAGGAGACTTATGTAAGGCTGAGGAAACAAGGTTCAGACAGGGCGCTGGAGGGATACAAGATAGCCAGGAGGGAACTGAAGAATGGGGATTAGGAGAGCTAAGAGAGGGCATGAACAATCTTTGGCGGGTAGGATCAAGGAAAACCCCACGTCCTTTTCCACATACGTGAGAAATATGAGAATGACTAGAGCGAGGATAGGTCCGATCAAGGACAGTAGCGGGAGATTGTGTATTGATTCTGAAGAGATAGGAGAAGTCTTGAACGAGTACTTTTCTTCAGTATTGACAAATGAGAGAGGCCATATTGTTGGAGAGGACCGTGTGAAACAGACTGGTAAGCTCGAGGAAATACTTGTTAGGAAGGAAGATGTGTTGGGCATTTTGAAAAACTTGAGGATAGACAAGTCCTCCGGACCTGATGGGATATATCCAAGGATTCTATGGGAAGCAAGAGATGAAATTGCAGAGCTGTTGGCAATGATCTTTTCGTCCTCACTGTCAACAGGGGTGGTACCAGGGGATTGGAGAGTGGCGAATGTCGTGCCCCTGTTCAAAAAAGGGAATAGGGATAACCCTGGGAATTACAGGCCAGTTAGTCTTACTTCGGTGGTAGGCAAAGTAATGGAAAGGGTACTGAAGGGTAGGATTTCTGAGCATCTGGAAAGGCACTGCTTGATTAGGGATAGTCAGCACGGATTTGTGAGGGGTAGGTCTTGCCTTACAAGTCTTATTGAATTCTTTGAGGAGGTGACCAAGCATGTGGATGAAGGTAAAGCAGTGGATGTAGTGTACATGGATTTTAGTAAGGCATTTGATAAGGTTCCCCATGGTAGGCTTATGCAGAAAGTAAGGAGGCATGTGATAGTGGGAAATTTGGCCAGTTGGATAACGAACTGGCTAACCGATAGAAGTCAGAGAGTGGTGGTGGATGGCAAATATTCAGCCTGGATCCCAGTTACCAGTGGTGTATCGCAGGGATCAGTTCTGGGTCCTCTGCTGTTTGTGATTTTCATTAATGACTTGGATGAGGGAGTTGAAGGGTGGGTCAGTAAATTTGCAGACGATACGAAGATTGGTGGAGTTGTGGATAGTGAGGAGGGCTGTCGTTGGCTGCAAAGAGACATAGATAGGATGCAGAGCTGGGCTGAGAAGTGGCAGATGGAGTTTAACCCTGAAAAGTGTGAGGTTGTCCATTTTGGAAGGACAAATATGAATGCGGAATACAGGGTTAACGGTAGAGTTCTTGGCAATGTGGAGGAGCAGAGAGATCTTGGGGTCTATGTTTATACATCTTTGAAATTTGCCAGTCAAGTGGATAGAGCTGTGAAGAAGGCGTTCATTAACAGAGGGATTGAATTTAAGAGCCGTGAGATGATGATGCAGCTGTACAAAACCTTGGTAAGGCCACATTTGAAAATGAAAATCGCTATTGTCACAAGTAGGCTTCAATGAAGTTACAGTGAAAAGCCCCTAGTCGCCACATTCCGGCGCCTGTTCGAGGAGGCTGTTACGGGAATTGAACCGTACTGCTGGCCTGCCTTGGTCTGCTTTCAAAGCCAGCGATTTAGCCCTGTGCTAAACAGCCCCCATTTGGAGTACTGTGTACAATTCTGGTCGCCTCATTTTAGGAATGATGTGGAAGCTTTGGAAAAGGTGCAAAGGAGATTTACCATGATGTTGCCTGGAATGGAGAGTAGGTCTTACGAGGAAAGGTTGAGGGTGCTAGGCCTTTTTGCATTAGAACGGAAAAGGATGAGGGCGACTTGATAGAGGTTTATAAGATGATGAGGGGAATAGATAGAGTAGAAAGTCAGAGACTTTTCCCCGGGTGGAACAAACCATTACAAGGGGACATAAATTTAAGGTGAATGGTGGCAGATATAGGGGGGATGTCAGAGGTAGGTTCTTTACCCAGAGAGTAGTGGGGGCATGGAATGCACTGCCTGTGGAAGTAGTTGAGTCGGAAACATTAGGGACCTTCAAGCAGCTATTGGATAGGTACATGGATTACGGTAGAATGATATAGTGTAGATTAATTTGTTCTTAAGGGCAGCACGGTAGCATTGTGGATAGCACAATTGCTTCACAGTTCCAGGGTCCCAGGTTCGATTCCGGCTTGGGTCACTGTCTGTGCGGAGACTGCACATCCTCCCCGTGTCTGCGTGGGTTTCCTCCGGCTGCTCCGGTTTCCTCCCACAGTCCAAAGATGTGCAGGTTAGGTGGATTGGCCATGATAAATTGCCCTCAGTGTCCAAAATTGCCCTTGGTGTTGGATGGGGTTACTGGGTTATGGGGATAGGGTGGAGGTGTTGACCTTAGGTAGGGTGCTCTTTCCAAGAGCCGGTGCAGACTCGATGGGCTGAATGGCCTCCTTCTGCACTATGATAAATTCTATGATAATCTATGATTAATCTCGGACAAAGGTTTGGCACAACATCGTGGGCCGAAGGGCCTGTTCTGTGCTGTATTTTTCTATGTTCTATGTAACACTTCGGGATAGTCAAAATGTCCCCCATGGCTTCCATATGCGGCAATCATAGATTCCCCCCAGCCATGCTGGATGGAGGCGGGACGGGGGCACATTGATGGTCGGGGACTTCTATGTAGGGCACAGACTGGCAACACTAGACGAACTGACGAGGAAGTGGAGGCTAGCAAAAAGACAGGAAATGAGACACCTCAAATAAAGCACTTCCTCCTCAAAGAGAGAGTAGGGTACCCCGGGGGCCCAGAAAGCTCACTACTAGAGGACCTGATAGGCACAAGCAGCGAGAAGGGGGGGGCTATCTGGGAAGATATACGGACAGCTACTGGACAGAGCCCGAACACACTTGACGAGACCAGACAAAAATGGGAGACGAACTGGGGACGGAGGTAGGATGGGGACTCTGAGCGAAGCACTGAGCAGGGTGAGCTCCACCACCTCCTGCGCAAGGCTAAGACTAATGCAGCTCAAAGTGGTGCACAGAGCGCACCTGACCAGAACCCGAATGGGCAGGTTCTTCCCGGAGGTGGAGGACGAATGTGAGCGGTGTCAGAGGGGCCCGGCCAACCACACCCACATGTTCTGGGCTTGTCCCAAGCTTGCTGGGTTCTGGACAGCCTTCTCCGAGGCAATGTCCAAGGTTGTGGGGGTGAGGGTGAAGCCTTGCCCAATAGTGGCAATCTTCGGGGTATCGGAGCAGCCAGAGTTACACATGGGGAAGGGGGCCAACGCCCTCGCTGACCTCTCGGAATTCCTCCACCTGGAGAAGATTAAGTACGCCATCCTAGGGTCAGAGGAAGGCTTCCTGGATACTTGAGGGGGACAACGGAGAAGGTGGAGGAACCATAGACCGATCCAGAGGGCAACAAAATGCACGTAGGGCCGGTTAAAACGAAGGACAAACTAAACCTCTCTGTATAATAAAGAAAATTAGCACGGGCGAGAAAAATGTGATGTGTCTATATACAACTGATTATAAATATGGGAAATGCCAATAAAAAGATTTTTTTTTAAAAAAGGAAAGGGAGAGGAAATCGAAAGATGAAAAAAGTCCTTTGGTTTAAATAAAAGTGAATTACTGCGGATGCTGGAATGGAAAACAAAAAACAGGAGACGCTAGACAACTCAGTGTAGTGATCTGTTCACCTGTACATACATCTGCACATACACCAGGGACTACAGACAGATGTAACAGCCACAGCATCACTAGAGAACAGCATCAGAGACGGGTATAAAGGGTCCAGCCCAAGGGAGGATCCGGCTCTTTCAGAAGCACAGGGCTAGTGAGCAGCAGCACACAGACAGCTCAGCATAGGCAGCTTACCTTAGCTTCACTGGTCATACCTCTTGACTGTATTATATCTAGTTAAGCTCTGGAAACAGAACGAACCCACTGAATAAAGTATTTGTGTTAACTGGAAGTCTACAATCTTTATTCAGACTTAGAGAATAACATATGATACCAGGAGTGATTTCAGAAAACTAGCTAGACACCAGCAAGAGAAGAAAAACTTAAACCAGATATTCAACTGTGGAAGACTTTGCAGCAAATTAATCCTCGAATACTAACCGATTCGATGGAACTTGTTGGAACTCCATGGCAGCTGGAAACAACCGGTAATTTAAGTTATAACTGGAAAATGTTTGAACAGCTGTTCCAAATAGTTATCGCAGTTCATGATTTAAGCACTGCCTCTGATGCAACGAAAATAGCCCTACTACTCTCACCAGGAGGGCATGAAGCTAGAGAAATCTACAATTGCTTTAATTACTTAGAAGGTGAGAACAACACCAAAGTAGATGTTATACTCAAAAAATTTGTTGAACGCTGTAACAGTCAGTCTGGTGAGATGCTGGAAAGATTTAATTCTTGTCAGAGAAATGGAGGGCCCATCTCTGATTTTATTACAAATCTCAAGTTAATACCACAAGGCTGTGATTATGCTGATTTCAGAGACACTGTGATAACGCATCAATTAATTTCTGGACTACCTGATAAAAATTTGAGGGAAGAACTTTCACAAAATAAGTATCTAACTCTAGAAATCGCTATACAAAAATGCCTTGCTTACGTACAAAATCAAAATTAAAAACAAAATCAGTACTTTGAGTCTCTACAAACACAGAATCATCATTTAGAAAACAAAATCGGTAAAAATGGCGTGAACATTCACCACGAGGCGGAGGCAGAGCTGAATCGGAGAAAGACGGAGGTTCTGAGCGGCAGCCATCTTGAGAAAGGAGTCGCACATGCTCAGTTACTAAAAGAGGGCACAGTACAGGAAACTCGGTGTGCGCATGGGCAATCGAGTCCTACGCATGATGTCATGAGGGTCATGATGTCAGAGGACCAGGACCACGCCCACTTAAAAGGGAAATGTACGAAAATGAACAAAAAGAAATTTAAAGCTGCAAAACCCAATTTTCTTGCCTCAAAAGACAGAACAATGCCCGAACTTACACCAGCAGTTGAAAATAACTTTCACAACACCCTGGAACAAGCAGTAAGCACCGCCCTAGAAGATGATATGGTCCTTGTAGACTACGACTCAGACGAAGATTTCATCTTGGGAGATGGCTATCCCAGTACCAAATCCGAACCGTAACTAGAGGTGTTGTACCGTGAAGACCCTGACGATGAGTTCTTCGGACTGGGGAATCTGCAGCCCAGCATATATGACATCCCGACACGTGAGTGCAGGATTATGCCGCGGCCTGACGCCAAGAAACAGAGAGTGGTCCACGCACCACGAAGGGTCCCAGCCTCCACACAAGAAGATGATTTGTTCATTGAACATGAAGAGAACGATCACAACTTCGAAACAAAAAGCGATGATTTGTCCAATGAACAATACACACAATACTGCTCAGACATGGCTGAGTTATTCGGAGATCCTGATCACAGCATCAGCAACACGGTTGAAAAGCTCAATACGACTCTTCTCATGGTAGATGAATCCAATACTATGGTGCCATGGCCGATCGTCGGTACATTGGATGACAGCAATACCCAAGGCGAAGACGCCGCCACACAGAGAGCACAGAACGACTCAGTTGAGAGAACACAAATCAACTCTACAGCGAGAACACTGCACGACTCCACAAAGAGAGCGATGACAGCCTCCACAGAGAGAGCGATGACAGACTCCACAGAGAGAGCGATGACAGACTCCACAGAGAGAGCGATGAAGGACTCCACAAAGAGAGTGACGCAAGCCTCCACAGACAGCTCGGTGACAGACTCAAAAAATGGAAGCAAGCAAATACTCCATAGTGAACGCCATGCATGTCCAAGACCATGAAGATCTATCAAGCTTATTTGAGCCACCAGAAGAAGACACTGAATGTCTACCTACTGTATGTGAGACAAGTGACGAAGAAATCACAATTCCTATACGGGATGTGCAGGATCACAGCGAGACTGACATACCTCAGCTCGTCTGCACGGAAGCACTCAATAATCAGAGGCCGGCCACCCATGAATCCAGAGAGACCACGTCAATAGAAATCCTGAAGATTTTGACTCCAGAAAAGGAGCACAAAGAGATCACAGATGATTCAAGTGAACCTGAAATGACTCCAAAAGAGGAGCACCTAGAAATCAATGATGATTCAAGTGAACCAGAAATGACTCTAGAAGAGGAGTACCAAGTAAGCAAAGAAGAGGAATCAAATTCACCACAAATGACTGATGTCACCGACATCAATGCAACATCAGATCATTCTCACAATTCTCAAGAAGAAACGCTCAATGTAGCATCAGATACCACAAAGGACACGGACACTAATAACTGTGACAATGACTCAAATCATCCACATGGCACACTCATTGAGCACAACACGAACAACAAAAACCACAAGAAGCACAGCAGAACATGAACAACAACAGCAATAACAAAAACAACATGCAGCGCAACAGAAACGTCAAAAGCAACAACAAGAACGACAACAAAAACAACAAAGACAGAAACGACAGAAACACCAACAATGAAACAACGACCTGTACAACATGGTACAACTCTGCACGTGAAGGACAATGCCACAGCACACTGCGAAACAATGGCAAGACTACAAACATGCCATGGCATGATAAAGAATCTCACAAATTCACATCTGCTCCAGAACAAATAAGCAAAACAGCTTTCACGAACGATAACATACAGAATCAATACCACAAACACAGGAAACAGTCGAGGTCAGACAACGGTGTGACACAGAATCGCTACCCGCAATCAAATGGAACAGGGGAAAAAGGTGTCCACATCATTAAACGGCTCATCAGCAAGGCAGCCGAGTCACGTTCTGACATCAACCTAGCTCTGTTATCGTACCGAGCAACCCCATTGAGCTTAGGAATGTCGCCAGTGCAAATGCTCTTCAGCAGAGACATCCGGACAACCCTACCGGCAAAGCAATTCCGAGACCCCGGCAACGCACCGGTTCTCGACGACATGCGGGCATTATGCTCCAAACAAAAACTATACTCCGATCAACATGCGATCCCACTCAAGCCACTGACAATAGGTGACAAGGCGGATGATCTGAGTCAGCCACGGTGGTCAGAAGGAGGCACCGCGGTCCAACATTGTCAAATCGTCTGCGGGAGTACTTTTCCGTCGTAACCGCCGGGATCTATTAGAGATTCGATCTACAACGCCAGTATTTCCCACACTGGACTTGACCGAGTCCATTTGTCCACAGGACGCTCCTCGCCACACAACGCCAGACAGGACTCTTGATGACATCAAACCATCATCCCTACTACCACCGTTAAGACGCTCCAGCAGAAGCCGTAAGGCACCCGACCGGCTAGATTTGTGACGACGCTTCAACACACGTACAAGACGAATGTGGATATTTCTCACGATGGACTCACAACACAGTTAATTGTTTCTGTATCACTTTTATCATTTTCGCAGTGTGCAGATTTGCATATTCTCACCACTTGTTATGTACAGTTTTCTTGAGGCCAGTCTAGAAAACATGTCAAATAAAAGGGAGGGATGTACTGATCAGTACATCTGTACATACATCTGCACATACACCAGGGACTACAGACAGATGTAATAGCCACAGCATCACTAGAGGGCAGCATCAGAGACGGGTATAAATGGTCCAGCCCAAGGGAGGATCCGGCTCTTTCAGAAGCACAGGGCTAGTGAGCAGCAGCACACAGACAGCTCAGCATAGGCAGCTTACCTTAGCTTCACTGGTCATACCTCTTGACTGTATTATATCTAGTTAAGCTCTGGAAACAGAACAAACCCATTGAATAAAGTATTTGTGTTAACTGGAAGTCTACAATCTTTATTCAGACTTAGAGAATAACATATTCAGTAGGTCTGACAGCCTCTGTGGAGAGTTCGAGTCTGGATGGCTCTTTGTTAAAGCACATGTCCACAGATGCTGTCAGATCTGCTGAGGTTGTCCAGTATTCTCTGTTTTTCCTTCCAAAGTCTGAGCAGGTATCTTCCAAAGGAATCAAAGCGAGGACTTCAAACTCATCAAAATTTCAAACCCATTGCACTTGGCTGCAGTCATCCTTCCCTGTGGCGAGTTCTACTGTTAAGTGTACAGTAATAACAGCAATTTTATTTAAGCATACAGTTTTGCAATCCCTGCACACAGTGGGCACCTAAGCAGATGATTAATTTCCCACATTCTCACCTTTACAAATGTTAAACTGCTCATTGTTCCTCCAAATGGATATACTAACACCCTCATTATTCAGTAGCTATGAGAGGTTACTTGGTGCAAGTGTCATATTTTGAGCATCTTTGAAAGATCCTCCGCCACTGTTTCATTGTGAACACAAAGCGTTGGCAGTTTGTTTGCGTGTCCCGGTATTCTTCATGCGCACTTCACCTCACTCTGAATGAGTATTATGGAATATCACCTCATGTCACTGCAGACTGATGATGTCCGCCCTGTCGGACAGTTTGGTTTGTCCAATGAAAGACCACTAAATTCTTATTTAAAGGGCTAGCCTTAGATAGCATAGGACAGTAGGAATAGGCCCATTCAGCCCCTTGGATTGGATTGGATCGGATTTGTTTATTGTCAAGTGTACCGAGGTACAGTGAAAAGTATTTTTCTGCGAGCAGCTCAACAGGTCATTAAGTACACGGGAAGAAGAGGGAATAAAAAAAAACATAATAGGGCAACACAACATATACAATGTAACCACATAGTGGGGCAGCATGGTCGGCACGGGCTTGGAGGGCCGAAGGGCCTGTTCCTGTGCTGTACATTTCTTTGTTCTTTGTTGTTCTTTGTACATAAGCACTGGCATCGGATGAAGCATACAGGGTGTAGTGTTAATGAAGTCAGTCCATAAGAGGGTCATTTAGGAGTCTGGTGACTGTGGGGAAGAAGCTGTTTTTGAGTCTGTTCGGGCGTGTTCTCAGACTTCTGTATCTCCTGCCCGATTGAAGAAGTTGGAAGAGTGATGAAGCTGGGTGGGAGGGGTCTTTGATTATGCTGCCCACTTCTCCCAGGCAGCGGGAGGTGTAGATGGAGTCAATGGATGGGAGGCAGGTTCGTGTAATGGACTGGGCGGTGTTCACAACTCTCTGAAGTTTCTTGCGGTCCTGGGCCGAGCAGTTGCCATACCAGGCTGTGATGCAGTTTCCCTTGAACCTGTTCTGCCAATCAGTTGGATAATGGCAGATTAAGTCCACAAAATGAATAGATCAGTGATAGATCCAGCAGTCTACAGGACCTGTCATTGTTCTGCTGGTGTGGACATCTTTGTGATTCCAGGCATGGATGATGACATAATCAATCAGGTGCGTGTGTTTGGACCATGGCTGTTGCCATAATGTTTTGTACTTGCTCGTAGGGGCTGGTTTGGCACAGTGGGCTAAACAGCTGGCTTGTAATGCAGAACAAGGCCAGCAGCGCGGGTTCAATTCCTGCACCGGCCTCCCCGAACAGGCACCGGAATGTGGCGACTAGGGGCTTTTCACAGTAACTTCATTGAAGTCTACTTGTGACAAAGAGTGATTATTATTATGGTGGAATCGTGTTTGCGTGGGTTTCCTCCCACAACCCAAAGATGTGCAGGTTAGATTGGCCGTGGTAAAATTGTCCCTTAGCGTCCAAAGTTTAGGTGGGGGTTACAGGGATTGGGCTGGGGTGTGGGCCTAGGTAGGTTGCTCTTTTGGAGGGTTGGCGTAGACTCAATGGGCAGAATGGCCTCCTTCTGCGCTATAGGGATTCTATGATTCTATGAATCAGGTATTGGTGATGAGAAACCTTTGAGCACATTTGAGATGGAGAAGAATGCTTTTGGAACTCACATTTCCAATTCCTTCCCTGCCAATAATTCCATTCCAGAGACTGCAATCTCTTCCAACTCTGGTTTGCAATCTCCGACAACAATAAGCCTGTCCTCCTTTGGGATGCCAGAGAGAACTTGCTCAAATTTGGCATAGAAGTATTCAATTCTGCCCAATACACTGGCTCTCAAACAACAGGTGCAACTGAAGAGAAGTCCTCAAAGGATTTGGGAAAAGCTCTGAGGGATCCAATCAAAAGAGAATCATTTCAAGCTTCCATCAAGAACAGAAGGAGAGTGTCCACAGTGATTGGAATGTCCTTAAGACAATATTATCAAGACCCGCAGAGAGACACTTGGTCTTGCTTTCAGGGAAAAACAGGATTGATCTTTTAAAAAAAAAAAATTAGAGTACCCAAATCATTTCTTCCAATTAAGGGGCAATTTAGCGTGGCCAATCCACCTAACCTGCACATCTTTGGGCTGTGGGGGCGAGACCCACGCAGACACGGTGTTATGGGCCAGGGTTTAGAGAACCCCAAAGCGTATCATGGAGTTCACCTGAGCCACAACTTTTAATAGATTGTGGTATGGGGAGCACACGGCCCATTCTACAGGTGTGGTACAGCAGAAATGGAAATGTATTTTTTAAAGCAAAACAATGTTTATTCTATGAACTCAATTTAACCTTTTAAAACATACAGTGAACATCTTAGCAACCATTAATTCAAATACACCCCCCAAAGAATACAACACTAAGTAATCTGTCTGCTGTCCTTTTAACACCCAGAAGACTTAACAAACCTTTAAACAGAAGCACATCAGGGTTTACATTCAATACTGAGAACATTTATAATTCTGAATTCACCAAGTGATCAAGAGCAAGTCCTTCATGGCAGAGAGAACAGCAGTACAGCTGCTCTGTCTGGCTTCAGCTGCAACACACACTGAAAAACGAAACCAAAAAGACAGACACACCCAAGCTTTTCTCAAAGTGAAATTAAAAAGCAGAACCAGAGCTGAGCTCCACCCACTCTCTGACATCATTTCAGTAACATGAGCAGCCAAACATTTCTTAAAGCGACATTCTCATGACAACGGGGAAAATGCAAACTCCACACGGACAGTGACCCAGAGCCGGGATCGAACCTGGGGCCTCGGCGCCATGAGGCAGCAGTGCTAACCCACTGCACCACCGTGCTGTCCTTCCACCAGGATTGATTTGATGAAAAATGATCAGAATATCAATGAACTGATCATAAATGCAAAACTTTCTGGGCGCGCCCACCGGCCACGTTACGCCGAAAGGCAGTTCGTCGTGGCGTGGCTGGTAGATGCCAGGAGATCCCCCTTCCGGGAGCTGTCCAGTGCGCCACGGCTCACGAGATCTAACGTGATCGTGCTAGATGTTGCGATGTGCATGTCGCCCACTATGGGTGGATCACTTTTTATCAAATCTCAATGTGCACTCCCACCATCTACCCGAGGAGTTGGGTTCTGACCCTTTTGCTTTGGAGACCTTGGGCGAGTGCCGTTAAGTGCTAGTCTCCACAATCGGGGGCCAGACGGAATGGCAATCATGGGAGTTTCTCAGGGGTTTGGAGGCCTCCAGGTCGTTGCCCTCTGGGCAGGGTGGCAGCCTGGCACTGCTGGCGCTAACTAGGCATCTTGGCACTGCCAACCAGGCACCACCACCCGGTGCCAGCTGGCACTGCCAAGGTGCCCAGGTGGCACTGCCAGGGTGCCATGCTGATCGTGCCAAGATGCCAAGCTGGGATTTTTCCCATGATGGGGATCGGCCAAGAGGTGCGCTGTGTGAGTGCAGAGGTGTGCAAGGGCGCTGAGGACCCCAGCTAGGTGATTTGGGGCTTGGGGGGGGGGGAGGGGGGTGGCGGTTAGGGAGTCGCTTTAGGGGCGGGGGTGAGAGATCGGGACGCCGTTTGTAAATGGCATCCCGATCTCCTCTTGCACTGAGGAGTTCCTGCGAGTGGAAAGCCAACATGAGGAAATGTAACACCGACAGCTACTGGGAGATCATGGCCTTGGACTGAACCAGATGGCAGCAGAGTCTGTAGGGAAAATCCCAGCATTTTGAGACGCACAGTGACAACAAAATGTAGGGGGAAAGTGAGAGAGGGGGGAGAAGAACAATCCATGACCTGACCTGGTACCACACGACCAGACATCCCACCTGACAACAAATACCCTTAGTGCCATAAAGTCTGCAGGCCCTGAATGGGCCTCATCAGTTGTATTCAGACCAATGGAAGACAATCATTTTCTAAGTTACAATGCCAGGGCTCAGTGTGTGGTCCAGCTCCTTGCCTGCTCCAAAAACCAATTCAAATGCAAATTGAATCCAATTCATGGTCCCCACAAGAGAGACATACCAAATCTGAGCCAAAAGGCTACTACACTTGATCTTAGCCAAAAGGCCGAGAAGCGATATGGAAGACAATCGTCACCACTAGCGAGGGATAGACAATAATAATTGTGCCTTAAGTCCATCAGCCCTCTTTGGTTCTGTGACCCAGTTTAAAAACGAAATAATTACCAATGTCAGTTTTGACATTTTCAATTGACTCCCAGCCTCAAGAGCTTTGAGAGGGCGAGGCCTCCAGATTTTCACTATCCGTTATGTGAAGAACTGCTTCCTGACATCATCCAGGAATGACCCAGCTCTAATTTTACAGCTCTGGCCCACGTTCTGGACCAAGCCTTTTCTCTATTTACCCTACCAAATCCTTTAATCATCTTAAACACCTCAATTAGATTAGCTCTTAATCTTCTAGTCTCAAGGGAATAGAAGCCCAGCCTTTGCAAGCTGTCCTCATGATTTAACCCTTTTTTTGCCCTGGTATCAATCTGGTGAATCGACACTGCACACCTGGAGCCTGGAAACAATGGACAAATGGAAGAAAGGAAAATGAAAGGGCCACTCAGCGCATCTCACTCACACGGGGTCTGCGATTCCAGAGTCGCATGCGGCTCACTGAGGACCCTTGCGCAAGTTACGCCGTTCACCAATCAAACCCATTTTCATCCGAATTAAATGTTTCATTCGTTAAAAACGTGTGAGGAAGTCTCAATCAATTAGCTGCTTGTTTTTGTAAGGACCTTGAGAACGTTTTTGAAACGCGTCTCCATCTTGTTTTTTTAATTATTCATGGTAGTCGTGGTGCACTCCTCGGGTAGGCCCGAATTGAGAATTATTTCATCGTTTTCCGTTGGTCCTCTCGTGGCCGAAGAGTTCGATGCAGGAGTGGCAGGGACAGCCACACACCCGGCAGCTGATGGTGCCTGGGAGAACGTCTGCAACTGCGCCGCCTCTGGGCACGGCAAATGTCGCGGGTTTTGGCGCAGGAGACACACTGACCCAAGTTTCAGTGGGCAGATTAGCTACAGCTTCCCCCCCCCCCCCCCCCCTCAACAGAGGTGTATGCAAAGCAGAGATTTGTGAGGCCCTTTTTTGGGGTATATGTATTGCTCACCTTGATGTCCTTTTGACCTCGATAAGACTAAGGTGCCACTGACTAAATTTTTAAAATTGTCTTTCTTGTGAAGGTTGCTGGTCGAGGGGAAAGGCAAGTTAACATTTCCAGTATAATCTACTGCAGGGACCGAACATCAATGTCGGCCACATTCCAAGAACAAATACAAAAACAATTTATCTTCCTTCCCCCTTGGGTTCAATCCACCTCGCTCTCCTCATCATTAAATCCTCAGTATATCCAATTCCCTTTTATGAATGAAAGTTGCATCCAAGTCTGCCTTCACTTGCTAAACAGCAGTTAATTCCGCATTTTAATAGCTGAGTGTTAAGTGAGCTGAAGTGTGATCTGAAGTGTAAGCTTATAATCTAGTTCTTAGCGAGGTCCCTTCACTCAATTGCATGGAAATAAATTTGAAACGCCAACTTGACTGATTCTTTCTGATTACGGCACATTGTATCTCATTTCAGCCCATTATTCTTTTATTGAACAAGAGTAGATCCAGCTCGCTTCATATATCCTTATACATTATTAATTTAAGATCATGGGCGGGATTCTCCTCAATCGGCACGATGTCCGCCGACCGGCGCCAAAAACGGTGCGAATCAGTCGGGCATCGCGCCGCCCCAAAGGTGCGGAATCCTCCGCATCTTGAGGGGCCAAGCCCTAACCTTGAGGGGCTAGGCCCGCGCCGGACTGATTTCCGCCCCGCCAGCTGGCGGGAAAGGCCTTTGGTGCCCCGCCAGCTGGCGCGAAACTGACTTTGCCGTGCGGCGCATGCGCGGGAGCGTCAGCGGCCGCTCACGGCATCCCCGCGCATGCGCAGTGGAGGGGGTCTCTTCCGCCTCCGCCATAGTGGAGACCATGGCGAAGGTGGAAGAAAAATAGTGCCCCCACGGCACAGGCCCGCTGCGGATCGGTGGGCCCCGATCGCGGGCCAGGCCACCGTGGGGGCAACCCCCGGGGCCAGATCGCCCCACGCCCCCCCCTGGACCCCGGAGCCCGCCCGCGACGCCTTGTCCTGCCGGTAAGAGAGGTGGTTTGATTCTCGCCGGCGGGACAGGCATTCCAGCAGCGGGACTTCAGCCCATTGCGGGCCGGAGAATCGCCGGGGGGGGGGGGTCCGCCAACTGGCGCAGCGCGATTCCCATCCCCGCCGAATATCCGGTGCCGGAGAATCCCGCCCCCTGTATCTATTGTAATGTGTCTTTAAGGGATAGCAGCATGGCATCACTGGAAGGGAAGTGTGTCATGTGAGCTAGACTTAGTTTCAATTTTGCCTTTGAGCTCAGCACACGCCCACAGTTCTGCTACTGATGTTTTCAAGTTTACTGCCTATGTACAAATGTTCTCATTTACCTATTCGAAATAAATTAATCCACAACATGTTTATACAATTCCTGTTGAGTGTTTGTATCATTAATGACAACAATTTCCATATCCCACTTTTGAATACTGTCCAGACCTCCATAGCAGATCAGGGCGGGATTCTCCGACCCCCCCGCCGGGTCGGAGAATCGCCGGGGGCTGGCGTGAATCCCGCCCCCGCCGGTTGCCACATTCTCCGGCACCGAATATTCGGCGGGGGCGGGAATCGCGCTGCACCGCGCCGGTTGGCGGGCCCCCCCCGGCGATTCCCCAGCCCGCGATGGGCCGAAGTCCCGCCGCTGTCAGCCACGCCAGCCGGCGTGGATTGAACCACCTTTGGGACGGCGGGACACGGCGGTGCGGGCGGGCTCCGGGGTCCTGGGGGGGCGCGGGGCGATCTGGCCCTGGGGGGTGCCCCTACGGTAGCCTGGCCCGCGGTCGGGGCCCATCGATCCGCGGGTGGGCCTGTGCCGTGGGGTCACACCTTTCCTTCCAACTTCGCCACGGCCTCCACCATGCCGGAGGCGGAAGAGACCCCCTCCACTGCGCATGCGCGGGGATGCCGTGAGCGGCCGCTGACGCTCCCGCGCATGCGCCGCCCGGCAAAGTCAGTTTCGCGCCAGCTGGCGGGGCACCAAAGGCCTTGCCCGCCAGCAGGAGGGGCGGAAATCAGTCCGGCGCGGGCCTAGCCCCTCAAGGTAAGGGCTTGGTCGCTCAAGATGTGGAGACTTCCGCACCTTTGAGGCGGCGCGATGCCGGACTGATTCACGCCGTTCTTGGCGCCGGTCGGCGGACATTGCGCCGATATCAGAGAATCCCGCCCATGGTGATCAACTCAATGTGGTTAAAGTATGTTGTATTTAATGCTTTGTTGAAGGAAATAAAGGTTTGTATTTATCTGAGACCATTCACACCTGAGGCATGTCACGGACAATTAATTTGCTTTGAACTGTTAACGCCCCAACATCCACCACCGCATTCATGCCCTCCACCAGCGACGCCCAGTGGCAGCAGTGTGCACCATCTACAAGATGCACTGCAACACCGCACCAAGGTTCCTTCGACAACACCTTCCAAATCCACAGCATCCAACACCTAATCGGACAAAGGCAACAGGTGCGTGGGAATGCCAACACCTGTGGGTTCCGCTTCAAAAACATACACCATCCTGACTTGGAATTATACGGTCATTCCTTCGCTGGGCACAAAATCCTGGAACTCCCTCTCGAACAGAACTCCGGGTGTACCGACACCACATGGACTGCCGTGTCCCAAGAAGTACTGGGCTTTCCAGCGACACTCTCATCCCATATCATTTACACGGCACAAGACAGGGGTGTGATGGGAGATTCTCCACTTGCCTGGGTGAGTGCAGCAACAGCACTCAAGCAGCTGCATGGGCTGCAGCGATTCAAGAAGGCAGCTCAAGGGCAACGAGGGGTGGGTAATAAATGCTGATCTAGCCAGCAATGCCACATCTCATGAAAGAATAAGAAGGTGTCAGCTTTGTTTGGTTGGCAGCATGCTTGCTTCTGCGGCCGTACCTTCAACCCCCATTCCAGAACCGTGGCGTGTAATCGAGGTTGACACTTGTTGTACGTTTTAAATAGAAGCTGTGTTCTTCAGAAAGCAGGGGCAGCAAGAGATCCCAAGGCACTATTTTAAAAAGAGCAGAGAATCTGCCTGATATCCAAGCCAACATTTTTCCTGCAACCAACACCATTAAAAATAGATTTACAGCTCATCCATCTCCTGCCTCCTTCGCTGTTCACAAAATGTTTGTCGGCGTAACGACATTCTCCACCCTTTGAAAAGCATTTTGATTTGAGTGCATCACTTTGGGGCATTTGAGAGGTGTGAGGAAACACAACGGTGGTCTTTCCAACAGCAGAGGCAGCTCTCTGTCGGCTATCATAGGGGTCTTCCAGTCCTGCCACAGTCGATTTCCATTCCTTGCCCAGGCGGCGACGGGGGTCAACTTTGGCAGGATTAGAGGGCAGCACGGTGGCGCAGTGCGTTAGCCCTGCAGCCTCACGGCGCCGAGGTCCCAGGTTCGATCCCAGCTCTGGTTCACTGTCCGTGTGGAGTTTGCACATTCTCCCAGTGTTTGCGTGGGTTTCGCCCCCACAACCCAAAGATGTGCAGGCTAGGTGGATTGGCCACGCCAAATTGCCCCTTATTTGGAAAAAATTAATTGGGTACTCTAAATTTATAATTTAAAAAAAACTTTGGCAGGACTGGAATGCTGGTGGGGAGGGCTGGAGAAATCTGCCCAGGATTTTTTCGTTACGCTCTGAAACAGCATTTAGTTTGGGAGCAATGGTACGATCTGCTGAATTTCACTGTGTGGTCAACCAACGGTGTCAAAATTTACTTGATGCTGTCGCTTATTTGACGATTGAACCCTTACTGTCCAGCCATCCTCACTTTTAGCAAAGTGCTAGCTCATGCTGGGTCCAGTTCCAAGGATCGGGAACTTTGCCCTTATTGCCATTCCTCATCTGTTCCTCACTTCAGGTCTGTTTTAATCATTCCTTCGTTCATTAGACTGTCAGTTCTGTCACAGCGGTGATGCTTTTCAGGACTTTTTTTTAATAAACAATTTTATTGAGGTATTTTTGGCATATAAAACAATGACATTGTATAGTACTGTACAGAAAGAAAAGCAAATAACGCATAGAACATAGAACATAGAACATTACAGCGCAGTACAGGCCCTTCGGCCCTCGATGTTGCGCCGACCTGTGAAACCACTCTAAAGCCCATCTACACTATTCCCTTATCATCCACATGTCTATCCAATGACCATTTGAATGCCCTTAGTGTTGGCGAGTCCACGTCTGTTGCAGGCAGGGCATTCCACGCCCTTACTACTCTCTGAGTAAAGAACCTACCTCTGACGTCTGTCTTATATCTATCTCCCCTCAATTTAAAGCTATGTCCCCTTGTGCTAGACATCACCATCCGAGGAAAAAGGCTCTCACTGTCCACCCTATCCAATCCTCTGGTCATCTTGTATGCCTCAATTAAGTCACCTCTTAACCTTCTTCTCTCTAACGAAAACAGCCTCAAGTCCCTCAGCCTTTCCTCATAAGATCTTCCCTCCATACCAGGCAACATTCTGGTAAATCTCCTCTGCACCCTTTCCAAAGCTTCCACACCCTTCCTACAATGCGGTGACCAGAATTGCACGCAATACTCCAAATGCGGGCGCACCAGAGTTTTGTACAGCTGCAACATGACCTCATGGCTCCGAAGCTCAATCCCTCTACCAATAAAAGCGAACACACCATACGCCTTCTTAACAACCCTCTCAACCTGAGTGGCAACTTTCCGGGACCTATGTACATGGACACCGAGATCTCTCTGCTCATCCACACTGCCAAGCATAGTACAAACCACAACTCCATTCTCGCAAGGACCTGCCTGAACCACTCTCTACTCCACTCTACCCTAGCCACCCCCCTCCCCCCTTCTGCCAATTAATTCTCCGCAAAGAAGTCAATGTATAGCTGCCACCTCCGGGCCAACCCCGATAGTGAACCTCTTAAGGCAAACTTAACTTTCTCTAGACCGAGAAAGCTCGCCATGTCCGATGGCCACGCTTCGGTCTTCGGGGTCCCTCCATGCCAACAGTATTCGTCGCCAGGCTACCAGGGAAGCAAAGGCCAAGACATTGGCCTCCTTCTCCTCCTGGACTCCCGGGTCCTCCGACACCCCAAAGATTGCCACCTCCGGGCTCATTACCACTCCAGTTTTCAATACCCGGGACATGACGACTGCGAATCCCTGCCAATACCCCCCGAGTTTAGGGCACGACCAGAACATGTGTACATGGTTAGCCGGCCCTCCGGCGCATCCAGCACACTTGTCCTTCAGCCCGAAGAATCTGCTCATCCGGGCCACCGTCATGCGGGCCCGGTGCACGACCTTAAACTGGATCAGACTCAGCCTGGCGCATGTTGCGGTCGTGTTTACTCTGCTCAGAGCATCTGCCCAAATACCGTCCTCCATCTCCCCCTCGAGCTCCTCCTCCCACGAAAGCTTCAGGTCCTCAGTCGGTGTATCCTCTGCTCCCTTTAGTTCTTTGTAAATATCTGAGACTCAACCCTCACCTACCTCCCCCCTCGATACTACCCTGTTCTGCCTCCCCTTTAGCGGGAGGCGTGGGAAGGACGGCACCAGTCTGCGCACGAAATCTCGCACCTGCAAGTATCTAAAGTCATTCCCTCTCGCCAGCCCAAACTTCTCCTCCAATGCCCTCATGCTCGGGAAGCTCCCGTCCAAGAACAGATCGCCCACCCTCGCAATCCCCGCCCTCTGCCACAGTCGATACCCCCCCCATCCATGTTCCCCGGGGCAAATCTGTGATTGCCGCAGATTGGGGTCCACACCTGGTTTAGCACACTGGGCTAAATTGCTGGCTTTGAAAGCAGACCAAGACAGGCCAGCAGCACGGTTCAATTCCCGTACCAGCCTCCCCGAACAGGCGCCGGAATGTGGCGACTAGGGGCTTTTCACAGTAACTTCATTTGAACCCTACTTGTGACAATAAGCGATTTTCATTTCATTTCATTTCATTTTCACCGATGATCTCACTTCCCCTCTGTGCCCCCTCCACTGGCCCCAGATCTGAAGAGCCGCTGCCACTATAAGGCTGGTGGAGTACCGCGCCGGTGGGAGCGGCAGAGGCGCCGTAGCCAGGGCCGCCAAACTGCTGCCCCTGCACGAAGCAGCCTCCATCCGCTCCCAAACCGACCCCGTACCCACCACCCATTTCCTTATCATCGCTATGTTGGCCGCCCAGTGATAGTTGCTGAGGTTCGGGAACGCCAGCCCCCCTTCTCCTCTGTTTCTTTCGAGCATCACCTTCCTCACCCGCGGGGACTTCCCTGCCCAGACAAATCCCAGGATAATTTTATTCAACCTCTTAAAGAAGGACCTTGGGACGAAAATGGGGAGTCACTGAAATATGAACAAGAATCTCATGAGAATCGTCGTCTTAACAGTCTGCACCCTTCCCGCTAGTGACAGCGGGAGCGCATTCCAGCTCTGAACCTCCTCCCTCACTCGTTCCACTAGTCGGGACAGGTTGAGCTTATGCAACCTGCCCCAGTCCCGTGCCACCTGTACCCCCCCCCCCCCCCCCCCCCCGGGCCAGCCCTTTCCAGTCCCTTGAAGCTCTCAGAGCAATTGGCAGGGGCTCTGTGGCCAGCGCGACCAGCAGTGGGGGGGAGAGGGCAACCCTGTCTTGTCCCACGGTGCAGTCTGAAGTAATCTGATGTCACCCTGTTCGTCCTTACACTAGCCTCTGGGACCTGATAGAACAGCCTAACCCAGTCAATGAATCTCACCCCGAACACAAACCGTCCCAGCACCTCCCACAGATAGTCCAACTCGACCCGGTCAAAAGCCTTTTCCGCATCCAAAGCTACCACAGTCTCTGTCTCCCTGCTCTCCGGGGGCATCATAATCACATTAAGCAGCCATCTTAGTTTGGCCACCAGTTGCCTGCCCTTTACGAGCGTGGTTTGGTCCTCCGCAATTACGGCCGGTACACAGTCCTCAATTCTAGTCGCCAAGATCTTTTTTAAAAAAATATTTTTATTGAAATATTTGTAAACATTTATAACAAAAACAGAAAAGGAACACTAGGCGTTAAACATTAACATGGGGCAGAAATAGATATTTCCCCGAATTGCTCTGTCTTCACAGACTACCGAAAGTAACAAAAAACAAACAAACACAACACTAACCGCCCCTCCCCCGGAAAGCTGCTACTGCCGACATTTTAAATTAATTTCCCCTGAGAAAGTCGACGAACGGCTGCCATCTCCGGGAGAACACTAACATTGACGCTCTTCAGGCAAACTTTATTTTCTCCAGCCTGAGAAACCCAGCCATGTCGCTGACCCAGGTCTCTACACTCGGGGGGCTTAGAGTCCGTCTCCGGGCTACCAGGGAGGCAAAGGCCAGGACGTCGGCCTCTTTCACTCCCTGAACTCCCGGCTCTTCAGACAGTCCAAAGATCGACACCTCCGGACTCGGCACCACCCGTGTACCCAGCACCATGGACATTGCCCTGGCAAACCCCCCCCCCCCCCCCCCCCCCCCCCAGAACCCTCCAAGCTTCGGGCATGCCCAAAACATATGGACATGGGCTTCCCGCATACCTTGCACATCTGACTTCTACCCCGAAAAACTTGCTCATCCTCGCCGCTGTCATGTGTGCCCGGTGTACCACCTTAAACTGTGTGAGACTGAGCCTGGCACATAATGAGGAGAAATTGACCCTACTTAGGGCTTCCGCCCATAGACCCGGCTCTATCTCCCCTCCTAACTCCTCCTCCCACTTGCCTTTAAGCTCCTCCACCAGGGTTTCCTCCGCCTCCACCAGCTCCTGGTAAATATCCGACACCTTCCCCTCCCCCACCCAGGTACTGGACACTATGTCTTGTATCCCCCGTGGCGGCAGCAGCGGGAAGGCCTCCACCTGCTTCCTCAGGAAGGCCCGCACTTGCAAATATCTAAAGCCGTTCCCTGGCGGTAATTTAAACTTGGCCTCTAGCGCCTGCAGGCTGGGAAAGCTCCCATCTATAAACAGGTCACCCATCCTAATACCCGCCCTCTGCCAGCTCTGGAACCCGCCGTCCATCCTACCCGGCAGGAACCTGTGGTTGTTACATACCGGGGTCCAGACCGACGCTCCCTCCACCCTCTTGTGTCTCCTCCACTGCCCCCAGATCTTCAGGGTCGCCGCCACCGCCGGACTTGTGGAGTAACGGGCCGGCGAGAACGGCAGAGGTGCCGTTACCAGCGCTCGCAAACTGGCGCCTTTGCAAGACACCCCCTCCAACCGCTCCCATGCCGACCCCTCCCCAATACCCACTTTCTGATTATGGCAACGTTGACCGCCCAGTAGTAGTTGCAAAAGTTCGGCAGCGCCAGCCCACCCTCCCCCGACTGCGTTCCAGCAGCTCTCTCTTCGCTCGCGGGGTCTTGTTCGCCCACACAAATCCCGAGATGATCTTATTAACCCGCTTGAAAAAGGCTATAGGGATGAAGATGGGAAGGCACTGGAATACAAATAGGAACCTGGGGAGGACCGTCATTTTCACGGTCTGTACGCTCCCCGCCAGTGACAGCGGGAGCATGTCCCATCTTTTAAAGTCCTCTTCCATTTGGTCCACCAGCCGGGTCAGATTGAGCTTATGCAACAAATCCCACTTCCGAGCCACCTGTATACCCAGGTAGCGAAAGCTCTTCTCTACCCTCCTCAGCGGCAGCTCACTCAGTCTCTTCTCCTGCCCTTTAGCCTGGATCACAAACAACTCGCTTTTCCCCATGTTCTGTTTATACCCCGAAAAACTGCCAAATTCCCTCAAGATCCGCAGGACCTCCCCCATCCCCCCCCAGTGGGTCCGAAATATACAGGAGGAGATCATCCGCGTAGAGAGAGACCCGGTGCTCCAGCCCCCCCCCCCCCCCGCCCACCCCCGGACCAGCCCCTACCAGTTCCTTGAAGCTCTCAGCACGATGGCCAGCAGCTCAATGGCTAGAGCAAATAATAACAGGGAGAGGGGACACCATTGCCTCGTACCCCGGTGCAATATGAAATACCCCGACCTAAGCCGGTTCGTACGCATGCTTGCCACAGGCGCCTGGTACAGCAATCGCACCCACCGAATAAAGTCCTCAACAAACCCAAGCCTACCTAGCGCCTCCCACAGGTACTCCCACTCCACCCGATCGAAAGCTTTCTCTGCATCCATCGCTGCCACAACCTCTGCTTTCTCTCTTTCCGAGGGCATCATAACAATATGTAAAAGCCTCCGCACATTGGCACATCCGTTGCCTGCCCTTAATAAATCCAGTCTGGTCTTCCCCTATCACCCCCGGGACACAATCCTCTATCCTTGTGGCCAAGGTCTTAGCCAATAGCTTGGCATCCACATTTAGTAACGAGATTGGCCTGTAAGACCCACACTGTTCAGGGTCCTTCTCCCGTTTCAGGATGAGTGAGATCGAGGCCTGCGACATTGTAGGGGGGAGGATACCCTTCTCTCTAGCCTCATTAAAGGTCCTCATCAATAGTGGGCTCAACACCTCTGAAAATTTTATTTTAAATTCCACTGGGAAGCCATCTGGCCCCGGAGCTTTGCCCGACTGCATGCCCTCCAGCCCCTTAATGATCTCTTCTATCTCGATCAGGGCCCCAGCCCCTCCACCAGACCCTCCTCCACGCTCGGGAACTTCAACTGGTCCAGGAATTGCCTCATCCCTTTCGCACCCGCCGGGTGTTCCGACTTATATAGTTTGCTGTAGAATTCCTTAAAAACTTAATTCACCCCCTCCGTGTCTGAGACTGAGTTGCCCTCCTTATTCTTTACTCCGACAATCTCCCTGGCCACCTCTCTCTTCCTAAGCTGGTGCGCCAGCATCCTGCTCGCCTTCTCCCCATATTCATACACCACACCCCTAGCCTTCCTCAACTGTTCTACCGCTTTCCCTGTGGTCAACAATTCCAACTCCGTCTGAAGCTTGCGCCGCTCCCTCAGGAGTCCCGCGTCCGGGGCCTCCGCATACCTCCTATCCACCCGAAGTATCTCCTCCACCAATCTCTCCCTCTCCACCCTTTCCCTCTTTTCTCTATGAGATCGGATCGATATTAGTTCCCCTCTAACAACTGCCTTCAGGGCTTCCCAGACCGTCGCTGCCGATACCTCTCCCGTGTCGTTTGTTTCCAGGTAGTTCTGGATACTCTTATTTACCCACCCGCAAACCACCTCGTCCGCTAACAACCCCACATCCAGTCTCCAGAGCAGACGCTGCCATCTCTCCTCCCCAAGCCGCAAATCTACCGAGTGTGGGGCATGGTCCGAGACTATAATCGCCGAGTATTCCGTCCCCGTCACCTTTGCGATCAACGTCCTGCCCAGAACAAAAAAATCAATACGGGAATAAACTTGGTGGACGTGGGAGAAGAAGGAAAACTCCTTTATCCTCGGCCGTGTGAACCTCCAGGGGTCTACGCCCCCCCCCTATCTGTTCCATAAAGCCCTTCAGCTCCCTTGCCGCCGCCGGCCTCTTCCCTGTCCTGGATTTTGTGCGATCCAATTCAGGTTCAATGACCGTATTAAAGTCCCCTCCCATGACCAAGTTCTGTGACTCCAGGTCCGGGATTTAGCCTAACACACGCCTCATAAAATCCACATTGTCCCAGTTCGGGGTGTAGACATTCACGAGCACCACTCGGACTCCCTCCAGCTTCCCACTTACCATGATATACCGACCCCCTTTATCAGCCACTATTCTCCCAGCCTCAAATGCCACTCGCTTGCTGATCAGAATTGCTGCCCCCCTAGTCTTCGAGTCTAGCCCTGAGTGGAACACCTGACCCACCCAACCCTTCCTTAATCTCATTGGTCTGTGACCTTCAGATGTGTCTCCTGGAGCATTGCCACGTCTGCCTTTAGTCCCTTTAGATACGCAAAAACACGTGCTCTCTTCACTGACCCATTCAGACCTCTCACGTTCCACGTAATCAGCCTAGACGGGGGCTACCCCTGCCGCCCCCGCGCCCCCCCCCCCCACTGCTGACTAGCCATCACCCCTTCTTGGCCAGCCCCGAGCACACGCCCCCCCCCGCTTCCCCGGGCACCCCTTCAAGCAGGAGCCGCCCCCGACCCTCCTTTTATTCCCTGAAGAAAATTTCTCTCTTGCCCGCAGAGCAGCCCCCCCCCCCCAACACCAAAAACCTAAACTCCCAAATCAAACAGCAACTCAACACTAAGTCACCCCCCACCACGCTCCCGAGTGTCAGCTGGTCAATGCTGACCCTGATAGTCCCCGCCTCTGGCGCCGGTCAGACTTTCTCCCTATTGTTCGGACCCCTCTCCCCACATAGAAAAAACCTATTTACAAGATCACATTCCCCTGTAAGTAAACATCAGCTCTCCAAAAGCCATTAGCATAACCATAAAGCCAAACAGACACACTCACTTAAAACAGAACCCAGTCTCCCAAAGGATAGTGCTAGCTTAAGGCCCCCCCCCCCCCTGTATCAGCCACCTTCAAAACAAAGCGCCCTCCAACCGTCCCCCCCAACCCGCTCTCTTGCCCATGGCTCTCCACAATCTTATTTAAAACAGAACACAAGTACAAACCGCCGCCTCCTCCCATCTTCGAAGCATTAAGTGTCTCTTAACTCGAGCCAACTTCTTCTCTTTAACAAATGTCCAAACATCATCTGGCGACTCGAAATAATGGTGTCGGTCCTCGTGCGCTACCCACAGCCTCGCTGGGTATAACACCCCAAACTTCACCCCCTTCTTAAAGAGGGTCGCCTTTGCCCGGTTGAACTCCGCACGTCTCATGACCCAGGTCTTGATAGATACGCACCTCATTATTCTCCCACTTGCTGCTCCGTCCCTTCTTGGCCCAACGCAGGATGTGCTCCTTGTCTGAAAATCAGACCACCATGGCCCTTGGCGGGTCATTCGCCTTGGGTTTCCTTGTGAGGGCTCTGAGCGCTCCATCCAGCTCCAGGGGTCGAGGGAAAGCCCCCGCTCCCATCAACGACTCCAGCATACTCGCTACATACGCTCCCGCATCTGATCCCTCAATACCTTCAGGAAGCAAACGATGCCTCCTGGTTCTGTTCTCCAGCTTCTCCTGAGTCTGCTTGTGGCAACCCTCTAGCACCTCCTCCTTGTGCTCCAGTACAGTTATCTTGTCCTCTTGGTTGGAGAGTTTTAGCTCTATCTCCTGAATTGCTTTCCCCTGGGCCGCCTGAGTCATGACCATTTGGGTCGATCGATACTTTCATCGGGTCAAGCGTATCCCTTTTTAGTTCGGCAAAGCAACTCTTGAAAAACTCCATCTGTTGCTCCTTCGGCCAGAGAGCCGCTGCTCCCTGGTCCTTGCCGTCTGCCCTGCTTCGCCGCACTGCCAGCTCCACTCGCTTCCCTCTATCGGGACTGATTCGTTTCACACGGCCACTTCTGGTCCAACTGTCCATACACTGGGGAGGGGGAAATCCTCCTTACTGATGCTAACTCCACTGATTTATTTCATAAAGTCCACAACAATCCAGGAAAAAAGGCCCGAAGGTCCGATTCAGGCGGGGGCTATCGAATGTGCGACCTACTCCTCCATGGCCGCCACCGGAAGTCTCGCCAAGATCTTGGCCAATAACTTAGCGTCTACGTTGATCAAAGATATCGGCCTGTAAGACCCGCAAGCCTCCTGGTCTTTACCCCGTTTCAGAATAAGCGAAATAGTGGCCTGCGACATCGTCGGGGGTAGAACCCATCTGTCTCTTGCCTCGTTAAAAACCCTGACCAGCACCGGCCCCACTATCTCAGCAAACCTTTTATAAAACTCCACCGGATGCCCATCCGGCCCCCGGGCTTTACCCGACTGCATGACCTTCAGGCCCCCTAATAACCTCTTCGATCCTGACCAGGGCCCCCAGTCCGTCTACCAGCCCCCTACCCACTCTTGGGAAGGTCAGTCCATCCAGGAATCGCCTCATCCCCTCCGGCCCCCTGGGGGATTCCTAAGTGGCTTTTCAGGACTTTGAGCCTCAGTTACACACTCAGCGAGAAGGTCAGTCAGCCAAGGACATTTTTAACACCCTCTAAAATGCATTTTATAAAATTAACATCGGCATCGAGATTGAGAATAATAATTGACATTGACATCGATCCATGACGTTCAAAATGCCACCTTTACCAATGAGTCAAGAAAAGTCTACAGTTGCTTAACCTTGTTCTTTGAATGGTTTAAGGGAGATAGCAGACACAGGAATGTCACAATAAGGTGTGACAGTTTGAGATATGCAGCGAATTGTTTACTTTCTCCATCTGCCCTTGTCTTGTGAACAGATAACAGCGGGGACATTGCTGACCACGTGTCATCATAGATATCTTGAGGTCTCCCAAAGGTTTCCAGGAGAGTGCATGAGCTGTTGTTTTTAAAAAATCTTTCACGATAGGGGGCGACAGAATTAGCTGCGGTAGAGGGGCAGACAGTCACTAACTCTCCAAATCATTGTCGAATTACAATTAGGAACCGACTGAACACCTTGAAAGTGTTAACTGATGATCCAACAAATTGGGACGTTAGAGATTGTAAATCAGTTTGACAGGTCAGTGAAGCAGCAAACCTTTGTGCAAGGAAGAAGAGAGGGAATGAGGGAGAGAATGGGACCATTTAAGGGACTGATGATCACCACTGGATCTGCTCGGCGAACCGGACAATAAATCGGTCAGCCACCTCTGTGCCAGACAGACACAGGCGCCTTACCTGCGGGGTCCTTGAACAATGTGGGGAAGTATCAGGTCATCCACAATCCCAGAAGGTAGTTGATAAAATCCTGCAGCCACCGGTCATACTCCTTCCAAAAAGGAAGGAGTGATCAGTTAGGTATCAAACATCTCATCCCTCAACTTATTTATGCCATTGATTTTCTTGTTCTCCTGAGAATCGCTTTCTGTTTGTGCAGATTGATTCAGTGGCAGAACAGTAGCTGGGCCGTGTGATGGAGGGAAGTTCCGAGAAGAGTGTTGTTGAAGGTGTTTTGTGCCAGGTCCCTTTTTGCGTGTGGATAGAGTTCCTTAAAGGGGAGGCGTGGGCACCGAGCTAGATATATGTGTGTCTGGAGCTACGTTCTGCTTTTTCCTCATCTCCTTCCTGTGTAGGCTCATCTTTGAAACTCTGCTCTTCACCTTCCGATGATTAGGCCTCTTTGCAAAGTTACAGAGTATGTTCCAGGTGTAAAATGGGCAAACCAAATTTGCACCATGGAACACGGCTTCTCCGCATGCATTCTGTTCTGGAACTATACCGTCCATTACGTTGGTTCCGACTGGTCAGGAGACATCTTGGATGAATGCTTGGAATTAACATTCGGCCTGTCGGTTTTGCAAATTGGGAAGTCTTTGCCAAATTGCCGTGTGAATAAGCACAGCAGGAGCTGTGAGTTCTGTGGTTAATACCTTCAGGTACTCAGGGATCTGATCAGCAATCCTTTGAAGGGTTGCCGGGGAAGGATTACTGAAAGGGCATGTTTTACTTCATTCTACTCACCTTGCCATGGAGCAGAATGGAACGGCTCGCGGATCTGTTAGGTCCACCTGAGAAGGCCTTGGTTAATGTCTCATGCTTATGGCACTGCCCTTCGCTCCATCCAAAGTCCCTGCAGCAGAACCTCTAATGGTTGGCATGGCAGCAAGTCCAAAGAGTAGACCCCGAGGGTGACCAGACAATCTCTGGCAATCCATGCCTCTTCGTAGTCAGCGTCCTCAGCCGAGCCCACTGCTGTGTCAGTCAGTAACCAGAGGGTGCACATTTAATAATTGACAGAAGAACGAGCGAGGAGGCAAAGATAAATTTTATTTTTTGAAGCCTCGATATTTTACGGTTTGGAATGCATTATCTGAAAGTGTGGTCCAAGCCGATTCAATCGCACTGCTCCTGGAATGGCAATTGGATCAATACTTGAAAAAGAACAAACAAAAGGCCAGGGTCTGGGGAAAAGAGTAGGGAGGTGGAACTAGCTGGAGTGGTCTTTCAAAGAGCACAGGCTCAATGGGCTGAACGGCCTCCTTCTGTGCTTTAAGATTCCATGTTTCAAATACTGAATCCAATTCGCATTATTGTAGTACATTCGGAATAACTTCGGCAATAATTTTGATATGTTGGGGCATGTACGGGCTCCACCCAATACTCCACCCCCTTTACAGGAAGTATAAGAGCTGCTGACCTGCGGGGCCGCCTTCAGTGTTGTACCAGTCACAGGCAGGCTCAGTTCTAAGCTGATTAAAACCACGGTTTACTTCTCCACGTGTCTTCGAGTGAATTGATGGTCGCATCACAGAGGTAGGGGATTCAGGAGTCAGTGATCAGGAACTGTGCTCCAACTTGTGTTTAGCATTGTGTTCCTGCTTACTGCTGCTATATTCCACACGCTGATAGCAATATTCTAGCCTCAAGGCTCCCTATTTACTGCTATTTAGCTTTGGTTTCAACACTCTAGGGTTTCTGCGCGAAGCTCTTTAGCGTAACACCATATGCATGCAAGGTTTCGCATTGAACACTGGCAGCCCAACTCGTCCAGACTGGGAAGCTTTGCGATCGTTTGGCGGGTTTTTTGACAGAAACGAGTGGGAGAAAATGTTCTTCTCGCTTGATTTTTTCAAAATAGCAACGCATATTCGTGTGAGTGTCATGCTCAGGATGAGGATATTGGATACTATGGACTGTAAGATTATCCTTCGTGAGAGTGGCTTCAGAATTTGTCAAGATGTTTATAACATAACATGTGACCATGGACGCTAAAATTGTGGACAGTATTTGATTCTGTGGCCAATATTTAGTTGGGTAAGAAGTCTTACAACACCAGGTTAAAGTCCAACAGGTTTGTTTCAAACACTAGCTTTTGGAGCGCTGCTCCTTCCTCAAGTGAAAGCTAGTGCTAGTGCCTCCTGCAGTGCTCCGAAAGCTAGTGATTCGAAACAAACCTGTTGGACTTTAACCTGGTGTTGTAAGACCTCTTACTGTGCTCACCCCAGTCCAACGCCGGCATCTCCACGTCAATATTTAGTTGAACATGAACCTTAATAAGGGACGTTTGCAGCCACCTGTGAAGTTTGTACATCTTATTGTTGAAGGATGAACCAGTGTTGAAGGGGTATGAGGGACTCATATGGCGGCACGGTGGCACAATGGTTAGCACTGCTGCCTCACAGCACCAGGGACCTGGGTTTGGATGACTTTGTGTGTGGAGTTTGTACGTTCTCCCCATGCCTGCGTGGGTTTCCTCCAGGTGCTCCGGTATCCTCCCACACTCCAAAGATGTGCAGGTTAGATGGACTGGCCATGCTAAATTGTCCCTTAGTGTCCAGGGATGCGCAAGCTAGATACGGATGCAGGACGGAGTGGACCGGTGCAGACTTGATGGGCTGAATGGCCTCCTTCTGCACTGTAGGGGTGTTATGACTCTAGCATGTTGAAGATGGCACACCTTGAAATGTAAATAGTTCAGACGCTTTTTAAGGAGCAGAGATGTACCAAAGGAACTTACAGCACAGATAATATTTTCCTTCTTTGAGAACAAAACCAGAAAATCAGAGAATCCCTACGAGTCTGCACTGACCCTCTGAAAGAGCACCCTGCCTAGGTACATTCCCCCACCCTCTCCCCGCAATCCCACTGTTATAACCTTGCATGGGACTCATCAAGCTGGAATTATTGTTGCCTAGTGCTGATTAGACTGTGCATTTACCGGCGCTTGTATAGCAGGTCAGCTGCTGTAGCAGCCGACAGAAAGGAGCGAGGACCTGAGATGTTTAGCACAGGGCTAAATCGCTGGCTTTGAAAGCAGACCTAGGCAGGCCAGCAGCACGGTTCAATTCCCGTAACAGCCTCCCCGAACAGGCGCCGGAATGTGGCGACTAGGGGCTTTTCACAGTAACTTCATTTGAAGCCTACTTGTGACAATAAGCGATTTTCATTTCATTTCATGTGTAATTGGGCCCCGTGTCAATACTGTTGTTCTGCTGAATAGATGTCTTTCTTATCAACTCTTTGGACTCCTCCTTTACCGTTTACTTAATTGGCGACGAGGACGAATTGGAGCTGTCGGCCGCCTTCCCGAAATTTTCTTTAAGAGTGAGGACTGCAAATCGCAAAGATGTGCAGGGTCGGTGGATTGGCCACGCTAAATTGTGCAGGGCAGGTGGATTGGCCACGCTAAATTGTGCAGGGTAGGTGGATTGGCCACGCTAAATTGTGCAGGGTAGGTGGATTGGCCACGCTAAATTGTGCAGGGCAGGTGGATTGGCCACGCTAAATTGTGCAGGGTAGGTGGATTGGCCACGCTAAATTGTGCAGGGCAGGTGGATTGGCCACGCTAAATTGTGCAGGGCAGGTGGATTGGCCACGCTAAATTGTGCAGGGCAGGTGGATTGGCCACGCTAAATTGTGCAGGTTAGGTGGATTGGCCACGCTAAATTGTGCAGGGTAGGTGGATTGGCCACGCTAAATTGTGCAGGGTAGGTGGATTGGCCACGCTAAATTGTGCAGGGCAGGTGGATTGGCCACGCTAAATTGTGCAGGGCAGGTGGATTGGCCACGCTAAATTGTGCAGGGCAGGTGGATTGGCCACGCTAAATTGTGCAGGGCAGGTGGATTGGCCACGCTAAATTGTGCAGGTTAGGTGGATTGGCCACGCTAAATTGTGCAGGGTAGGTGGATTGGCCACGCTAAATTGTGCAGGGTAGGTGGATTGGCCACGCTAAATTGTGCAGGGCAGGTGGATTGGCCACGCTAAATTGTGCAGGGCAGGTGGATTGGCCACGCTAAATTGTGCAGGGCAGGTGGATTGGCCACGCTAAATTGTGCAGGGTAGGTGGATTGGCCACGCTAAATTGTGCAGGGTAGGTGGATTGGCCACGCTAAATTGTGCAGGGTAGGTGGATTGGCCACGCTAAATTGTGCAGGGTAGGTGGATTGGCCACGCTAAATTGTGCAGGGTAGGTGGATTGGCCACGCTAAATTGCCCCTTAATTGGAAAAGATGAATTGGGTACTCTAAATGTATTTATAAAATGTGTGAGGACTGGGGTACGGACTTTTCGTTGCTGCAAGACCCTATTTCGGAACCTGTATTGAAACGTCAGGTGAGCGCCAGGCCGTGGACTGATGCCGGCTTGTGGAGCGCGTGTGCTGGAAGAGCTCCGGGGTCTAATGTATCTGGCAGCATTGGAGACGATGTCATCAAGATGACTTCTGGTGGTGCACGCGCAACGTTTATCGTCTGTTTCAGTTTGCGGCCTTTACGCGTTGGCGGCTTGCTGTGGCAGGATGGTTTACTGGGCGGTCCTCACAGGAGTTGGCCGCTGCCCTTTTGGGCTGTCGTTAGGGTTAGTGAGTACCATGATGATTTTGAAAGAATGTTCCACGATGGTTGTGACAATACGATGGACTACAGCGGTGTTTTACATGGGCATTGATGTTGCTGCGTGGCTCCATGTTTTGTTCCCTACAGGCTCTGTTGGGGTGTGCGGACCCTGTGTTTTGTATTCTGTGATGTGCCTGAATGAAACTCTGGGGCGACAGCTCCTTGAGCGTTCAGTGGGTGTCGTAGATTCCCCCCTTTTTTTGTATGCTGTTGCTATGGTGAGTGTTTTTGGGGAATAAGGGGTGTAGTCTGATGATCCCCCCTCCTGTCCGCTCCCCCCCCCAACCTGGTCCCCTTGTGGCTGAAAGATACGTCCCAGGGTCGCTGCGTAGGACGCTATGGTGCGCACCGTCCCCAGGCTCAGTGGTGAGCAGCTTCGCCCTTTGTGTGTGGTTAGTGGGGGTGTTGGGTTGGACGTAATGTTCGGCGGAGTGTACGCCGGTCCGTCCTCTTCCCCCATTTTCATGGAGCCTTGTTGGGCTTTTTTGTTATTGTTGTCCGTCCATTGAGGTTTTGTTGTCCCGGTTTTATGTCCTCTTTGTTCTCCTCAATTGTTTTTGTCCTCTCCTCCATGGTCATTTTTGAGTGAGTTTTGGACTTTGGGGGGGGGGGGGGGTGTTATAATCCTGCGTGGAACTCATCCAGCTGGGAATGATTGTTCCCTAGTATTGATTGGGTTATGAGTTAACCAGCATTAGTATAACAGGTCGGCTGCTGTAGCAGCTGACAGGAAAGGAATGAGGACTCTGAGGTGTGTAATTGGGCCCTATGTAAACACCTCTGCTATGCTGAATAAATGTCTTTCTTATGAACTCTTTGGAATCCCGCTTTACCGTTCACTTCACCCACCTAACCTTTGGACACTAAAGGGGCAACTTAGCAAGGCCAATCTGCCCAACCTGTACATTTTTGGACTGTGGGAGGAAACCGGGGCACCTGGAGGAAACCCACGCACTGTAGCCACCTGGGTTGGCCACTTCCCAACTTTAAAATAGAGATCCGCTAGGAATGCAGGGAAATTCAGTCAAACGCAGGAAAAACAAGCAGGTGCAAAGTTTCCTGTATATCAGAACTTGCAGGAACCCAGACAGCACTGAAACTTACAGCCATCTGCATAATGAGCGATCCCCGGGAACAATCAAAACATTTAAGGTGAATAAGGCCAAGCCAGACTCCTCGGCGCCAGCAGGAGCCAAGACAAAGGAAGGCCAACGGACACTTCGGAACCGCCCAGCGATCAGGGAACAGCTCCAGTATTGGAGAAATCCATCCAAGTGATCAGAACTTAGTCCAATCACTCGGAACCAGGTACGGGGTCCGCCCAAAATGGCGTGAAGCCCCTGGGGACTACAAAAAATAGAGTCCCCAAATTCAATTCGTCCTTCTTGGCAGGGCCTCTCAGCAGCTCGAAACAACCCTTGACCGTGACCTGCCTAGCAGCTGCATCAACCAAGTAAGTCTCCAGTCAACGCACGCTATGAGATAGGCGCTCCTAGCTACCAGTCTATACCAGCTTTTGAATCCTGCAGACTCAGAATCGAACGAAAGGCCATTTGTTCCCCTGACCTGATGGGCCAGTTCCAAAGCTAAGTACACGCCTTTTAGTGTTAGAGATAGTCTAGTAAGTAGAGTTTTATGCATGAGTAGTGATTGACTGTGTATAATAAATGTGTTTTGATTTGAAACGTACTAACTGGTGTATTGAGTTATTGATCAGTACTTGAACATGAACCTCGTGGCGGTATCATAAAGATACCTGGCGACTCTAGAGCAAAGGTTATAAAACAGAGCAAATTAAGTAAAGACACAACAAGCAACATTTACTAAGAGCCAACCAAAGTTAGCAACAGCACACACGGGGAGAACGTGTAAACTCCACACAATCACCCAATGCTGCAATCGAACCAGGGTCCCTGGTGCTGTGAGGCAGCAGTGCTAACCGCTGCGCCACCCCAAACTCCAGAAACACTCAGCGGGTGAGAGAGAAATACAGTGGGGCGGGACTCTCTGGTCGCGCCCGCCCGGTGACCAAGGTCAGTGGACAGAGGTCTGCGTCCTGCCCGTGGCCACCTTGCGGCGGCCGGTGTGGAAGAACCTGACCCAGGGTCTCACGCTTTGGGCTTGGGCCCTGCCTCAGGCCCGGAAGATCAGGACAAGGGAGGCAGAAACACACCAGACCTGATAAATAAATAGGCCGACGGTTGATGTGCTTTGACGGAAAACAGGAGAGGGTTAAATGGCAGAAGTATCAGAAGCATGAGTCAACAGGAGGGTTAATAAGAAAAATCAAGGGAATAAGAGACATTGGGAGTGCGTGACCAACAAAAGGGTGGGGATAGGCGAGTGGAAAGGAAGCTACTGCCTTCTCACAATACTGCTGGAACTTTGTGGGCGTTTAGCAGAGAACATTCTTCAATGCCAACTGCCAGTAAAATAATAGCAGGAAGGAATACCAATCAGCACTGTTGGACGCAAAGGAAAGTTTTCAGTGAGCATTCACAAATTTCATTTTCATGGCCGGAATTTCAAATTTGGCGGATTTAAAAAACGAAATCAGTGATTTAAATTGTATTGACAATTAGAACCATTGACTTAAAGTGGGCCTCGGAGTCAGGAGACAACCTCTGACTTTATTAACAGGGAGTGTGCTGTTTGGAGGGTTGGGTTTCATGATTTTGCCCATTTCCCTGTCACTGATTGGCTGTCTCGGAATTACAATCCCTTTGGCTCTCTGGGAAGTACAATTCCTTGTTGTGCTTTGTGATCCCGGATGTCTCCGGTTCAATCCCAGGGTTCATGCTGAATGAATGGGATCTGGAGCTGATGATAGAGCTTGGCGATTGGCTGTAATACTGCTGTGCACGGTGGTGGGGGAGCAGGCATTCAGCCAGGCTTTCTAAAATCTCCGATCACCGTTCTTTGATCGTTTTTGCAAAGTTCACTTCTGCTGCAGTGAGTCAGGCAGGAATGGGCCCGATGGTTAACTAGCTGGAGGTCATTCAATGTTCCTGATACTGGGTCAGGTAAAGAGGATCACGCCCTGAGTCTGTCACCATCGACAGGAAGCCTCGCTCAATTTGCAGCATTGTGTAGTTTGAGAAGCTGTCAGAATCCCCACTGAATTCAATTGCTTTCACATTCCTCTCCCAGCATTGAGGCAACTATGTTTGTGACCCACTTATCTTGCGTTTTGAATCTTTTCAGTTCCACCTTTTCTGCCAGTAGCCCCCCCCCCCCCCACAAAGTGCTGGGCTATGATTCAAATCATTAACAGTAGCTGTCAGAGAGCTCATTCCCGCTGGCCGTTCTTTATGTGTGAGCCATGGCAACAAGTGGCAGCAGGTAACTTGCCACTGCCCTTGCCATCCCCACACCTAACCTTTGAGTCTGGTGTCAGGTTTAGAAGGTTTGACGTGGGATTGAGCCTGGTCCGGGCCACACCAATGTCTTCGCAGGCAGGGGCGAAGGTCGTTAGGTAGCCATTATGAAATGTCTGTCACCAACACCCTCCTCAAACCCAAGCCCTCACCCCCACGCCCAGTCTGGTTCCCGGGCTCCAAGGCAAATTGCAACCAGCCTGCTGCCAATTTGCCCGCGATGAGGGCGGCATGGTGGCAGAGTGGTTAGCACTGCTGCCTCACAGCGCCAGGGACATAGACCATACAGTGCAGAAGGAGGCCATTCGGCCCATCGAGTCTGCACCGACCCACCTAAGCCCTCACCTCCACCCTATCCCCGTAACCCAGTAACCTCTCCTAACCTTTTTGGACACGAAGGGCAATTTAGCGTGGCCAATCCATCTAACCTGCACGTCTTTGGACTGTGGAAGGAAACCGGAGCACCCGGAGCAAACCCACGCAGACTCTGCACAGACAGTGACCCAGCGGGTAATCGAATCTGGGACCCTGGCGCTGTGAAACCACAGTGCTATCCACTTGTGCTACCGTGCTGACCAGGGACTCGGGATTAATTCCGGCCTTGGATCTCTGTCTTTGTGGAGTTCACACTTCCTCCCAGTGTTTGCGTGGGTTTCCTCCGTTTGCTCCAGTTTCCTCCCATAATCCAAAGATGTACAGAGTAGGCGGATTGGCCACGCCAAATTGCTCCTGAGTGTCCAAAGATGTGCTGGTTCGGTGAGGATGCGGCGGCGGGGGTGGGGGGGGGGGGGGGCGGGGGGGGGGGGGGGGGGTGGGTGCTTAGGGAAGATGCCCTTTTAGAGGGTTGGTGCAGACTCGATGGGCCGTATGGCCTCCTTCTGCGCTGTGGGGTTTCTATGGATCTATGAAATCGGTGAGGATCTCATAGCAGCATTCAAAGGAAACCATGAGGTTTCAGCATCCAAGTCAACAATCCTGCCCCAGCCAAATAGCAGAGATGCGCAAAATGGATGCGGCCTTGCATAACAACAATTACTGTACCTCATAATTCATCGGATGTGCAGGTTAGGTGGGGTGATGGAGATAGTGTGGAGGAGTGGGCATGGGTGGGGTGCTTTTTCAGGGGGGCGGTATTGACTTAATGGGCTGAATGGCCTCCTCCTGCACTTTTTCAATTCTATGATTCAATGAGTTAATTCGACCAACGATCAAACCTGGGACTGAAGTCCTTTGACACTGGCCACATCGATATGGAAATCATGGACAGGCTGCCAACTACTCTGTCCACTGAAACGAACGGATGGAAAGTAGTGGGCAGTATTCCTGGGATATCCCAACATGCACAGTCAGTGGGCGAGCTTCTCCACTGGCTGCGACTGGGCATGTGATCAGCCATTGGCTCCACTGAGTTGGAATGTAAATATTGATGGTCATCAAAAAGTAGTTTGCGTACAAAACATGATTTTGTTACCCACGGTAAATGACCCAGTCTTCTTGTCACGCCTGTTTCGCACCATGTCCGGTGTGGTTTCTGCTCTGAAATCCTGCCAGCCCTGAAAATAGTGTAGTCTTCTTGGCTTCATATGTTTGCACTGTTCTGGAATGCGTGCTGGAACCTGGCCCATCTTTGCTGGATGTGTTTTTGCTCTCTACATTCCAAAGCATATGCTCGACAAAAATCAGTCAACAAAGCATGCCCAACCCTGTTTCACCTCAGAACACCGGCTTCTTATCTCAGTGAAGGCTAAGGCTAGTTAATGATACAACTAAACTGTGAGAATATGGTCACATGGAGTGCAACCAGCTACAATCCATGCGCTTAGCTTCGACAAAGAGTCACCCAGACTCAAAATGTGAGCTCCCTTCTCTCTCCACAGATGCTGGCTAGACTGGCTGAAATTGTCCGCTGTTTTTCTTTCAGAATCCATGTGCCTTCCTCGTAGCGATGACAGATGAAAGTCTGGGTAAACCTGAGGTGTTGGGTGCTCTGAGGTACAGACGAACCAACACGGTTGCGATTGGTACAACGCAGTTTTATTCCATCTAACTATTTATACATCAGACTTGGTACTCAGCACGTTGTGACTGTGTGAGTGTCTTGCTATGAGGTCCTGGCCCTGTGCTGTCTCCAGATGGACTGCCCAGGAAGTGTCGTGTTTCTTGTCTTGTACTGTGTCTGCTCTTGTCTGTGATTGGCTGTCGTGTTATGTGTGCTAATTGGTCCGTTGGTCTGTCTATCAGTATGTATGTGATATGATGTATGTTTGAATATCATGACAAAACTCACCTTTAAAACATGGATAATGCCAACTCCTGAAGTGCTCGGTGCAAAATCAACAATGAGTGTGGTAGTGTGTCCCTTTAAGGGGAGAGTTCGCGGAGGGTCATGTGACCCATAGGGCCAATCAGGCCGGAACACGCAAATCCTGGGGCTGAGCGTGGGTTTTACATTTCGTTAGGATTCCAGAGTCGTTGAGTACGGTGGTCCTTATCTGAATCTCCATAAATAGTTAATTGCCCCTTAGTGTCCAGGGATGTACAGGTTAAGTTACAGGATGGGTGGCACGGTGGCGCAGTGGTTAGCACTGCTGCCTCACGGCGCCGAGGACCCGGGTTCAATCCCGGCCCCGGGTCACTGTGGAGTTTACACATTCTCCCTGTGTCTGCGTGGGTCTCACCCCCACAACCCAAAATGATGTGCAGGGTGGGTGAATTGGCCACGATAAATTGCCCCTTAATTGGAAAAAAAAGAATTGAGTCCTCTAAATTTAAAAAAAACAGGTTACGTTGCGGGATTATGGGTATGGGGTAAAGTGGGTCGGTGCAGATGCGAGGGGGCAAATGGCCTCCTTCTGCACTGTAGGGATTCTATCATTCTATGAAACCATTTATTCATTAATCTACTTGGTGGTCATCAGTCTTTCAAGATACCACAGCGAAGATCATGAGGGAGAAGTTACAGGTGCTTTTCTATCACAAATCCTTCTCAGATTCTGCTCAGTGGCAACACTATTGAGGATAAAAGTGCTTGGTTTGTGCAGTGACAGCATTGACCCAGTAAAGGCAGCAGAACAGCACACCGGTGTGGCTGATCGTGATAATTTAAGTCTTTAAGTTAAGACCGACACTCAGGAACATAGGCAAACTGAGACCAGTTAACCAAAGACAGACTAGTGGGCTTTTGACCTGTCTGTCACTGGAATGTCATTTTGAAGACAGCAGCAAGGAACTCCAAAGTCCTTGTTAGTTTGTTCTCCTGTGCCCATCCCTGTCTGAGAGGGATGCGCATCAGGGGGGGGGGACTTCTGCCAAGACTTTTCTAACTGGCCTTCAGAAATGGGCGCCATTTTACCCTATTAAATTTCTCTTCTCTCCCTTGCAGTGAAGATTCACCCACACTCTCTCTTGTCTGAGAGACAAGAAACGATTGTGTTTCGGCCCCAACATGTTGCACCTGAGGGAGTTGATCCTCGTCGAGCCAAGGTGGTGACATAGCTTAGCAACTAATAATCTTTATTAGTGCCACAAGTTGGCTTACATTAACGCTGCAATGAAGTTACTGTGAACCCTGCCCCGTCGCCACATTCCGGCACCTGTTCGGGTACACTGAGGGAGGATTCAGAATGTCCAATTCACCTAACAAGCACGTCTTTCGGGACTCCTGCCTCCCATAAATCAGCACAGGTTCTGCTCCTTAACAAATCAGGAGGGGTCAATGCCAGTTTTTCTTCCACAGTCACACACAGTGTGCTCACTTTGAGATACCGTTTCTGATGGCTTTGACTTGTGGGCTGAGGCACGCGCACACCAAGAAGATCCCACACAGTCCATGTTGAGGTAGATACACTCAGCCCAGAATAAGAATATGGATGCCGCAATTTCTCTTAGAATTTGGAAGAAAGCAATCCTACTCTACAAACGTAATCACAACATCTCGGCTGGCGGTCCTGTGCGATACAGTCTCAGCTGGTGGCACTACTTTGAAGAGAGAGCAGGGGTGCTCTCCCCGATGTCGAGGACAATATTTAGCCCTCAGGTAAGACACTAGCATCCGGACCAGACCCCGATTTGTACTTGCAAACTGGACAAGAAACCTCAACAATGTTTCAGTTTGTAAGGAATTGTGAGGAAAGGATTCTTCACCCCCAGGAATGATTTCACTGACAAATATGGATTGTTTTGTATTAAAACAAACATTGTTATTAACATAGGATCAACTCCATTAACATCCAAGGGAAAACAGCTTTTCAATTAACAGTTAAACAGTTCTTATAAAAATAAAGAAAGGTCTTTGAGCTTAATTTCCCACCTACTTCTAAACTTTAAATTATGCAAAATCCACACACAAAGGGCAAATGCCACTTATTAATACAGTTAACACTCCGTGGCTTACAGATATCTGCACAAAGTCCTTGAGAGAGAAGCTTTCAGAAATCAGCCTGAGAAACTTACCTCCTTCCCTCAGAACCCAGAGCAGAACTCCAAAATTAAACCCAAAACAGACGCAGAAACCAGACCCAGCCCCTCCCATGAGTCACGCCGCGGAGATGCCGGCGTTGGTGAGCACAGTAAGAAGTCTTACCACACCAGGTTAAAGTCCAACAGGTTTGTTTCAAATCACTAGCTTTCGGAGCACTGCTCCTTCCTCAGGTGAATGAAGAGGTATGTTCCAGAAACATTCTCGCGCGATGTCCGTTCATCCGCTGTCGCAGCGTCTGCATGGTCTCGCCAATGTACCACGCTTCAGGACATCCTTTCCTGCAGCGTATGAGATAGACAACGTTGGCCGAGTCGCACGAGTATGTACCGCGTACCTGGTGGGTGTGTTGCTATATTTATTTGGTTCTGAATATGGCGGTGAATATGGTCGCCTTCCTGAATCCTTATTACGTTTGCTTTAGAGTCGCCAGGTATCTTTCGATACCGCCACAAGGTTCAAACCCGAATACTGATCAAAGTGCCGATACACCAATTAGTTAGTTCAAAGTCAATACTATTTATTTACACACACAGTAAGATCTACTCATGTACAAAATACTAAAAAATAAACTATCTCTAACGCTAACGCCTACACTTAGCTTGGGGTGCCCACTCAGTCAGAGGAACAATGGCCGTTGTTCAGATCTGAGGCTGTTGGGGTCGAAGTGGTGAAGGGGAACAGCTAAGGTCGTCCGTCTGGTAGCGTGCGTTGACCTTGGAATTACTTGCTTCTGGTGCAGCTGGTGGACGGGTCTCTCCGCTTTGAGAGCCAATTCCAAGAGAGCGACTCTCTCGGGGCTGCCTTACACCCGAAGGGGTTTCGCGCGCTTTTGGGCGGGCCTGAAACTTGGCCCCAATTAATTGGGCCGTATCCTGATCACCCGCATTGATCTTGACCAATAAAGGGGTGGGTGCCCTGATGGCTGGGCGTGTCCTATGCGGCCGTTGGCTTTGCTTTGTTTACGCTTTCGGCTTGGGGAACTGGCGCTGCGATGTCTGGAGCTAGATCGGTTGCTTGAGTGTCTTTCCTTTGTTCCCGGAGACGGCCATCAATATGTTAATTGCCCTACAGTTTCAGTCCCGTCTGGGAGCTGTTTCTTCAATATGCATACAGGCTCTGTGCCTGCTTGCTTTCTTAACATTGTCCATTGTTCCCTTCATTCATTGCGGGCATCCATTTTGTATTCTGGAAGTGGCCATCCCAGATGGCTACAGGTGGCATTCTCACGTGTAATGGTGGTTCCCATGTCGATGATCTGGCATCGCGCGACAGTCGCCAGGCAGGAATGTTCCCTTCCAGTCGGGGAACACTTCAGCAGCCAAGGGCATTCAGGCTCTGATCTCCGGGAAAGCGTTCTCCAAGGCGGCCTTCAGGACGCACGACAACGCAGAATCGCCGAGCAGAAACTTATCGCCAAGTTCCGCACACATGAGTACGGCCTCAACCGGGACCTGGGATTCATGTCACATTACATTCATCCCCCACCATCTGGCCTGTGAAATCCTACCAACTGTCCTGGCTTGACACAATTCACACCTCTTTAACCTGGGGTTACCCCATCTCTGGATCTGTGAAGACTTAATTACCTGCAAATGCTCACATTCAAAGCATTGTCTGGCATCTTTGACTTTGTCTATATATGTGTTTCTGGAACAGACCTCTTCATTCACCTGGGAAAGGAGCAGTGCTCCGAAAGCTAGTGATTTGAAACAAACCTGCTGAACTTTAACCTGGTGTTGTCAGACTTCTTACTGTGCCCTCCCATGAGTGACATCACAGCCTGCCTAGCTGTTAACCCCTTCATCACAGCTTTAGCAGACACATAGGGCGGGATTCTCCGGCATCCTGTGGGTGGGCCGTACCAGCGCCAAAGAGTGGCGTGAACCACTCCTGCGTCGGGCCTCCCGGAAGGTGCAGAATCCTCCGCACCTTCGGGGGCTAGGCCGGCACTGGAGTGATTGGAGCTGCGCCAACTGGCAGCAAAGGGCCCCCGCCGGCTGGCGGGAGTTGGCGCATGCGCAGGAGCGCCAGCGTGGTCCGAGAACCGCTGTGATTCCTGCGCATGCGCAGGGGGTTTCCTCTCCGCGCCGGCCATGGCGGAGCTTTACAGCGGCCGGCGCGGAGGGAAAGAGTGCCCCCGCGGCACAGGCCCGCCCGCAGATCGGTGGGCCCCCCACCGCGGGGCCAGATCCCCCCGCGCACCCCCCCCCCCCCCCGAGGACTCCGCAGGCCGCCCGCAGAGCCAGGTCCCGCCGGTTCAAACCTTGTGTAATTTACACCGGCGGGACTGGCCGAAAACGGGCGGAGCAGAGATTCCCACCCCCGCCAAAAAAACGGCACCGGAGAATTTGGCAGCCAGTGTCAGGGCGACGGGGCGGGATTCACGCCGCCCCCCCCCGCCGGCGATTCTCTGGTCCAGTGGGGGGGTTGGAGAATCCCGTCCATAGTCTGGGTACCTTAACCCAAGTTCTTTTAGTAACGTGACTGCAACGGACTCATAATACAAGATATCTAAAACATTTCCGACAGTCCCACATCACTGAATGGAATGTGCAGCTTAGAAGCAGGTCATTTTGGTCAACAGGACTGTGCAGGTCACGGAGGCCTATTGCTGTCACGGGAGATGCCTGTGTGCAAATTGGTTGCCTCTTTTTCTACATGCCCACATTTGTTTCTTTGTCTCTCATTTCCACATGTGCTTTTTTTCCCTTTGGGGAATCTCTCTCTTGTTTTTCCCGTGGGTGTTTGGTCGGCTGGTCACGCGCGAGTGACTGCTCAAGCCCATCTCTGCCCAGAAGGTTCGGCTCAAAATAGGCCCAGATAGTGCAGGCAATTGCGTTGTCGACGAGTTCCTGCATGCCTGGGATTTCCTTTCCTGTCACTCCCTCCCTGCCTCCAACACACTTGCTTTCAAAGGAGGCTACACCACAGTGCTGAAGGAAGCCATTCGGCCGATCGAGTTTGGACCAACCCTCTGATACAGTGCCCTACCTAGACTCACGCCCCGCCCTATACCCACCAGCCTTTTGTACACTAAGGGGAAATTTAGCATGGCAAATCCACCTGACCTGCATATCTTTGGACTGTGGTTAGAAACCTGGCGCTGTGAGGCAGCAGTGCCAAGCACTGTGCCACCCTGCCACCTTGCAGACCCAGCGACTCCAGAGAAAAATCACTTTGGTAAGCAAGTTTCAGACATTCTGGCTCACGGCCTGCTGTGCCCAGCTGTGACTGTCTCAACGTGGAGTGGTGCTCGACATGCCAGTGTGGGTGCCTGGTATCTTGTCCTGCCATCTGATTTTCAGGAGCTTACAAAGGCGTGAAGGTGGTCGAGCTTCTGGACATGATGCTGGTACACAGTTCAAATCTCGCAAAGGTACAGCAGAGTGGGCAGGACCATCGTTCTACAGACTTGCAGCGGTTAGCACTGCTGCCTCATGCCGCCGAGGTCCCAGGTTCGATCCCGGCTCCGGGTCACTGTCCGTGTGGAGTTTGCACATTCTCCCCGCGTCTGCATGGGTCTCACCCCCACACCCCAAAGATATGCAAGGGATTGGATTGGCCACGCTAAATTGCCCCGTAATTGGGGGGGGGGGGAAAAGGAATTGGGCACTTTATTTTAAAAAATATCTCTGTCATGAATATTCTTTCCATGGCCAACAGTCTCGAAGTGGGACTTTATCCCAGCGTTTCTGATTTGAAGGTCGGGCTGCTACTTTCTGAGCCACAAGATCTCGGTGCTATATAAATGCAAACCTTTCCTCTCAGGCTGGCATCCGGTGTTTCCTGCTGATTGGTGGAAGAAAAGGATTCCCTCTGTGTTATGGCTGAATCACTGCCAAAACATATTGGCTAGGCTGGCACACAGGGGGCACCTTAATGTAGGTGGGGTTCTTCCTCCCCCACCTCCAACTGGAGAGCCTGCAGTAGGCCTGCACCACCTACCTCCGGGAAGGTCCACCCAATCAGGCATTTAACTAGGCCCGGCCTGGGACACAGGACCTGGGGGCACAAATCCAGCCACTCTGAGAGCTGCCCAGCCAATCAGAGGCTGGCCACTGTGCATTGGTCAGCGGTATCACCGGGGTAGGGGTGGGCTGCTGCCAGGAAGGTAGACACGTGGGAGCGACGTTCACCAAGGGACCTGTGCCGCAGTCGGGTAAGAGCGGGAGGGAGTACTGCAGGGTCAGCAACAAGGGCAGGTCCCAGAGGCCTCCCTCCTTCCCGATGCTAGGTCCCATGGTCAGGCACTGAGTGCTTGACAATGAGCCCCCCTCCCCTCCCCCACCACCCCCGCTCCCACCCTTGGGTGCCTGCAGCCAACCCTTTAAAAAAAAATTTAGTGTACCCAATTCATTTTTTTTTCCAATTAAGGGGCAATTTAGCATGCTCAATCCACCTGCCCTGTACATCTTTGGGCTGTGGGGGCAAAACCCACGCAAAGACGGGGTGAATGTGCAAACTAAGGACAGCATGGTGGCGCAGTGGGTTAGCCCTGCTGCCTCACGGCGCCGAGGTCCCAGGTTCGATCCCGGCTCTGGGGCACTGTCCGTGTGGAGTTTGCACATTCTCCCCGTGTTTGCGTGGGTTTCGCCCCCACAGCCCAAAGATGTGCAGGGTAGGTGGATTGGCCACGCTAAATTGCCCCTTAATTGGAAAAAATGAATTGGGTAATCTAAAATTTAAAAAAAAGAGAATGTGCAAACTCCACACGGACAGTGACCCAGAGCCGGGATCGAACCTGGGACCTCGGCACCGTGAGGCAGCAGGGCTAACCCACTGCGCCACCGTGCTGCCCCTGCCCGCAGACAACCCTGACAGAATCTGTCTTACGGGCTTCCTACATGGTGAGTTCCCAGCCTGCCATTCAGTGGCATGGTGAGGCTTTGAACGGGGCACCGGTTTCCCCCTTCGGAGAGCGGCACGGTGGCACAGTGGTTAGCACTGCTGCCTCACAGCGTCAGGGAGCCGGGTTCAATTCCTACCTCGGGTGTCTGTCTGTGCGGAGCCTGCACGTTCTCCCGTGTCTGCGTGGGTTTCCACCGGGTGCTCCGGTTTCCTCCCACAGTCCAAAGATGTGCAGGTTAGGTGGGGTTAGGGGATAGGGCGGGGGGAGTGGGCCTAGGTTAGAGTGCTCTTTTAGAGGGTTGGTGCAGACTCGATGGGCCAAATGGCCTCGTGCACTGTAGGGGTTCTATGATTAAGGGCCCTCAACACACAGAGTGGGGGGGTGGGGGGGGGGGGGGGGCGGTATCCATAGGCTTCCTGCCCCCTACTTAATTGGGACAGAGACAAGAAGGTGGCGAGGTTCCCATCTGCCAACCTCACGTGCGATTAAATCCCCCCGTGCCTCCAAACCCATCTCAAGCCAGGGCATTAAGTTCCACCCTTTATGACAGGCCTTTGGGCCTATCTGGACGATACAGAGGAGCAGTTATGTGCAGTATGTACCGCCACAAGAGGGTGGGAATGGGGTGGTTAAAAATGGGCAATAAATCTTGTGGAGTGGGTACAGCTCCCTCAGGCGGCAGTGGGCAAGGTCCGGGTGAAATAAAGTGTAAGCAGAGCTGGGACTGTTGTCAGCTGGACCAGTAGTTGGAGGCACTTTGATTGACCCTCAGTGCTGCTGCAAGGAAGAGAGGAAAACAAAGTCATTGCCGATCGGAATTTAGAGGAAAGGGTGTGTGTGTGTGTGGGGGAAATGGGAGGGAACAGGAATGGGATCAGATGCCTTGTGTGACACTCACTGTTGAGGCACAAACACACACAGAATAACGTTCTGGGTCTGGCAGCTGGAGGGAGGAACTCACAACAATCACTACCTTGAAGAGGTGAGGTAAAATTGGGGATAACCAAAATGAAATAGTCTGCTGAGAATGGATCAGTCTGCAGCAAGAACCCCCATGGAATCACTTAAAAAAAATATATACTTTCTTATAAATTAGGGGTACCCAATTCTTTTTTTTTCCAATTAAGGGGCAATTTAGCGTGGCCAATCCACCTAACCTGCACATCTTTGGGTTTGTGGGGGTGAGACCCACGCAGACATGGGGAGAATGTGCAAACTCCACACGGACAGTGACCCGGGGCCGGGATTCGAACCCGGATCTTCTTGGCCGGTTGTGGGGGACCCTGTTTTGTCCTGCTCACATTATAATGAAGACTCACGACTAGTCTAACTATATGTGGGCGGCACGGTAGCACAGTGGTTAGCACTGTTGCTTCACAGCACCAGGGACCCGGGTTCGATTCCCGCCTTGGGTCACTGTCTGTGCGGAGTCTGCACGTTCAATACGCGTTCTCCCCGTGTCTGCGTGGGTTTCCTCCGGGTGCTCCGGTTTCCTCCCACAAGTGAAATGAACTGAAAATCGCTTATTGTCACAAGTAGGCTTCAATGAAGTTACTGTGAAAAGCCCCTAGTCGCCACATTCCGGCGCCTGTTCGGGGAGGCTGGTACGGGAATTGAACCGTGCTGCTGGCCTGCCTGGGTCTGCTTTAAAAGCCAGCTATTTAGCCCAGTGTGCTAAACCAGCCCCAAGTCCCGAAAGACGTGCTTGTTAGGTGAATTGGACATTCTGAATTCTCCCTCTGTGTACCCGAACAGGTGCCGTACTGTGGCGACTGGGGGATTTTCACAGTAACTTCATTGCAGTGTTAATGTAAGCCTACTTGTGACACTAATAAAGATTATTATTATTAAAGTTGATTGTCGCCACTGGGCATGCCAGTGCAGCCCACTGAATTGACATACAGTACAAGTCGTTCCTACCTCTGTCACTCCATGAATTCTTCTGTGTTACAACACCCTGGGCTAGCGAACAGCCAATTCTAGCCCCTTTTGAACTGAGGGGCTGGTTTAGCACACTGGGCTAAATCGCTGGCTTTTAAAGCAGACCAAGGCGGGCCAGCAGCACGGTTCAATTCCCGTAACAGCCTCCCCGACCAGGCGCCGGAATGTGGCGACTAGGGGCTTTTCACAGTAACTTCATTGAAGCCAACTTGTGACAATAAGCAATTTTCATTTTCATTCATTTCAGGTTCTTGGCTGAGCCAATAAACTGCAGTAACCTGGCTTATAACTTTAACACAAGTAACCTTTTATTCTGGGCGGCAACATAATTAAACAGGCAGAAAATGTAACTATCTAATGCCCCTTTCCCAACACTTCGCTTTCCAACGCAGCCAACTCTCTACGCACACACACAAACAACACAGAGGGGAATGTTTGGTGGAAAGGGGAAGAAAATAAAAATAAACAAATAAGGATCCTTGATGCACTGGGATGATTTTCAGTCAATGTCCTTCTGAAGTTCAGGCTTTTGTTTTGATACTTCTTCCTTCTTGGCTGGAGGTGGTTTTCTCCGGCAAGGTTGTACCTTCTCTGCAGACTCAGCATCATTTCAGGTTCACAGCAAAGGATGTGCCAGACACTCACTGCTTTCAGAACAACAGAGAAGTTCTTTCACCAGAGGTCGAATCACTTCTGCACGGTTCTCTTAGAAAGCATCACTGGCCATTGTCAGTCAGAACACTGTCCCTGGCTAACCCACCGATTGCCAGTTAGCCAATTGAACCAACATCCTCCAGACCTGGTTCGTAAGATCCACTCGGTGCCGAAGAGTCTGGTTTCTCCTTTGCAGAATGCAAAACCTGGGAACACCTGGGAACACAAGCAGACTGTTTCAACTTGAGTCTTCTGCTTAAAGGCACACCCCGATTATGGGTCCATGGATAAGATAATAAAATAAAATAAACAGGAACAAAAAGGAAATAAACAGGAAGGACTCTTACATCTGCCACCTTCCTGCTTGTGGCTCTGAGATTTGAACAGGGTGTTTTACACAACACGGGGATAACAAATGGCGCCTCCTTGTGGCAGGCCACTGACACAGCCACACTGAGCATTCTGCCATGGAGAGATGGGGAAATGCTCCACTTTTCTTCAAAGAAATAAGATGTGAGACTGATTGCCCATTTCGGGGCGATGGGGAAGATTCCCCGGAGATAGGTCTCTGGTCAAGACTCAACACGCCCTCCTTTAACCCAGGACCCCCCAGGAAGAATTAACCAGCACAAAATGGGGTGCCAAGCTGCCCACGTAACAGCAGTCATTGTGTTTCACTGTAGCTCATGGCAGGTGAAGGGTTTCCGGACGGGATTGGGGGAAGTGGCCAAACCTAAAAGGCCAATTCTCATCGGCTTGCATTCCTGTAACTTTTCCCTCCCTCTATGCATTGCTTAATTAAGACTTGAACTTTCAAAGAGGTGGCTACTTGAAGTGGGACCTGTCATAATATACACCAGTATATCATGGTGCAGACACACATGATGGACACACAGTGGGACCAATCAACATACACCGCAGCCAATCACCAGTGAGAGCACACACACTATAAAGACAGGGAGCATCAGAGTTCCCGCTCATTCGAGTTGCAGCCTCCTAGTAGGAGAGAGCTCACAGCCTGCAACACAGACATTCACCATGTGCTGAGTGCATCGACTGGTTAGGACAAGGCAGAGGTCTTTAGTTAAAGCTAGTATCGTATTAACCCACAGTCTAAGTATGTTTAAACAGTTAATGATTCAAAAAATAGTGTTGCACTATTTCAAGTGTTGGTGACCTGTATGTGATCCAGAACACCCAACACATCGGGACCTTGTTTCTGGCTGGATCACATACGCAGCAAAGTACAATAGCAGGGCGGTTTGCCCATGTTGACAGTTCTGCAGGCAACCATTGGGGGTTCCCATTATGGGCAGCCCCACGCCGTCAGGAAGTGCCACCCGTGTTTCCCCAACGCCACACCTTCACTGCCCTCTGTACTGTGACACGTTTGGGCACGTAACCAGGCAACAGGCTGAACAAACTGTGCACCTGGCAGTTACAGCCAGGAAACCTCTGCATGTGAAAAGTTAAACAGCTTGACTCGTTCACACACAGGCAGACTTGGACAGGCAGACTTGGCAGGAGCTGATCCTCAAACGCTTCTTACTGGGAATGAGCTGTCTTTAACCGGGCGGCACCGATTGAGAATCGCCCTGCCACTTGACCAACGGTGCACCCAATCCTCCCCTACCCCCCTGTGATTTATCCTGATTTGGTGTCTGTGAGCATGCACTGACTGAGTAAACTTAGCAAAGTTAATTCTGTAAATGTTTTTCCCAGTTCACCCTCTGTGCTGCTGATTGTGGCAAAGAGCAAGACAGCCACATAGCCTCTATAGAGCTGGACAGTGGGTCCCTTCCCCACTTTTACCATCCACAACAAAATTGCTTTGTCTGCCCTGTGTTTGCGCTCAGTAACAGAGGGCCTTCTCCTTCCTCTATTCCCCTTTGCAACCTTACAGCGAAGCATACATGTGCTAGTCTCGAGTGTGACTTTTTTTTTACAGCATTGGAAACATTCGAGGCCGGGAGCAGCGAACAGACATATATTCCAACCGTGCTTATAAATAGCAATCAGCTCTTAAATGAGCCGGTCGTTCCACACAGCCTCGGATTCGCATCCGCAGTGATTTCATTCTTTTGCCTGCTTCTTAAAGGGGCAACCGGCTGAAGGGATTCCAGGGCCGGGTGTGAGAAACCCCCCGATGACACCGTTCCTTTAAATGAGCTTCGTTGTGGCCAAGTGAGCAGGCATCATACAGGAACTCCCCGATGCTACCACCCCCAAGCCTGACCGTAACGGGTTTTCTTGCGAATTTAGGATCAAGGTGTCGATGCAATGTCTGTGTTTGACCATTTAGTACTGAAGGCAGCAAACAAGTCTGGCAGGGTTCCTTGAGTTCGAGACAAAAAGGGAGTTAAAAACCCACCCAAGTAAAGACAGCAAAATATTTCAAAAGGTAATCACGCGCGTCTCGACGTTTCGCAACCAGCATGCCGACACACACACAAACACGCAAAATTTACACGTTAATCAATCAGTGGTTACCTCCTTAGCCAAATCAAAATTCAATGCTTCGGGGTAAAAAGAATGAGATCTCACTGTTTATGAGCCTTCTTTTGGTCACTGTGTCCGTGGCAGAAGCTTTCGATGGCTTGACTTTAGATTCCTGAAGTTGAGCTGAAGCCTATGTAACTGCAATTACCGAAGACAATGGACGGGATTTTGCCCCCCAGGACTCTCCGTCTTGCCAGCCGGCCATTGGGGTTTCCCCATTATGGGCAGCCCCACCCGTCAGGAAGTCCCTGGGCTGCCGGTGCAACGAAGAATCCCGACCGGAGAATCCAGCCAAATTTCTTCTTAAAAAACCGTTATCCACCTCTTCCAGAAGTTGGTGATTTTTACATCTGAGGTTCCTGCAGATGGAAATTCGCTATCTCAGTGCTGGATTTCTAAAATGAAGTGATAGAGCCTTGACCCGGGAGGGCGAAGAAGAGGGAGCCCCTTTGGCAAGTTCTCCTGGCTACTGACCACTTCTGTCTTGAGCAGTTTGTGTGCTGTGTTAAAGAGATTTCATAGTTTTTACTTAAGTCACATGATCCCTCTCTCAGAAGCTGGTCAACACACAATACCCTATGTCAGGTGACTTGTGACAGCCATCTTACATTTGTGTCTTTTTCGTTTTTTTTTAATTAAATATTTTATTGAAAATTTTTGGTCAACCAACACAGTACATTGTGCATCCTTTACACAATATTATAACAACACAAATAACAATGACCTATTTTATAAACAAAAAATGAATAAATAATAAATAACAAAAATGAAAACTAGCCCTAATTGGCAACTGCCTTGTCACAAGTAACACTCTCCAAAAATATAATTTAACAGTCCAATATATAATTATCTGTAGCAACGACCTATACATACTATACAGTATATATTAACAACCCTGAGAGTCCTTCTGGTTCCTCCTCCCCCCCCCCCCCCCCCCCGATCCTGGGCTGCTGCTGCTGCCTTCTTTTTCCCATTCCGTCTATCTTTCTGCGAGGTATTCGACGAACGGTTGCCACCGCCTGGTGAACCCTTGAGCCGACCCCCTAAGGACGAACTTAATCCGCTCTAGCTTTATAAACCCCGCCATGTCATTTATCCAGGTCTCCACCCCCGGGGGCTTGGCTTCTTTCCACATTAGCAATATCCTGCGCCGGGCTACTAGGGACGCAAAGGCCAAAACATCGGCCTCTCTCGCCTCCTGCACTCCCGGCTCTTGTGCAACCCCAAATATAGCCAACCCCCAGCTTGGTTCGACCCGGACTCCTACTACTTTTGAAAGCACCTTTGTCACCCCCATCCAAAACCCCTGTAGTGCCGGGCATGACCAAAACATATGGGTATGATTCGCTGGGCTTCTCGAGCACCTCGCACACCTATCCTCCACCCCAAAAAATTTACTGAGCCGTGCTCCAGTCATATGTGCCCTGTGTAATACCTTAAACTGAATCAGGCTTAGCCTGGCACACGAGGACGACGAGTTTACCCTGCTTAGGGCATCTGCCCACAGCCCCTCCTCGATCTCCTCCCCCAGCTCTTCTTCCCATTTCCCTTTTAGTTCATCTACCATAGTCTCCCCTTCGTCCCTCATTTCCCTATATATATCTGACACCTTACCATCCCCCACCCATGTCTTTGAGATCACTCTGTCCTGCACCTCTTGTGTCGGGAGCTGCGGGAATTCCCTCACCTGTTGCCTCGCAAAAGCCCTCAGTTGCATATACCTGAATGCATTCCCTTGGGGCAACCCATATTTCTCGGTCAGCGCTCCCAGACTCGCGAACTTCCCATCCACAAACAGATCTTTCAGTTGCGTTATTCCTGCTCTTTGCCACATTCCATATCCCCCATCCATTCCCCCCGGGGCAAACCTATGGTTGTTTCTTATCGGGGACCCCCCCAAGGCTCCAGTCTTTCCCCTATGCCGTCTCCACTGTCCCCAAATCTTCAGTGTAGCCACCACCACCGGGCTTGTGGTGTAGTTCCTCGGTGAGAACGGCAATGGGGTTGTCACCATAGCCTGTAGGCTAGTCCCCCTACAGGACGCCCTCTCTAATCTCTTCCACGCCGCTCCCTCCTCCTCTCCCATCCACTTACTCACCATTGAAATATTAGCGGCCCAATAATACTCACTTAGGCTCGGTAGTGCCAGCCCCCCCCCTATCCCTGCTACGCTGTAAGAATCCCTTCCTCACTCTCGGGGTCTTCCCGGCCCACACAAAACCCATGATGCTCTTTTCAATCCTTTTAAAAAAAGCCTTCGTGATCACCACCGGGAGGCACTGAAACACAAAGAGGAATCTCGGGAGGACCACCATCTTAACCGCCTGCACCCTCCCTGCCATTGACAGGGATACCATATCCCATCTCTTGAAATCCTCCTCCATCTGTTCCACCAACCGCGTTAAATTTAACCTATGCAATGTGCCCCAATTCTTAGCTATCTGGATCCCCAGGTAACGAAAGTCCCTTGTTACCTTCCTCAACGGTAGGTCCTCTATTTCTCTACTCTGCTCCCCTGGATGCACCACAAACAACTCACTTTTCCCCATGTTCAATTTATACCCTGAAAAATCCCCAAACTCCCCAAGTATCCGCATTATTTCTGGCATCCCCTCCGCCGGGTCCGCCACGTATAGTAGCAAATCGTCCGCATACAAAGATACCCGGTGCTCTTCTCCTCCCCTAAGTACTCCCCTCCACTTCTTGGAACCCCTCAACGCTATCGCCAGGGGCTCAATCGCCAGTGCAAACAATAATGGGGACAGAGGGCATCACTGCCTTGTCCCTCTATGGAGCCGAAAATATGCAGATCCCCGTCCATTCGTGACCACGCTCGCCACTGGGGCCCTGTACAACAGCTGCACCCATCTAACATACCCCTCTCCAAAACCAAATCTCCTCAACACCTCCCACGAATAATCCCACTCCACTCTATCAAATGCTTTCTCGGCATCCATCGCCACTACTATCTCCGTTTCTCCCTCTGGTGGGGCCATCATCATTACCCCTAACAACCTCCGTATATTCGTGTTCAGCTGTCTCCCCTTCACAAACCCAGTTTGGTCCTCGTGGACCACCCCCGGGACACATTCCTCTATTCTCATTGCCATTACCTTGGCCAGGACCTTGGCATCTACATTTAGGAGGGAAATAGGTCTATAGGACCCGCATTGTAGCGGGTCCTTTTCCTTCTTTAAGAGAAGCGATATCGTTGCTTCAGACATAGTCGGGGGCAGTTGTCCCCTTTCCTTTGCCTCATTAAAGGTCCTCGTCAGTACCGGGGCGAGCAAGTCCACATATTTTCTATAGAATTCGACTGGGAATCCATCCGGTCCCGGGGCCTTTCCCGCCTGCATGCTCCTAATTCCTTTCACCACTTCTTCTACCTCGATCTGTGCTCCCAGTCCCACCCTTTCCTGCTCTTCCACCTTGGGAAATTCCAGCCGATCCAAGAAGCCCATCATTCTCTCCCTCCCATCCGGGGGTTGAGCTTCATATAATTTTTTATAAAATGTCTTGAACACTCCATTCACTCTCTCCGCTCCCCGCTCCATCTCTCCTTCCTCATCCCTCACTCCCCCTATTTCCCTCGCTGCTCCCCTTTTCCTCAATTGGTGTGCCAGCAACCTGCTCGCCTTCTCCCCATATTCGTACTGTACACCCTGTGCCTTCCTCCATTGTGCCTCTGCAGTGCCTGTAGTCAGCAAGTCAAATTCTACATGTAGCCTTTGCCTTTCCCTGTACAGTCCCTCCTCCGGTGCTTCCGCATATTGTCTGTCCACCCTCAAAAGTTCTTGCAGCAACCGCTCCCGTTCCTTACTCTCCTGCTTCCCTTTATGTGCCCTTATTGATATCAGCTCCCCTCTAACCACCGCCTTCAATGCCTCCCAGACCACTCCCACCTGGACCTCCCCATTATCATTGAGTTCCAAGTACTTTTCAATGCACCCCCTCACCCTTAGACACCCCCCCTCATCTGCCATTAGTCCCATGTCCATTCTCCAGGGTGGGCGCCCTCCTGTTTCCTCCCCTATCTCCAAGTCCACCCAGTGTGGAGCGTGATCCGAAATGGCTATAACCGTATACTCCGTTCCCCTCACCTTCGGGATCAATGCCCTACCCAGCACAAGAAAGTCTATTCGCGAGTAGACTTTATGGACATAGGAGAAAAACGAGAACTCCTTACTCCTAGGTCTGCTAAATCTCCACGGGTCTACACCTCCCATCTGCTCCATAAAATCTTTAAGTACCTTGGCTGCTGCCGGCCTCCTTCCAGTCCTGGACTTCGACCTATCCAGCCCTGGTTCCAACACCGTATTAAAATCTCCCCCCATTATCAGCTTTCCCATCTCTAGGTCCGGAATGCGTCCTAGCATCCGCCTCATAAAATTGGCATCATCCCAGTTCGGGGCATATACGTTTACCAAAACCACCGTCTCCCCCTGTAGTTTGCCACTCACCATCACGTATCTGCCCCCGTTATCCGCCACTATAGTCTTTGCCTCGAACATTACCCGCTTCCCCACTAATATAGCCACCCCCCTGTTTTTCGCATCTAGCCCCGAATGGAACACCTGCCCCACCCATCCTTTGCGTAGCCTAACCTGGTCTATCAGTTTCAGGTGCGTTTCCTGTAACATAACCACATCTGCCTTAAGTTTCTTAAGGTGTGCGAGTACCCGTGCCCTCTTTATCGGCCCGTTCAGCCCTCTCACGTTCCACGTGATCAGCCGAGTTGGGGGGCTTCCTACCCCCCCCCCCCCCTTGTCGATTAGCCATCACCTTTTTCCAGCTCCTCACCCGGTTCCCACGCAGCTGTATCTCCCCCAGGCGGTGCCCCCCCGCCCATCCTCTCCCATACCAGCTCCCCCCTCTCCCCAGCAGCAGCAACCCAGTAATTCCCCCCTCCCACCCCCCCCGCTAGATCCCCCGCTAGCGTAATTACTCCCCCCATGTTGCTCCCAGAAGTCAGCAAACTCTGGCTGACCTCGGCTTCCCCCCGTGACCTCGGCTCGCACCGTGCGACGCCCCCTCCTTCCTGCTTCTCTATTCCCGCCATGATTATCATAGCGCGGGAACCAAGCCCGCGCTTCTCCCTTGGCCCCGCCCCCAATGGCCAACGCCCCATCTCCTCCACCTCCCCTCCTCCCCCATCACCACCTGTGGGAGAGAGAAAAGTTACCGCATCGCAGGATTAGTACATAAAACCCCTCTTTGCCCCCCACATTCGCCCCACCACTTTGTTCGAACGTTCTTTTTAATAACCCGCTCATTCCAGTTTTTCTTCCACAATAAAAGTCCACGCTTCATCCGCCGTCTCAAAGTAGTGGCGCCTCTCTCGATATGTGACCCACAGTCTTGCCGGTTGCAGCATTCCAAATTTTATCTTCTTTTTATGAAGCACCGCCTTGGCCCGATTAAAGCTCGCCCTCCTTCTCGCCACCTCCGCACTCCAGTCTTGATAAACGCGGATCACCGCGTTCTCCCATTTACTACTCCGAGTTTTCTTCGCCCATCTAAGGACCATTTCTCTATCCTTAAAACGGAGGAATCTCACCACTATGGCTCTGGGAATTTCTCCTGCTCTCGGTCCTCGCGCCATCACTCGGTATGCTCCCTCCACCTCCAACGGACCTGCCGGGGCCTCCGCTCCCATTAACGAGTGCAGCATCGTGCTCACATATGCCCCGACGTCCGCTCCCTCCACACCTTCAGGAAGACCAAGAATCCTCAGGTTGTTCCTCCTTGCGTTGTTCTCCAGCGCCTCCAACCTTTCCACACACCGTTTCTGATGTGCCTCCTGCGTCTCCGTCTTCACCACCAGGCCCTGTATATCGTCCTCATTCTCGGCTGCCTTTGCCTTCACGACCCGAAGCTCCCACTCCTGGGTCTTTTGTTCCTCCTTTAGCCCTTCGATCGCCTGTAGTATCGGGGCCAACAGCTCTTTCTTCATTTCCTTTTTGAGATCTTCCACACAGCATTTCAAGAACTCTTGTTGTTCAGGGCCCCATGTTAAACTGCCACCTTCCGACGCCATCTTGGTTTTTGCTTGCCTTCCTTGCCGCTGTTCTAAAGGATCCACTGCAATCTGGCCACTTCCCTCTCCTTTTTCCATCCGTATCCAGGGGGGATTCCCTTCTGGTTTACCGCACAGTGTTTTTAGCCGTCAAAATTGCCGTTGGGGCTCCTATCAAGAGCCCAAAAGTCCGTTTCACAGGGAGCTGCCGAAATGTGCGACTCAGCTGGTCATCGCCCCACCCGGAAGTCCCGTCTTTTTCGTTTTTTAGCAAGTCCTTTCTAAACTGTCGCATATATATGTTTGCAGATTGAAATTACTCATGCATAAGGCCCATCATCTGGATACCTGATGAGAAACGAAATGTGAATTTCAATGAGTGTTTCATTTTAGACGTCCAAATATTGAGAGAATTAAAAACAACGACATGCCCGCCCATTCGCACTCTCATGCTGAGACGTTCCGGCCCTGCCACAGTGAGAGTGCCCATGGTGGATGAGGCGATCCATTAAAATTCCCATTGACTTTGATGAGACCGGGAAATCCCAGCAATGGGGGCGGCTGGAAAATCCGGTCCTTAATCCACTTGCGCCCGATCTACTCGATTGTGGTCTTGACACCCAGATGCCCCTAAACTGTGTTAGACCCCGGATAACATGTTCTTGCATTGCTTTTCCTATTGTAGGGTCTTCACACTCAAATCCTTTCTTCATTGGAAACAATTAGGGTTGCTTTGTTTTTATTTGTTGGTAGGCATGACATTTATTTCGGCAGTAACCCTATGCTTGATCCCGGCTGTCGCTTCAGATCAAAGAGAATTTGGGGTTTTTTTGCATGTCTGTTAGCTCCCAGGTTGCTGGGAGTTGAAAGATGCTCTGGGTTACCTGTTGGGGTATTCAGTGCATCCCACTGGCCCTGTCTTCGAGCTGCTTAGCACTGAGACACTCAACATGCACATTTTTCAAGTTGCTAACTGGCCTACCCTGTTCGGTGTTAACCCCTCACCATCCACCTCTATAACCTGTGAATTTATTAACTCAAACCCAAACCTTGGCACTTCACGTTTAGTGAATTTCCCATCAGCACTGTGCTGATTGAGGTGTAAATCGTTGTTCTGTTTTGCCAACCGTGCTTAACCCTGCATGAGTTTCACTGCTATTCTCCTTGTCATCTCCATAGGTGTCTGCTTTGGGATAGCTGCTCTTTCCTTCCCCGTTTTAAAAAAAAAAGAATGAGCATTACCCGAACCTGTTCCACGTCCTCTGGAATGCACCTGGGTGTGCAGCTCCCGCTCTACTCCCCTGTGGTTCTACAAATGAATGGGGCATCACCCTCACCCTCTCTTGGCCTATTTGAGAACTTTCCCGGCCTCCGTTTAAACCTGCCATGAAGGTGTCTGCTGGACAGATGACTAGCTCGCTTCCTTCATCCTCCTTAACGTTTCTGCAGTGTTGTGATATGTGCGTGCATGCCACTCTAATGTAAAGGTGCTCAGCAGAGCAGGAATAAAGTGGCCCTGGAGAAGGGCACCACCCATGGCATGATGTATCGAGTCACATGGTAAGATGCTATGAGAGAACAGTCTAGAAACAGAGCTCTGTAAGTAAGCAGCTTACCTCGCAAGGTGAAGAGCATCGTGCATGACTGTAACATGGGAATTGTAAGCAGTTAAAGACTACCGATAAAGGGTTCATTTTCTCAAATATACAGGTCTCACACACTCCTCATTGAGACATCTAAAGGAACCCACAATATGACATATGGTGGCAGCAAACAACAACCAAAAATACCACAACCTCATGGACTTTGCTTACTTCTGTTGGCCTGGATTTGACCCTTTTGGCTTCCTCAGTTTTATATTTTGACTCTTTTTACTGCGGCTGACCTGGCTTAGGATCTTTTGAAACCAATGGCACTTCCTGAGTAACTCCAACTCCCACGGATTCGACCCTGAGCCGTTTGATCTCTCTTCATCTCCAAGTGGCTCTTTCTTGGATATCCCAACCCTCACGGGCTCTATAGCCCCACCCCCACCCGGTAGGAATTCCGAATCTCTCACACTTCCTTGCACTTCAGCGGCTTCCAGTTCTATCGCCTCTTATAGGACTTCCGGACCTCGCTGGGTTTCCTGTATTCCTCCAGGTCCCTGCTAGCTTTCTCCTGTCTTTTTAGTCTCTGTAAACTGCATTTTCTGGGAAGTGCTATTCCCCTCCCTCTCCCTTTCCCATGCTCCGAGCTCTAAGTCCACGAGTTGTAGTTTGATTTTCACTGATGTTGTTTTTTCCTGTCCTTGTCTCAGGTCTGAAACCTCAGCCAAAGATTTCACATTTCCCGACTTTCAGACGAAACTCCAGTTCCATTGTTATATTAGTAAATTCCCTGGTGAGCAGAACCTTTAAATCCCAAAGATGATTTCCATTTGATCCAGGAAGGCACTGGTGTGAAATGCGAACGTTTGGTTAGCACTGCAGCACTGTACACAAGGAAGCCGAGGCTGGGTTATTAAAGATTTGGCCCAATGTTTAATTTTGTTGCCACTTCACATCAGACTCATTATCCGTGGATTTGAACTGCTGCCAGTCAGACGCAGGCGTTAGTACCCAGATTTCTATTATGGCCATGTGAGGAGGGGCAAACTATGGCTCCCTTATGATACCACCCCCTAGTCTGACCGCAACAGGGTTTCTTGTAAATTTATGAGGATGAAAGTATTTATTCAATGCCTCTGCTCAATTGTAGAATAGAATAGATTCACCACAGTGCAGAAGGAGATCATTCGGCCCATCGACCGTGCACCGACCCTCTGAAAGAGCATTTCATCCAAGCCCACTTTCCCATTCTATCCCAATAACCCCTTAACCTAACCTACACATCCCTGGACACTCAGGAGCAATTTAGAATGGCCAATCTACCTAACCTGCACGTCGTTGGAGTGTGGGAGGAAATGGGAGTACCCGGAGGAAGCCCACGCAGACACGGGGAGAACGTGCAGACTCCACACAGACAGTGACCCAAGCCGGGAATCGAACCTGGGACCCTGGAGCTGTGGAGCCACAGTGCTAACCACCGTGCTACCTTGCGCCCAAGATTTGTCTTTAGAATCCAGGAGCCTGTGTAACTGTATTTGGTGAAGAGAACTTTCTTTTAAAGACAAAGGATTGTATTTTCCAATCCTAGTCGCTGTCAAATCTCCCATTGTGGGTCCCATCACAGCAGGGCTAGAAAACCCCAGCTATAATCCAGCTGGTGATCCGTTTTGCACCTGGGCTTCCTTTTGACATGAATTCACTATCTCTGTGCTGGATTTGTAAAACTGTAAGAGATAAGGCCTTGACTTGAGATACGGGAGAAGCAGAGTGCTACAGCCCCTTTGGAGAGGTTTTCCTGTCTACTGAACATTTTTGTCATTAACAGCTTGTGTTCTGTGTTACAATGATTTCAAAATGGTTACTTTAGCCACGTGACCTCTCTCTCTCCACATAGTACTTTCAGAAAGAGTTTCTTTATTCGATGGCTGAACCGATGGTTGATTTTTTCACAAGCCCAAAGACTTTTAGATTCTGTAATGTGTCAGCTCTTAACCCCCTGAATGAATCAACATCCCTCTTGTTGTGATAGGTAAATCTCTTTCATATAACTATTATTTTAGCACTTTCTGTCTCCAGTGGTAATCTTATAGAAATGCAAATGCTATTCCAGTACATTTTAGAAAATCCCTTTGAAGTGGTTCATGACATCATCAATTTCAGAAAAGGACACGTTGTACAGCATGTCAGAATTGAATTCCACATGGAACTTTCCAGAAGTTGGTCAACATGAATTTCCGGGTGTCAAGTGACTGGTGGCAGCCATCTTTAGTTAGCGTCTTTTACTGTTTTTAAAAAAATCTTTTTCAAACAGTTCAATGTATGTTTGGTCAGCTGGTGAAATTACAGATTGATAGTACACATGCGTAAGTCACACCGTTGTGGCAGCTTTCAGCTCCTACAGTTTATGAAATTAAAGCAACATAAAGCCTGAGGGAAGGTGCAGGAAAGTATTTACAAAACGTTTTCATACGGGGTAGGACTGCGGACAACCTGAGTTGACAGTCCAATTTTCAGCAGGGCGGTCCTCTGCTTGAACTGTAGACGTTGGAAGGGTTTAGAAGGTTCCATTGGGGTTGAGGTCACCAAGCTGGGGGTGGGGTCGGTGGGATTTGGGTGGCACGCTGCTAATGCCAAACATGGTCTTCATGTTGCAATGGCTGATGGGATAGCAAGAGTGATGTCACCTAATTTCAGTGGTTACACCTTCAAAGCAAGCTGTTCAAAACTTATAAATTATGGACACTGGGACTCGAGCCTGCACAGAACAGCACAGGGGCTGTGTGTGAGCCTGGCAGCATCAGGCTATGGGCCTGGCAGTGACAGGCTATGGGCCTGGCAGCGTCAGGCTATGGGCCTGGCAGTGACAGGGTCAATCGCTTGTGTCAGATGCTGCTTCACCTCCACAGGATGAAGGAGTTAAATGGAAGGAAAATAATTCAGCATTAATAGTTGAGCTGGGCGGAGTCAATGTGTAACTGAGCATTAGCACACCCTATGTTTAAATATTTTAGTGAATGCTTGCATTGTTGATGTAAGTGACCTGGGGCAGGATTCTCCCAACTGGCTTTCTGAATCTTACTGTCAGGGAAATCAGAAACATTGGGCAGGATTCTCCGAAAATGGGGCTATGTCCCCACGCCTGCCAGAAAGCGGGCGCAAATCACTCCAGAATTTTTTTGAAAAGTCCGGAGTGATTCTCCGCCGTTCAGGGGGCAGGGTCCCGGCGTGCTCCCCGCCGATACAGGGCCCTGCACTTCCGGCCGCGGGCCTGCACATGCGCGCGGGGGCCGTATCCGTGCCGGCCCCCGTGCAACATGCCGGAGCCCTACAGGGGCCCCGCGCAGAGGAACATAGGCCCCCCCCGGAATGAGCGTGCCCGCCGATGGGTAGCCCCCGATCGCGGGTCTGGCCACGGTGAAGGCCCCCCTCACGGAGTCAGATTCCCCCCGCCCCCCCCCCCCCCCAACCAGGACGGCCCCCGCAGCCGCGACGCCGAGGTCCCGCTGGGTGGGACCATATGTAAACCACGTCGACGGGACTCGGCAGGCAGTCGTCCCGTCAAGCACGGAGAATCGCTGCGGAAGCCGCTTTCAACGGCCCCCGACCGCGCCACGTCAATCGCCCACGCACGACTGGCAGTGATTCCCGTATGCTGGAGATTTGCGTACCGGCTTTGTGCCTATTTTGGGTAATTCTCCGTCCGAGCGCCGAGCGCGATTTCGGCACGGAGGGTCAGAGAATCCCGCCCAGAGTGTGGGAAACTACACTCCATTGTGATCTCACCCCATTCCGAATTAATGGCAGGAGGGTGGGCTCTCTGTCGAAGGAACCTTGGTGAGTTACTGCCGGGCATCTTGTAGATGGTACACACGGCTGCCACTGTTCGTCGGTGGTGGAGGGTTTGAATGTTTGTGGAAGGGGGAGAAATGAAACGGGGCTGCTTTGTCCTGGATGGTGTGAAGCTTCTTGAGTGTTGTTGGAGCTGCGCTCATCCAGGCAAGTGGAGAGCGTTCCATTACACTCCTGACTTGTGCCTTGTAGATGGTGGACAGGCTTTGGGGGGGCCAGGAGGGGAGTTACTCGCTGTAGGATTCCTAGCCTTTGGCCTGCCCTGGTAGCCACAGTATTAATGGGGCTAGTCCAGTTCAGTTTCTGGTGACATATTCTCCGGCTTCTGGCACAAGCTGCGAGCTGTTACTGGGTGATTTGTGATACAGGCCACACAGAACAAATGTGTACAGGATAAGACCAGGGCACGGAGGCACACAGCTGTTGAAAGCCCCTTTGGAAAACTGATTTATTGTGACCTCCTTGGAATAAGGGCCATTCTGCTAATTGCTGGACAAATGCATTGTCTGGTGTGAACATAGACCAGGTTGGTAACAAGCTTCTTGATCACTTGTCGATGCTGAGATAGCTTTTGAAGGTGAAAGGGTTGCCTACAATTGTTCTCAGGACCCTTAGGTACCCGGGGAGGGGGGGGGGGGGGGTGAGTAGTACACCTGTGGTCCCTATCCAGTCACTGCAATTATAAATATACACAGTATATAAATGCACCATGTACAATGTTATCATATGAATCTGCATAGAATTCCTACAGTGCCGAAGGAGGCCATTTGGCCCATCGAGTCTGCACCGGCCCTATTCCCGTAACCCCACCTAACCTTTTTGTTGGACACTATGGGGCAATTTAGTGTGGCCAATTCACCTAGCCTGCACATCTTTGGACTGTGGGAGGAAACTGGAGCACCCGGAGGAAACCCAGGGAGAATGTGCAACCTCCACACAGACAGTCAACCAAACCCAGGTCCCTGGAGCTGTGAGGCAGCAGTGCTAACCACTGTGCCACCGTCCCACCCCAAAACGCTGGCATAATTATTTCCTGCCGTTTGTTTCTCTCAATCTTTCAAAATTTAAAAATACCAAATCATGGCCATTATAATTAAAAGAAAATTCCATCTCTGTTGCTCAGAAGGTTGTAAAGGTTGATAGTCCAGTGCTGTCTGGAGTAAGGTACGGTAAAGTCGCCATAGTCCCAGATGCTGCTTTCCCCTTTGAGGGGGGGAGAGCTGACTGGTGGTGATTTAACCCGAGGGTCACCACACCTCAGGCGAGGGGCAAGGTTGAGAAGGCTGGGCGGGGCTGGGCTTCATGAATAACCTCAGCCGGTACGGGGATTGAACCCACGCTGCTGGCCTCGCCTCACGAACCAGCTGTCCAGCCCACTGAGCTAAACCTGTCAGTAGTATGGAGTGCTGCATTGTCAGAGACACCCTCCTTCACAATTTATTACAGCTCATGTTGGCATTTATTGACTGTCCAGCTCGGTGTTGCTGATCCCTGGGCATCCAGTGAAGAACAGGGGGCGGGATTCTCCGCTGCTCGAAGGCAAAATCGTAATCGGCGATCGGGCGGAGAATTGATTCCAATGCCGGAATCGGGGCCAGCGCCGGTATGACGGCGGTCAAAGATTCTCCGCCCCCTCCAAACCGGCGGCAACGTGATGCGCGCTGCATGCAGTCGCAATGCCGTCGGTGCCTCATCGGCCTGCCCACTCGCGATGCTCCGCCCCCCGACGGGCCAAGTTCCCGGCGGCATGGCACACGCGTGGTCTGAGCTGGCGTGTCGGCTGCAGACTGTGTCCAGCGCCGCCACGCTCGGCCGAGATCCACGCCGCTTTTCACAGTAACTTCCCGGCAGTGTCAATGTAAGCCTACTTGTGACAATAAAGATTAACTTTAAATTCCAGCTTTGGGTCACTGTCCGTGTGCAGTTTGTTCGTTCTCCCCGTGACTGCGTGGGTTCCAATGATTGTATAGCTGCAATATGCTAACCTCTGGAATTCCCTCCACAAACCGCGCTAGGATAATCCTTAGAACCGACACCTTGGGCCAAGCTTTTGGCCATCTGTCTTAATTTCTCCTTTTGTGGGCTCAGTGTGAAATTCTGCCGAATAACACTCCTGTGTAGTGCCTTGCACTGCGGCGTCACGTAAATGCAACTTGGTGTTGTTTTGGTTAGTGGGACGGCATTGAGCACAAGGTCGGCGGCAGCTTTGCCTATGCACACCGTCCCACTTCACAGTATATCGGTGGGAGTGCTCGATAACACTTTCTGACTGTTATAACCTGCCTACTGACGATTGGCTGGGGACTAATGACTATCCCACAATCCTATGGGAGTATGAACTTCCCCAATGAGGGGGGCGGAGAAACTCCTACTATAAATAAGCTGGCCAGTCCAGGAACCAGGAGGAAGGAGAAGGTAGCAAGGGAAGTTACTGCTACTGCTATGTATATATTGTTATAGTAAATAAACATTATTATTTTGTATCCTTAAAACTCGTGCTGGATTCTTCGGGGCCCTTACAAAACTGGCCACCCAATCCTGCCGCTGTTTCCGTCACATCGTTGGGAGAGGAATGCTTTGGCACGTTGCAGGGCAGAGAATGGTACAGCACTGTGACGGCTGGAGAGGACAATGAAAGGGTGAGAGCTCTCGTCCTCACCTTGGATGTTCGAAGCAGTAATTAGGATGGCGAGGACCAAACATGCAGAGGACTTGAAACGCAACCGAGGCAACCAATTCATAGGAGGGGAGAGGCGGGTGAGAAGTGGAGCATACGCAGGGGTTCGAACTCACCCAATTACAGCCACAGCGCTGTGCAACTTTAAACGGCATTCCTAATGTGGAGTTATTCTCCAATGCGTTAGTCCACCGGTCATTTTAGCCACAGCACTTTTTGCTGCCGTTTCAGTGAGTGCCCAGAGCTATCGGCAGTGCTGGCATGGATGGCAGCGGCAGCAGACCGTATGCCCTCCAACCAAGTATGCTCCTTAATTTGCCAACTTTCAAGCAGCAGAATTGAAGCCAATGACTGTGCATATGGATTAATAAACATATTGAGCAAGTGGAAAAAACAAAAGCGGGATCGGGACTCCCATCAACGCCCTCCCAATTTAGGTTTGTATCAAGCGCAATATTTGCAGCACACTTGCCATTGCAAAGGAAAAGGCGGTTGTCTTGCTCCTGATTTTTACAATATTGTGGGAGGAAAAGGTCACCTCTGAGTCATCGAGCTTGTTTGCAATAGAGACACACAGTCAAGGGCATGATGGAGTGATCCAGTGAGACGTTTCTGTGTAAAACGCCAGGCAATCGCTGTAGACACTAATCAGGCCCAAACACATCTGGAAATGAGAAGAAATAGAGGATTTATAAATATGGAGCCCCTTCAATAATTGATTTGGCCATATTCAAAATCTAATTGCAAAGAAATGCATATTGAAGACAGTAAATCCCATTGATCAATGTGTGTGTTGGTCTTTATCTGTGCGTGTGTGTGTTTCTGCCTGTGTGTGTCTATGACTGTGTGTGTCTGCCTGTGTGTGTCTGCCTGTGTGTGTCTGTGAGTCTGTGTCTGTGTGTGTCTGCCTGTGTGTGTGTCTTGTGTGTCTGCCTGTGTGTGTGTCTTGTGTGTCTGTGTATGTGTCTGTGTGTGTCTGTCTGTGTGTGTGTCTTGTGTGTCTGTGTCTTGTGTGTCTGTGTATGTGTCTGTGTGTGTCTGTCTGTGAATGGGTCAGTGTGTGTGTCTGTATGTGTCTATCTGTGTCTGTGTCAGTATGCGTGCCTGTGTGTGTGTCTGTGTGTGTAGACCTACAATTTGTCAATTTTATTTTCTTTCATTCATGTAGGTTTGAGTGTTGTGCTGAGCTCTGTATATGCTGCTTCTCTTTATACATTGTGTAGATTTTACCAGCAACTAAATTTGGATAAGTATTTGCTACAATCTTCAGCCAGAAGTGTCAAATGGATGGTCTTGGCCTTCTCTGGAGGTCCCCAGCATCACAGAGACCAGTCTTCAGCGAAATCATTTCTTGTAACACCAGGCTGAAGGGCTCCTGACCTCACTGCAGCCTTGGTTCAAACATGGACAAAGGAGCTGAACTCCGGAGGCGAGGTGAGAGTGACCGCCCTTGTCATCAAAGCTGCACTTGACGGAATGCGATATCAAGAGATTCTGGGAACATTGGAGTCCATGGGATTCAGCGGGAAATCTCTCCACTGGTTAAATTCATACCTGGCACAAAGGAAGATGGTTGTGGCTGTTGGAGGTCAATCATCTCAGCTCCAGGACACCATTGCAGGAGCTCCTCAGGGTGGTGTCATTGGTCCAATCTGCTTCAATCTCCACCACCTGCTTTGGCAAAGAGTGATTCAGACTCGAAACGTCAGCTCCCTTCTCTCTCCACAGATGCTGTCAGACCTGCTGAGATTGTCCAGTATTTTCTGTTTGTTTCAGATTCCAGCATCCGCAATAATTTTCTTTTATTTTGCTTCATCAATGACCTCCCTTCCATTATAAGGCCAGAAGTCTGGATGTTCGTTGATCATTGCACAATGTTCAACACCATTTGTGACTCCACAGGTACCAAAGCAGCTCATGTTCAAATGTAATCAGCTTCGGCTGATATTTGGCAAGTAACGTTCGCTACACACAAGTGCCCGGCAATGACCGTTTACAGCAAAAGAGAATCTAAACATCTCCCCTTGATATTCAATGGTATTATCATCACTGAATTCACCACTATCAACATCCTGGGGGTTACCAATGACCAGAAACTGATCTGGACCCAGCCATATAAATACTGTGGCTACAAGATCAGGTCAGAGGCTAGAAATCCTGCAGCGGGTAATTCACCCCCTGACTCCCCAAAGGTCTGTCCACCATCTACAAGGCGCAAGTCAGGAATGTAATGAAATATTCTCCACTTGCCTGGATGAGTGCAGCTCCCACAACGCTCAAGAAGCTCGGCACCATCCACAGCAAAGCAGCTCGCTTGATTGGTGCCCCATCCACAAACATTCATTCCCTCCACTACCGACTCACAGTAACAGCCGCGTGTATCATCTACAAGATGCACTGCTGGAACTCACCAAATTTCTTTGGATGGCACCTTCCAAACCCATGACCACTCCAACTGTAAAGACAAGGGCAACAGACACCTGGGAACCCCACCACCTGGAGGTTCCCCTCCAAGTCACTCACCATCCTGACTTGGAAATATATCAGCGTATCTTCACTGTCGCTGAGTCAAAATCCTGGAACTCCCTCCCGAACAGCACAGTGGGTGCACCTACACCACAGGGGCTGCAGCGGTTCAAGAAGGCAGCTCACCACCACCTTCTGAAGTGGCAATTAGGGATGGATAATAAATGCTGGCCTAGGCAGCAAAGTCCACATCCATTAAGTGAATAAAAAATAGTCTTAACCTGCACGCCGTGGTTTAATAGTGTGTTTTTTGTCACCTCATCAATACAACTAACCATGTGTATTGGTCCTCCACACTTGAGCAGAGAACCAGATACAAAGTCCATATTGACACAGCTGATGGAAATTATGGACTTGATCTATGCCCTCCCCCACCCCCTTGGGGACTGGTTGCTATTGGTGGGTGGGGGGGGGGGGCAGGGGTCTGTAAAATGGGATGCCATGCTATGGATACCTTTCCCAATTACTAAGCTCCTCCTTCCGCTGGCAACTTTCATACGATCATTCCCATTTGCAAAGTCAAAAAAAAATGTAAGTACCCAATTCTTTTGTTCCCAATTAAGGGCCAATTTTGCGTGGCCAATCCTGCACATCTATGGGTTGTGGGGGGTGAGACCCACGCAGACTCGGGGAAAATGTGCAAACTCCACACGGACGGTGACCCAGGGCCGGGAATCGAACACGGGTCCTCGGCGCCGTGAGGCAGCGGTGCTAACCACAGTGCCACCCCTCCCACTTTCAAAGTTGGTCTGTTACGCCCCTACAGACTGTGGCACACAGACAATAATCATTTCAACAAGGCGATGTTTTTAATAAATTCTTTCTCAGGGGCAAGTGGCTAAACTGATTCAGGAAGGAAGGGGGCAAAGAAAACGTTTTAACTGAAGGTATAAAACGAACCAGCTGAAACCGGTTCCTTCCCTCCCCTGTGCCCCCCCCCCCCCCCCCCACCCCCACCCAACATTCACAGGTCAAAGCGACTGGATCAATGACAGCTCATGTGGATTAGATCTGAACAAACCTCATTTCTGTAAACAGGTCCAGGAATGAGATTTTCTGATCCCAGTTCCCAATTTCAATCCATCTTGTGCACGCTTGGCTGTGTACACTTGGGACCTGCCCGGGACGACGAGAATTCTAGTATAAAATGTGACTGAACGTTCCATATGCAATGAAGCTGACAGAAATACTTAAACAGAATCAGGCTAGTCCATTTCATGTTTGCAACGAGAGCAGGCAAAGATGAGAACCTCAAACAGTATCGATATATGTTTCCCCCCCCCCCACAGTGACATCTGCAATATGTGACACATACTTAACATCCACCACCATATCAATAATGGCACAAAGCCTCAGCACTGTCACATTATCCATCAGCGGTATTTCAACCCGCCAACTTGCTTAGCGTTATTGTAGACAGTCCAGAAAAATAAGTCTCCTAATTGATTTTCGTTTTGCAAAAAAAAGTCCTCACACCTAAAGAAACACAGCAGAGGTTCAAAATCAAAATGGATTTCAAATTTATTACATAATAGCATGCCTGCTCTGGGAAACAGTATGGATTTCCTGTCGTTCTTGCAAAGGGGAGGTGCAACCAAGTGCCTTGTGCAGACTGGAATTTCAAGTAACTGCTTAGAATTGATGCACTGGGGATTTCAAAAGCAAATGATATCAAAGACAGGCTACAGTGGCTGCGGCAAAGGACGAAGAAAAGAATCAGATATTGGCGGTGGAATCTAATTGAAAGGGAGAAATAGAGAGCGATACCTTCCTCATTTATTCCCCACCAGATATCTTAAGCATGATAATAATCTCTTTAACAAATCACTTTTAATGAGCTGAGGTCACTCTCCACTAATGAGCGACCAATTTTGACTTCCATGTTACATCCTCAGCAGCTTGCAGATTGCTAAATATTTCATTAGCACCCAAGGCTTTAAGGACCTTTAGCGCTGCTCTCACTAGGAAAACACATATTGCTTGCAACCTGGAGCACAGTTCTTGGAACTGGAGCCCAAGAGGAAAAAGGGACCAATCACCCTTCCCGCTCAGCAGAGTAAGATTGTCCAGAGGGCTGGATGAAGGGGTCTTGTTTTCGACGAGTGCAAGTTTCTTTAGTCAAGCTGGTAACTCATACCAAAGAACGAAGTAGGACGTATATGGTCATGGATAATCCCAGTGGGAATTTAAATTTTTTCTTCCAATTAAGGGCTGATTTTGCGTGGCCAATCTTTTGCACATCTTTTGGGTTGTGGGGGTGAAACCCACGCAGACACGGGGAGAATGTGCAAACTCCACACGGACAGCGACCCGGGGCCGGGATCGAACCTGGGACCTCGGCGCGGTGAGGCCGCAGTGCTAACCACTGCGCCACCCGGCCGCCCTCTGAATTTGAAAAGTTGCTCCATATATCTATCTGTCAACATACAGACTTCGCCAGGGCCACCTGACGTTATCCCCGTCACAGTTCATGCTGAAATCTCATCTGCAGTTCTGTCTTCATGCCAGGCTCCGTTGACTGTGCCACACAAGGTTTAGGAGCAGGGAGGAGTAGGTCATTCAACCTCTCGGTAAGGTCATGGCAGATCTGATTATGGCCACAAATCCACTTTCCAGTCCCAACCCCTTAATCCTTGAGTCCCTCCTTGATCAAAAATCTAAGTCAGCCTTGAATGAATTCAATGACCCAGCTTTCGTCGCTCTCTGGGGAGGAGAATCCCACAGCCCAAAGGCCCTTTGAGTAAAAACATTGCTCCTGATCCTAGTCTGAGACGGGGGACTATCCAGGTGCCAGGTGACTGGAGAGCAGCTAATGTGGTCCCACTATTGAAGAAAGGTTGTAGAGATAAGCCAGGGATCTACAGACCAGTGAGTCTCATGTTAGTGATAGGGAAACTATTGCGGAAAATTCTGACGGAGAGGATCTATCTCGACTTGAAGAGGTAAGGTTTGATCAAGGATAATCAGCATGGCTTTGTCAGAAGGAGGTCATGCATAACAAACTTGATTGAATGTTTTGAGGATGTGACCAGGTGTGTAGATGAGGGTAGTGTAGTTGCTGCAGTTTATATGAATTTCAGCAAATCTTCTGACAAGGTCCCACATGGGAGGCGTATAATGAAGGACACATGGGATACAGAATAACTTGATAAGGTGGATTCAAAATTGGCTTGGCTGTAGGAGACAGAGGACGATGGCAGACGGCTGCTTTAGTGATTGGAAGGCTCTGTCCAGTGACGCACCACAGGGACCTGTGTTGGGCCCCCTATTATCCGTCATTTATATAAATAACATCAATGAATATGGGGGGGTAGGATTAGTAAACTTGTGGATGACACAAAGATTGTCTGGTAGTTAACAGTGAGGTTGAGTGTCTTGGGTTACAGGAAGATACAGACGGAATGGTCAAATGGGCAGAGAAGTGGCAGATGGAATTTAACCAGGAAAAGTGTGAGGTGATACACTTTGGAAGGAGTAATTTGAAAAGGAAGTTTTAAATGAATGACCTGACACTGGGAAGTTCCGAGAAACAAAGGGACTTTTGCCATGTTTGTCCATAGATCTCTGAAGGCAGAAGGGCAGGTTAATAGGGTGGTGAAAAAGGCATAAGGGACACTTGCCTTTATCAATCGAGGCATAGATTACAAAAGCAGGAGGACATGGTGGAGTTGTATAGAACTTTGGTGAGGCCACAGCTGGAGCACTGTGTGCAATTCTGGTCGCCACACTATAGGATGTGATTGCACTGGAGGGGGTGCAGAGTCGATTCACCAGGATGTTGCCTGGGATGGAACATTTAACTTATGAAGGGAGGTTGGACAGGCTGGGGCTGTTTACGCAGGAGAAGAGAAGACTGATTGAGGTGTATAAGATTGAGGGGCATGGACAGGGGGGATAGGGAGCAGCTGTTCCCCTCAGTTGAAGGATCAGTCACGAGAGGGACACAAGTTCAAGGTGAGGGGTGGGAGGTTTAAGGGGGATTTGAGGAAAAGCCTTTTTACCCAGAGGGTGGTGATGGTCTGGAACGCACGGCCTGGGAGGGTGGGAGAGGCGGGTTGCCTCACATCCTTTAAAAAGTACCTGGATGAGCATTTGGCACGTCACAACATTCATGGCTATGGGCCAAGTGTTGGTGAAATGGGATTGGGTAGGCAGGTCAGGTGTTTTCCATGTGTTGGTGCAGAGGCGATGGGCTGAAGGGCTTCTTCTGCACTGTATCATTCTGTGATTCCCCCACAAGGGTAAAAATCCTCTCAGTACCTACCCTGTCAAGTCCCCTCAAGGTCTTCTGTTTCAATCTGATCATATCTCATTCTTCTAAATTCCAGTGGGTGTAACCTGTCCTCAAAGGATAACCCTTCATTCCAGTCAAGTGAACCTTCACTGAACTGCTTGGAATGGAGGTATATCATTTATTAAAGAAGGAGACCAGAACTATACACTGTACTCCAGTCTAACTAATGCCCTACAGAGCAGCAGCGCTACCCGACTTTTACACTCGATTCCCCTTCCAATAAACGGCAAAATTTCATTTGCCTTCCGAATCACTTGCTGTTCCTCCATACCAACCTGTTGTGATTCTTGTACCAGGACACCCAGATCCCTCTGTACCATCGGGTTCTGCAATCTCTCTCCATTTAAATAGTTTGCTGCTTTTCTTTTTCTTTTCTTCCTGTCAAAGTGGACAAGCTCACATTTTCTCACATTATACACCATTTGCCCAATTTCCGCCCACTCACTTAACCTGTCTCTGTCCCATTGCAGACTCTTTGCTCTGTATAAAAGAGTTCTGAGTTCTGTATAAAAGACAGATAGAAAGCGCACTCAGTAAGCTTTGCGCAGGTGAAGGAGACACAGCCTGAGTGAGTGAGACACATCCAGAGTGGGAATTGGAACTTGGTAATTTGGTGCAGAGAGGGAGAAGGTGATTTTTCCCTACTGTTTTGTTCTCTTTCTTCTGGCCTGTAACTGTTAATCTGCAGGGAGAGAACCAGAGAGCATCCTGGGAAGGTAAGCGATTTCTATTTTTATTACCTTTACAAATTGTGTGTGTGTGGGGGGGTGGGGGTGGGGGGGGGGTGGGGTGGGGGGGGGGGGGTCTGTAAGTGACATCGCAGTAAAGCTGTGACCTGATTGGCTGGTTGGGAATCTGTTAAATTTGGAAAAAAAAATAATATTGCCAAAAAAAATCTAATTGATTAACTAGATAGAGAAGTAACTGAGGGCAGTGATCGGTATTGAGCATTTAATTTTACAGTAAAAATCATCTAGTGTCAGGGGCATAAAGTTAATTGTAACTCAATCGAACAATAATTTAAGTGTTTATTTTAAATTAATTAATTAGTGCTTAAATGTCACTCAGCGGGGTGCAGTCCTCCAACTGTGAGATGTGGCAGATCTGTGATGCTTCCAGCGTTCCGGTCGGCTACATCTGCAGCAAGTGTAACCAATGGCAGCTCCTCACAGACCGCGTGGTTCGGTTGGAGCAGTAATTGGACGCAGTTAGGAGCATGCAGGTGGCAGAAAGCATCATAGATAGGGGCTGTAGAGATGTGGTTACACCCAAGGTGCAGGCAGAGAGATGGGTAAACACCAGAAGGGGCAGGCAGTCCGTGCAGGATTCCCCTGTGGCTGTCCCCCTCTCAAACAGGTATACCGCTTTGGATACTGTTAGGGGGAATAGCCTATCAGGGGAAAACAGCAGCAGCCAGAGTAGTGGCACCACGGCTGGCTCTGACGTTCAGCAGGGAGGGTCAAAGTGCAGAAGAGCAATAGTCATAGGGGACTCTATAGTCAGGGGTACAGATAGGTGCTTCTGTGGACGTGAAAGAGACTCCAGGATGGTATGATGCCTCCCTGGTGCCAGGGTCCAGGATGTCTCCGAACGGGTAGCGGGCATCCTGAAGGGGGAGGGCAAACTGGCAGAGGTTGTTGTACATATTGGTACTAACGACATAGGCAGGAAGGGGCATGAAGTCCTGTAGCAGGAGTTCAGGGAGCTAGGCAGAAAGTTAAAAGACAAGAGCTCTGAGTTCACTTCAGCCATTATCACAGCGGTCTACATCCCACCCCAGGCAGAAGTGAGGAAGGCGCTGGACGAACTATACACAGTTATAAACAACTACGAAACAGAACACCCGGAGGTCTTGTTCATCGTGGCCAGAGACTTCAACAAGGCCAACCTCAAGAGTGTACTGCCAAAATTCCATCAGCACATCTCCTGTCCCACCAGGGGCGACAACACTCTTGACCACTGCTACTCAAAAATCAAGGGCGCCTACCGTTCCATCCCCCGACCACACTTTGGGAAATCAGACCATAAGACGGTGCTCCTTCTCCCGGCATACAAGCAGAAACTCAAGCGGGAGAATCCAGCTGAGAAGGTTGTGCAGTGCTGGTCCGAAGAGACAGAAGAGCTCTTACGTGACTGCTTAGAGACAGTGGACTGGTCCATATTTAAGAACTCAGCGACCAATTTAAATGAGTATGCCACCACCGTCACAGACTTCATCAGCAAATGTGTGGACGACTGCGTGCCAAAGAAAGCAATACGTACGTTCCCCAACCGGAAACCATGGCTCAATCGCGAGATTGACTCCCGACTGAAGGACAGATCTGAGGCGTTCAAGGCAGACGACCCTGACCTATACATGAAATCCAGGTATGACCTCCGCAAAGCCATCCGAGATGCCAAGAGAGAATATCAAACCAAGCTAGAGTCACAGACAGACTCTTGGCGGTTGTGGCAAGGACTAAACAACATAACGGGCTACAAAGCAAAGTCGAACAGTATCTCTGGCAGCAGCGCACCCCTCCCCGATGAACTCAATGCATTCTATGCTCGGTTCGAGCAGGTAACCAACAATCCGTTGGCGAGTGCCCCAGCAGCCCATAATTTACCCATACCCACCATCACAGCGTCCGAAGTCAGCCTTCCTGAAAGTGAACCCTCGGAAGGTGACGGGCCCGGACGGCCTGGTCGTGCACTCAGAGCCTGCGCGGACCAGCTGGCCGAGGTATTCGCGGACATCTTTAACCTGTCCCTACTCCATTCCGAGGTCCCCACCTGCTTCAAGAAGACCACCTTCATACCGGTACCAAAGAAGAACCAGGCAACGTGCCTCAATGACTACTGTCCAGTGGCCCTGACTTCAGTCGTAATGAAGTGCTTCGAGAGGTTGATCATGAAGCGCATCGCCTCCATACTCCCAGAACGCCTTGATCCACTGTAATTCGCATACCGCTGCAACCGGTCCACATCAGACGCCATTTCCCTGGCTCTACACTCAACCCTAGAGCATCTCGAAAACAAGGACTCCTACATCAGACTCCTATTTATTGACTACAGCTCCGCCTTCAACACCATAATCCCAGCCAAGCTCATATCAAAGCTCCAAAACCTAGGACTTAGCTCCCCACTCTGCAACTGGATCCTCGATTTTCTGACCAACAGACCACAATCAGTAAGAATGAACAACACCTGCTCCACAATAGTCCTCAACACTGGCTGAGTACTTAGCCCCCTACTCTACCCCCTGTACACACACGACTACGTGGCAAAACTTGGTTCCAACTCCATCTACAAGTTTGCTGACGATACAACCATAGTGGGCCGGATCTCGAATAACGACGAGTCAGAATACAGGAGGGAGATAGAGAACCTAGTGGAGTGGTGTAGCGACAACAATCTCTCTCTCAATGCCAGCAAAACTAAAGAGCTGGTCATTGACTTCAGGAAGCAAAGTACTGTACACACCCCTGTCAGCATCAACGGGGCCGAGGTGGAGATGGTTAGCAGTTTCAAATTCCTAGGGGTGCACATCTCCAAAAATCTGTCCTGGTCCACCCATGTCGACGCTACCACCAAGAAAGCACAACAGCGCCTATACTTCCTCAGGAAACTAAGGAAATTCGGCATGTCCACATTAACCCTTACCAACTTTTACAGATGCACCATAGAAAGCATCCTATCGGGCTGCATCACAGCCTGGTATGGCAACTGCTCGGCCCAGGACCGCAAGAAACTTCAGAGAGTCGTGAACACAGCCCAGTCCATCACACGAACCTGCCTCTCATGCATTGACTCCATCTACACCTCCCGCTGCCTGGGGAAAGCAGGCAGCATAATCAAAGATCCCTCCCACCCGGCTTACTCACTCTTCCAACTTCTTCCATCGGGCAGGAGATACAGAAGTCTGAGAACACGCACGAACAGACTCAAAAACAGCTTCTTCCCCACTGTCACCAGACTCCTAAATGACCCTCTTACGGACTGACCTCATTAACACTACACCCTGTATGCTTCATCCGATGCCGGTGCCTATGTAGTTACATTGTATATCTTGTGTTGCCCTATTATGTATTTTCTTTTATTCCCTTTTCTTCCCATGTATTCAATGATCTGTTGAGCTGCTCGCAGAAAAATACTTTTCACTGTACCTCGGTACACGTGACAATAAACAAATCCAATCCAATCTCAAGGGTTGTAATCTCGGGATTACTCCCTGTGCCTCGTGCCAGTGAGGGTAGAAATAGGAATGATGTGGAGATGCCGGCGTTGGACTGGGGTGAGCTGGACTGAGGGAGAAGGATAAATACAGCAAATTCCGGGAACCTTGGATAACGAGAGATATTGCAGGCCTCGTCAAAAAGAAAAAGAAGGCATTTGTCAGGGTTAGAAGGCTGGGAACAGACAAAGCCTGTGTGGAATATAAGGAAAGTAGGAAGGAACTTAAGCAAGGAGTCAGGAGGGCTAGAAGTGGTCATGAAAAGTCATTGGCAAATAGGGTTAAGGAAAATCCCAAGGCTTTTTACACGTACATAAAAAGCAAGAGGGTAGCCAGAGAAAGGGTTTGCCCACTGAAGGGTAGGCAAGGGAATCTATGTGTGGAGCCAGAGGAAATGGGCGATGTACTAAATGAATACTTTGCATCAGTATTCACCAAAGAGAAGGAATTGGTGGATGTTGAGTCTGGAGAAGGGTGTGTAGATAGCCTGGGTCACATTGAGATCCAAAAAGACGAGGTGTTGGGCAGCTTGAAAAATATTAAGATAGATAAGTCCCCAGGGCCTGATGGGATCTACCCCAGAATGCTGAAGGAGGCTAGAGAGGAAATTGCGGAGGCCTTGACAGAAATCTTTGGATCCTCACTGACTTCAGGTGATGTCTCAGAGGACTGGAGAATAGTCAATGTTGTTCCTTTGTTTAAGAAGGGTAGCAAGGATAATTCAGGGAACTACAGGCCGGTGAGCCTTACGTCAGTGGTAGGGAAATTACTGGAGAGAATTCTTCGAGACAGGATCTACTCTCATTTGGAAGCAAATGGACCTATTAGCGAGAGGCAGCATGGTTTTGTGAAGGGGAGGTCGTGTCTCACTAACTTGATAGAGTTTTTCGAGGAGGTCCCAAAGGTGATTGATGCAGGTAGGGCAGTGGATGTTGTCTATATGGACTTCAGTAAGGCCTTTGACAAGGCCCCTCATGGCAGACTGGTACAAAAGGTGAAGTCACATGGGATCAGGGGTGAGCTGGCAAGATGGATACAGAACTGGCTAGATCATAGAAGGCAGAGAGTAGCAATGGAAGGGTGCTTTTCTGATTGGAGGGCTGTGACTAGTGGTGTTCCGCAGGGATCAGTGCTGGGACCTTTGCTGTTCCTAGTATATATAAATGATTTGGAGGAAAATGTAACTGGTCTGATTAGTTAGTTTGCAGACGACGCAAAGGTTGGTGGAATTGCGGATAGCGATGAGGACTGTCAGAGGATACAGCAGGATTTAGATCGTTTGGAGACTTGGGCGGAGAGATGGCAGAATGAGTTTAATCCGGACAAATGTGAGGTGATGCATTTTGGAAGGTCTAATGCAGGTAGGGAATATACAGCGAATGGTAGAACCCTCAAGAGTATTGACAGTCAGAGAGATCTAGGTGTACAGGTCCACCGGTCACTGAAAGGGGCAACACAGGTGTAGAAGGTAGTCAAGAAGGCATACAGCATGCTTGCCTTCATTGGCCGGGGCATTGAGTATAAGAATTGGCAAGTCATGTTGCAGCTGTATAGAACCTTAGTTAGGCCACACTTGGAGTATAGTGTTCAATTCTGGTCGCCACACTACCAGAAGGATGTGGAGGCTTTAGAGAGGGTGCAGAAGAGATATAACAGGATGTTGCCTGGTATGGAGGGCATTAGCTATGAGGAGAGGTTGAATAAACTCGGTTTGTTCTCACTGGAACGACGGAGGTTGAGGGGAGACCTGATAGAGGTCTATAAAATTATGAGGGGCATAGACAGAGTGGATAGTCAGAGGCTTTTCCCCAGGGTAGAGGGGTCAATTACTAGGGGGCATAGGTTTAAGGTGTGAGGGGCAAGGTTTTGAGGCGATGTACGAGGCAAGTTTTTTACACAGAGGGGAGTGGGTGCCTGGAACTCGCTGCCGGAGGAGGTGGTGGAAGCAGGGACGAAAGTGACGTTTAAGGGTTAACTTGACAAATACATGAATAGGATGGGAATAGAGGGATACGGACCCCAGAAGTGCAGAAGATTTTAGTTTAGACGGGCAGCATGGTTGGCACAGGCTTGGAGGGCCGAAGGGCCTGTTCCTGTGCTGTACTTTTCTTTGTTCTTTGTTCTTTGTGCAGAATTTTCCTCTCCGGGTCTAAACCTGTTCCAGGAGTGGAATAGTCCACCCTTCATGTCCTCTTGACGATTTCGCATAGAATCCCTACAGTGTAGAAGGAGGCCATTCGGCCCATCGAGCCTGCACCAACCCTCTGAAAGAGCACCTTACCTAGGCCCACTCCCCTGCCCTATTCCATAACCCCACCAAACCTTTGGACACAGGGACAATTTAACGCGGCCAATCCACCTAACGGATTCTTTAGACTGCGGGAGGAAACCGGAGCACCTGGAGGGAACCCACGCAGACATGGAGAGAACGTGCAGACTCCACACGAACAGTCACCCAAGGCCGGAAGTGAATCCAGTTCCCTGGTGCTGTGAGGCAGCAGTGCTAGCCATTGTGCCACCGTGCCTCTTTCCTGTTACCTTTGTATTATCAGCAAATTTCGCAACAATACAATCAGTCCTTTCATCAACGTGATTGGTGTGGGTTGTAAATCGTTGAGGCCCCAGCACTGATTCCTGCGGCATTCCACTAGTTACAGCTTGTCAACCCAAAAAAGACCCATTCATCCTGACTATCTGCTTCCTGCTAGCGATCTATGCTCTGTTTACAATGAACAGGAACAAACGTACGCCACTGGGATGAATTCATTGCACTGTATGATGTGTTGCTAGCGAGGTATACCTCGAACCGAGACACATGGACCAGGAGGGCCCTAGATTTGAGCCGCAGGCGCTGTAGAGTATATCAGTCAGGATTATTCCAATCTCAAAGTGTGCTATAATTTGCTACAAAACAGACCGAAGAGGAAAGATGTGGCCTCAGGTTCTCACTCATGATCGCCCCCTGGTGACCTCTGCAGTAAAGTGTCCATGTGTGGGCGTAAGGAAGCCCAAAAAGGACAAAAACGGAGCCGAAAGGATTGGGAGTCCTCAAAAGAAATGCAGTAAATCTGCGTGGGTTTCCTCTGGGTGCTCCGGTTTCCTCCCACAGTCCAAAGACATGCAGGTTAGGCGGATTGGCCATGATAAATTGCACTTAGTGTTCTAAACGATTAGGAGGGGTTATTAGGTTACGGGGATAGGGTGGGAGTGAGGGCTTAAGTGGGTCGGTGCAGACTCGATGGGCTGAATGGCCTCCTTCTGCACTGTATGTTCTATGTCTATCTTAAATTAGAGGGAAATATAGGTTAAGGACACATTCTCCTCGGGCAAGTATGAAATTAAATTCACCTTGATCGCCTCACGTAATGACTTAGCACTGGAATCCTTTCCATTGACTTTCAAGTGGTGCGACTGAGGTTTTTCAAATGATAAATGGAATATGTTCTGATTGAGTGGATAGATTACGTGAGATGGATAGGGATGGATGAACGAGGGGTCACCGGCATTAGTCATGAAAACATGGAGTTAGGTTAGATATCAGGAAGTATTTCTTTTCACAGGAAGTCATTGACCTTTGGAGTCAATTACCAAAATGAGTGGTCAGTATAGATTCACTGCGGCCCTCCGGGTAGGTAGCTGGGTGAGCCCGGGAGAGTGAAGGACATTTCAAGCTCTGGGAGGGAGTTGTAATTTTTCTCATGATTTAATGGGTCTTTCGTAGGATTGCGGATCCAATGTCTTCTGATGACTTGGTGTGCTTTTGGTGTGGAAATCCGCAGAGGGACAGTGGTGGAGGAGAGGGTGGCGGAGGAATTGGCAGAAATTTGACCTCTTTATCATTGGGTCACGAAAGAGTCACTCAGTTGCAAAAAGCTAATTTTATTTTGAGACCACTCCGCCCCCCTCTCCTCCCATTTAACTCCTCATCTCTTGTGAAAGTCTTTACTTCTCCCCTGCAACAAGGTTCCAGAACTAGATTCAACAGTCATGATGTGGAGATGTCGGCGTTGGACTGGGGTGAGCACAGTAAGAAGTCTTACAACACCAGGTTAAAGTCCAACAGGTTTGCTTTGAATCACTAGCTTTCGGAGCGCTGCTCCTTCCTCAGGTGAGGTCCTCGGATTCACCTGAGGAAGGAGCTGCGCTCCGAAAGCTAGTGATTCAAAACATACCTGGTGGACTTGATTCAACAGGTAATTCTTTTTTCTTTAAATTTAGAGTACCCAATTCATTTTTTCCAATTAAGGGGCAATTTTAGCGTGGCCAATTCACCTACCCTACACATAAGAACACAAGAACTAGGAGCAGGAGTAGGCCATCTGGCCCCTCGAGCCTGCTCCGCCATTCAATGAGATCATGGCTGATCTTTTGTGGACACAGCTCCACTTTCCGGCCCGAACACCATAACCCTTAATCCCTTTATTCTTCAAAAAACTAGCTATCTTTATCTTTAAAACATTTAATGAAGGAGCCTCTACTGCTTCACTGGGCAAGGAATTCCATAGATTCACAACCCTTTGGGTGAAGAAGTTCCTCCTAAACTCAGTCCTAAATCTACTTCCCCTTACTTTGAGGCTATGGCCCCTAGTTCTGCTTTCACCCGCCAGAGGAAACAACCTGCCCGCATCTATCCTATCTATTCCCTTCATAATTTTATATGTTTCTATAAGATCCCCCCTCATCCTTCTAAATTCCAACGAGTACAGTCCCAGTCTACTCAACCTCTCCTCGTAATCCAACCTCTTCAGCTCTGGGATTAATCTAGTGAATCTCCTCTGCACACCCTCCAGTGCCAGTACGTCCTTTCTCAAGTAAGGAGACCAAAACTGAACACAATACTCCAGGTGTTGCCTCACTAACACCTTATACAATTGCAGCATGACCTCCCTAGTCTTAAACTCCATCCCTCTTAGCAATGAAGGACAAAATTCCATTTGCCTTCTTAATCACCTGTTGCACCTGTAAACCAACTTTTTGCGACTCATGCACTAGCACACCCAGGTCTCTCTGCACAGCAGCATGTTTTAATATTTTATCATTTAAATAATAATCCCTTTTGCTGTTATTCCTACCAAAATGGATAACCTCACATGTGTACATCTTTGGGTTGTGGGGGAGAAACCCACGTAAACACGGGGAGAATGTACAAACTCCACACGGACAGTGACCCAGAGCCGGGATCGAACCTGGGACCTCGGTGCCGTGAGGCAGCAGGGCTAACCCACTGCGCCACCGTGCCCTCAACAGGTAATTCTTAGATAAAAACAGGAAATGCTGAAAATACCATTGGCGGCAGGACGATGCCCATTGGTGGGCTTTCATTGTCCATTTAAGGGCCTCAATTGGTGGTGAGGAGGGGAACCATAGAACCATAGAATACCTACAGTGCAGAAGGAGGCCACCCGGCCCATCGGGTCTGCACCAACCCCCTGCAAGAGGGGCACCTAGGTCCACCTCCCCACCCCCCCCCCACCCCCTGCCCACCCGATCACCATAACCCCACCTAACTTAACACATCTTTGGACTCTCTAAGGGGCAATTTAGCAAGGCCAATCCACCCAACCAGCACTTGTGTGGACTATGGGAGAAAACCGGAGCACCCGGAGGGCACCCATCTGTGAACATTCCTGTCTTGGATGTAACTGGGGCAGAGGCAGGAGGGCATTGTGGCACTATGTGCCAACCTCCTGTCTGATTAAGTATTCGGAGTGGGGGCATTAGATACTGTCAAGAGTTAACATTTCAGGCCTGTGACCTTGTTTCAAAACTGGGAAAGGATAGAGATGTAATAGGTTTAAACAAGCAAAAGGGTTTGCGGGGGAGGGGCGGGAAGAAAAACAACGAGAAAGGTTTGTGATCGGGCGGAGGGCAGGAAAGATTAAATGACAGATGTCTTCATGGTGCAAGGCCAGCGGGACTGGTAATGGGATAAGGAAAGGAACAAAAGATATGACCAGAGAAGGTGTAAGTGGCAGGACTCTGAATATGTACTGTCTGAACACAAAGGAAAGACAACGGGCTAATCTCCCATCCTCAAGGCGGACAGCAGGAGTCAGGAAAATTCCCAGCTTGGCCCACCCAGGAGGAGGTGCCAGCAAAGATGGCACTGTCATTGTGGAAGGGGCTGCAATCAGGCCAGCCAACCTGGGAAAGAGTCTGAAGGTCTGCACTCCCCACCGCTGGGGATCCCGCTGTGGTCGCCGCCAGGACCAGACAATCCTGCCTGCGGCAACGGCTGGAAAATCCCAACCCTTGAAATTGACAGCACAGATCAGAGGGCCAGGGTTGTCAATCAAGCAGTGCTTTCACTGGGGCTCAGGTGTGCCTGTACTCTAATGGATTTCTGGACTCTCAGCCGAGAAGGAACAATGAGGCCCGTGACAAGCCCACACCCTTAACAAGCACTCGGAATCCCAGGAATGGGTTTGGGAATTCTGGAATGGGGTCCCGGTCACCATTTTCACCCCTCTGGCGAGTCCCTCCCTGACTCCATGAGGAACAAGAGACAAAAACCAAATCAGTGAAGAAACATGAATCAAAATAGGGCCGAGGTTACGATCTAAAATTGTTGACCTCCACGTTGAGACTAGAAGACAGTAAAGTCTAGTTGAAAGGTGAGGTCCTGTTCCTTGAGTTTGTGCTCAGGTTCATTGGAGCACCCACACGATGAGTGTGGCAGGATGCTCAAACTTACTGTCGTCATTATCCAGCCTGCATAGTACCTGGAATGGGTGGGTTGTCTTACCAGGGAAGGTTGGACAGGCTAGGCTTGTATCCGCTGGGGTTTAGAAGAGTAAGAGGCGACTTGATTAAATTGGAAATGAACCCGGGGGTGGATGCGGAAAGGATGCTTCCCCTTGTGGAATCTGGAACTAGGGGTTGCCGTTTAAAAATAAAAGATTGCACATTTAAAACGGGGATAAAGCCAATCTTTGTCACTCAGAGGATCATGAGCCTTTGGAACTCTCTTCCTGAAAAGGCAGTGGATATTTTAAGGCAGAGATGAATAGATTCTTGGTAACCAATGAGGTGATAGGATATCGGGGACAGGCGGGATGCAGAATTAGGTTACCATCAGATCAACCATGATCCGACAAAATGGTGGAGCAGGCTCGAGGGGCTGAATGGCCTCCTCCTGTGCCTTATTCGTATGTTTGTGTGTAACACCACACACGTTCGAGTTTATTGGACAAGGATTGGGATTTTGAAACTTGTTTAATCTGCTTTCTCCCCTCACTAGCTCAGTAGAATTGAGTCCAATTTCAGTGCTCAGCACAAACCTTGAATCCTTGACCTAGTTAAATACCAGCCATGACTTCCACCTCTTAGTTAGAAGTCTGCTCGTTCACAGCCTACTCCAGACATTTGAGGCCAGAACCCAGACTAATATCCAGTGCATGACAAGGAATTTGTACAGCTTTGTGTAAATAAATTTAGAGTGCCCAATTCATTTTTTTCCAATTAAGGGGCAATTTAGCGTGGCCAATCCACCTGCCCTGCACATCTTTGGGGTGTGGGGGCGAAACCCACGCAGACACGGGGAGAATGTGCAAACTCCACACGGACAGTGACCGAGAGCCGGGATCGAACCTGGGACCTTGGCGCTATGAGGCAGCAGTGCTAACCACTGTGCCACCCCTGTAAGGGTCCTTCCAGATGATCCCTAATTTTCCCATTTCTTCATTTTGGTTGTTATCATTTTGATTATTCATTGTTGGTTATTCATGAAGACCCTGCCTTCTGAACCTTGCCCCTCGCCTGAGGTGTGGTAACCCTCAGGTTAAATCACCACCAGTCAGCTCTCCCTCCTCAAGGGGGAAGGCAGCCTATGGTCACCTGGGACTATGGTGACTTTGTTTTACCTATCATTTTGATCCATGGGGTTTAATGGACATATATCGAGCAGGGGAAATGAGGAATTCAAAAGTTTTAAAAGTGAACTCTCTGCTAGCTTTGGCAGGCAAAACTCAGACTTTGTGGCACCCAAAAGATAAGGTGGGACTCAGTTTGATTGGTTGGCTAGTGGCCAATGAATTGACCAAAAGGCCATATTTTGCCCAGTGTGGTAATCTGGCATGGCTTGGACCATATAAATTAAGAATTGGACACTTTAAATTAAACTGCAGTCAACCTCAGGCAGGCTGCTGGGAATTCAAACTTGGCCAAGTTCGAATGTACTGAAACTCAAACTGCCCGGACATGTCTGGACCTGCCCTATCAATCACCCACCCATCTAGAGATAATCCGCTCCGTTCATGGATCGATTGTTTTGAGTAAACACGGTTACAAATGAACAATGCACCAGGAAGTGGAGCCCCAAGGTTCTGCTGGGTGGCCATCAGCAACTCCATTGGATGGTGCTACTCCCACCCTGTGACCTCATTTGCTGGAGGCCGGGGAACATTTTGGAAAGGCACAAGGAGGGGTTTAAGAGTGTTTTAAGAATCAACCCCCCCCCCCCCCCCCCCCCCCCGCCCCGGACCACCCAGCAGTGAAGACTCGATGTGGAGGTGACCGTGAGCATTCGGAAGACTGACCAGAAAAGGAAGGAAGCAAGCCAGCGGGATACCTTTGCGATGACGGCCCTGAGGAGCACGGGACTCAGAGAATCGGACCCGGGCCATGGCTGAGTTCATCGGCACGGGTAGTCTAACGAATCTTGGGGTCTTTGATTAATACACTGGTCGGAGTATCTGAGATACAACACCAGTGACATGGGGGGATTGGATCGTGCCTGAGTGGAATGATCTCCAGACACTTAAGGAAAGCAGAGTTTGAATCCTGGACACTCAAGGGGCAAGGACCTGCTCTCTCTCTCTCTCTCGCACTCGCGTTCTCTCCAGAAAAGCTGCTGTATTTATGAAACTGCACAGACCTGAATGAACCTGCAGTGAAAACCTTGAACTGAATTTAAGGAAGGTGCCATAAGACAACCATTCAAGAAAAAAACTTTGATCCCTTCCATTGTTATTTTTACACCCCTCTTCTTCCCTCTGTGTTTGTCTGCCTTGTGTGTGTGCAGAGGGTGGGGTGAGTTTAAGTGGGGGGGAATTAGGAATAATTACATAATGGTTAACATGTTGCATTTGCTGCATATTTAATTATAGTTACTGTTATTACTAAATGTAATTGTGTTTAAATTTACAAACCTAGTGACTGTAATTATTGGGCAGCCAGGGCAGCACAGTGGTGCAGTGGGTTAGCACTGCTGCCTCATGGCGCCGAGGTCCCAGGCTCGATCCCGGCTCTGGGTCACTGTCCGTGTGGAGTTTGCACATTCCCCCCGTGTCTGCGTGGGTTTTGCCCCCCACAACTGAAAGATGTGCAGGGTAGGTGGATTAACCACGCTAAATTGCCCCTTAATTGGAAAAAGTTAATTGGGTACTCTAAATTTAAAAAAAAAAATTATTGGGCAGCCAAGGGCTGGGTATTTTTCTCCGAATTATTGGTTCATTCAATTGTGTTGCGGCTCCAAGGTCAAAGGCGGGGAAAGGGGCTGAAATTGACCACGCACTAGCCCAGGGTGTCGTAACAATTGCCAGAAGACATTGTGAAGTAAGTCCTCAATTAAAGTCACGATTTTCAGGAATGAAACAACAACTTTAAGTGAATTGTGAGTTCCCACAGCATCTGATATAACGCCTGTCACAATCTCAGGACATCCCGGAGCACTTTGAAGCCAGTGAACTACTTCACTGTTGCAATGCAGGAAACATGGCAGCCAATAAGCACACAGTAATGATATCCCCAATCAATGTTAAAACTGGTCGCTTTGGACATTTCTCATCCGGAAAATAAGTTGAATATTGTACCATACGTATGCATCCCTGGGAGCCCTGTCTACTCTTTCAGCTGACCATGAAAGACCCCACAACACTATTTTGAAAATGAATATGGGAGTTCTCCGCAATGTTTTGGCTGATGTTTAACCCTCCCTCAACATTAAAGCACATTATCTGGCCCACATCACATTGCTGCCTGTGGGATCTTACCTTGTGCACAATGGCCGCCGTGTTTCCTACATAACAACAGTGACTGCCCCTTCACTGTGCTTTGGGATGTCCTGAGATTGTGATGAATGCTGTATAAATGCAATTTGTTTGTTTTGTTCCTTCCTCCTGATGGCTATTGGGAGAAATTACGCTCTGAGAAAGAAAATGGACAGGAGCGTGTGGTGCCACCTCCTCCACTGAAAGATAGCGAGATCTTCTTCAGTTCTCTTCAAGGAGGCAATCTGCTGATCAGGCCAGGTTTGGGGAAGGATGCAGGAATACGCAAAGTGCCACCCTCAGCCGCAGGAGGTGGGTTCTGGAACTTGGCCCGAAAAGAAACATCTATAAATGTTCGGTGTAAGACAAAAGGCAATCAGGGTGACATTCTGCAGGATACACCTCTCCCTGAGTGCATGAGAGCTCCACAGACAGAATGTGAAAACAGTGAAATGAACTGGATCCTGTCATGATATGCAAACATAGGGCTGCACGGTGGCACAGTGGGTTAGCACTGCGGCCTCACGGCGCCGAGGTCCCAGGTTCGATCCTGGCTCTGGGTCACTGTCCGTGTGGAGTTTGCGCATTCTCCCCTTGTTTGCGTGGGTTTCGCCCCCACAACCCAAAGATGTGCAGGCTAGGTGGATTGGCCACGCTAAATTGCCCCTTAATTGGAAAAAATTAATTGGGTACACTAAATTTATTTTTTAAAAATGATATTCAAACATGCAACCAATAAACACTCAGAATAGGACACAACCAATGGGAAATCAGGACACTCAGAGGTGGCATCACCACAAGGGGGCATGACATAAACACTATAAAAGGGATGAGGTACTCACACCCTGCCTCTTTCCACAGACAGACATCTAGAGAGTTAGACAGAGTTGATCAGCAGCATCACACCCCAGCACATGGCTTAGAGCAAGCTGCTACAGTTAGACTGAGTTACTACAGTTAGATTAGCAGAGAGTCGAACTCATTTGAGAACTGTGTAATAGTTCAATAAACACGTTGAACTCATTTCAGAGTCTGGAGCACCCTTTAGTTAAGACTGCATTAAGTAGCAGCCTGTGTTATCCGAAGCAGCATAACACAACATGGTACCAGGAGTGACTGTTCAATCTATTTAGCTCAACTCAGCAAGATCCGTGACAACCAGCTACTGAATACAGGCACAATGGACAAGATTCAGGCTCCTCATCAGCTCAGGACCACCGGCAATCTTAGTGCCAACTGGCGATCATTCAAGCAGAAATTTCAACTTTACGTGGAAGCATCCGACCTCAATGGCGCGACCGATGCTCGGAAGATAGCTCTTCTACTCACCATTGCGGGTGACCATGTGATAGAGATCTTCAACTCCTTTCACTTTTCCGAAGGGCAGGAGGAGACAAAGTGACAAACCATCCTGGACAAATTCGACAGCCACTGCAAGATGGACACCAACAAAATCTTCGAGCGCTACATCTTCGAGCAGAGGTTGCAATGCGAAGACGAATCCTTCAACTGCTATGTAACTAACCTTAGATAGCGCAATCCTGCAACTTCGGTGATATCATTGACTCCATGATCAGAGACCAAATCGTTTTTGGAGTCCACTCTGATCCTCTGCGAGAGAAATTGTTGAAAATCAAGCACATGACCCTGCCAGTCGCGATTGAAACGTGTACTGTGCATGAGCACTCTAAAAATCTCTATTCACAGTACAATACAGCAGAAAGTGAAAAACAAGCTTCCCACGAGGTGGAGAGTGTTCCGGCCATCTCCCGGATACAGCACCTCCACATTGACGAAAACGGACATTTTGCGCACTCTTCCCGAATGCGATTGGGAACACGGAGCGGCCGAAAACTGCACTACGCAGGTGCAGACGTCCGAGAACCAAACCGTGCATGCGCAACGATGCACTGAGCGTCATGACGTGTGCGAACTGCGGCACCGCCCATTTTAAAAAAAACTGCCCTGCAAGAGGCAAACGCTGTTTAAATTGTGGGAAACCAAACAACTATGCAGCCCTGTGCAGATCTGCACCGTCAGTCAGGAGCCAGCGCTCCCAATTCCGACAGCGGCGCATCAGAAGTGTGCAACACTGAATACATGACTCTGATCCTGGCATCCAGATGATGGATACCTGGACAACACTTACCGAGTGGGCATTATTACGAAGTGCGCATACGCCACACCGGACACATCGCGATTCCAATCAATCCTGGCCGGGGATTCCGAAGACGAATGCCATGCAGTGATGAAGGTCAACCACTGCCCCATCCAGTTCAAACTGGACACAGGTGCTTCCGCCAACCTGATTCCGCAGGTGGACTTCAAGAGAATCAAGAATCTCTTCCAGCTGCCTACAAACTCCTGGACTACAATGGAAACACAATCAAGGAACTGGGGTCCGCCATCTGCAGGTGTCCAGCCGACACACACAAGCAAGCTTACGCTTCGAGATTGTTAAACCAGACAGGGCGTCCCTGCTAGGTGCGCACACCTGCAAGCAACTGAACCTCATTCAAAGGGTCGACACCACGACGCCGCCCCATTCGGATCTTCAGGCCAGCATCGACGACATCCTAACCCAGTACCCAGATGTATTTAGCGGGATGGACAGGCTGCCGTACGAGTACAAGATTCTACTGTGGCCTGATGCCAAGCCAATGGTCCACGCACCACGAAGTGTCCCTGCTCCACTGAGAGAGCGCCTGAAGACAGAGCTCACGAGTCTACAACAAAAAGGCATAATCTCCAAGGTCACTGAACCAACCGACTGGGTCAGCTCGATGGTGTGTGTAAAGAAGCCTTCGGGGGACCTACGCATCTGCATTGACCCCAAGGATCTCAACAAAAACGTGATGTGGGAACATTACCCCATCCCGAAGAGGGAAGAAATCACAAGTGAGATGGCACATGCGCGCTTCTTAACAAAATTGGACACATCCCAAGGATTTTGGCAAATCCAACTCGAAGAATCCACCAGAAGGCTCTGCACCTTCAACACGCTTTTTGGCAGATTCTGCTACAACCGAAAGCCATTTGGCATCATCTCGGCATCAGAGATTTACCATCCGATCGTGGAACAGATGATGGAGGGAATAGAAGGGGTTTGTGTCTACGTTAACGATATCATAATCTGGTCCACAACCCCAGAGGAACATGTGTCGCGACTCAAGAATGTTTTCCGACGCATACATGAACATGGCCTCAAGCTAAACAGGTCCAAGTGCTGTTTTGGGACATCCACTCTGAAGTTCCTGGGCGATCAGATTTCGCAACACGATGTGCGCCCGGACACAGACAAAATTAAAGCCATCGAGGCAATGAAAGTCCCCGAGGACAAGAAGGCAGTACTGTGCTTCCTGGGAATGTCAATTTCCTTGGCAAGTTCATCCCGAATTTGGCCACACACACACCACGGCCCTACGCAATCTGGTGAAAAAAATCAACCGCCTTTGAGTGGAAGGCGGAGCACCGAACAGAGTGGCTGGAGCTGAAAGCCAAGCTCACCACTGCACCCGTCCTTGCATTCTCTAACCCAGACTGAGAGACCAAGATATCCACAGATGCGAGTCAGGATGGCATTGGGGCGGTGTTGCTTCAAAGAGACGACACGTCATCCTGGGTACCAGTAGCATACGCGCACGGGCAATGACGCCCACTGAGACCAGATATGCGCAGATTGAGAAGGAGTGTTTAGGTCTTCTCACTGGCATCCTCAAATTTCATGATTATGGCTACGGCTTGCCAACATTTACTGTTGAGACGGAGCACAGGCCTCTGGTCCACATCATCCAAAAGGACCTGAACGACATGACGCCTCATTTGCAGAGAATTCTGCTCAAACTCTGGGAGTATGATTTCAATTTGGTGTACACACCTGGCAAGGAGCTCATCATCGGCGGTGCATTGTCCCGCTCCATCAACTCACCCAGTGAACCACTGGAGATCCAGCACATTGAATTGCAGGTACAACTGCGTGCAAGCAATCTCCCGGCAACAGATATGAAGATTGTTCTCATCCGAGAAGAGACGGCCAAAGACCCCCTGTTGTAGCGAGTCATCCACAACCTCAGCAATGGCTGCAGAAAGGGCAATGCCCTCAATTCTACAACGTCAAGGACGACCTGACGCTGATCGACGGCATCCTGCTCAAGCTGGACAGGATAGTCATCCTGCTACGTCTCCAGAGCACGGTGCTGCGGTAGATTCATGAGAGACACCTGACGCAGGACCTGGCAAGCTGTCTACTGGCCCGGCATCAACCAGGAGGACATCACGGACATGGTCCTGAACTGCGAAACCTGTCAGAGGTTCCAACCAGCACAAAGCAAGGAGACGCTCCAACCACATGACCTAGAGACCTCTCCGTGGTCCAAGGTTGGCATTGACCTATTCCACGCGAATGATCGCGACTATATCTTAACATCGATTACTTTTCGAACTATCCTGAGGTGCTGAAGCTGCCAGACCTCACCTCACGGACCGTCATCAACGCGTGTAAAGAGATTTCTCAAGGCCTGGCATCCCGAACACCGTCATGAGCGACAATGGCCCGTGCTTCCACAGTCGAGAATGGTCCACGTTTGCCAAGAGCTACAATTTCAGGCATATCACCTCCAGTCCGCACTATCAATAAACACGTTGAAGTCATTTCAGAGTCTGGAGCATCCTTTAGTTAAGACTGCATCAAGTAGCAGCCGGTGTTATCCGAAGCAGCTAAACACAAATGATCCCTCACGCTATCAATTTAAATTGTGGATTGACAACAGACTTTCGCCGCAGTAAAGCTGAGGTGATGTTGATCTGACAAAAGAGGAAACAAGCTAGCAGTAAAAATGAAAGAATGCGGCTTCCGGGTGCGGCGATGACCAGCTAAGTCGCACGTTTCGGCACCTCCCGTTGAAACGGACTTTTGGGCTCTTATTAGGAGCCCCAACGGCAATTTTTAACGGCCAAAATCATTGTGCGGTGAAATAGGAGGGAATCCCCCCGGATAAATATGGATAAAGGAGAGGATAGCGGCCGGATTGCAGTGGATCCACTGGAGCAGCGGCAAGGAGGGGAAGCTCGAAGCAAGATGGCGTTGGAAGGTGGCCGTTTGGTATGGGGCCCAGAGCAACAAGAGTTCCTGCGGCGCTGTGTGGAAGAGCTGAAGAAGGAGGTGTTGGCCCCGATGCTACAGGCGATTGAAGGGCTAAAGGAGGCGCAGAGGACCCAGGAGTTGGAGCTTCGGGTCTTGAAGGCAAAGGCTGCGGAGAATGAGGATGAAATACAGGGCCTGGTGGTAAAGACAGAGACGCACGAGGCACAGCACAAAAGGTGTGTGGAGAGGTTGGAAGCCCTGGAGAATAACTCGAGGAGGAAGAATTTAAGAGTCTTGGGTCTTCCCGAAGGCACAGAGGGGGCGGACGTCGGGGCATATGTGAGCACGATGCTTCACTCGCTAATGGGATCGGAGGCCCCGACGGGCCCTTTGGAGGTGGAGGGAGCTTATCGAGTTCTGGCGCGAAGACCGAAGGCAGGAGAAAATACCTCGAGCCATAGTGGTGAGGTTTCACCGCTACAATGACAGAGAGATGGTTCTAAGATGGGCGAAGAAAACTCGGAGCTGTAGGTGGGAGAACGCGGTGATCCGCGTATACCAGGATTGGAGTGCGGAGGTGGCGAGAAGGAGGGCAAGTTTCAACCGGGCCAAGGCGGTGCTCCACAAAAAGAAGGTTAAATTTGGAATGTTGCAGCCGGCGAGACTGTGGGTCACACACCAAGGGAAGCACCACTACTTTGAGACGGCAGAAGAGGCGTGGACATTCATTGTGGACGAGAAGCTGGAATAGTCTGGCGAGAGAAAAAGCTTCTGTAATAAAGTGGTGGGGTGATTATGTGGGACGAGGAAGGGGAAGGGGGGGGGGGGAATTTTTCAATGTTGTAACTTTTCTCTTTTCCCCTCGTGGGGGGGGGGGGAGTGTGGGGAACTGTGGGCGCCGGTGGGAAGGAGAAAGGAACTGCGCCATCAGGGGCGGGGCCGAGTGGGAAACGCGGGCTTTGCTCCCGCGCTATGGTAATTGTGGCGGGAACGGGGACGCAGGAAGGAGGGGGCCTCGCACAATGAGGGGCCGAGGACAAACGGGGGAAGCTGAGGTCAGCCAGAGTTTGCTGACTTCTGGGAGCAACATGGGGGGTGCAACTACGCTAGAAAGGAATCCAGCGGAGGGTGGGTGGGGGGAGTTAACTGGGTTGCTGCTGCTAAGGGGAAGGGGGAGCTGTTATGGGGCGGGGTGGTTGGGACGGGAGAGCACCGTCGGTGGGATATACGGGTATGTGGGAACCGGGTAAGGAGCTGGATTAGAAAAGGGGATGGCTAGTCGACATGGGGGGGGGGTAAAGAGCCCCCCAACCAGGTTGATCACGTGGAACGTGAGAGGGCTGAATGGGCCGATTAAAAGGGCACGGGTACTCGCACACCTAAAGAACTTAAAGGCAGATGTGGTTATGTTGCAGGATACGCACCTGAAACTGGCAGATCAGGTTAGACTACGTAAAGGATGGGTGGGGCAGGTGTTCCATTCGGGCTTAGATGCGAAGAATAGGGGGGGTGGCTATTTTAGTGGGGAAACGGGTACTGTTTGAGGCAAAGACCATAATGGCGGACAGTGGGGGTAGATACGTGATGGTGAGTGGCAGATTGCAAGGGGAGGCGGTGGTTCTGGTGAACGTATACGCCCCGAACTGGGATGATGTAAACTTCATGAAGCGTATGCTGGGGCGTATCCCGGACCTGGAGGTGGGAAAGCTGGTAATGGGGGAGACTTCAATACGGTGCTTGATCCAGGGCTGGACCGGTCTAGGTCTAAGACCGGGAGGAGGCCGGCAGCGGCCAAGGTGCTTAAGGACTTCATGGAGCAGATGGGAGGAGTAGACCCCTGGAGATTTATTAGGCCTAGGAGTAAGGAGTTTTCATTTTTCTCCCATGTTCACAAGGTGTATTCACGGATAGACTTTTTTGTCCTGGGAAGGGCACTGATTCCGAAGGTGACAGGGACGGAGTACATGACCATAGCCATTTTGGACCACGTTCCACATTGGGTAGATCTGGAGGTAGGAGAGGAAAAAGAACAGCACCCACTCTGGAGATTGGATATGGGGTTGTTGGCGGATGAGGGGGTATGTCTAAGGGCGAGGGGGTGTATCAAAATGTACCTGGAGCTTAATGATAACGGAGAGGTCCAGGTGGGAGTGGTCTGGGAGGCGCTGAAGGCGGTGGTCAGAGGGGAACTGATATCCATAAGAGCCCATAAAGGGAAGCAAGAGAGCAAAGAAACGGAGCGACTGTTGAGAGAACTTCTGAGGGTAGACAGGCAATATGCAGAGGGACTGTACAGGGAAAGACAAAGGCTACATATGGAATTTGACCTGCTGACCACGGGCAAGGCAGAAGCACAGTGGAGGAGGGCACAGGGAGTACAGTATGAGTATGGAGAGAAGGCGAGCCGGTTACTGGCCCAACAACTGAGGAAGAGGGGAGCGGCGAGGGAGATAGGTGGGATGAGGAAGGTGAGATGGAACGGGGAGCGGAGAGGGTGAACGGGGTGTTTAAGGCATTCTACGAGAGGCTGTATAAGGCTCAGCCCCCGGAAGGAAAGGAGGGAATAATGCATTTCCTAGATCGGCTGGAATTCCCGAAGGTGGAGGAGCAGGAGAGGGCGGGACTGGGAGCACGGATTGAGGTGGAGGAGGTGGTAAAGGGGATTGGGAGCATGCAGGCGGGGAAGGCCCCGGGACCGGATGGGTTCCCGGTGGAATTTTATAGGAAATACATGGACCTACTGGCCCCGCTTTTGACGAGAACCTTTAATGAGGCCAGGGAAAGGGGGAAGTTGCCCCCGACTATGTCGGAGGCGACGATATCGTTACTCTTAAAGAAGGAAAAAGACCCGCTGCAGTGCGAGTCTTACAGGCCTATTTCCCTCCTGAACGTGGATGCTAAGCTCCTGGCCAAGGTGATGGCGACGAGGATAGAGGATTGTGTCCCGGGGGTGGTCCACGAGGATCAAACTGGGTTCGTTAAGGGGAGACAGCTGAACACGAATATACGGAGGCTGCTAGGGGTGATGATGATGCCCCCGCCGGAGGGGGAGGCGGAGATAGTGGTGGCGATGGACGCTGAGAAAGCATTCGACAGAGTGGAGTGGGACTATCTGTGGGAAGTGTTGAGGAGATTTGGTTTTGGAGAGGGGTTTATTGGATGGGTACAGCTGCTATATAGGGCCCCGGTGGCAAGTGTGATCACGAACAGGCAGAGGTCCGACTACTTCCGCCTTTATAGAGGGTCGAGGCAGGGGTGTCCCCTGTCTCCGTTACTGTTTGCATTGGCAATTGAGCCCCTGGCCATAGCACTGAGGGGCTCTAGGAAGTGGAGGGGAGTACTCAGGGGAGGAGAAGAACACCGGGTATCATTGTATGCAGATGATCTATTGCTGTATGTTGCGGACCCAGTGGAGGGGATGCCTGAGATAATGTGGACACTCAGGGAGTTTGGGGAATTTTCGGGGTACAAATTGAACATGGGGAAGAGTGAGTTGTTTGTGGTACATCCGGGGGAGCAGAGCAGGGGAATAGATGATTTACCGCTGAGGAGGGTAACAAGAGATTTCCGGTACTTAGGGATCCAGATAGCCAGGAACTGGGGAACCCTACATAGGCTTAATTTAACACGCTTGGTGGAACAGATGGAGAAGGATTTTAAGAGATGGGACATGGTGCCCCTGTCACTGGTGGGCAGGGTGCAGGCGGTCAAAATGGTAGTCCTCCCGAGATTTCTTTTTGTGTTCCAGTGCCTCCCGGTGATGGTTACGAGGGCTTTTTTCAAAAAAATTGAGAAGAGTGTTATGAGCTTTGTGTGGGCTGGGAAGACCCCGAGAGTGAGGAGGGGGTTCTTGCAGCATAGCAGGGATAGGGGGGGACTGGCACTGCCGAGCTTAAGTGATTATTATTGGGCCGCCAATATCTCAATGGTGTGTAAGTGGATGGGAGAAGGGGAGGGAGTGGCGTGGAAGAGACTGGAAATGGCGTCCTGCAAAGGAACCAGCCTACAAGCACTGGCGACGGCGCCGTTGCCGTTCTCCCCGAAGAAATACACCACAAGTCCAGTGGTGGTGGCAACGCTGAAAATTTGGGGGCAGTGGAGACGGCATAGGGGAATGACGGGAGCCTCGGTGCGGTCCCTGATAAGGAATAATCATAGGTTTGTCCCGGGGAGAATAGATGGGGGATTTAGAACATGGCAGAGAGCAGGGATTGTGCAACTGAGGGATCTGTTCCGAGACGGGACGTTTGCGAGTCTGGGAGCGCTGACGGAAAAATACGGGTTGCCCCAGGGGAATGCATTTCGGCATATGCAATTGAGGGCTTTTGTGAGGTAACAGGTGAGGGAATTTCCGCAGCTCCCGACGCAGGAGATTCAAGATAGAGTGATTTCGGGGACATGGGTGGGGGATAGTAGGGTGTCAGATATATACAGGGAAATGAGAGACGAGGGGGAGATCATGGTGGATGAGCTGAAGGAAAAATGGGAAGAAGAGCTGGGGGAAGAGATCGAAGAGGGGCTGTGGGCAGATGCCCTACGCAGGGTAAACTCTTCGTCCTCGTGTGCCAGGCTTAGCCTGATACAATTTAAGGTTTTGCACAGGGCGCATATGACCGGAGCAAGGCTCAGTAAATTTTTCGGGGTAGAGGATAGGTGCGGGAGATGCGCGAGAAGCCCAGCGAACCACACCCACATGGTTTGGTCATGCTCGGCACTGCATGGGTTCTGGGTAGGGGTGGCAAATGTGCTTTCGAAGGTGGTGGGGGTCCGGGTCGAGCCAAGCTGGGGGTTGGCTATATTCGGGGTTGCAGAAGAGCCGGGAGTGCAGGAGGCGAGAGAGGCTGATGTTTTGGCCTTTGCGTCCCTAGTATCCCGGCGAAGGATATTGTTAATGTGGAAGGAAGCTAAACCCCCGGGCATGGAGGCCTGGATAAACGACATGGCAGGGTTTATAAAATTGGAACGGATAAAGTTCGCACTAAGAGGTTCGGCTCAAGGGTTCACCAGGCGGTGGCAACCGTTCATTGACTATCTCGCAGGACGATAAAGGAACTGGGAAAGTAGCAGCAACAACCCGGGGGGGGGGGGGGCTCGGGTGGGTCCTCAGGGGTGTTTTTGTATGGATATTTTTACTTGGATATGTATATTGGCTTGTTTGACTTTATTATTTGGGAGAGTTAATATTTTGTTATGGCAGTTGCCATTTAGTTTATATATTATTTATTTATTTGTTAAAAACGGTCACTATTATTTATATTGTTTTATTGTTGTAAAAGGGAAAATATTTTTGTACTGTTTTGTTTGGCCGGAAAAAAAATGTGAATAAAATATATTTTAAAAAATAATAAAAAAATGAAAGAATGCGAGCATCACTGGACAGTGTGTGCAGCAATTGAATCTACAGTTAAAAGCTTGAACTGAAAACTTATATTGAAGAGAAGGAAGCTGTGCTCTAAGATAACCACGTGAAACAAAGACTATCCCCTTTGCTTATTTTTTCCCCCTTTCTGCCCTCTGTGTTTGTCTGTCTTGCATGTGTGCAGAGGGTGATTGATGCGTATTTAAGTGTGTGGGAGGGTGGTAGGAATTGGACAATAGTTGTATTTGCTGCATATTTAATTTGAGTTGTTCCTAATAAACTTAATTGCGTTTAAATTTACAAACCTGGTTAATGTAGTTGTTGGGCAGCTAAGGGCCAAAGTCTTTGGGCGTTTTTCTAAGAATTATTTATTCATTTCAATTGTGTTGTGACTCCGGGTCAGGTAGGCCTGGAACTGAGTACGTATTAGCCCAAGGGGTTGTAACTCCCCAACGCCCCCCAAAAAATGACTGAGCGTGGGTGAATGGGAAGCACCTCGCCCAAAATAACAGGTAGAAATGTTTTGGTTGAATTCCACTATTTGTCGCATGGCCTTCAGCCTGCGTATCCCTCCCCAAACCCTCACTGCCTCTCTGCTTCCTTTAAGCCACTTCTTGGCAACTTTGCCCATCTCCTTTTGTGACTTGGGATTCAATTTCCATTTGACGATGTTCCTCGCAACGTCGTTATGCTGAAGGCGCTCGGCGAAATCCGAGTTGTGGTTGAGCTCGGACGGAAGACGTGCATCGGAACAAACTCCCCACAGGCCCTGCGGCCTGAGCTCGAGATGAATATCCGGGCCCTGGGAGCTGATCAGTGGCAACAGATCCCTGCCTCGGTAAATGGAAATTGGATTTTTGTCATGTTGCGACGCGGGTGAGTGGAGCTGGCAGTGAGATCCCAGTGGTATTGTCGGATGTCTGCTGACTGCTGTCTGTAAGACCGCCATCGCGACATTGCTGTACAAGATATGTATTATCAAGTCAATCCCCTAAAGTGAGGAGAGCTGTCAACCCATGCTTTTATTGTGCGTGGCTGTCTGCAAGGACCATTCAAAATGGCATGGATCATTTTTTTTTGGAAAGGAACTGTACAGCTTGCTGAAAGAGTCGATTTGAAATGTGTGTGTGTGTTATCACCGTACGGTTGGATGAATTCATGGAGGCCCCAGTGCAGTCTCGCATCAGCACTTCACCGAATTGTAAGAAACAAACATTTGTAAATGCCCTCAGGATGTGCCAGTCCACTTCACATCCAGTCGAATTCTTTTGAAGTGGCTCCACTGTTGTAGGGCAAGGAAATGTGCCCTCCGAGCTCCGCAAAGCGAGCTCCCACAGACAGCAAAGTGATAATGACCAGGCCACGAGGGTTAGCTCCATTGCTTTGCTTCACACAGCGATGTGGATTCTTTTATGTCCCCACCCACCCCCCACCTCTGCAAGCTGCAGTTTGATGTTTCATCCAAAACTCTGCACCTCCGACAGTGCAGCACTCCCTCCGTGCCGCTTTGGAGAGCTGGCACAATTCATGTGCTTCCTTGGACAGCGCCTTCCACCACCCGCGAGCTCAATCACCTGGGAAGACAAGAGAGGCAGATACATGGGAGCCCCAGAACCTGTAAACCTCTCTCCAAGCCGCTCCCCACCCTGACTCAGAACTGTATCGTGGTTCCTTCACTTCTGGGTCGGAAACCTGGAACTCCCTCCCTAACAGCGCTGGGGGTGTACCTACACCACATGGTTCAAGATGGCGGCTCAGGGCGGCACAGTGGTTAGCACTGCTGCCGCATGGTTCGATCCTGGCCCCGGGTGACTGTCCGTGTGGAGTTTGCACATTCTCCCCGTGTCTGCGTGGGTCTCACCCCCCACAACCCAAATGTGTGCAATGTAGGTGGATTGGCCACGCTGAATTGCCCCTTAATTGGAAAAAAAAATGAATTGGGTACTCTAACATCAGAAACACAGGGTTGCATCTGATTTGCCTTTCGCCATCTGATAGTTTTTCCTGCCCTCCTCAGTGCCAAATCAGCCAATGGAGAAGTGGATCTGATCCATGTGGATGAAAACTGCACGTTTATTTCCCCGATCTGGTCATTTTTGGGACAGTCAGCCATGTTGGAACGTTTCGCACGAGACAGGTGCTTCATCTTCTCTCTTGGAAGTTGCAAAGTGCGACACAGCCAATGAATTGATAGGGTGCTGTGTAAATTGGCAGGGGGCTGCCATCTCCATACTAGCCCATGGGATTAAGTGAGATTGCCCCTCCCCCCCTCCACCTCACCTCATTGGAGGATGGACGACCTGTCAAGGTGTAAGTCTTAGCGATCAGGAATGACAAAGCTCACAATCTTGGAAGTCACATGAACGGGCGGGGAATGGAGGGATATGGATCATCAGGACAATAGATAGTCTAAATAAGGAATCTGGATTGGCGCAGACTTGGTGGGCTGAAGGGTCTGTTCCGGTGCTGTAATGTTCTTTGTTCTTTAGGCTGTGTCCAGTCAGCTGCAGTCACAATTTGGGGACTTTATTATCACTAGTGTGAGGGGTGGAGGCGGGAAGTTGAAATTAACCAATTATTGTCCAGTACGCTACGTCAACTGAGGACAGTAATAAGCTTGTCTGTGGTGCTGCACACAGTTGAATAGCATTCTTCTGATCACAGTTGAAATTCATACCTTTAAAAATATGGTCACTTATGTGACCCAACCACTGTGATACCCCATCCATACCGTCAATATTTGCAAGGCATTACAGGATTACATTACAGGGGAAGCACAGTGGCACAGAGGTTAGCACTGCTGCCTCACAGCGCCAGGGATCCGGGTTCAATCCCAGCTTTGGATGACTGTCTGTGTGGAGTTTGCATGGACTCCCTGTGTCTGTGTGGGTTTCCTCCGGGTGCTCCAGTTTCCTCCCACAGTCCAAAGATGTGTGCAGGTTAGGTGGATTGGCCATGATCAATTGCCAGTGCCCCTTGGTGTCCAAACGGTTGGGTGGGGTTACTGGGTTACGGAGATAGGTTGGGTGCGTGGGCCTAGATAGGATGCTCTTTCAGAGCGTCTGTGTCGACTTGATGGGCTGAATGGTTTTCTTCTGCACCGTCGGGCTTCTATGAAAACAGAGGGAAATTAAATGCATTGGGAAAATCCACTCACTGGGTACACACTCAGAATATGCACACGTCAATGATCAGAGTGACTGTCGAACTATTAACACAACTTCAAAATGTTAGCAGTAGAAAAAGATAGAAAGGCAGTCACTTCATGTTCTTTTTGGATTTGGCAATTTTACAGACACCTTTAAGTTGCAAACCTCTCTGAACCGAATGGTATTTAAGCCCCGATTGGCCAAAATCCCCCTTAAAGGGACAATTCTCAACCTTTAAGGCCGGACCTTAACAGCAGAATAAACCACTGTAATCAAGTCCGTTCCATTATAAACTTACCAACCTTACAGTGAGCCAGAGACCCAGCAAAGTGCTCCGATAAGTGTCCCCAAAGTCAGCTTGGAGTTCTGACCAGTGATCGAGCAAGGCTGCGCTTGTCAGCTAATGAATACAGCGAAGAAACCTTTGCTTGTTATAGCGCGCTGCCCGAGACACTTACACAATACAGGAATGTTGCTTCACTTCGGAAACACTCGTCATTACATAATTATATTTGACAAGTTTTAGGAGGGCAAGCAGCAGGTTTCACCCGAGTAATTTTTAGCCAATTGCCTTCACTGGGCAATTTATTTTCGCCAAAAGACCTTTCATTTACTTCAACTCAGTCATTTTGCTTTATTTGCCAGGGGGGGGGGGGGGGCTGAGGTTAAATCTACCGTAACAATATCATTATTAAATTGGCAACTGCACCCAAATTTGACTAACAGAAGGACAAAGCGGAACAGGTTGCTGCGAAAAGATTTCTTGTACATCGACGCTCCGAATCACAAGCTCCACATGAAGTTCCAAACAAGAGGCAGTCATAAATCTGGAACTCCGTCAACCAGTAAATTGTAACGGATAGAATATGGTGCAGCAGTGAGGCAGATACTGAGTATTCTGCGCGAAGGCTCCTCCCTCCTACACCAAATGCCAAATGTTCCCTGAGTTTTAATTAAATCTTGCTGTTGACATTTTGTTATCTGCTGTTTGTGGTTACTTTCTATGTAGCCTGTGGTGACTGTGTAAACCCAGCCTCGCTGACAAGGTGCTGAATGCAATCTGCAAGCATGTAATTAAAAATACAAGGGGATAATGAAAAATCCATGTAAACAGGCTATTGCTTCCAATTGTTCTTATAGTTTGAAGGCTATGGACCACGAAATGTCAGGAATGACCGCTGTATTCCTTGTAACAAGATAACATTGCTATTCAAAGAATGAAGACCACTCTCATTATTTCCTCTAAGTATTGTAGCTGTGAACTCTAATAATTCTATAAAGCACAAGCCAGGTCTGCATCCCAATAAAATAAAAACTAAAGAGGGCAGCACGGAGGCGCAGTGGTTAGCACTGCTGCCTCACGGCACTGAGGAACTGGGTTCGATCCCGGCCCCGGGTCTCTGTCCGTGTGGAGTTTGCACATTCTCCCCGTGTCTGCGTGGGTTTCGCCCCCCACAACCCAAAGGTGTGCAGGGCAGGTGGATTGGCCACGCTAAATTGCCCCATAATTGGAAAAGACAATTGGGTACTCTAACTTCTAAAAAAAATAAATAAATAAAATAAATAAAAACAAAAGGGCGACATTGTCACGTTTGTTGTCACGAGCGGGGTTGCCTTTCGATCGATGTTTCCCGGGGGCCTTGGCTGGGTTGTATTCTCATGTCTGTTTTCAAATCCCGCCATTGTTCTCCCCCTGCCCCTGCAAAATCCTCCAACCCCAACAGCCCTCCGATATCTGCATTCATCTCATTCCGGCCTCTTGTGCATCCCTGATTTTCATCACTCCGCTATCGGTGGGTGGCAGCATCTTCAGTGGTCCAGGCCCCAATCTCTGAAATGCCCTTCCTTCCCCTCTCCATCCTCTGTTATAACCTGCCCGGATCGTATTGGCTGGGGATAATTGGTTACCCCACGAGCTCCCTCAATGAGAGGAGGGGACGGGGCAATCGCTAGCAGTACAGCTGTATAAGTAGAGCTGGCCAGAGTGGTACCAGCTAGAGAGAGAACCAGTAGTGTACATATTGTTGTAAATAAAGTTACTTTCTGTTTGACACTACAAACCTATGCTGGATCCTTGGTGGCTCTCACAAAACCCTCCTCCTTTCAAATACTCCTTCTGGTGAAAATAAATCTCTTTGACATAATATCTCTTTATGTGGTTCAGTGTCATATAATGCTCCTAGAAATTACCTTGGGATATTTTATTACATTAAATTGGTACTAAGTAAATATACGTTGCTCGTTAGAAAGTTCTGATTTATTTTCCTTCGCATGCAACATACTCTGAATTTTGGATGGTGGGACACAGTGGTTGGACTATATGATTCAAACAACTGCTCCACTGGAAACACACATGTGGAGAACATGCTTACCCTTCTGCTCGTAAAAACCTTGAACTCAGGATTGAGTAACTGGGCCCCTTCCCAAACATCCAGGGCATGTGAATCATCTTGGAGTCCCCACAGGAATATCAGGAAATGGGTGTTTGCCTGGCCCATCATTCCCTTACAAAAAAAATCCCATTCGCTCAAATTCACTGCTATGTTCACTGAGCCTGAGGAGCTATTGGTGTCTCTGGCAGGCACAGAAGAGGGCAAGAATTTCCTTGCGTTCTGGGACATGCTCACCCTGCACCTACGGAGGTTTCAGGAGAATAGTAAGTGGGTAACCATCTGATGGGATGCAAAGTGGCAAGTGGCACAGGGACCCTTTGGGAGGGTAGCACTCTCAAAACGACTGAATACAATGAGAGTAATGACACCTTGGAGGAGTGTAACTTAGAGAAAACCTGTGGGGCAAATGATTGCACAGGAGGACACAGAAATATTTTGTGACTGGAAGTTAGGTCTTCATGCATTGTGTCACGGACTGTACGCAAATGGGAGCTTCTGGAACTGTTTTTTATTTGATTAAAATAGAGACCAAAGAACTGTTAAAATGGTTGCGATGGGTCAGGTGACCATTGTTTATTCAACACCGTCTATTAAGCTTCCAGAAAGTTCCAAATTGAATAACCATTGGTGGCTGCCTCCCAATAGAATGGACATGCCAAGACAAATGTTAAGTTTGGAATTCACACCCGCCATTGTTTAAAACTTACTCAAAACACCGAGTCAATGGACTCCGAGACTCTATGTCTTGACGTATACTGTCCAAGAAAGGTAAGCTGGCTTGGTCAGCTATCTATCACTTAAGTGTGAAAGATCACCATCTATCTTCTATGCGCATCAATTAGCTGTAATCTGTAAAAGTGAACTATCTTTATCTGCATCAGTGTCTTTGTGCTGCGTGAGGCCGAGGGTGTGACATTGCATTAATTTGAGTTAAGTATGTGAGAATAAATAACCTTATTCATTTTAAACTCACAAAAGCTTTCTGCTGAATTATTTAATTGGAATACCTACTCTAAGGGTAAGAGGAGACACATTGACACATCCCCTTCCATACAGAGCAGACTGATTATGGTCAGTGAGAGACCAAACACATCCTGTCCATGTTCTGTCCTGACCACAGGAGGAGACTGGATGACCTTTTGCTCAGGCCATCACTCTTCAATGACCCGCTGTTTTTGCGTGTGAAAAGCCACGCAAAATAGTTCAAGAATCTACTTTGTAAAACAGACATCGGAACAGTGGAACTCTGAAAGGTAAGATGTTGCAAATGTGAACGGAAGTGAACAAATATCAAACACAATGGCCGAACTTTTCAGGCCATTGGCGACGGCGGGATCTTCCAGCCCTGCCAAGACAAACCCCCCCCCCCCATGGGTCCCCTGGCGGTGTAGGCTGCAAACCGTGGGAAAACCCTTTAACAGCGATGGGACTGAAAGGCCCCACCACTGGCCAATGACAGGCCCTGTCTGTTGCTGTAAAACACGCCACGGGAGATGTGGGGAGGGGAGGAGGGGATGGAAAGTTCCAGCCATTATCAATAAGTGGATTGCCAACATTCCTTGTAAAGGCCTAGAAGGTTGGTCACACAGCTGCCGCTTAGTAAGCACGCAATGCCTAATCTTCTAATATAACAGGCAAGGCAGTACCCGCTCACTGTGAACTGGATATGGGCCACTCGCCAGGGGACACTGTTCAAATCGGAGAGGCGGAGATTTTACTTTCTTTCAGAGGTTCTGTGTAATCTTCTTACCCAAAAAGCAATGGAATCTGGGTCACTGAATCTATTCGAGGCAGAGGTAGATAGATTCTTGACAGATGAGGGAGTCCAGGGTTATGGAAGGGTCGACAGGAGTGTGGAGTTGAGGCCACAAAGGGATCTGCCACTGTCCTATTGAATGGTGGAGCAGATTCAAAGGGCCAAATGGCCTCTTCTTGCGCCAAAGTCGTATATTCCGATGCCATGTTGACCTGGGTCGAAGCCTTAGCGTCTGGACTCTAGTAACAGCGCAACACAGTGTGCAGAGAATCAGCAGAGATACTTGACGAGCACTTCGGTGCCCAGTGTGGAAACGAGAAGGACAGTACAAAGCAGGTTAAATTCTGAACAGATTGTTAAAAACAAGACGGGAGATGTTACAACAATGAAGAGGAAATGATTTGGGAAAGGAGTAAAGTCTCAGGAGGACAAGTGGCCAGGGTCAGATGGGATGAACGTGAGGAGAGGATTTGCAAATGGAGTTGGAATGTCCTTGGTCGGCCCGTTTGATGTACATCATTATCGATCCCCTCGGGAAAGCTCCTTTACATTATTTCACACCTTGAACATAACCGAGAAAAGATTGAAAAAATAAATAAACGTTTTTGTTCAAATGTTTCTGCGTGACAACAACAACCAACTGTTGTCGGAGTCCAATCAGTAAAGCACTGTAAATCAACCTTCAAGTGAAACTCTCAAGAAGACAGGGGAAATGGCTTTGAGCTTGTCCTTGAGAATGTGAGAGGATTTCACATTATCTGATACAACAGTTTAATTAGCTGGACATGGGAAGAAGGTACTTTTTTGGCTTAATAAAGGAATGGAATAATCAAACACAGGAGATCATCCATTATGTGCTAAATGGATTTGTTCTGTACCTATGGTCTACATTGGGCAGCATGGTAACATAGTGATTAGCACTGTTGCTTCACAGCTCCAGGGTCCCAGGTTCGATTCCGGCTTGGGTCACTGTCTGTGCGGAGTCTGCACGTTCTCCCCGCGTCTGCGTGGGTTTCCTCCGGGTCCTCCGGTTTCCTCCCACAGTCCAAAGATGTGCGGAATAGGTGGATTGGCCGTGCTAAATTGCCCTTAGTGCCCAAAAAGGTTAAGTGGGCTTACGGGGATAGGGTGGAGGTGTGGACTTGGTAGGGTGCGCTTTCCAAGGGCTGGTGCTGACTCGATGGGCTGAATGGCCTCCTCCAGCACTGTAAATTCTATGATTCTATGATTACTATGGACAAAGCAAATCACATGTTGAACATCACATTAGTATATGGAAAGGCTGATTAATATCATCAGGAAATGTGCATCGGTTACGCTGTAAAATCCGAATAAGAAATTCGATCCAATGACAAGCTTTAGGATTTGGCCATTTCACAGAATTACCAAGACACTGGAAATTGGGCAACTGTTTCTTTCCTTTCAAGATTTATTTTCAAAAATCACAATTTTCCTTGTAGGGGTCTGGCATTTTCTGAACTTTTGGGATTTTCCACGTTGACAGGGTCTGACTAAACGAACGATGAATGAATATTCAACTTGGACTCGCACACCCTCATCTCCAAAGGATCCTAACATTGAACGTCGATATATCAATATTGAAAGAGGGCCTTACATTGTCCAACAGGAATTAGGCTAACCCAAGTTGAGCAAATGTCTCCCCCCAATGAAATAGTGGGAAGGCAGAAGCCATTGTTTTCATTGCTGTTCCAAACGCCATTCACAAGCCACCAACTCCATCCCCTCTCCCTGGCAACAGTCGAGGATTAAGCCGGTCTGTTTGCAAACCAGGGCTGCGATTTTGTGCTCCAGATCGCATTGGCCTCGCGTGACAGGAGCGCAAAATCTCGCCAGAGGCCCCAGCCGTGTTACACGTCAACAGGAAGTCCCATCGCGACTGCCCCCCACCCTTGCCCGCGGCGAGGGCAAATGCCAGGGGCGGTGGTGCATTGGGGGCCGAGATGCGACCTTTAAAAAGGGCACCCCAATCTTTAAAAAACAAATCTGCGTGCCATTGCGGGCCCCGTCCCTTGGATATGGCGAGCGCTGCAGATCTCGCCCGCTGTGACACTCTGCAAAAACTGGAAACATTCCATTTGTGTCTCAGATTCCAAGATGAGCTTTCAACTTCATGGGCGAGATTCTCCGACCCCCCCCCCCCCCCCCCGGGCCGGAGAATCGGCGGGGGCTGGCGTGAATCCCGCCCCCGCCGGTTGCCGAATTCTCCGGCACCGGAGATTCGGCGGGGGCGGGAATCGCGTCGCGCCGGCTGGCGGGCCCCCCCCCCCGGCGATTCTCCGGGCCGGATGGGCCGAAGTCCCGCTGCAAGAATGCCTGTCCCGCCGGTGTGGATTAAACCACCCCTCTTACCGGAGGGACAAGGCGGCGCGGGCAGGTTCCGGGGTCCTGGGGGAGGGCGCAGAGCGATCTGGCCCCGGGTGGGTGCCCCCACGGTGGCCTGGCCCGCGATCGGGGCCCACCGATCCGCTGGCGGGCCTGTGCTGTGGGGGCACTCTTTTCCTTCCGCCTTCGCCACAGTCTCCACCATGGCGGAGGCGGAAGAGACTCCCTCCACTGCGCATGCGTGGGGATGCCGTGAGCGGCCGCTGACGCTCCCGCGCATGCGCCGCCCGGCAATGTCATTTCCGCGCCAGTTGGCGGGGCACCAAAGGCCTTTCCCGCCAGCTGGCAGGGCGGAAATCAGTCCGCCGTGGGCCTAGCCCCTCAAGGTTAGGGCTCAGCCGGTCAAGATGTGGAGGATTCCGCACCTATGGGGTGGCGCGATGCCGGACTGATTTGCGCCGTTTTTGGCGCCGGTCGGCGGACATCGCGCCGATTACGGAGAATTTTGCTCCATATCCGTAACATTTTATTCGTTCGGGGGATGTGGGCATCGCTGGGCAGGATCAGCATTTATTGCCCATCCCTAATTGCCCTTGAACTGAGAGCTTTGCGAGGCCCATTTCAGAGAGCAGTTAATAGTCACATCACTGTGGGTCACATGTAGGCCAGACCAGGTAAGAATGGCAGATTTCCTCCCCTAAAGGACATTAGTGAACAAGACTTTGCGACAATTTGTTTGGGTGGGATTCTCCGACGCCCTGCCAGGTTGGAGAATCCCCGGGGGGCGGCGCGAATCCCGCCTCGCTGCTCCGACGCCGTATTCTCCAGCGCTGGTCTGCGGGCGGGGGTAGTGTTTACGCTGTCACCCCCGGGGCTCCCTGGCCGATTCCTGTCACCCCCGGGGCTCCCTGGCCGATTCCTGTCACCCCCGGGGCTCCCTGACCGATTCCTGTCACCCCCGGGGCTCCCTGACCGATTCCTGTCACCCCCGGGGCTCCCTGACCGATTCCTGTCACCCCCGGGGCTCCCTGACCGATTCCTGTCACCCCCGGGGCTCCCTGACCGATTCCTGTCACCCCCGGGGCTCCCTGACCGATTCCTGTCACCCCCGGGGCTCCCTGGCCGATTCCTGTCACCCCCGGGGCTCCCTGACCGATTCCTGTCACCCCCGGGGCTCCCCGACCGATTCCTTTCACCCCCGGGGCTCCCTGACCGATTCCTGTCACCCCCGGGGCTCCCTGACCGATTCCTGTCACCCCCGGGGCTCCCGGGCCTACACTGGCTCCCGGTTAAGCAGCACCTTGATTTTAAAATTCTCCTCCATGGTCTTGCACCCTCCTCACCTCTGTAATCGTCTCCAGATCCATAACCCTGCAATGTACCAGCGCTCCCCTAACAACCACCTCTCGTCCACTCCCAGTTATAGTCGCTCCACCATTGTCAGGCCCGCAGTTACCTGGACCACAAGCTCTGGAATTCCCTCCCTACACCTCGCTACCTCGCCACCTCGCCACCTCACCACTCACTACCTCGCTACCTCGCCACCTCACTACCTCGCCACCTCGCCACCTCGCCACCTCGCCACCTCACCACTCACTACCTCGCCACCTCGCTACCTCGCTACCTCACCACCTCACTACCTCGCCACCTCGCCACCTCGCCACCTCACCACCTCACCACCTCGCCACTCACTACCTCGCCACCTCGCCACCTCGCCACCTCGCCACCTCACCACCTCACCACCTCACCACTCACTACCTCGCCACCTCACCACCTCACCACCTCGCCACTCACTACCTCGCCACCTCGCTACCTCACTACCTCACTACCTCGCCACCTCACCACCTCGCCACCTCACCACTCACTACCTCGCCACCTCGCCACCTCGCCACCTCACCACTCACTACCTCGCCACCTTGCTACCTCACTACCTCACTACCTCGCCACCTCGCCACCTCGCCACCTCACCACCTCGCCACCTCACTACCTCGCCACCTCGCCACCTCGCCACCTCACCACCTCGCCACCTCACCACTCACTACCTCACCACCTCACTACCTCACCACTCACTACCTCACCACCTCACCACTCATTACCTTGCTACCTCACCACCTCACTACCTCACCACTCACTACCTTGCTACCTCACCACCTCACCACTCACTACCTCGCTACCTCACCACTCACTACCTCACCACCTCACCACTCACTACCTCGCTACCTCACCACTCACTACCTCACCACCTCACTACCTCACCACCTCACTACCTCGCTACCTCTCTACCTCGCTACCTCACCACTCACTACCTCACCACTCACTACCTCACTACCTCACCACCTCACTACCTCACTACCTTGCTACCTCACCACCTCGCTACCTCACTACCTCACTACCTCACCATCTCTCTACCTCACTATCTCACTACCTGGCTACCTCATTACCTGGCTACCTCACCACCTCACTACCTCACCACCTCACTACCTCGCTACCTCACCACCTCACTACGTCGCTACCTCACCACCTCACCACATCACTACCACACCACATCACTACCACACCACCACACCATCTCTCTAACTCACTATCTCACTACCTGGCTACCTCACCACCTCGCTACCTCGCCACCTCGCCACCTCGCCACCTCGCTACCTCACCACTCACTACCTCGCTACCTCACCATGTTACTAGATTTCATAGATTTCATAGAATTTACAGTGCAGAAGGAGGCCATTCGGCCCATCGAGTCTGCACTGGCTCTTGGAAAGAGCACCCTACGCAAGCCCACACCACCCTATCCCCATAACCCAGTAACCCCACTCAACCAACACCCCACTCAACCAACACTAAGGGCAATTTTGGACACTAAGGGCAATTTAGCATGGCCAATCCACCTAACCTGCACATCTTTGGACTGTGGGAGGAAACCGGAGCACCCGGAGGAAACCCACGCACACACGGGGAGGATGTGCAGACTCAGCACAGACAGTGACCCAAGCTGGAATCGAACCTGGGACCCTGGAGCTGTGAAGCAATTGCGCTAATCACTATCCTACCTCACCACCTCACTACCTCGCTACCTCACCACTCACTACCTCGCTACCTCGCCACCTCACCACCTCACTACCTCACTACTTCGCTACATCACCACCTCACTACCTCGCTACCTCGCTACCTCACCACTCACTACTTCGCTACCTCACCACCTCACCACCTCGCTACCTCACTAACTCACTACCTCACCACCTCACTACCTCGCGACCTCACTAACTCGCTACCTCACTACTCACTACCTCGCTACCTCACCATGTTACTACTTCACTACCTCATCACCTCACTACCTCGCTACCTCGCTACCTCGCTACCTCACTACCTCACTACCTCGCTACCTTGCTACCTCGCTACCTCACTACCTCGCTACCTTGCTACCTCACCACCTCACTACCACACCACTCACTACCTCGCTACTTCACCACCTCACTACCTCGCTACCTTGCTACCTCGCTACCTCACTACCTCGCTACCTCACCACCTCACTACCACACCACTCACTACCTCGCTACTTCACCACCTCACTACCTCACCACTCAGTACCTCACTACCTCACTACCTCGCTACCTCACCACCTCACTACCTCATTACCTCACTATCTCACTACCTCGTTACTGTACTACTTCACTATCTCACTACCTCGCTACCTCACTATCTCACTACCTCGCTACCTCATCACCTCGCTACCTCACCACCTCACCACCTCACTACCTCACTACCTCGCTATCTCACTACCTGCTACCTCACTACCTCACTACCTCGCTACCTCACTACCTCTCCACTTCTCTAGATCACTACCTCACCACTCACTACCTCACCACCTCACTACCTCACCACCTCACCACCTCGCCACCTTGCTACCTCACTACCTCATTACCTCGATGCCTCGCTACCTCGCTTTCTGCTTTTAAGGCACTCCTGAAAATCGCTCTCTTTGGCCGAGCTTTTAGTCACTTCACCTTATTTCCTCCCGCGTGTTTCAGTGTTACGCTTTGTTCCTACGAAGCGCCTTGGGACGTGTTATGAGGTTAAAGGTGCTAGATTAATGTAAGTTATTGTTGTTAGAGGCAGCGACAATGTCAACGCAAAGTGGAGCAAACTGGTATTTAAAGAGGAAGGAACCTACATTCACATAACAGTTTTAAACTGTTATCTAAACACTTCAAAGCCAATAGATTAGTTTTGATGTAAAACCACTGTAGTTTTGTGGGAAAACACAATGGTCAATGTATACACAGCAAGCTCGCATAAAAGGTAGCAAATGATCAGCTAATCTGTTGGTTGAGGGATAAATGATTTCTGGAACAGCAGGAAAGCTCGCTGCTCTTCCCCGCATAGCCCGTGGGCTCCAAGCTCTCGCTGAACACGGGTACACACCTCAGTTTAACACCCCATCCATAAGACCTCCCCACTATAGTGTTACAACCACCAGAGTGTTCAGGATAATGTTATACTCAGCATAACGTTCGGTTCGCTGTAATGATGTACACACTATCATGCTCCTCGCAGTGCAGTGTTCTCTAATACGCCACACATCAGGTCAAACTCACTGATTGCAAAGTCCCACTGGGGAGCTTCCCCCTGACTGGAGGGCAGGTCAGAGGATTGATGCTACATTGTTGTAGCCTGGTCTCTGCTCTTTACTGAGATTCCCTGTTGGGCGTGCGAGATTGATGAATTTACCACACTGTTTACAGCAAATAGAGCCTCTCCAGAAGCAACCATCGACGCGGTGTTGCAGGGACAGCCCTGCTTAACAGTGCGGGAGGCTCCAGCTTCCACATTATAACCGCCCAGCTTCTAAGCACGCGTTTCTTCCAAAGCTGTCAGTACCCAGGCCAGAACCCTCATTGCCGGAGAGCCGGGGACACTGTCACCTTCCAGCAGGGGGCACCGGATAGCATCGAGGAACAGGGTTCCTGGCGGGTGGCTCCCTTCACCCTGACGAGTGTTCCCAACACTCCACCCCCCCCCCCCCCCCCCCCCACCCCAGATTCCAGCCTCTGGTGATTAAAGTCCAATCCCCAGGACACCCTGCCAGCAAAGCAGGGAAATCAGAGCGGCGTTAAGGACAGGGGGCGGAATGTCCCCTGCAATTGTCAGGGTGCCACGGCGGGCGGGAAAGGAGGAGTTGAGTCGGGGGCATCAGTGGCAGTTTTCTCCACTGTAGGCACTGCCCCCTGGAACTATCCCTGGAGGGGGTGGGGAGGGGGAGGAATTCAGCTGGAAGAGCCTGCTAACGATATGTAAATATATTATAATGATGCAAATCCCCCCTCCTCCCCCCCGTGGTATTTAAAAAAAATTATTTGAACACTTTTGTTGATTAGTTATGAGAATATTAGATATGGGTACTAAGGGCTCAGTGGCTGCCAGTGAAGGGTCACCAATTGGCTGATGGAGAGTCCATTTGCTTGCTCAGAGGTCTGTCAGCTGGTGCACCCAAGTCAGGTCATGCAGGGCAGGCAATGGCAGGACGTGGTGGAGCGGCGGTTGACAGTCGGGGGCACGCCATGGCATCATAACGACCAGAATCTAAGCACTGTGCCATGGGAACAGCTTTTACTTGTCCAGCTTATCTAAACCTGTGCAACATTGTGAAAGCTCTCCTCAATCTCCTCAGTTCGATGGAGTGCCAGCCCGTCTCCTCCAACCTAACCTTGCAGCTCAAATCCCTCAACCCTGAAACCAGGCAGCACGGTGGCGCAGTGGTTAGCACTGCTGCCTCAAAGCACCGAGGCCCCGGACCCGGGTCACTGTCTATGTGGAGTTTGCACGTCCTCCCCGTATCTGCGTGGGTTTCCTCCGGGAGCTCTGGTTTCCTCCCACAGTCCAAGGATGTGCAGGTTAGGTGGATTGGCCATGATAAATGGCCCCCTAGTGTCCAGGGATGCGCAGGTTAGGTTATGGGTCTAGGGGGGAGTGAGATGGGTAGAGTGCTCGTTCGAAGAGTTGGCGCAGGCTCAATTGGCCGAATGACCTCCTTCTGCATTGTAGGGATTCTATGATCATAACTGGACGCAATCCTCTAGCTGTAGCCAACTGGGCCTTTACAAAAATGATGGAACAACAGTAACATATTCCACCAGAGTTGGCAATGCCAACCCTTGGCCCAGTGCTCAAAGACTAATGATTTTTTTTGGAATGGACATGGACATCACTGGCAGGGTCATCATTTGTTGTCCATCCCTAATTGCCCTTGAACTGAGGGGCTCGTTGGGCCATTTCAGAGGGGCACTTCATAGTCAATCACGTTGCTGTGGGCCTGGAGTCACATGTAGGCCAGACCAGGTGAGGACGGCAGATTACTGTGCGTAAAAAAAACAACATTAGTGAACCAGATGTAATTTTTACATCCATGATGGTTGTTATGGTCACCAGCACTGAGACTAGCTTTCAATTCCAGATTTTTTTGAATTGAATTTTAAACTCCACCAGCTGCTGTGGCGGGGTTTGAACGTCGTGGCCCCAGAGAATTAGCCTGGGCCTCTGGATTACTCACCCAGTGACATTAACACTTTATCACCATCTCCCCATAATTGTGACAATCCTAGCTGCGATCAGCCAGCTTGGCACTATCTAGAAGCTAAACCTAGATCTTCTGATCTCAACATGGACAAATGAGCTGAACGCCAGAGGCCATGGGAGAGTGACTGCCCTTGACATCAAGGCCGCAATTGGCCGAGTATAACATCAAGGAACCCCAGCAAAACTGGAAATCGGGGGGGGGGGGGGGGGGGGGGGAACCCTCCGCTGGTTGGAGCCGTACCTGGCACAAAGGAGGATGTTTGTAATCGTTGGAAGTCCATCAACTCAGTGCCAGGACATCACTGGAGGAATTCCTCAGGGTAGTGTCCTAGGCCCAACCACCTTCAGTTGCTTCATCAATGACCTTCCCTTCATCACAAGGTCAGAAGTGGGAATGTTTACTCATGATTAGGGCAATTAGGGATGGGTAATAAATGCTGACCTTGTCAACGAAGCCCACATAACCTTGAACGAATAAAATAAATTGCCCAATGTTCAGCACCATTTGCGAGTCCCCAGATAATGAAGCAGTCCATGTCCAAATGCAGCAAGATGGACAATATTCCGGCTCGGGCTGACAAGTGGCAAGGAACATTCTCGCCACGCAAATGTCAGGCAATGACCATACGGAACAAGACAGAATTCAACCATCTTGGGTGGCACGGTGGCGCAGTGGTTGGCGCTGCTGCTTCATGGCGCCGAGGACCCGGGTTCGATCCCGGCCTCGGGCCACTGTCCGTGTGGAGTTTGCACATTCTCCTCGTGTCTGCGTGGGTCTCACCCCCACAACCCAAAGATGTGCAGGGTGGGTGGACTGGCCACGCTAAATTGCCCCTTAAATGAGAAAAAAGAAATTGGGTACTCTAAATTTATAAAACAAAAATAAATCAGGCGAGAGATTGCTGCGCGTGCCACTAATGCCTTATTTCCACACAAGAATAAGTCACTTATTTATTTTATTCAAATTCCCATTCCCTCTATATTCTCCTCGTTCATCCGAGGCAACCTTTGCCTTCCTAGACCTCCTCGAAGGCTCTCTTCAACCACCCCGTTGTAAAAAAGTGACTAGTGGGCCGAAAAGTGATTTGCTTCGAGCTGTGTAGAGGTGGGTGACCTCTGCTCAACCTTTCCCTAAAGTTTTCACAGCGATTTCCCAATCCAGCAGCACGGGGCAATCAAAGCCCTGTTTCTACTGTTGTGCCTCTGTCAGTGGATGTCAATAATATTTCGCAATGAGTTCTACACTGCCTGGTGCAGACCTGCCATCACCATCTCACGCACGTGAATGAATAACGCCGATATTCATTATCTATTTCCATGTATCAATGTTAAGAAAGTTCAAAATTCAGGCAGCCTAAAATCGGAGCAGTTACCCCTCTTTAATACCACATTGCAGCAAAATGCTGATTGCCTGGTTAGACAGTGCACACACACACCCTGCCTTAGCACTTATCCAGTGCTCAAACCTTTCATCATATTTTTATATCCAACGCTATTGAACTGAAATAAATATGCCGTATTCATTGGCCCTGTGTGTCAATGTGTGTGATTTTACAAATAGTCAGACCCTGAGAGTAGATCCAAGGCATTTTCCTTTCATTCCCAACAATTTTGCCCTTTGAATAGATGTTTTTTTGATATAAACTCACATGGAATGTACTTTAATCCTTTCAAGGAAATTTATAGGAGCAGCAAAACCATTTCTGTCATCCCATAGCCCTGTCACAAGCTTCATAGAATCATAGAAGCTACAGTGCAGAAGGAGGCCATTCGGCCCATCGAGTCTGCACCGGCCCCTGGAAAGAGCACCCTCACTAAGTCGACACCTCCACCCTATCCCCATAACCCAGTAACCCCACCCCTTTTCGGATACAAAGGGGCAATTTAGCACGGCCAATCCACCTAACCCGCACATCTTTGGACTGCGGGAGGAAACCGGAGCAGCCGGAGGAAACCCACACACACACGGGGAGGATGTGCAGACTCCGCACAGACAGTCACCCGAGGCCAGAATTGAACCTGGGACCCTGGAGCTGTGAAGCAACTGTGCTAACCACTGTGCTGCCCTGCCGCCCATAGGTTTGTGCGTCACGAGAAAATCTAAGAGCAGGAAAGGGTGGAAATATTCAGCAAGCCAGGCAGGCTCAGGGAGAACAGAATGAGCAACCAGAATCTTCCGTTCTGGGGTGGCGGTTCAGTGGCTGGCGCAGTGATTTCTGCTGGGGGGGGGGGGGGGGGGGGGACGGGGACGGGGGGGGGGGGACGGTTGACCATGTTCGATCCCGTGTGGCTCACCTCATTACATACGCATCCACGATTCCCTCGCAGATTGTCACAGCTGGGGCAGGCAGGAAGCCGCCATCTCTGCTGTTACCTCGTGGGGCCAAAGGCCCTGGTGCCACATTTAAAGGGCCTGAAATAGGGGCAGCATGGCGACACAGTGGCTAGCACTGCTGCCTCACAGCGCCACGGTCCCGGCTTCGATTCCCGCCTCGGATCACGGTCTGTGCGGAGTCTGCACGTTCTCCCCGTGTCTGCGTGGGTTTCCTCCGGGTGCTCCGGTTTCCTCCCACACTCCCAAAGTTGCGCAGGTTAGGTGGGTTGGCCGCGCTAAATGTTGCCCCTTCGTGTCCAAAAGATGAGGTGGAGTGACTGGATTACAGGGATAAAGTGGGGTCATGGGTAAGATGCTCTTTCAGAGGGTTGGTGCAGATTCGATGGGCCGAATGGCCTCCTTCGGCACTGTACAGATTCTATAACTCTATCCCTTTCACCTTTGCCTCGGCCAGTGCTCCATCCTTTTCCGCCAGCCCTTTCTGACTTCCTCGGAACTCACGCCATCACCACACCGCCCCAAGAACATAATTACTAAAATCCAGTCTGCCTTCAGAAAACTGACTTTTCATCTCACACCAAATTAATCCCCACCCCCCCCTGTCAAGCTCCCTGCTACTGGCAAGTAACGTATTAACCAAACTCCTGCAATCTCATTATCTCTGATGAAAAGTCATTAACTTGGAACTTTGGGCTTTTCCTCCAGAAGTGGGAGGCAGGGGTTTCCAGGACCTGTTACCCCCACCCCACCCCGGGGTGAAGCAGTCACTCTTTGGGATTTTAACCGAGGGCTCCCATTAATTGGCATGGCTCTTTGTCCAATCAGAGGTCGGCTCTCGAAGCTGGAGGGCCAATCAGAGACCTTGCAGCTGGGAGAAGCAGCAACAATAGGTTGGTGGGGACAAAGGACTTCGTCATGGAGGTGCCTTCACAGCAGCCTTTTTACTTTAGCCAAAATGTGCTTCCTGGAAACCACCAGAGCGGGAGGGTGCGGGTGTGGGGAGGGGGCGGCGGGGGGTGTTGAGGCTATTCTCGCACGCAGGCAATCATGGAGGGTCCCTCGACCTGTCTGAAATTCACACCCCATCCTGGTCCTGTGCTGGGCGTCTGCCTTCAGGCAGCGAAACGGCCACCTGTTGTGTGAGGAAATTCTAGACTGCCCAGAAACCTCCAGTTGGCATCCTTTAATCACCGCGGAGGAGGCTCTTAGCGGTTGTAACGGACAACCCAACTCACGGGAGCGGGTAGCCCTGTCACCTGCACTCCCGCCTTGGCAAAATCTGACAGTGTTGGGAACACGGCCAGGAAACTAGGATGCTGGCTGGCGTCCCTGGTGAGGGCCTTGACTTCTCTGGAGAGGGGTCCTCTAGCTTAAAGGCCAGGGTGCCATTCAAGGGTGGTCAGGGATTGGCAACACTGCGCACATCACGTGAATGCCCTTTTTGAAGGTCTCTTTATGGCCATTGCATTGACTTGGGTGGCTGCAGTGATTATAACGCAAGGCCATTGTGTGCATTCAGCTCACCCTGATGTGTTTCTGCTTCTTGAAAAGATTGTGCATTAATCACGTTAGTGGTTGCCTTACTTCTAAATCAGCCCAAGTACACTGAGATTGATGGTTGACAAATTGTATATTTATGGAACGGATTTACAATACCAGCAAGCCATTGATAAACAAATGATGCTGAAGCTGAAGATGTTAGCCCATTATTGCACGCAACACCAGATTTATGTTCCTAATATTGCAAAATTATAGCCTTCCTTTGATAATAGCTGTGTTAACAACAGAAAATGAAGAAGATGACAATAAATATGTTTCCTCTTTTGTCTGGTCTGCAGTCATTAAAATTAGATTAACAGGATAAGGACAGGAACAATCCTTAAACTGTTTGCAAACCTAATGTGAAATGCCCAGCCTTGCAAATTATCATGTCTAATCACAAATACATGCTTCACTGCTCCAGTAATTGTAGTTTTATTAGTCACATTCTTGTTGTGTCCTCATTAACAGCTAAAGCAATGGAAACGTAGGGATCACCGCAGTAATCGAGAGTCAGCAGCCAGGATTGTTGTGATGTGATTGCACAATCTCAATCTTCTTTACTCACAGCTACATAACACTGCAAGAGGAATAAAGCACACACAGACACACACACATGCGCACACACACACACAGGAGCACACGCACACACATACATACACACATACGCACATACACATGCGCGCACAAACACACAGAAATGCACACACAGACACATATACACAAGCACACACACAGACAAAAACACACATACACACGTGCGCACACAGGGAAACACACACACAGACACAGAAGCACACACAGGTGGAAAAGGCACACGCAAAACACCCACAAGCAGAACACACACGCACAGAACACACACAAACACAAACAAAGGCACCGAACACACACACACACACATGCAGGACACACACACACATAGGTAGAATACACACATACAGAATACACAAACACACAAGACACAAAACATGCACACACAAAACACACATATACACATAGAACACACACAGAACACATGCATAACATATGTACACATGCAGATCTCACACAGAACACACACAAAGACACAGAGCACACATGCAGAACACACACAGAACACAGAAAATCCACTTGGAACGATATCTGCGATTCAGTTCAGCTGCCTTGAACTGCTCTCAGTCGCCTCCTTGCCAGCAAGCACTAACTCAATGTTTCAGTTCCTCTTACAAGCTGTCAAGACATCTGGGACTGCACACTGAAGATGGCAGCTTTGTTTTGGGTGCCTTTGAAAAGCTGCAGTCAACCAAATGTCACCAATGTAGACTTATATTTGGCACCTCTTTCCCAGCTCTCAGTTGCCAGCTTGCCAGATATTGGGCATTTATTTTCTTAATTAATGTCGAATGAGCCACAGTTGGGGAGGTGAGAAAATTTGCATTGATTCTGATTCAATGCAGGGAAAGCATTTTAGCATGTAGACACACTCTGTTACGCTGCCTTTGACAGTCGGACAAGGGGCGTATTATACAGTCAGCCACGTTATAGAAATCGCGGTTTATGTAGTTTCTTTATCAGTGCAGTAACCATAGATAGTGCATCACATCAGAAGCTGTACAATGCAATGGTGTTTCGTTAATAGAAATGTCTCTGAGATTGCGCATTCTCCTCATTTTAAACCTGTCCTCACAGAAACCTATTCCATACACTGTAATATACAAGACTGTGGTTCCTAAAATACTGCATTTAACATGAACAGTGCTCCCATAATATTGATCAAAAAATCATTTAAAACTCTTATTAACATTAATCTTAACAATGTTCCCGTTGCCAGATGTCGCTGGTTTAGAAATAATGAAGGAATTTGAAATAACAAAAATAAAGCAAAGATGTTTCAAAAGGGGACAGCACGGTGGCGCAGTGGTTAGCACTGCAGTCTCACGGCACCGAGGTCCCAGGTTCGATCCCGGCTCTGGGTCACTGTCCGTGTGGAGTTTGCATATTCTCCCCGTGTTTGTGTGGGTTTCGCCCCCACAGCCCAAAGATGTGCAGGGTAGGTGGATTGAACATGCTAAATCGCCCCTTAATTGGAAAAAATGAATTGGGTACTCTAAATTTATTTAAAAAAAAGATATTTCAAAAGGGTCGACATTTTGATTCTGAATTTGACTCCAGATCTCGTCACTTGCTGCCAATCTCTTGGAGCGAATTAGGGCATGAGGGGATTATTACGAAGTAAAATAATCATTAAAATATCTTTCATGCAGCGCTCCCCATGAGGAATTAGGATAGAATCAAGAGGGTCTATTCAATTAACATTAAATTCAACTTCAATTTGTAGTAATTTTTTAACAGCCTTTTTGACAATGCAAACTCCAGCAAGCACTTCATTAAAGTGACAAATTCTTCAATTAGAACTTTTAAAATTCTAGCTGCTGTTGTCGGCGACACCTTTCGAGCCCGCACCTCCTCCCACCCCAGTGGTGTACTTGGTTAAGGAGTGAGTTGCTGTGGTGAAAAACACTACTTCTATTGAAGCATATAGAAAATATAGAAAAGACGGCAAGGCCAGCATTTGTTGCCCATCCCTAATCACCCTTGAGGAAGGGCCATTTGAGAGTCAACCATATTGCCGTGGGTCCGGGATCACATGTGGGCCAGACCAGGTTATGGTGATATGCATATGCACCTCAATGTATATAGTTATCTATCAATGTATATAGTTATCGGTACGAGCTCCAACCAGCAGGTGGCGATAAAGATCCACCATGTGACCTGATAGATTCGGCAGTTGGTAGTAAGTCGTGCTAGAGGACAGTCACACTAGAAGTAGCTCCAGGAGAATTCACTGAATTAATTTATTAATTACCGTTTTAATTATAGTTCATTAGTTATTTTTCCATGTGTTCATCTTGTTAATAAATGAAATGAAATGAAAATCGCTTATTGTCGCAAGTAGGCTTCAAATGAAGTTACTGTGAAAAGCCCCTAGTCGCCACATTCCGGCGCCTGTTCGGGGCGGCTGGAAAGGGAATTGAACCGTGCTGCTGGCCTGCCTTCTGCCCTGTGCTAAACCAGCCCCTAATCATCTTACTCGTCAAAGAACTAGATGTTCAGTGGTGACCTTTACTACGGTCATAACACAGAACATAACACAGGTAGGGGCGACAGATTTCCTTCCCGAGAGGACATTAGCAAACCAGATAGGTTCTGACCACAATCGATGATAGTTTCATGGCTGCCATTACTGAGACTGGCTCTTCAGTTGCAGATTTTATTACTCTGAATTTAAATTCCACCAGCTGCCATTGAGGGATTTGAACTCATGTCCCCAGAGCCTTGACCTCTGGATTTCTAGTCCAGTGACATTCGCACTAGGCCACCGAACCCACCCAAAAGGAATCATGAGCGTTCGTGAGGCGATTAAGAAAGATGAATAAAGAGAGATCAATCTGGAATTCACTATTATATTAGATGAAGGAATGTGAATGGATATTATCCATATGAACCTATTTAATAAGGATCTGGACAAGAGATTATGAGCAAGAACACAAACACAGAATTAGCATCAATCTAGTGACATTGACATTGTTAGGAGGTAGAACAGAATAGAGATAAAGGTAACAGACTCTGATTTGTAAAATAAAATTCTTTCAGAATAATAATAATCTTTATTGTCACAAGTAGACTTACATTAACACTGCAATGAAGTTACTGTGAAAAGCCCCTAGTCTCCACACTCTGGCGCCTGCTCGGGGACACATTGGGAGAATTCAGAATGTCCAATCCACCCAACAAGCACGTCTTTCGGGACTTGTGGGAGGAAACCGGAGCACCCGGAGGAAACCCACGCAGACACGGGGAGAAGGTGCAGACTCCACACAGACAGTGACCCAAACCGGGAATCGAACCGGAGTCCCTGGCACTGTGAAGCAACAGTGCTCCCCACTGTGCTACCGTGCCGCCCGTGGATGTGGGTCACCCGTGTTTGTTCCCCATCCCAACCTACTCTTAAACGTAGTGAATCCAATGGGTTTTTGTGACACCTGGTAATAGTGTCATGGTAACCGTTAACGGGACGAGCTTTGTATTTCACATTCATGAATTGAATTTAAATTCTTCCCATCTGCCGCAGTGGGGTCTGAACCCGCGACCCCTAAGCATTAGCCTGGACCACTGGGTTACGAGCCCGGAGACATTACTACTAGATGTCATGGGTGGGGTGGGGGGGGGGGGGGGGGGGGGGGGGGGGGTTGAGGGGGGACGGGCTGAGACATGTGGTATTGTATTCTCCTGGATACTGAGGTATCGCTCTGACCACTTAGGCCGGAATATTTCCACCAGCGGGGAGATTGTTTCGTCTCGTTTGTGAAGAATAATCATTTAGTCGAGGTTGCAAAGGATTGTGGGGAACCGTGGGCCGCACGTTTGTGCTCAACATCAGGTTTCCGAAGCCAACGTTAAAACTGAGGCCCTGGAACCCAGGAACCCAACCCACTGAGATCACATTCGAGAAACTGATATTGAGAACTCAAGGGAGGTCGAAGGATTGGGAAGGACGGGGGGGGGGGGGGGGGGGGGGGGGGGCACCTGCAATTGGAACCATTTGAGTGTTCGTTGTATTGGGAGTCTTGATTTCCACGGCACCTGTTTTTGTGAAATTCTGCAGTAAATAACTACCCATTGTGCCTGGCCACAAGATCCCGAATTGTAATCTCTCTGGAGAGAATAGGTTTGTCTGGAGAAATTGGAAACCTGCTCAAGAGGGAATGGTTTTAATGAAACTGCTGATCACTATCTCAGTTTACAGTTTCTGCTTTTTGATCTTTTAAAAAAGCACACGTGAGGCTTTAGAAAAGCGAACAGCTTCCTTTTAGATTAGAGGAGTGGAGGGGAGGGCGAAGAGAGGAATCTGCACAAAATAATCTAACTCAGTGTTAATTGAGACGTTAATCCAATGCAGAGAGCGTCAGTCCAGTTGTCAGAAATACTTGAAAAATCAGGCATAGGGCATATTAAAAAAAACATAAAAACATAAGAAATTGGAGCAGGGATTGGCCATTCAGCCCCTCGATCCTGCTCTCCCATTCAAGACGATCATGGCTGTTCATCTACTGTCACCGTCGTCCACTATCCCCCCCTCCAATAATACATCAGGGCGAGATTTAACGGAAATATTTTGAAGTGTCACTTTGGGCATGCTTGGCGGGGTGTTTCTCGATGGCCCCATTGACGAGATCGTGGCCCGTATTTAACGGCACATAGTGCCGGAAATGAGCCCCCACGAGCTGTCTCGCCGTCTGATTCACCAGAATCGCGCCTCAGCGTCCCGTGCTAACAAGGGGGAGCTGCCTTTTAAACGCTCCCTCACCACTCACTCCCAATCAACACACAAGCACGTCATCGCGCTGACCTGCTCCTCGCTTTCCCCGCACCCTCCGTGGCCTGTTACCCTCTGATGCCTTCATTCCCCCCCCCCGCCACTCCCCCGCCGGCCCAGGTGTGACCCCTGACCTGGAACTCTTCAGCCCTCCCAACCAAGGCCTACCCCCCTGAGTGGTCCCCTGCTGGGACCCCATTGGGACATGCAGCTCCAGTGCCCTTGATCCGGATTGTCGAAAATGGAAATAGCTACTTACCTCCTCAGTTCCCTCAGCAGTCACTGCGGCAGCTTCACTTTTTAAAAAGGAGTGCTAAAGAAGCCGGCGTGATCTCTCGCTGGCAAGTCGGGAAGTTCCTGGGAGGCCGTTGCATTCGATTTCAATCTAGCTAATGAGATGGAAATTTATGCAAATTGGGGTCAATGATGTGCTCGATATATTTGGGCATGATCTGGAACTCTTAATCAGGAGCGGGCAGGTTCAATAATCAACTGATTCATGCCCAGCACGAATCTCGATTTTGGCCTTTCCTGCTATTTAACCATTGCACCCAGATCTCTGCCGCTCACAACCAGGTGGTTAATTCGTGCCCTCAATATCCAAAAATCTATCAACCTCTATCGGGAATATCTTCAGCTACAGCCCTCTGAGGTTGAGAATTCCAAAGATTCACAACACTTTGGAGTGAAGAAACTTCTCATCTCAGTCCTAAATGGCCGATTCTTTATTCTGAGACTGTGACCTCTAGTCTTCGATTCCCCAGCAAGAAGAAAACATCCTGCCAGCATCTCGCTCTGTCAAGCTCCTTAAGATTTTTATGTGTTTGGTGAGATCACCTCCCACTGCAGTAAATTCTGGGGAGGGGGTATAGGCCTAGTCTGCTCAATCTTTCCTTGAGGACAATCCTCTCGACTAAGGAATCAATCTATTGGACCTTTTGTGTGTTTCCTTCCTCAGGTGAAGAGACTGAAAGTTACTCCAGGTGGGGGCCACAGAAGTGTTATGGGTGTGAGGGAAAAAAACTGTCTGAGAATGAAGGAGAAAGAAAAGATGGACAGGTTTGCATTTGTATAGCACCGTTCATGACCCGAGGGTGCCCCAGACATCTTCATGGCCACTGAGTTACCTTCAAAGCCGTAGTTACTGTTGTAATGTAGCGAAAGGTGGGAGAAGGATGTGAAACACTACTCGTAACACCGGCCTTTGGGTTTAAGATTATGAAGCAACACTCAAGACAAATGAGGAGCTTTGAGGTATAAGCCAGCACGCAGGACTGATGGCAAAGTGGAAAATGACACCTCTGCATGGCTTTAGGAGCTGCCTGTAGGTCACTCCCATTGGTGAGATCGACAGACTTTATGTGAATGCCTTCAAGCTATACACTATCCCCAACTCCTGACCAGGGGCCACTTTGCTGAACAGCTGGCCACGGGCAGCACGGGAGCACAGTGGTTAACACTGTTTTCACAGCGCCAGGGTCCCAGGTTCAATTCCCCGCTGGGTCACTGTCTGTGCGGAGTCTGCACGTTCTCCCCGTGTCTGCGTGGGTTTCCTCCGGGTGCTCCGGTTTCCTCCCACAAGTCCCGAAAGACGTGTTGTTAGGTGAATTGTACATTCTGGGGCGGGATTCTGCGGGAATCGGCGGGGTGGGCAACTCCGGCGGGAAGGAGTGGCGTGAACCACTCCGGTGTCGGGCCGCCCCAAAGGAATCCTCCGCACCTTCAGGGGCTAGGCCGGCGCTGGAGTGGTTTGCGTCACGCGGGCCGGTGGGGAAGGGGCTTGGCGCCACGCCAACCGGCACAGAAGGGCCTCCGCCGGCCGGCGCAAGTTAGCGCATGCGCGGGAGCACCAGCGTGTGCTGGCATCATCCCAGCGCATGCGCAGGGGCGGTTCAGCTCCGCGCCGGCCATCGCGGACCCGTACACTAGCCGGCGCGGAGGAATAGAGTGCCCCCACGGCACAAGCCCGCCCGCGGATTGGTGGGCTCCGATCGCGGTCCAGGCCACCATGGCAAAGGTCCCCCCGGAGCCAGATCCCCCCGTGCCTACCTGAGGACTCAGGAGGCTGCCCGCGGAGCCAGGTCCCTCCGATAAGTACCTGTCGTGACATACGCCGCCAGGTCCCACTGGTAAGGACCTACTCTAATTACGCCGGCAGGACTGGCCGAAAACGTGCAGCCACTTGGCCCATCACGGGCCGGAGAATCGCCGGGGGGGGGGGGGGGCGCTGCCAGTGGCCGTCGACCGGCGCGGTGCGATTCCTGCCCTTGCCAAATCCCCGGCGATTCTCCGACCCGGGGGGGGGGGGGGGGGGGGGGGGCGGGGAGGCGGTGAATCTCCCTCTGTGAACCGAACAGGTGCAGAAATGTGGCGACTAGGGGCTTTTCGCAGTAACTTCATTGCAGTGATATTGTAAGGCGACTTGTGACACTAATAAATATTATTATTACGACAAGTGCCGCTAATTTCAGGCTTTCAAAAGTCATGGGGCAGAATTGGCCGGGATTCTCCCCTACCCGGCGGGGCGGGGGAATCCGGCGGGATGCAGTGGCGGGAACCACTCCGGCGTCGGGCCGCCCCAAAGGTGCGGAATTCTCCAGAGTTCTCCGCATGTTTAGGGGCCAAGCACTTATCTTGAGGGGCTAGGCTCGTGCCAGAGTGATTTCCGCCCCGCCAGCCGGAGGCGAAAGGGCTTCGTCGGGCGACGCATGCACGGGAGCGTCAACGGCCGCTCACGGCATCCCCGCGCATGCGCAGTGGAGGGGGTCTCTTCCGTCTCCGCCATAGTGGAGACCATGGCGAAGGCGGACGAAAAAGACTGCCCCCACGGCAGAGGCCCGCCCGCGGATCGGTGGGCCCCGATCGCGGGCCAGGCCACCATAGCTGCACCCCCCGGGGCCAGATCACCCCGCGCCCCCCCCAGGACCCCGGAGCCCGCCCGCGCCGTCTGCCCCCGCCGGTAAGGTAGGTGGTTCAATCCACGCTGGGGCTGGCGAGGGTTGACAGCGCCGGGACTTTGGCCCATCGCGGGCCGGAGAATCGCCGGGCGGAGCCCGCCAACCGGCGCAGCGCGATTCCCGCCCCCCCCCCGCCGATTCTCTGGTGGCGGAAAATTCGGGACATGGTGGGGGCGGAATTCACGCCAGCCATTCTCCGACCCGGCGGGGGGTCGGAGATTCGCGCCCAAGGTGCGAAATGCGAAAGGCTGACATTATTTCCGAACAGTCGGAAATTGTCCTCGCTCCTAAAAGGTCCAACTTCATTCTTGGAGTCTCCTCCAAGTTGTGCAAATGTGCGTAATTACTGTGAACTTCCCCTGGTGATTCACTCGGTGGGGGGGGGGGAGAGGTGGGGGGAGTGGGTGCGCGTTTTGTGGGCATGGCCTGCTCCTCGCCCAATGTTTCAACATCAACGCTAAAAATACACAAAACCGCAAGCTGCACAGAATGCCTTTTGCACCCGTCGTGTCACCTTTAGTCCGGACCCTGTCTATATCAGCCGAAGGACGCTGGAGGAAACCAACGCAATGGAAACTCCAGGCTCCTGAGTAATTCAATTTGAGCCTTTTTATTTGCAAATCTCTCTATCCCGGCTCGTGGCTCACTGTCTGTCTGGAGCTCAATAAAAACTGACGAGGCACAGATGTCATTTAAAAGTAGCAATTTGTGACATTTCCATTAATGTTCTACGAGTTTACTGAACTGGTAGCTGAGAGAGATCTACTGCTTGTGTCAGATGAAAAACTCCAGCCAATGTTCCTCTCTAAACTGATGACGCAGTAAATGTCTGCAGGTGGCGAATAAGCCTGCCCATCGTGAACATTGAGAGATTGTAGGTCCAGCAAAGCCATTTCTATAAGTTACTCTGCCTGTAGGTACAAGGGAAAGTACTCAGAATTAATTGGTATTATCATCACCATCATCTTAAGGTGGTTAGTTTCTCTGGGTGCTGGCTAGATTATATATTGGAGTGGTCGCAAATGGTGGTAGGGCTGGAGTGTGGCCACCTAATCTGGGACATTCAGGTTCCTCCCTCTTCTAGATTGGGGAAAGCGAGGCTATGGGAGGCGGGGCTGCAATAGATTATCATAGAATTTACAGTGCAGAAGGAGGTGGCCATGCTGTGCCCATCACCTGGGGAGGCCATCTCAGTCCATCATTTTCTGGCCTTTAGGCTATGTGTTGGTTTGATAGATTCACTGCACAACCCAGGATCTGTGCTGGGTGGACCACTGTAGAGATCGACCATGCGGATTTAGTGGCACTTGCAAACACTAAAACTCAGTAGAAATTTGAGTCAACACTTCTCAGATGCAAATAAGAATCGTTTTATTTGTCTCTATCGATTACATTTAAAGTCTTATTCTCTAATAAGTCCAGCTAGCAAAGGACTCAATAGAAACAATCTTGTAGACAATTCCACTTTCAAATAATACAGAAATGATTTTCTTGCTTACGGCAAACAGCTTTCAAAACTTCAAAAGTCAGAGTTAGAAAGTGAAATATGAAAGACAGAGAGACAGCGAATAGTTAAGTCAAAGTATAGATTGATTCTGGAATAAAAAATGGCCATACGAACCAGCACGGTTATACTAAATCATATCAGACTTTAGCCATCCAGCTATACCCCCATGTAATCCTAATTGGTTTGGGTTAGAATCAAAGAAGTTTGATTCAATGTTTTAGCTGTCAGTCATTAATAGGCAGCATTAACTGAAATGTATTCTTGTGTGAGCTATGGAATGCGATTCGACTTCCTTACCACATGCAGCTTGAACCAATTTCTTGCTGACCCGCATGTTAGGACAATGGTCTCTATGCTGTTGCCATGGAGCTTGCCTTGTCCTTGGGTTACTTTATCTTGTTAGCTGCATAGGAATGTCGTTTTTAATCTATAATGCTGTGTTTTGTTGAAGCTATGTTTTGAAATGCTGAATGTGTGTTTTGAAATGACTTGAGATTGTGAGTGAGTTTTAAAATGGGTATTTAATAGACTAGGGTTAATGCTAAATAGCTATCTTTTACCGATCACTTTTACCTATAGAAAATAGCTGGCTTCTACAGTCACTCTCAAAACCAGTGACAGGAGGAGCGCTGGGTTCCATTTCCATGCTCCTGGGCTCAGTGGAAGAGGAGTTCCTCCTCCAGGTCCAGTGGAATGCTCACCGTGGACATCAGGTCGGGGCAGGATGGGAGGTTGATAATGATGCAGTTAAACAACCCTCCAAGCCTCACGAACTGAATGCAGGCAATGCGGAATGGTCCCTCAGTGAGGTACAGAAGGGAACAGCTCCTCAACACGAGATAGCACTCTTAGGCGAGGAGAGGGAAAACTGGGAGCAAAACAGAAATATAAATATCCAAGTTTCCCAACATCTGTTGGGAAAGAACGCCTGAATTTACTGTAAAATAAGTCGGTTGCCGCCGGCATTAATATAACAGCACTTGGCAGTTTGAAGTTTAACAATCTGTGAGTCAATCCTTTAGTGTTATGCCACAATGGGAAGCCACATTATCCGATGTGGGACATGGTTTGGGAACACCACCAACAGTGTCTGAGCACAGTGAACCAGCACCTGTACAATCTGTAATCATTTTCTTTTGCTAATCATTGTACGCAGTACCTATTCCCAGCAACCAGGTACCTATAAGGAAGTACAGGATTGCAACCCCAGCTCACTGCTCGCAGGATTCACAGAGACAGCCTCATGGAATCGCTCGTTCACACTCTCGCCTTCGAGTCAGAAACACCATGCAGACTGACATCTCCGTGCGGTACTGCGGGACTGCTGCACTGTCAGTAGGGCCCTCTTTCAGAGGAGATGCTAAATGGAGTCCCAATCTGGTGGGCAGAAATTCTGTTTGGCATTGTTTGTAATGTAGTGGAATTCCCCTGGTGCCCTGACCAATATTTAAAGAAACATAATTTGAATATTTTTGAAAGGAGGAGACATGAAAAGCTGAAACTGAACAAGGGCCCATTCTGCGCAAACAAAAGGAATACGTTCAAGCCTCGGCCCTTTGTTGAATTACCCAGGAGCTTGGGAGCCTATAGTTCCCCATTTCTTTCTCCATGGTAACACCTTGACCAATCAGGGTTGATCAGCACCCTTTTCCCTTGCAGTATAAATTGTTGTGATGGTTTCAAATTTGGTGTTCTTGCATCTGTCCTGATGAGTGCAAGCTCAAAAGCTTTGGCAACACGGATTTTCAGCAATAGTAAAGAAAGGTTAGCATTTTAAAGTGCCTGTCATGAATTTCCATTGTGCTTTACAGCCAAGGAGATCCTTTTGAAGTGTGCTGGTAAAACACATTACCTAGTCATTTGTCTTGTTACAGTTTATGGGATCTTGCAATGTACAAATTGCTGTCGACACTGAAGACAGCTCAGAAATACTTAATTGCCTGTAAAGCTCTTTGAGGTGACCAGCGGTCACAGAAGGCGCTTTATAAATGCAAGATTGTTCATTATGGTGGAGCATTGTGACTGCCTCCATTTGTCTATTTATATAGCATGGCAGGAGGCATTACATCAGCAATAGAATCACACTATCACCCTGCAGAGACTAATTAGGCTGCTCAGCAGGGAGAGAAACCGAAACAGTCTCTGAATTTATTTGTCTGATTAAAAGCCTGGAAATTAAACTCAACAAATTAAAACCTGACATCCCCAAACTGTGGTCGAAGGGGTCTGCCCGCGTGCGACAATGCTGGTCTGCTCACTCTGAGGATCTGTTGGCATCCAGGAGACCTCTGGGGCACGTTGCCAGCAACAAGGGCACCCATTTTGCTGCAGGACCCTTGTTTATAATGACAATCGCATATCGTCACAAGTCGGCTTCAATGGAGTTACTGTGAAAAGCCCCTAGTCGCCACAATCCGGTGCCTGTTCGGGGAGGCCGGTACGGGAATTGAACCCGCGCTGCTGGCCTTGTTCTGCATTACAAGCCAGCTGTTTAGCCCACTGTGCTAAACCAGCCCCGTGCTACATCAGCCCCTGGTCACACAATCCATTGCTTGCACGCTGGGAGGACGTCCCCTGTTACATTGTTGGGTTTCTGACCCACTCTAATCAGTTTCACATCAAACCTCCTGTGGCCTTTTCCATCGATGAACCACGTTTGTTTTGAAAGCCATTTCCCACTTTGGGTTAGAGTACACGGACTTTGACAACACGTCAACAAATCTGCAGCTGACACCGTCACATCGCTGAGCCAGGAAAACACAGACATCACCGATCAGGCCCCCCAGCTATTGGTTCTCACATCCACCATCAATTTTGTTCAAACTTTGTAGTCAAGGTGCGAGATGACTGGACAGAAGACAACAGTTGCATCACAGCCTCATTAGGCAGACTAGGAGTAGGTATTATTGTAGCTCTCTCTGCACCTTGTCCTCATAACTCCAATCTCAGAACTGCCTTCTCTACTCAACAATGATACCTCGGGAGGGCAGCACGCTGGCGCAGTGGGTTAGCCCTGCTGCCTCACGGCGCTGAGGAACCGTGTTCGATCCCGGCTCTGGGTCACTGTCCGTGTGGAGTTTGCACATTCTCCCCGTGTTGGTATGGGTTTCGCCCCCACAACCCAAAGGTGTGCAGGCTAGGTGGATTGGCCACGTTAAATTGCCCCCTAAGTGGAAAAAATTAATTGTATACTCTAAATTTATTTTAAAAATCAATGACACCTCTATTTCTCAAATTTTACTTACTGTGTGCATGAAGAGGTCTGCTCAGGATGCCTCCCTGAGCACTTGTGCATGTGCCAGTGTGTGCCTGTGAGTGCATTCATGTGTTTGCGAGATTGTGTGTTTATTTACATATGTGTGAATGCGTGTATGAGTATGAATGTGTGTGAATGGGGCAGCATGGTAGCATTGTGGCTAGCACAATTGCTACACAGCTCCAGGGTCCCAGGTTCGATTCCGGCTTGGGTCACTGTCTGTGCGGAGTCTGCACATCCTCCCCGTGTGTGCGTGGGTTTCCTCCGGGTGCTCCGGTTTCCTCCCACAGTCCAAAGATGTGCAGGTTAGGTGGATTGGCCGTGATAAATTGCCCTTAGGGTCCAAAATTGCCCTTAGTGTTGGGTGGGGTTACTGGGTTATGGGGATTTTGTGGAGGTGTTGACCTTGGGTAGGGTGCTCTTTCCAAGAGCCGGTGCAGACTCGATGGGCCGAATGGCCTTCTTCTGCACTGTAAATTCTATGAATTCTATGAATGCAAGTGCGTGTGTGAGGGTATGATTGTGAGTAGGCAAATGCATGTGAAAGTGTGTGCATGTATATGTGCATGTACCTGTATTTGTGGGCATGTACACAGGTAGTTGAAAAACAGCCACACTACACATTCGGTGCCTCTGCTTACACACGGGAAAGAAATCAGTCAGTGGGCGGACATGTTGGCGTCCGTGCCCATGGATCCTTAACCCAGGACAGGTCGGCAACAGGAGAGAGTCAGAAAAGTGGCAATGAACGTAAAGTGAAAATGTAATTTAGATCATTTGCAATGGTAAACTTCAGAAAGACAAAACACTTGACGACTTTTCAAAGTGAGACCTTCCGACAACTTCGACGTGAAGATTATCGCTGCATATTCACTCCAGAGTTGGGAGCCCAGAATTAGGAATATTCCCAATTCCACAAACCTTGCTTGGGAGAAATTGCCTCGGGTATTCAGATTTTTGTTGGGGGAGAGGAAAAGGGTGGGTGTGTGCTAGAGTCAGGCCCATTATCCTTGGAAACAGTGTAGACTCAACCACAGGCGCTGCTGGGTGTCGCGTTTGTTTGGTTAAAAAGACCGTCCTCAGTGGTCTGCAACTTCCTCCTAGTTGTAACAAAAGCAGTAAAGACCCTAGAGCTCTGATGCCCCCCTGAATCTCCAAACATTCACAGTCATTCATAAAAAATAATTCCATACATTTAAATTCCTTCAAGCATTTAATCCTGAATGAAACAACCATTTGTATTTGTAGACCCACATCAAATACTTTATAACCACTTCCAGGAACTGTCAATCAAACTGACAATTTACAGCCTCCCCCCTACCCCACTGTGATAATAATAGGTTGTGGAATCAGTCAGGCAGCACTAATCCTATAATGATAATCCTCAGTCTTATATCAACAGACAGCAAGTGAAATTGCAAGCACTGCTGGCAGCAAAAGAGCTTTGGTTTTTAAATACCTTGACAGTTCCACTGAAATTTATCCATTTCATTTGGACATCCCACTGATGAATATTGCATCTGTTTGAAGTAGCTGCAATTTCACATGTGCAGTGCCTCCATGAACCCCCGATGTTCATATTGCAACCTACCCCTGATCCCCCCAACCTTGCAGGTTAAAATGGTCGGGTTGGGAGGGGGGGCCGGGATTTCTGGATTTGGGGTTCCAGCATCATTTTGGCTTAGGCGTAGAGCCCTTGTGTTAGGAAAGAGTTCATGTTCCTGAGTGCTTAAGTTAGAATTGGGGTTTTAATTGTTTAATATATTGCCCTTGTTGTTTAATAAACTTTGCCAATATATAAAGGAGATGCTGGTGGCACTATTTTGTTGTGGAGAAGTGATTACTGAACACAATAAACTTGGAGTCAAAGAAGTCAAGGCTCGCTTCCTTGACCTCATTGTAGAGTTACCATCAGAGTTTAACACCTTCCACCGTTGCAAACGGTCAGCCTCAAATCTTAAAACATTTCAAATCCAGAGATCTTGGTGATCTTGCATTTTGCCTCCATCTATGAGTGAACACCAGAACGGTGATGGGATGTTCCCAGCGTGAGTTTTGCATTAAATAAGTGCGCAGCCTTCTTCCTTCCCACCCCAACGCCAGGAATACCGACAATTTCTGAAGGGAGGAAAGCAGAAAGTTCCCCAAAAGTAAATTGCGAACCACTACAAAAGCGGAGTAGATGCTGCTATCCAGATTTTATTCAGATAAGCCAGACGGGTGTCCAGACGAGAAGCGGTAAATCCAGGAACAAAGTATCTCCATCCTCCTGCCAGACATTAAAAGAAACCAGCATAACTGATCTCTGGCAGAATGTAACACAAGCCCGGTCTTCTACAGGCGTTATTTGCAGAGTCTGAATACAGATGCCATGCTAAGGCATTGTTGAAAGGGTATTCTTCCCACAGCCAACTTAATAAAAGAATTTCATTGAAGATTTTCCATTCAGAATAGATTTTATAACTTAGCCAACATCATAAACAGCAGATGTAACACAGAACATTGTAACAAAAACACAACCAATCGTATGCATCTCAACCACAACATATAAAACCCAAAGCTGCCCCACCACCTAAACCAGGAACGTGGTGGCGCAGTGGTGTTACCGCTGGACTAGTAAATCAGGGACCCAAAGTAATGCTCTGGGGACCCGGGTTCGAATCCTGCCTCTGCAGATGGTGAAATGTTAATTCAATAAAAATCTGGAATTAAAAGTCTAATGGTGACCATAGTTGGTTGTCATAAAAACCCATCTGGTTCACTAATGTCCTTCAGGGAAAGAAATCTGCCGTCCTTACCCAGTCTGGCCTACATGTGACTCCAGACCCACAGCAATGTGGTTGACTCTGAACTGCCATTCAGTACAGGGGTAATTAGAGGGGGGCAATAAATGCTGGCAGCGCCTGCGATGCTCATGTCCCATGAACAAATTTTTAAAAAGCCCTTAGCAACTGACGGTGGCTAATTCCTTAAAGTAGGCAATGAATGGCTCCCATCTCTGGTTACAAAGCCCTCCACCGACCCCCTGAAGGTGTACTCGACTTTCTCCAGGTGCTAGAATTCTATTTGGTCACCCAACCATACCGAGGTGCTGGATGGAGTTGGGTGTCCCACATTTAACTTGATTGTACCTGCTTACACGTTTCACATTTATTGCCCCTGATTGCTCTGTCAGATTTTGGGGTGAGTTCTCCGTCTCCCCAGCCGTGTGTTCCCCGGCAGCGGTATTATCCATTCCTGCAGCCGGCCAATGGGATTTCCCAAGGTGGCCACCCCACGCCTCCGGGAAACCTGCGGGCAAGGGTGCGCTGCCGGCGGAACAGAAAATCCCGCCGGTGGAGAATTCACCCCTTTTCCTTTAGCCTATGCTAATGAGTTTGAGGAGAGTCCTGAGGATAGAGCACATTCAAAACACACAGACTTTTTGCTACAGTTTGTGCTCAGATCACTGGGCGGCACGATAGCACAGTGGTTAGCACAGCTCAAGGGTCCCAGGTTCGATTCCCGGCTTGGGTCACTGGCTGTGAGGAGTCTGCACGTTCTCCCCGGGTCTGCGTGGGTTTCCTCCGGGTGCTCCGGTTCCCTCCCGCAAGTCCCGAAAGACGTGCTATTAGATAATCTGGACAAACATCCGGGAAGCCATGTTGGCTATGTCATCCAGCTCGGCAATAGCAAAGTGGGAAAATGATTCCTCAAAATTCAATTGTGGTTTGAAAGCTAAAGCACTCCTGGTTTGTAAATACCATTCGCCATCGCCCTGACATGAACCTTGGGGGTGCGGTCTCTATCGCACCAGCAGCATGAGATAATAATTGTGGAAATAAGTGTGAAAAGGAACAACTTCACTCCCTGGAGTGCCCGATATAGTCCCAGCTCTGTAAGTAATGAATACGGCCAAGTTGCTGGAGATGAATAAGGAGGCACCAGCAAGAGAAGATGTCCTTCACTGACACTGGAACCATGAACTTTAGGTGCACAAATGCAATTAAATTTTAGAGGCAGTCAAACAGCTAATCAGTAGGTATAATAACCAGAAGGGAACATCAGTTCATTATTGGGTCTGTTTTACTCCTGAGGAAGCAATCAGAATTCACTCTGCAGACCTTATAAATTATGAATTGTTCGCACAAGTGCAGGTTGGTTGTCTTCTGTGCAGCCTCTGTATAGCTAATGTTGTAATATTTCAGCACAAAATATTATCTGCTCTTTTTGTTGAGTTCCTGAATCTGTCCATCCTTCACTTCCCAAGTTAACCCTTTGACACACCAACTTCTGTTCAGCTCAATGGCCTCATGCACAAGGGGATTGATTTCACTGCTTAAGATTCTCCTTCGTTGACCCACCAGCGCACATTCTTCAATGGGGCTAGTTTTTCAACCCTCTATCAAATGCATTCACTGTGATTCGCGAACCTTTGCTCCTCTGGCTGACAATCAAAGAGAAACGATATCCCGAGCCCAACATACAAATTCCACTTAGCTTGGAGGGCGAGTTATCAGTCAGTCCGATACTTTTACCTTTTCCTCTTCAAGGTGTTGTCCCCTTACGGCGATATCATTTCACCGATGCCGTTTGTCCTCCAGTACTTCACCCACTGGCTATTTTCAATTGTGGGCATTGATAGTACGAATCAGAGCTATTGAACTGGAGGGCTCACTGCCAAGCCTTAACTAAAAGGCTCCATGTGCACTCCCAGCAGGCACTGTGGGAGAGAAGAGGTGGCAGCTATGACCAGTTCGTTCCTTTCTAACCCCAAGTCCCTGGAGGCAAAGTCCAGTGACTGCAACTCAACACTAACCAGGGTCAAAGATGGGGCCATCCCAATCGCATCTGTTTGAAGACTCAGTACATCAACTCACTGGGACACTGGAGGAACTCCTGCCCTGATACTTAAATCTGATTTTACATTATCCAAATGCAGATATCCCCACTGGTGCAAGACTTAAGTCCCTGTTAATTCAGTTTGCAAATTGCAAACCCAAACAACACACGACTCCACCATATAAGCTAGTGCAGGAACTGATCCTCTCCCACAGCACAAAGTCCATCAATTGATTATTTTTAATGAAAACATTAATTCCAAGAATACTCGGAGATTTCTGGGTGTTACTGTGTCATGTTTAATTATGGACGCTAATCAGTGCGGTTCGATTGGAATGTCCCCGTGAACTATTGGCAGCAGAATTACTGCAAAGCACATCCCAGGCAGGAAGCATTGTTTTGATTAAACACTGGTAAGAACCTCCCCCCCCGGCCAATCAGCAACCCTAAATGCGGACAAGCTGAATCCATTCCTAATACGCCATTCAAACACCCCCCTGTAGACTTGAACGCAAGCTCTAGGCTGCCACAGCAGTGCAGTACTGAGGGAGAGCTGCCCTGTCAGAGGCACTGCCCCTTGAGCAGGATATTCAACCTCCTCAGGTGGGCAGAAGGCTTTGTCGAACCAACGCCACCAACACAGATTACCCAGCCGTTATCACATTGTTGGTTGTGGGAGCTTGCTGTGCGCACATTGGCTGCGGGGTTGTAACAGTGACTGCACACTTTGAAGGGAGTTCACCGGCGAACGGCCCTGAAGTCATAAATTACATTATAGAAATGCAAGCATTTCTTCCTCTCCGCACGGTGCATCCGCTAACCTCTCCCATATGTTAGCATGGTGCCAGTTCAGTGTCGAGGCCCCGGTGGCTGCCTGGGTGTGATGTGGTTAACAGCTTCAGATGATATCTTGAACCACAAGAGGCAGTTTCTAACTGAAGCTTCAGTTTACAGGCTGTAACACACTCCCAGGACTATTTTCTTGGATACTGAAAACCTCCGTATTTCAAACCAAAGAACGATGACCATAAGTCATCTCAAAGTTTCCGGTTGTGAAGCTGTTTATTTTGGGCTGACTAACCAAGAGAGAGAGAGAGAGAGAGAGAGAGAGACCCCATTACCATCCCAGTAAATTGGTGTCTTTTCCCACTAGCTTCGATCGAGCCATTTGTCAAGACTTTGCTGTTTTGTAATCCTGCTGTGCCGAAACATAGAACCACACACAGCAGCGCAGACGGAAGCTATTTGGCCCACCTTGTCCGTGCCAGCCCTCTCAAAGAGCTATCAACTCAGCCTCCTTGTTCACAGCCCTGCAAATTATCATTATTTTTAAATATATATATCCTGTTCCCATGAGACCTTCTGTTCTCATTCAGGTACTGGCAGTTTTTAGTCTTCCTGTTTTTCTTGAAGATTCAGCTATCACATGCTGCATTTTGTGAATTTTAACAGTCCTCACTGGTAACTGTAATTAAGGTGACTTTTAGGATATGCCAGTCTAACGAGTAATGCCGCCAAACACATCCATTCTTTGTTTGTTATTTACAGCACAGAAGGAGGCCACTCGACCTATCGTGTCTGCACCGGCCTCCCAAAAGAGCTACCTAGCTAGTCCCATTCCCCAGCCCCATCTCTGTAGCCCTCTAAATTCATCACTTTCAAATATATATCCAGCTCTCTTTTGCAACCTCCTATCGAATCCGCCTCCACCACTCTCCCAGGCAGCGCATTCCAAATCCCAACAACTCTCTGAGTAAAGAAGTTTCTCCTCATCTCACTCCGAGCTCTCTCGCTGACCATCTTGAAATTGTCACCCCTAGTCACTGACACACCAACTAGTGGAAACAGAATATCCTTCTTTACCCTGTCAAAATTGTTGAGCATTTTGAACACGTCAATAAGGTCACCTCTTAATCTTCTCTGCTCCAAGGAGAATAAGCCCAATTTCTCTAATCGTTCCTTGTATCTAAAATTCCTCATTCCTGGTATCATTCTAGTAAATCTCCTCTGCACTCTCTCCAGGGCACAAACATCCTTCCTTAAATAAGGTTCCCAGAACTGAACACAACACTCCAAATGTGATCTGACCAATGATTTGCTGAGGTGTAGCATCACTTCCTTGCTTTTATACTCTACACCTCTATATATAAACCCAAGGATCCGATAAGCCTTCTTAACAACTGTTTCAACTTTAGAGAATTAAACCCTGAGGTCCCTCTGCTCCTGTACTCCCCTCAAAGTTGTACCATTGAGCCTATATTGTCTCCTCATATTTCTTCTACCAAAATGCATTACCTCACATTTCGCTGCAATTAGGTTTACCTGCCAGGTGTCTGCCCATTTGGCCAACTTGTCAATATCCCTCTGAAGTCGCCCAGCCTCATCCTCACAGTTCACTATTCTCCCTAGCTTAGTATCATCATCTGCAAGTTTAGAGATTTTGCCCTCAACACTCACCTCCAAATCATTTATATAAATCAGAAAAAGCAAGGGTCCCAACACTCAGCCCTGGAGAACAACAGTCTCAACACATCTCCAGCCTGAGAAATGCCTTTCAATACATGCCCTCTGTGTCTGATCTCTTCGCCAACTTCTAACCCATGCTGTCAAGGGCCCATCAATCCCAAACATTTTAAATTTCATAACCAGCCTGCCGTGTGGCACTGTATCAAATGCTTTCTGAAAGTCCAAATATACAACACCCACAACACTACCCTCATCCACTGCCTGTGTCACCTCGTCAAAGAACTCAATTAAATTTGTCAGGCATGACCTGCCCTTGACAAAGCCATGTTGACTGTCCAGTATTAATTTATTTTTCTCCAAGTGTATATTTATCTTGTCCCATATTATGGCCTCCATCAGTTTTCCCACTATGGGCAGCACGGTAGCATTGTGGATAGCACAATTGCTTCACAGCTCCAGGGTCCCAGGTTCGATTCCGGCTTGGGTCACTGTCTGTGCGGAGTCTGCACATCCTCCCCGTCTGTGCGTGGGTTTCCTCCGGGTGCTCCGGTTTCCTCCCACAGTCCAAAGATGTGCAGGTTAGGTGGATTGGCCATGATAAATTGCCCTTAGTGTCCAAAATTGCCCTTAGTGTTGGGTGGGGTTACTGGGTTATGGGGATAGGGTGTAGGTGTTGACCTTGGGTAGGGTGCTCTTTCCAAGAGCTGGTGCAGACTCGATGGGCCGAATGGCCTCCTTCTGCACTGTAAATTCTATGATAATCTATGATATAATCGGTAGTGGCCTTACTAAGAGATTTGTGGGACTGGGTTGCTGATTGACAGCATGCTTTACATATTTTAGATCCAAGACTATTTGCACTACAATCCCCATCGGCTCTGGTGCATTAATCTTGATGGAGTGTGTCTCTGGCATGGGGCTTTTAACCCTGAGGTTTTTTATTCAGATGTGGGAGGTGAGGTGAGAGTATCTGCCCTTGATGTCAAGACAGCACTTGACTGAGTGTGGCATTGGGGAGTCCAAGCAAAATTGGAGTCAATGTGAATCAGGGGGAAAGCTCTCCTCTGGTTAGAGAAAGATGGCTGTGGTGGTTGGAGGTCAATCATCTCAGCTCCAGAACATCACTGCAGGAGTTCCTCAGGGTAGTGTGCTGGGCTCAACCATCTTTAGCTGCTTCATCAATGACCTGCTTTCCAGCATAAGGTCAGAAGTGGGGATGTTCGCAGATGACTGCACAATGCTCAGCACCATTCGCGACTCCTCAGATACTGAAGCAGTCCATGTCCAAATGCAGCTAGACCTGGACAATATCCAGGTTTGGGCCAGTGGCAAGTTACATTTGTGCCACACAAATGCCAGGCAATGACCAACACCAACAAGAGAGAGTCTAACCAAACCCCTTGACATTCAATGGCATTTCCATCAGGAATCCAACGGCGAGTAACTCAACTCAACTCCTGACTCCCAAAAGCCTGTCCACCATCTACAAGGTGCAAGTCAAGAGTGTGATGGAATACTCTCTACTTGCCTGGATGAGTGCAGCTCCAACAACACTCAAGAAATTCAACACCAAGGGCGGCACATGGCACAGTGGGTTAGCACTGCTGCCTACGGCGCTGAGGACCCGGGTTCGAATCCCGGCCCTGCGTCACTGTCCGTGTGGAGTTTGCACATTCTTCCCGTGTTTGCATGGGTTTCACCCCAAAAAGATGTGCAGGGTAGTTGGATTGTCCACGCTAAATTGCCCCTTAATTGGAAAAAAAAAGAATTGGGTACTCTGAATTTATTTTTTTAAAAAGAGGTTTAACACTAGACAGAACAAATCAGCCCACTTGATTGCTCCCCCTTCCACAAACATTCACTCCCCCGACCACCGATGCACAGTGGCAGCCGTGTGTACCATCTGCAAGATGCACTGCAGTAACGTATCTGGGCTCCCTATACAGCACCTTCCAAACCCACAACCACTACCATCCAGAAGGACAAGGGCAGCAGACACATGGGAACCCCACCACTGGGACGTTCCCCTCCAAGTCGCTCACTTGGAAATATAACAGCCGTTCCTTCACTGTCACTGGGTCAAAATCCTGGAACTCCCTCCCTAACAGCACTGGGGGTGTACCTACACCACATGGACTGCAGCGGTTCAAGACGGCAGCTCACCACCACTTTCCCGAGGACAATTATAGAATTTGCAGTGCAGGAGGAGGCCATTCGGCCCGTCGAGTCTGCACCGGCTCTTGGAAAGAGCACCCTACCCAAGGTCAACACCCCCACCCTATCCCCATAACCCAGTAACCCCACCCAACACCAAGGGCAATTTTGGACACTAAGGGAAATTTATCATGGCCAATCCACCTAACCTGCACATCTTTGGATTGTGGGAGGAAACCGGAGCACCCGGAGGAAACCCACGCAGACACGGGGAGGATGTGCAGACTCCGCACAGACAGCGACCCAAGCCGGAATCGAACCTGGGACCCTGGAGCTGTGAAGCAATTGTGCTACCCACAATGCTACTGTGCTGCAATAATAGGGATGGGCAATAAATACTGGCCTAACCAGTGATACCCACATCCTGTAAATGAAGAGTGAATAACAGCCGAACAAGCTCATGCTAGTCATGGACTACTGAAATGTAGCAGCTCCGGTGCGAGTCACTAGCCTTTGATGGAATTAAAAACAATGAATGCAAACAGCCAGATTACTGCTTCGGAAATCACTTTGTCTATTTGTTCTCTTTGCCTATTGCAGACTTTGTGGTTGACTGCGAAACAAGACGTTGGTTATTTAACCTGTTTCACCATTCAGCTAGATCATGGCTGGACTGTGTCTCGATTTCATTTACCTAGCTTGGCTCAAAATACCCTTCCCTAATAAAAATCTATCAATCTCAGTCTTGGAAATTTCAATCGACCCTGTCACAGTGGCCTTTAGACTTTATGCTTCAACAAACAGAGCTGAGGGAGAGGATAGGAAGTCAGATTGTGTCGCTATTTAGGCATGTTATATAAAGTAATATTCAGCCTGGGGTGAGGTATACACGGAGAGACAATCCTACAGCTCTAACTTGCATGAATCCCCCTCAGCCTCAATTTATATTGCATCTGGACTGTGATTTTCTCCATAATGTGACACTGAGACTCTATTCAGTCTGCTTGAATTCTTGAAGAATGGCCCAGTACATACTGTACCTCCCAATCAGCCCTCTGGTAACACTGATTGTATTGCCAAGACAACCAGTGTACACACACACACACACACACATTAATGGAATATTAACCCACTTCCACCAAGGTCTCACCGCAGTTTGGAGACTGATTAAAGTTCCCTAACGCTAGGTCATCAGCATGAAAATTTAACTCTGTTTCTTCCGAACCGGAAGCTACCAGCATTGCCTTTTCCCCTGCTTTTATTGTAACCAGATTTATGCCATCAGCAATGTTTTACTTCTGCTGAAGCGCTTTCTGCATAATGCATAGACAAAGCATAGAATCCCTGCAGTGCAGAAGTAGGCCATTTGGCCCATCGAGTCTGCACAGGCCCTCTGAAAGAGCACCCCAGCCCAGGCCCAATCCCCTGCCCTATCCCTGTAACCCCACCTAGGAACAATTTAGCATATCCAAGCCACCTTAACTTGCACGCCTTTTGGACTGTGGGAGGAAACCGGAGCACCCGGAGGAAACCCGCGCAGACACGGGGAGAACGTGCAAACTCCACACAGGCAGTCGCCCGAGGTCGGTATCGAACCTGGGTCCCTGGCGCTGTGAGGCAGCAGTGCTAACCACCGTGCCACCGTGCAGCCCCATGTGCTGACCCACTGCACCGTCCTTTGAACCTCCTGCGTCCCACCTGGAATTGTGAGAAGGTTTAGCCGCTGGAAGGCGATAATGGCAACGCAGAGAGGCAACTCAAGGAACGGGTCTTCAGTGTAAGATTCAAGTGCAGAGGTTGCACTGCCCCATTCACTCAGCCTCATTATATATTTACAAAGAAGGCATCGCCTTTAAACAGCGAGAAAACAGCTGTTGGACACCAGCCAGCGGATATGCTGAGATGAAGCAGCCCTTGGCTTCCTCCAGTGTTCATACTATGCTGCCACTAAGCTCAAGTCAGTCGCGAGCATTCTATTTTCACAGCGCAAGGCTTATGTTGGTAAAGAAGGAAAATACTGGCATTTATATAGCACCCTTCCTGACTTCAGGCTGCCCCTAAACAGTTTACAGCCAATAGGATACTTTGAAAGTGTAAATTGGGACACGCATTGACGGTGCATTGCATTGTATCATATTGTGACAGACTCCTGTCCCCAACCTCAGCTCAACTGATAGCACATCAATCTGGAGCCTAAATCCAACAGCTAATGTTAAACGTAGCGGACCTCCACAAACATCTGGGTGATCGTGACCAGGTAGTCTGTTTTCGTGATGTTGACTCAGAGATGAATATGGTTCCAGACGCCCGAGAGAAGTTCGTCGCACTGGGTCCCGGTTTAACAATGGCAACTTGCATTTGTACAGCACCTCTCACATAAAATGAATCACTTCGCACGAGCGTCATCAGACCCAACTGACGCCAGGCCACAAAAAGAGCAGTTAGAGCAGGGAAACCCAGAGCTGGGTCAGAAATATAGGTCTTAAGGAGCAGGAACATTAGAGCTAGAACACAGGTTAGATTAGCCCGTGGAGCAGGAGGAGACCATTCAGCCCCTCCGAGCCCGCTCTGCCTTTTACTAAGATCTGATAACAACTTCAAATCTGCATCCGGCCTACCCCTGATAACCTTTCACCCCCTTGCTTCCCAAGAATCTATCCACCTCTGCCTTAGAAATATTCAAAGTGCTGGACCAAGGTCACTTTAAGAGTCTGATCATGTGACATATTGATGACATCATCAGCCGTTTGCGCATGCAAACAGTCAGCCTGTCCTAACAGCCTGCAGAGTAAACACCTTTCCAATAAAGCTCTTGTTTATTGTACCTTTGTGGACGACCCTTTAAAAATGCCACACAAAGCTTTCACCCCCTTTTCAGGAAGAGAGTTGACTCATAGCCCTCCGAGTGAAACAATTTCACCTCATCTCCGTTTTTAACGGCGACTCCCAATTTTTAAACAGTGACCCTTTAGATTCTCCCACAGGAGGAAACATCCTCTCCACATCCACCCTGTCAATACCCCTCAGGGTCTTGTAAGTTTCCATCATGTCACCTCTTAATCTTCTACACTTCAGTGGATACAAGTCGGGGCAGCACGGTAGCATAGTGGTTAGCACAATTGCTTCACAGCTCCAGGGTCCCAGGTTTGATTCCGGCTTGGGTCACTGTCTGTGCGGAGTCTGCACATCCTCCCCGTGTGTGTGTGGGTTTCCTCCGGGTGCTCCGGTTTCCTCCCACAGTCCAAAGATGTGCGGGTTAGGTGGATTGGCCATGATAAATTGCCCTTAGTGTCCAAAATTGCCCTTAGCGTTGGGTGAGGTTACTGGGTTATGGGGATAGGGTGTAGGTGTTGACCTTGGGTAGGGTGCTCTTTCCAAGAGCCACTGCAGACTCGATGGGCCGAATGGTCTCCTTCTGCACTGTAAATTCTATGATAAGTCCAGCCTGAGCAGCCATTCCTCGTAGGTTTACAGTGTGCACAAGACGTCAGGCCAGTCAGAGGATCATGGGAATAGTTGACTGTTGAAGTGACAAAGGCACGAGTGAGGGATCCAGCAGCGGAGGCATCCTCACCACTCACTCCAAAATGCCTCCATCAGTGCAGCACTCTCTCTGTACAGTCCTGGAGGTGCGAAACCTCGAATATGGGCTGAGGTCCGAGAGGGGCACCTGAGCCAATGGCCTCCTGACTCAGTGGGGAGAGCTTACCCAATTAGCTCAGGCCGCCAGGTGGCCTGTACAATGCTGTTGATTCCATCCAGCCCCCATTGGAATATTCAGCGCATTGATTTGGAATTCTGCAAAGCTGCAGTTAAAATTCCAAAGGCTATTTGTAGCCCGCTTCAGATATGGAAAATTCCCTCGATTGGGCGCATGATTGGTGCGTGCGACAGCTCTGAAAATAGGTGTCAAATTTAAAAAGCCGAATAATGTGGCACCGAGAGACAGACGGAGGGTACCAGAATACTCGCCCAGAAATAGCGGGGTCGATTTTCGAATTGTCACTCATTGTAAAACTGGTCTTGTAGATCGGAAGCTTGTTGTAGAAATGATCCAGGTGTAATTTTCATTGATTTCTTTCTGTCAATGTTTCCAGTTAAGGGGCCTCTTTCAACGGTCCCCGGCCAGCACCGCGTTGACCCTGCGCGCGCGGCTGGCGGCGATTCACCGTTCGCTGGAAAACCGCGTCCCGGCGTCGCGAGCCGTCTCGGCTTCAACGCTGATTCTCCGAGCCGGCACGGGCTCGGAGAATCCCGGCCCAGGTATCCAGCCGTATTCCGACAGAATTTTAAACGCACTCGCAGGCAATTCCACAGATTATACAGCACAGAAACAGGCCATTCGACCCCAAGAACCTTCACTGATGTTTTATGCATCTGAAATCTCCACCACACTAAATATCCCACCTCAGCTTTTCAGCAAATCTTTCTATTCCTTTTTCTCTCATGCACTCATCTAGTTTCCTCCCCCCGCCAAGTATCTAAACTTTTCATCTCAACCACTTTCTGTGTTGACGAGTTCCATATTCGATCCACATAGGTTTCTCCTTCTCTGATTTATTCCTCACTAGTTTGTACTTGTGGGGCCCAGTTTTGGATTCTCCCACAAATGGAAACCATTCTGTCCAATTTATTCACCCCTATAAAGACCTCCTTCAGGTCACCTCCATGTTCTCAACAGTCTTGGTTTGTTTATTCTTTCACGGGAAGTGGGCGTCGCTGGCAAGGAGGGCAATATCCCGGCAAGGACCGCCACTATCCCGGCAAGGACCGCCACTATCCCGGCAAGGACCGCCACTGCCGCAGTCTGACAGGCAGCAATCTTGCTGCGCACCCTCCTGACCGCCCACCTCGGCCCGTGGTAGCACAGAGTGACACTGGCCGTATGGGTGCCCTCACCCCACCACTACCGCACTCCACCCCCTCCCCCTTCCACCCTACCAACAGCCCCAACCCCCTGACACAACCGGGCGTAATTCACCGGTGGGGCATCATGCAGCCCACCCAAGGAGGACATCCACAGTATCCCCTCCAGGAGGGTGCCGGACAGGGGCCCCGGAGCGTACCGCTGGCATGGGTAGGGACAGCCACCGGTACCACTACTGGCAGGGACGGGTGCCAGGACCAGGGCCCCCAGTGGGGCCAAGGGTGTAGGGCGGAGGGCAGTGTCAGGGGGAAACGGCTGGTGGTGGGCTTGGCAATGTGGGAGAAGGGAGTGGGGGGGGGGGGGGGGGGGGGGGAGGGGAATATGGGGGAGACAGGGGCTGCAGTGCAGGCTGGGGCCATCGTATAGCCCTATGGACGTGGTCGGGCATGGCCGTATGCACCGTTAACATCTCTGACTTTGACCCCCTGCAGACAATGGCTATTGGAATTCAACCAGGAATGGTGTCCTTCATCCTGGCTGCCGCAGCCCTGGGGGACGCACTGAGTCTGCACGAGCTGGAGCTGCTGGAGGAGGAGGAAGCTGCCGCAGCGGAGCGGGGCAGCAGCAGAGCGGGCAGCAGTGGGACGGGCAGCAGCGGAGCGGGCAGCAGGGGAGCGGGCAGCAGGGGAGCAGGGCAGCAGGGGAGCGGGCAGCAGCGGAGCGGGCAGCAGCGGAGCGGGCCCCAGCGGAGCAGGGCAGCAGGGGAGCGGGCAGCAGCGGAGCGGGCAGCAGCAGAGCGGGCAGCAGCAGAGCGGGCAGCAGCAGAGCGGGCAGCAGCGGGACGGGCAGCAGCGGAGCGGGCAGCAGGGGAGCAGGCAGCAGGGCAGCAGGGCAGCAGGGGAGTGGGCAGCAGGGGAGCGGGCAGCAGCGGAGCGGGCAGCAGCGGAGCGGGCCCCAGCGGAGCAGGGCAGCAGGGGAGCGGGCAGCAGCGGAGCGGGCAGCAGCGGAGCAGGGCAGCAGGGCGGGCAGCAGCGGAGCAGGGCAGCAGCGGAGCGGGGCAGCATCGGAGCGGGCAGCAGCGGAGCGGGCAGCAGCGGAGCGGGCAGCAGCGGAGCGGGCAGCAGTGGAGCGGGGCTGCAGCGTAGCGGGCAGCAGCGGAGCGGGCAGCAGCGGAGCGGGCAGCAGCGGAGCGGGCAGCATGGCGGGCAGCAGCGGAGCGGGGCAGCAGCGGAGCGGGGCAGCAGCGGAGCGGGCAGCAGCGGAGCGGGGCTGCAGCGGAGCGGGCAGCAGCGGAGCGGAGCAGCAGCGGAGCGGGCAGCAGCGGAGCAGGCAGCAGCGGAGCAGGCAGCAGCGGAGCGGGCAGCAGCGGAGCGGGGCTGCAGCGGAGCGGGCAGCAGCGGAGCGGGGCAGCAGCGGAGCGGGCAGCAGCGGAGCGGGCAGCAGCGGAGCGGGCAGCAGCGGAGCGGGCAGCAGCGGAGCGGGCAGCAGGGGAGCGGGCAGCAGCGGAGCGGGGCAGCAGTGGAGCGGGGCAGCAGTGGAGCGGGCAGCAGTGGAGCGGGGCTACAGCAGAGCGGGGCAGCAGTGGAGCGGGCAGCAGCGGAGCGGGCAGCAGTGGAGCGGGGCTGCAGCGGAGCGGGCAGCAGCGGAGCGGGGCAGCAGCGGAGCGGGGCAGCAGTGGAGCGGGGCTGCAGCGGAGCGGGCAGCAGCGGAGCGGGCAGCAGCGGAGCGGGCAGCAGCGGAGCGGGCAGCAGCGGAGCGGGCAGCAGCAGAGCGGGCAGCAGCGGAGCGGGCAGCAGGGCGGGCAGCAGCGGAGCGGGGCAGCAGCGGAGCGGGGCAGCAGCGGAGCGGGCAGCAGCGGAGCGGGCAGCAGCGGAGCGGGGCAGCAGCGGAGCGGGGCAGCAGCGGAGCGGGGCAGCAGCGGAGCGGGCAGCAGCGAAGCGGGCAGCAGCGAAGCGGGCAGCAGCGGAGCGGGCAGCAGTGGAGCGGGGCTGCAGCGGAGCGGGCAGCAGCGGAGCGGGCAGCAGGGCGGGCAGCAGCGGAGCGGGGCAGCAGCGGAGCGGGCAGCAGCGGAGCGGGGCAGCAGCGGAGCGGGGCAGCAGCGGAGCGGGGCAGCAGGGGAGCGGGCAGCAGGGGAGCGGGCAGCAGGGGAGCGGGCAGCAGCGGAGCGGGCAGCAGGGGAGCGGGCAGCAGTGGAGCGGGGCTACAGCGGAGCGGGGCAGCAGCGGAGCGGGCAGCAGCGGAGCGGGCAGCAGCGGAGCGGGCAGCAGCGGAGCGGGGCTGCAGCGGAGCGGGCAGCAGCGGAGCGGGGCAGCAGCGGAGCGGGGCAGCAGTGGAGCGGGGCTGCAGCAGAGCGGGCAGCAGCGGAGCGGGGCAGCAGCGGATCGGGCAGCAGCGGAGCGGGCAGCAGCGGAGCGGGCCTCAGCGGAGCGGGGCAGCAGCGGAGCGGGCAGCAGGGCGGGCAGCAGCGGAGCGGGGCAGCAGCGGAGCGGGCAGCAGCGGAGCGGGCAGCAGCGGAGCGGGGCAGCAGCGGAGCGGGCAGCAGCGGAGCGGGCAGCAGCGGAGCGGGCAGCAGCGGATCGGGCAGCAGCGGAGCGGGCAGCAGCGGAGCGGGCCTCAGCGGAGCGGGGCAGCAGCGGAGCGGGCAGCAGGGCGGGCAGCAGCGGAGCGGGGCAGCAGCGGAGCGGGCAGCAGCGGAGCGGGGCAGCAGCGGAGCGGGGCAGCAGCGGAGCGGGGCAGCAGCGGAGCGGGCAGCAGCGGAGCGGGCAGCAGCGGAGCGGGCAGCAGTGGAGCGGGGCTGCAGCGGAGCGGGCAGCAGCGGAGCGGGCAGCAGGGCGGGCAGCAGCGGAGCGGGGCAGCAGCGGAGCGGGCAGCAGCGGAGCGGGGCAGCAGCGGAGCGGGGCAGCAGGGGAGCGGGGCAGCAGCGGAGCGGGCAGCAGCGGAGCGGGGCAGCAACAGAGCGGGGCAGCAGCGGAGCGGGCAGCAGGGCGGGCAGCAGCGGAGCGGGGCAGCAGCGGAGCGGGGCAGCAGCGGAGCGGGCAGCAGCGGAGCGGGGCAGCAGCGGAGCGGGCAGCAGCGGAGCGGGGCAGCAACAGAGCGGGGCTGCAGCGGAGCGGGCAGCAGGGCGGGCAGCAGCGGAGCGGGGCAGCAGCAGGGCGGGCAGCAACAGAGCGGGCTGCAGCGGAGCGGGCAGCAGCGGAGCGGGCAGCAGCGGAGCGGGCAGCAGCGGGGCGGGCAGCAGCGGGTCGGGCAGCAACAGAGCGGGCTGCAGCGGAGCGGGGCAGCAGCGGAGCGGGCAGCAGCGGAGCGGGCAGCAGGGTGGGCAGCAGCGGAGCGGGGCAGCAGCAGGGCGGGCAGCAGCGGAGCGGGGCAGCAGCAGGGCGGGGCAGCAGCGGAGCAGGCAGCAGCGGAGCGGGCAGCAGCGGAGCGGGGGGGGGGGGCACCAGCTGAACTGCGGTCCAAAAGCAAATTCCATCCCCAACGTTCGCCAATTCCCCCACGGTATCCCCTCCACGGCCTGCCCACACCTGCCCACCCCCTCACACCCTTCTGACAGAGCACCAAGGCAGGTGGTAACATTGCGAAAAGAGTTTAATGTGACAACAATTATGTCAGTGCAGAGGGAGGCCATTCGGCCCATCGAGTCTGCACCGGCCCTTGGAAAGAGCACCCCACTTAAGCCCACACCTCCACCCTATCCCCGCAACCCCACCCCACCTAAGCTAAGGGTAATTTTGGACACTAAGGGCAATTTATCATGGCCAATCCACCTAACCTGCGCATCTTTGGACTGTGGGAGGAAACCGGAGCACCCGGAGGAAACCCACGCAGACACGGGGAGAACGTGCAGATTCCGCACAGACCCAAGCGCTATCCAGTCCTTCACCCTATCATTAAACTGTGCCATGCACGCATGCTAACGTAACTGGTGTCTAATTTTCTGGCCTTACGGGCCCGAACGCTATGTCCAGGTGGATCCCCAGAGGGTACATCATGAGTGGAGGTGGCCTGCTGAGATTCCTGCCCTTTGACCTGGGTCCCCTTTGCCAGCCGTCTTCTGGGGCGACCGGGCCTGGATGGGCCCGGCTGCTGTCGGGTTTCCCAGGTGGCATGGTGCCACCCTGTTCTGCCCGCTGCCCACCAGATGCGCCAGGGACAGGAGGGTGGGGAAGCTTTATGTGCTGCGGTGTTAGGGGGCAGGGGGTGGGGGGGGGGGCGGTGGGGTTGACACACGTGTCACGGGGAACCGCAGGTTCTCTCTTCTTTGCCCGAGTCCGATCTCTGCCCTTTCCTCAGACCCGCCGACCATGTCCAGGGCCCGCTGCTCCACCGCGGTGAGGGGCCGCAGGTCCGGCGGGTCCCCCTCCAGTCTTCTCCTGCTCCCAGCGGTTATGGTTGGCCTTCTCCTGGAGGGGGGGGGGAAACAGAAAACCGCAGTATTAGGCAGTCCGACGCATGAAGCCCAGGGGGTGGGTAGCTGGTGGCTTCAGTGGCCAGGACACCCGGCACCTGGTATGGGTGCTGACATGTTGTGCATGTTGGGGTTCAGATGACCTCTGGGTTGGGGGGGTAGGGTTATGGGTGTGTGGGGCGGGGGTTAGTGCCAGGGGCACAGTCCTGCCTACTCACGCTGGCCGCCCTGAGGAGGTTGTGCAGTTTTGTAGGGCACTGCTGGCCGGTAAATGGTCACCCACCTCTCCTCCACACCTTCTGGAGGGTCTCAAGCTCGGTGTGGGTGAATCATGCCACCCTGCGCATGCACGCCACGGGCCTGCTATTCTCTGTCCGTATCTGCAGGGAAAGCCGGGGGTTTTATGTGGCGTGGCCCCCCACGCAGGATGAGCATCGGTGTGGGGGTGGCACTGACGTTTTGGTTGTAATACCGGACATATGCTCCGGACATAGCTTCAAAAGCGGCAAATCCAGCCCCGAGTTTCTAAAACGGAGAATCCCGCCCGCTCTGTCAGGTCTGACAGCATCCCAGTAAACTTCTTTCCACTGTCTCCAGAACATTGATATCATTTACTTAAAGCTACCGACACCAGAAAGTGGGCACATTATCCATGGGTGCCAGCATGGGGTGTTCACTGGCATTTACAGAGTTACGTGAACCAGGAAATGTGAAATGCTCATTGCTGTGTAGGTGCAGCAACCCCGTGTAACAGCTTTTTACCAAGTTCCTCAAACGGTTGCTCATTATGGGATGTGCTGCAAATCAGGGCCTTATTTCAGCTGAAATGCCGAACGCTATAATTTTACACAATGTCCCGCAGTGAGCTTAAAATCTGTTTAACGTAATAGGGTTCGAGTGGCAGAACCCAAACGAATAAAAGAACTTGACTGCATTGATATGGAACCGTCTCAGGCCTCGAGATGTGGCAAATTTATTATGGAGGGAAAGACAAAGACAATTTGCACTCAAACGCAAACGTGATAAAGATCAGATAACCTGCTTATGGAGGAGGAGGTCTTGTGGTGAAATGAGTAGTTTCCTTGCCTCTGAATCAGATGATCTTGGTTCAATTCCCACCCCAGGACTAGATGGCCTTGGGAGTCCTCAATGTTGACTTTGGACTCCTTGAAGTCATCTGTCCATGACATTATTGGTACGAATGGCCACCGTACAGTCCTTGTGGAATAAAGTCCGCTCTTCGCATTGAGGATATCCTCCTTCATGTTGTGTGGCACTACCACCGTGCTAAATGGGATAGACTTCGAGCAGATCGAGCAACTCAAGACGGGGCATCCACGAGGTGCTGTGAGCCATCAGCGGCAGCAGAATTGTGCTCGCTTACGCTCGGCAACCTCATGGCCCGGCGAGTCCCCCAGTCGATCATTACCTTCAAGCCTCGGGGATCAACTCTGGTTCAGTGAAGAGTGCAGGAGTGTGTGCCAGGAGCAACACCAGGCAGACCGAGGTATCAGCCCAGCGTCGCTACAACACAGGATTATCTGCATGCCAGATAGTGGAAACAGCATGTGACAGGAGGTGTTCTCCTAGGCAGAGGTATTCTAGAGCTAGCTATCAACATGTTGCTGCTCTTGAAGATCACTGTAACTAAATCCCTCATTGTTCACGATTGACGTCTCAGAAAGTGGGTCATTGCAGAGCCCCTCCCGTCACTCGTAACCCCAGACGGCAACATGCATGTGAAAAGTGTTTGTTGCCACGGCAACCCGGACTCGCCGAATGAACTGTGAGACACCGCCACCATCATCAGGCTGTTTCCAGCTGTGATGCCGGAGGAATGAATGTTGGCCAAGACACTGGGGAAAGCCCCAAATGCGAGCAAGACTGCTGAGCTAAGCGCTACTAAGCCACGATGACAGAGGCTGGGCTACAAAGCTGACCTGTTTTCACACTTCAGTTTATTCTATTCCTCAATTCCCGTTATCTTGTGCTCACAGCTATCCACTCAATAAGAGAGATTCTGTGCAGTATTCTGCAAATCTATTAACCAGAAAAACTGGCTAGAGTAGGATACATTGCAGAGAATTTCCAGTGAATTTGTGAAGTTTTTTTTAACAAAGCGTGCTTTCACACCAATTTATAATTGTTAGACATCCCTCTCTAGGAGTTTGAGTACCAGAATCAAGGCTGACACTCCAGTGCAGTACGATGGGTGTGCTGCAGCGTTGCCGTCTTTCGGATGACGTGTTTTAAAAAACATATTTCGAGGACCCAATTCTTTTTTTCTCCCCAATTGCGGGGCAATTGTGGCGTGACCTATCCTCCTACCCTGCACATCTTTGGGTTGTGGGGGTAAGACCCACGCAGACACGGGGAGAATGTGCAAACTCCACACGGACAGTGACCCAGAGCCGGGATCGAACCTGGGACCTCGGCGCCGTGAGGCAGCAGTGCTAACCATTGCGCCACCGTGCCCCCCCAAGGATGACGAGTTAAATCAAGGTTCCATCTGCCTGCTCAGACGGATGTGAAAGGTCACATGGCGCGATTGTGAAGAAGAGTGGGAGAGATCTCCTGTCCAACATTAATCATTTAATCAGAGACTTCCGGGTGCGGCGATGACCAGCTGAGTCGCACGTTTCGGCAGCTCCCTGTGAAACGGACTTTTGGGCTCTTGATAGGAGCCCCAACGGCAATTTTGACGGCTAAAAACACTGTGCGGTAAACCAGAAGGGAATCCCCCCTGGATACGGATGGAAAAAGGAGGATAGAGTGGCCAGATTGCAGTGGATCCTTTGGAACAGCGGCAAGGAAGGCAAGCAAAAACCAAGATGGCGTCGGAAGGTGGCAGTTTAACATGGGGCCCTGAACAACAAGAGTTCTTGAAATGCTGTGTGGAAGAGATCAAAAAGGAAATGAAGAAAGAGCTGTTGGCCCCGATACTACAGGCGATCGAAGGGCTAAAGGAGGAACAAAAGACCCAGGAGCGGGAGCTTCGGGTCGTGAAGGCAAAGGCAGCCGAGAATGAGGACGATATACAGGGCCTGGTGGTGAAGACGGAGACGCAGGAGGAACATCAGAAACGATGTGTGGAAAGGTTGGAGGCACTGGAAAACAACGCAAGGAGGAACAACCTGAGGATTCTTGGTCTTCCCGAAGGTGTGGAGGGAGCGGACGTCGGGGCATATGTGAGCACGATGCTGCACTCGTTAATGGGAGCGGAGGCCCCGGCGGGTCCGTTGGAGGTGGAGGGAGCATACCGAGTGATGGCGCGAGGACCGAGAGCAGGAGAAATTCCCAGAGCCATAGTGGTGAGATTCCTCCGTTTTAAGGATAGAGAAATGGTCCTTAGATGGGCGAAGAAAACTCGGAGCAGTAAATGGGAGAACGCGGTGATCTGCGTTTATCAAGACTGGAGTGCGGAGGTGGCGAGAAGGAGGGAGAGCTTTAATCGGGCCAAGGCGGTGCTTCATAAAAAGAAGATAAAATTTGGAATGCTGCAACCGGCAAGACTGTGGGTCACATATCGAGGGAGGCACCACTACTTTGAGACGGCGGTAGAAGCGTGGACTTTTATTGTGGAAGAAAAACTGGAATGAGCGGGTTATTAAAAAGAACGTTCGAACAAAGTGGTGGGGCGAATGTGGGGGGCAAAGAGGGGTCTTATGTACTAATCCTGCGATGTGGTAACTTTTCTCTCTCCCACAGGTGGTGATGGGGGGAGGAGGGGAGGTGGAGGAGATGGGGCGTTGGCCATTGGGGGAGGGGCCAAGGGAGAAGCGCGGGCTTGGTTCCCGCGCTATGATAATCATGGCGGGAATAGAGAAGCAGGAAGGAGGGGGCGTCGCACGGTGCGAGCCGAGGTCACGGGGGGAAGCCGAGGTCAGCCAGAGTTTGCTGACTTCTGGGAGCAACATGGGGGGAGTAATTACGCTAGCGGGGGATCTAGCGGGGGGGGTGGGAGGGGGGAATTATTGGGTTGCTGCTGCTGGGGAGAGGGGGGAGCTGGTATGGGAGAGGATGGGCGGGGAGGCACCGCCTGGGGGAGATACAGCTGCGTGGGAACCGGGTGAGGAGCTGGAAAAAGGTGATGGCTAATCGACAAGGGGGGGGGGGTAGGAAGCCCCCCAACTCGGCTGATCACGTGGAACATGAGAGGGCTGAACGGGCCGATAAAGAGGGCACGGGTACTCGCACACCTTAAGAAACTTAAGGCAGATGTGGTTATGTTACAGGAAACGCACCTGAAACTGATAGACCAGGTTAGGCTACGCAAAGGATGGGTGGGGCAGGTGTTCCATTCGGGGCTAGATGCGAAAAACAGGGGGGTGGCTATATTAGTGGGGAAGCGGGTAATGTTCGAGGCAAAGACTATAGTGGCGGAAAACGGGGGCAGATACGTGATGGTGAGTGGCAAACTACAGGGGGAGACGGTGGTTTTGGTAAACGTATATGCCCCGAACTGGGATGATGCCAATTTTATGAGGCGGATGCTAGGACGCATTCCGGACCTAGAGATGGGAAAGCTGATAATGGGGGGAGATTTTAATACGGTGTTGGAACCAGGGCTGGATAGGTCGAAGTCCAGGACTGGAAGGAGGCCGGCAGCAGCCAAGGTACTTAAAGATTTTATGGAGCAGATGGGAGGTGTAGACCCGTGGAGATTTAGCAGACCTAGGAGTAAGGAGTTCTCGTTTTTCTCCTATGTCCATAAAGTCTACTCGCGAATAGACTTTTTTGTGCTGGGTAGGGCATTGATCCTGAAGGTGAGGGGAACGGAGTATACGGCTATAGCCATTTCGGATCACGCTCCACACTGGGTGGACTTGGAGATAGGGGAGGAAACAGGAGGGCGCCCACCCTGGAGAATGGACATGGGACTAATGGCAGATGAGGGTGTGTGTCTAAGGGTGAGGGGGTGCATTGAAAAGTACTTGGAACTCAATGATAATGGGGAGGTCCAGGTGGGAGTGGTCTGGGAGGCGTTGAAGGCGGTGGTTAGAGGGGAGCTGATATCAATAAGGGCACATAAAGGGAAGCAGGAGAGTAAGGAACGGGAGCGGTTGCTGCAAGAACTTTTGAGGGTGGACAGACAATATGCGGAAGCACCGGAGGAGGGACTGTACAGGGAAAGGCAAAGGCTACATGTAGAATTTGACTTGCTGACTACAGGCACTGCAGAGGCACAATGGAGGAAGGCACAGGGTGTACAGTACGAATATGGGGAGAAGGCGAGCAGGTTGCTGGCACACCAATTGAGGAAAAGGGGAGCAGCGAGGGAAATAGGGGGAGTGAGGGATGAGGAAGGAGAGATGGAGCGGGGAGCGGAGAGAGTGAATGGAGTGTTCAAGACATTTTATAAAAAATTATATGAAGCTCAACCCCCGGATGGGAGGGAGAGAATGATGGGCTTCTTGGATCGGCTGGAATTTCCCAAGGTGGAAGAGCAGGAAAGGGTGGGACTGGGAGCACAGATCGAGGTAGAAGAAGTGGTGAAAGGAATTAGGAGCATGCAGGCGGGAAAGGCCCCGGGACCGGATGGATTCCCAGTCAAATTCTATAGAAAATATGTGGACTTGCTCGCCCCGGTACTGACGAGGACCTTTAATGAGGCAAAGGAAAGGGGACAACTGCCCCCGACTATGTCTGAAGCAACGATATCGCTTCTCTTAAAGAAGGAAAAGGACCCGCTACAATGCGGGTCCTATAGACCTATTTCCCTCCTAAATGTAGATGCCAAGGTCCTGGCCAAGGTAATGGCAATGAGAATAGAGGAATGTGTCCCGGGGGTGGTCCACGAGGACCAAACTGGGTTTGTGAAGGGGAGACAGCTGAACACGAATATACGGAGGTTGTTAGGGGTAATGATGATGGCCCCACCAGAGGGAGAAACGGAGATAGTAGTGGCGATGGATGCCGAGAAAGCATTTGATAGAGTGGAGTGGGATTATTTGTGGGAGGTGTTGAGGAGATTTGGTTTTGGAGAGGGGTATGTTAGATGGGTGCAGCTGTTGTATAGGGCCCCAGTGGCGAGCGTGGTCACGAATGGACGGGGATCTGCATATTTTCGGCTCCATAGAGGGACAAGGCAGGGATGCCCTCTGTCCCCATTATTGTTTGCACTGGCGATTGAGCCCCTGGCGATAGCGTTGAGGGGTTCCAAGAAGTGGAGGGGAGTACTTAGGGGAGGAGAAGAGCAACGGGTATCTTTGTATGCGGACGATTTGCTACTATACGTGGCGGACCCGGCGGAGGGGATGCCAGAAATAATGCGGATACTTGGGGAGTTTGGAGATTTTTCAGGGTATAAATTGAACATGGGGAAAAGTGAGTTGTTTGTGGTGCATCCAGGGGAGCAGAGTAGAGAAATAGAGGACCTACCGTTGAGGAAGGTAACAAGGGACTTTCGTTACCTGGGGATCCAGATAGCCAAGAATTGGGGCACATTGCATAGGTTAAATTTAACGCGGTTGGTGGAACAGATGGAGGAGGATTTCAAGAGATGGGATATGGTATCCCTGTCAATGGCAGGGAGGGTGCAGGCGGTTAAGATGGTGGTCCTCCCGAGATTCCTCTTTGTGTTTCAGTGCCTCCCGGTGGTGATCACGAAGGCTTTTTTTAAAAGGATTGAAAAGAGCATCATGGGTTTTGTGTGGGCCGGGAAGACCCCGAGAGTGAGGAAGGGATTCTTACAGCGTAGCAGGGATAGGGGGGGGGCTGGCACTACCGAGCCTAAGTGAGTATTATTGGGCCGCTAATATTTCAATGGTGAGTAAGTGGATGGGAGAGGAGGAGGGAGCGGCGTGGAAGAGATTAGAGAGGGCGTCCTGTAGGGGGACTAGCCTACAGGCTATGGTGACAGCCCCATTGCCGTTCTCACCGAGGAACTACACCACAAGCCCGGTGGTGGTGGCTACACTGAAGATTTGGGGACGGTGGAGACGGCATAGGGGAAAGACTGGAGCCTTGGGGGGGTCCCCGATAAGAAACAACCATAGGTTTGCCCCGGGGGGAATGGATGGGGGATATGGAATGTGGCAAAGAGCAGGAATAACGCAACTGAAAGATCTGTTTGTGGATGGGAAGTTCGCGAGTCTGGGAGCGCTGACCGAGAAATATGGGTTGCCCCAAGGGAATGCATTCAGGTATATGCAACTGAGGGCTTTTGCGAGGCAACAGGTGAGGGAATTCCTGCAGCTCCCGACACAAGAGGTGCAGGACAGAGTGATCTCAAAGACATGGGTGGGGGATGGTAAGGTGTCAGATATATATAGGGAAATGAGGGACGAAGGGGAGACTATGGTAGATGAACTAAAAGGGAAATGGGAAGAAGAGCCGGGGGAGGAGATCGAGGAGGGGCTGTGGGCAGATGCCCTAAGCAGGGTAAACTCGTCGTCCTCGTGTGCCAGGCTAAGCCTGATTCAGTTTAAGGTATTACACAGGGCACATATGACTGGAGCACGGCTCAGTAAATTTTTTGGGGTGGAGGATAGGTGTGCGAGGTGCTCGAGAAGCCCAGCGAATCATACCCATATGTTTTGGTCATGCCCGGCACTACAGGGGTTTTGGATGGGGGTGACAAAGGTGCTTTCAAAAGTAGTAGGAGTCCGGGTCGAACCAAGCTGGGGGTTGGCTATATTTGGGGTTGCACAAGAGCCAGGAGTGCAGGAGGCGAGAGAGGCCAATGTTTTGGCCTTTGCGTCCCTAGTAGCCCGGCGCAGGATATTGCTAATGTGGAAAGAAGCCAAGCCCCCGGGGGTGGAGACCTGGATAAATGACATGGCGGGGTTTATAAAGCTAGAGCGGATTAAGTTCGTCCTAAGGGGGTCGGCTCAAGGGTTCACCAGGCGGTGGCAACCGTTCGTCGAATACCTCGCAGAAAGATAGACGGAATGGGAAAAAGAAGGCAGCAGCAGCAGCCCAGGATCGGGGGGGGGGGGGGGGGGGGCGGGGGGGGGGGGGGGGGGGGGGGAGGAGGAACCAGAAGGACTCTCAGGGTTGTTAATATATACTGTATAGTATGTATAGGTCGTAGCTACAGATAATTATATATTGGACTGTTACATTATATTTTTGGAGAGTGTTACTTGTGACAAGGCAGTTGCCAATTAGGGCTAGTTTTCATTTTTGTTATTTATTATTTATTCATTTTTTTTTTTTGTTTATAAAATAGGTCATTGTTATTTGTGTTGTTATAATATTGTGTAAAGGATGCACAATGTACTGTGTTGGTTGACCAAAAATTTTCAATAAAATATTTAATTAAAAAAAAAATTAATCATTTAATCAGCATCGCAAAAACAGACTTAATTGGTCATTATCACATTGCTGTTTTGGGGAGTTCGTTGGGGACAAATTGGCTGTTCCTTTTGCTGCGGTTGAACAATGGCTACATCTCAAGAGTATTTCTTCAGCTGTAAAGTGCATTGAGACATCCGGTGGTCTTGAAAAGCACTATATAAATGCAAAACATTCCCTTCCTTTCTCAGTCTGTAAATCATACGAATGGGTTTCTCCCCGACAGGAGCAAATTCCACAGTTAGGTGGAGCTTGGATGTAGCTTACACGTGGAGATCAGGGTGATCTCGTGTTCCAAAACTGTGGTTTGTTGAAACCTGTCAGAAAATCCTTGGTATTCCTTCAGGAGCTATAGACCGTGCGGGGGAGATCAGAATGATAGGCAAACCCCGAGGAATGTACAAAAACATGAGGGCGAGCTGGGAAGTGTCAGCCAGGGCTCTCGCTTTTGCTCATCTCCCAGTGATCCCTGCAGCAGCACAGGCGTCCAGGCAATGGAACGGGTGGGGATGAGGAGGTGGGTGGGGGTGAACAGGGAAACAGGAACGAACCTTTCTGGGATAACCTCTCTCCCCCCACACTACCAGAGTAGAATTAACAGTTAGAAACTGGAAAGCTGCTGCTGGTCATCTGGGACTTTACTTTATGCGCATGCGTGTGCATATATGTGTATGTGTGTGTGTGTATATGTGTGTGTGCGCATGCGCATATGTGTGTGTGTATATGTGCATGTGTGTGTATATGTGCATGTGTGCGTATATACATGTGTCTGCATATATGTACATGTGTGTGCATGTGTATGTATGTGTGTATGTGCATGTGTGAATGTATGTGCATGTGTGAATATAAGTGCATGTGTGCGGCTATATGCATGTGTGTGTGTATAGGTGTGTGTGTGTTCGTATATATGCATGTGTGCATATATGTGTATTTGTGCGTATATGAGCATGTGTGTATAGGCGTGTGTGTATGCGCATATATGTGCATGTGTGCGTATATGTGCATGTGTGTATATGTGTGTATATGTGTGTGTGTGTATGCTCGTGCATGTTTACCTGCAAACTAACAGGGATTTGTGTTTGACAGATTATGTTGCAGAGACGCCATTACTCAATCCTCTTAATTCGGGCTCAGACCCGGTGCGTGCCTCTTGGAGCGGACAACTGGTTTCCCGGCCCGGCTTTGCCGAGTGCACACTGAACTCATCAGCTCCTTGCGCGTTGGGAGCCCTCACATAAATTAAACTGCACCATTCATGTGACAGACAATACTGAGTATTGTCCTCCGGAGGATTCCTGTGGAGTGCCAGGGGGGGGCGGGGGGGGGGGAATGGGGGGTAGAGAGACAGGAATGTTTGGATGTTTGAATTGCACACTCTCAGGACGTCAGCCTTTTGCCCGAGCTGTTCCCCAGCCCGGTGGCTTCAGACCCAGCTGGTGGTATTTGGGATTTGTAAATGGCCAATGATTTCCCAGATGACTAAAAGCTCGAGGGACATGCTACATAGCGGAAACTCCTTAATGTTGGCATAATGCAAATGACAGCATGTGCAGACCTCCTTGGAAGCTAGTGGTTCAGTGTAAACTGTCATTTCAAAGGGAATGCTGCAGCTATATTTAACATTTTGTGCTGCTGTGTAAAATAACAGGGACTGAATATTTATAGGCACTAATCAATATTTTAGGGCAGTGATCTACCGTTCAGATAAATGTACCAATAGGGGAGTAGAATTACATAACAAATTCAGAATTAGGAAAGTAAATGTGGCTGTTTAGAAAATGAGAATTTTAACTGAATGGCTATTTTTGCCATTCGTTTTGGTGGTAGGGATCACTGTCAATTCTTGGACAGGAAGAGAAAGCCAGGCTTACATTTATACAATGCCTTCCACAACCTTAGCATCCATAGAATCATAGAACCCCTACAGTGCAGAAGGTAGTCGGTCAGCCCATCGAATCTGACCGACCTTCTGAAAGAGCACCCTACCTCAGTACTGCCCAGTAACCCCACAAAATGTTTGGACACTAAGGGGCACTTGATCGTGGCCAACCCACCTAACCTGCACATCTTTGGACCGTGGGAGGAAACGGGGGCATCCGGGGTGAACCCACGCAGGCACGGGGAGAATGTGCAGACTCAGCACAGACAGTGACCCAGGGTCGGAAACGAACCCGGCTCCCTGGCGCTCTGAAGCAGCAGTGCTAAACACTGTGCAACCGTGTCACCCATGGTGATAGGCATCTCTGTAAATTCTTGGACATGGAAGAGAAAAAAAGATTTCCATTGATACAACCTTAGGATGAACCCTTCAGAGTAAATGAGATATGAAGCATAGCCCTTGTGATGGCATAAACGCAGCTACCAATTTGACAACCTTGTTGTGATCAACCAGGAGGATTACATATACCATAGAACAGACAGTGCTGAAGGAGGCCATTCGGCCCACCGAGTCTGCACCGACCCACTTAAGCTCTCACTTCCACCCTACCCCCATAACCCAATAACCCCTCTTAACCTTTTTGGTCACTAAGGGCAATTTAGCGTGGCCAATCCACCTAACCTGCACGTCTTTGGATTGTGGGAGGAAACCGGAGCCCCCGGAGGAAACCCACGCAGACACGGGGAGAACGTGCAGACTCCGCACAGACAGTGACCCAGCGGGGAATCGAACCTGGAACCCTGGCGCTGTGAAGCCACAGTGCCGTTCACTTGTGTTACCGTGCTGCTCGCTGAATAAAGAAAATGGGCAGGTTCGCCCCTCCCGGCCCAGAAGCGTAACACTTTGGGGGTACCTCTTCCGGGATCATGACAAATAATGGGGGTGTGGGGGTGGGGTGGGGAGGGGAGGGAAGAGAGAGCCTTCTCCAGGGACGGGTCGTAACACGTCTCATCGCCGGCAATGAAACAATCCCTCAGTACGCAGTGCTCAAGCGTCTGCAGTGAGGTTTGAATCCCTAACATCCCGTCTCACAAGGACGAGTGATTTCACCACTGGCGTTTGAAAACAACAAAGATTAAATGTCTTGCAAAGGCTCCTTGAACTGTAGGGAGCAACTTTCATATACCAGGCCGGACACTCAGTTTTCACTTTATTTTCAATTCTAAGAGTTTGATTTTGGTGAGTTGGTTTTTGGTGGTTTCACTGTATAATCTGATTTTCACACATTAATCCCAGACTCCAAAGCTGGGTCGACAGAAACCACAACTAACAACGTTAAAGCAGAGATTCAAGCTCCAGAAGTCCAGATCAAGCCCAATATAAATTCAGCTGCAGACTGAATTGAGTGAGAAACGTAAGGGGTTTTAAGGCGTGGACCTAAACACACAAAGATGAGTGCGGTATCTTACGATATACTTAATTTGGCTCCTAACTATCTCACAGGAGAGATATCCCATGTTGGCTTCAAACTCATTTACAGACTTTACCCAGTTTAGTTTGCTTTTTAACTGCTTTCATTCTTCTAAATCCTTTCCTAGTCACCTGGGGGATTACATAGGGTTATGTAGGATACAGTGGTTAGCACAGCTGCCTAACAGTGCCAGGGACCTGGGTTCAATTCTGGACTTGGGTAACTGTGTGGAGTTTGCACATTCTCCCCCGTGTCTGCGTGGGTTTCCCCCTACAGTCCAAAGACGTGCGGATGGATTAGCCACGATCAATGCACAGGGCTACATGGATGGGGCGGGGGAGTGGGCCACAGCAGGGTGCTTTTTTTGAGGGTTGGTGTAGACTTGATGGGCCGAATGGCCTCCTTCTGCACTGTAGGGATTCTACAGACTCTGTGGAAATACAGAACAGAAACAAGGCCATTCGGCCCAACCAATCCATACTGATGTTTATACTCCACCTGAGCTTCCTCCCATCATTTCTCATTTAAATCTATCATGGTCACCCTCTATTCGATGAATTCCCTCTCATTTGCTTATCTAGTTTTCTCTGAAATACATCAATATCCTTTGCTTCAACCATTCCCTGTGGTTGTGAGTTCCGCATTCCCGCCACCCTTTTAGGTAAAGGATTTCCTTTTGAACTCGCAATTGGATATCTTAGGGACTATCTTGCATTGACGGCCTCTAGTTATGTTCCTCCCCCACAAGTGGAAACATTCTTCTCTCTGTTCAAATGTTGAATTGCAAAAATCTCACCAACATGAGCATTTTGCAATGTCTGACTTGGTCCTCTCCAAACTTTCACAAACTGCACCCTCATCAAACGCTGTTGTGAAATATATCACGGTAAAATTCCTTCAAGTTAGGACACCAGAGGACAGCACGGTGGCACAGTGGGTTAGCTCTGTTGCCTCACGGCGCTGAGGACCCGGGTTCGATCCCGGCTCTGGGTCACTGTCTGTGTGGAGTTTGCACGTTCTCCCCGTGTTTGCGTGGGTTTCGCCCCCACAATCCAAAGATGTGCAGGTTAGGTGGATTTACCATGCTAAATTGCCCCTTAATTGGAAAGATTAATTGGGCACACTAAATTTTTTAAAATAAGTTAGGACATCCGCTGTCCAAATCTACTACATTTCCCACAAACAGCGAATTGCATCACAGAGAATATTCAAGAACTGTAATTACTTTTCAGTTCTTCACCCTGTTGAGTAATCACTTGCCCGATGACATCCTCCTTGCAACTTTCTTCTATTCTCTTCCCATACCCAGTGGGGCGCCAAGGCAGAATTCCATCTGTTTCCATAGCTAGTAATTCCTGGAGAAGGTCGCTAGACTGTCGCCGGGGGTGTTATAGCTTGAGGGGCAACACTCTGCCTCAAGCGTGGCTGACCAGGAGTCTCTCCCGCTCTCACCACCAGCGGGTTTGGAAGGATTTGCATGTCAATGCTCCACCTGTTTGACCGCGTTATGAACGCACCTCCCCCAGTCATCAGGTCCTGGGGTGGAACTCAAAGCTGGAGCTCCTGGCGCAGAGGCATGTTGAGTACTTCCATCCATTTGGAATGGGCATCCACTAAGATTAAGAGCATAGGACCTAAAAACGGACCAGCGAAGTTTGCAGGTACCCACACCCATAGTCTGCCTGACTCCCATGGGTGGGGTGTGGGGGGGGTTGTGAGGCAGAGAGCCTCTGGTTCACTTGGCATGAAGTACATTGTTTTACCGGGTCCACAATATCCGTGTTGAGCCTGGGCTCCCAAATGTAGCTCCTTGCGAGCATCATCATTTTGGAAAGCCCAGGATGTCCATTGTGCAGCTCCATTAAGGTTGGGCATCACCCTGGGCAAGGAACAGCTCTCCGGGATCCCCCAGGATTATACCGTCATCGACTCTCAGTTCCTCCCTATTGAATGGGTCGGGATTCATGTCGCCAGAGGATTGTCCTCGCATCTCGCCATTCAGGATCGTGTCCCAGTTTGGTCAACATAGGGTCCTTTTGTGTCCAAGCCTTGATCTGTTTTGCTGATACAGGTAAGGTGTCTAAGAAAGTTAAGGCCATGGTGACCTCCTCTAGCTCCGGCAAGGGTACCAGGCTTGTGGGCAGTGGGAGATGACTCAGGGCATCAACGTTGGCTATTTACGTTCTGGGGCGATGCTCTGGGGCGTATTCATTGGCTGACAGTAATAGGACCCAATGCTGTATGTATCCAGGCCATGGCGATAGGAAGGATTCCCGTATCTTCTTTAAAAAGACCCAATAAAGGTTTGTGGTCTCTCACTATCACAGTAGAAACACTGGTGGAATTTATTTACACCGAAAACTTAGAATTTTTTTTTGAAAGAGTACCCAATTCTTTTTGCGTCCAGGGCAGCACGGTGGTGCAGTGGGTTAGCCCTGCTGCCTCACGGCGCCGAGGTCCCAGGTTCGATCCCGGCTAAAATTATTTTTTGAGGTCTGAAAAATAACCTGAATTCCTCTCGTAAAAACAAAAGTCCTTAAGACTATAAGAGTTAGGAAGAGGTGGAGGCTATTTGGCCCATTGAGACTGCCCCACTATTCAGTCAGATCGTGGCTGATCTGATCGATGAATTAACATCACTTCCTCGCCTGTCCTCCAAAAATGTAAATTCCCTTGTCGATCAAAGAGTTGCCTCATGCAGCCATGAGCAAAATTCATTCTCCAAACAGCTAAACAAAAGAGTCCTGATAATTTGGAATGCACAACCTGAAAGTGTGACGGAAACAGATTTAAGTATCGCTTTTACAAAGGGGTGTCGGTCTCTACTTTAGACAGGGGGAAGGCCATTGGGAAGGAATGGGGGATGCGGGACCATGCAGATAGCTCCTAGAGACCCAGCACGGCACAAAAGATCAAGTGGGTCCCACCAGTGCCGTACGAATCAATGTAAACAGCTTTTGTAGGTAATATTTGCACCTTAAACAAAAAGCAGGAAGTTCTATTCGTTGACTGGCCAGCAGTCTTCGCTCAGTAAACAACACTGCTGTCCGTGGGGACTTCCTTTTTGCCAAATAACTGCTGAGTTCGCCTTCAGTGGCTGTATTTCAAAGTTACTGATTCAAAGTGCATGAAACAGTTTGCTTCACTTAACTGAAAGAGCATTATATTCAAGCAAGTCTTTCTTGGGCGTAACAATTTAGTATTTTGCATTGCCGTGAAACTATAGTTGGATAAATCAGCCCTCTGCAACGCACATCAAGATTTTGGGGAGCAGAGGTTAATAGGTCCCACATGAGCTTGCAATGCTCCACCTTGCTTTCCTCGGAGTGGGGAGCACAAATTCATGGCGACCTACGCCGGCGTGGCTTGTGAAGGTCGGCCGGCGTGGGTCCCAAAGGTCGGCCGGCGTGGGTCCCGAAGGTCGGCCGGCGTGAGTCGCGAAGTTCGGCCGGCGTGGGTCCCGAAGGTCGGCCGGCGTGGGTCCCGAAGGTCGGCCGGCGTGGGTCCCGAAGGTCGGCCGGCGTGGGTCCCAAAGGTCGGCCGGCGTGGGTCCCGAAGGTCGGCCGGCATGGGTCGCGAAGGTCGGCCGGCGTGGGTCACGAAGGTCGGCCGGCGTGAGTCGCGAAGGTCGGCCGGCGTGGATCACGAAGATCGGCCGGCGTGAGTCGCGAAGGTCGGCCGGCGTGGATCCCGAAGGTCGGCCGGCGTGGATCCCGAAGGTCGGCCGGCGTGGATCCCGAAGGTCGGCCGGCGTGGGTCGCGAAGATCGGCCGGCATGGGTCGCGAAGGTCGGCCGGCGTGGGTCCTGAAGATCGGCCGGCATGGGTCGCGAAGGTCGGCCGGCGTGGGTCACGAAGATCGGCCGGCGTGGGTCGCGAAGGTCGGCCGGCGTGGGTCACGAAGATCGGCCGGCATGGGTCGCGAAGGTCGGCCGGCGTGGGTCGCGAAGATCGGCCGGCGTGGGTCGCGAAGGTCGGCCATCGTGGGTCCCGAAGGTCGGCCGGCGTGGGTCACGAAGATCGTCCGGCGTGGGTCCCGAAGGTCGGCCGGCGTGGGTCGCGAAGGTCGGCCGGCGTGGATCGCGAAGGTCGGCCGGCGTGGGTCCCGAAGGTCGGCCGGCGTGGGTCCCGAAGGTCGGCCGGCGTGGGTCGCGAAGGTCGGCCGGCGTGGGTCCCGAAGGTCGGCCGGCGTGGGTCCCGAAGGTCGGCCGGCGTGGGTCGCGAATGTCGGCCGGCGTGGGTCCCGAAGGTCGGCCGGCGTGGATCGCGAAGGTCGGCCATTGTGGGTCACGAAGGTCGGCCGGCGTGGGTCCCGAAGGTCGGCCGGCGTGGGTCCCGAAGGTCGGCCGGCGTGGGTCCCAAAGGTCGGCCGGCGTGGGTCCCGAAGGTCGGCCGGCGTGGATCATGAAGATCGGTCGGCGTGGGTCCCGAAGGTCGGCCGGCGTGGGTCGCGAAGGTCGGACATCGTGGGTCCCGAAGGTCGGCCGGCGTGGGTCCCAAAGGTCGGCCGGCGTGGGAAAAACATTTGTAAAACACTGCTCTAGAGTGTTGGAAACCCCACCAGGACTAACTGTTTGTCTGGGCTCAGAAACTGGAGGACATGAATCAAAGATAATGTCAAGAAGATCCAGAGGAGGCAAATGGGGAGGATTTCTTTTGTTACATCTTGGGGAGGGTTCCCCTACTGTGCCCAGGGCATACCCCCTGTCTGCACACTCCAATCTGCATGACATGCCAACTGCATTGTGGCCTAGGCAGCGCGTCAAGCAGATCAAGTGGTTTGGTAACCAACTTAATTATTGTTTTCTTAACCAAGTTCATTATTTGTTTAAGAAGGGCAGGTGACTATATTGTGTAGACAGCTTGGGGGTGAATGGGGAGGTGGTGGGCTTGCTACTCCTGGCATTTCACATCCCTCCCCTGTAAAAATACGCCTGGGTGGGGGTTGGGGGGGAAGATCATAATGTGTAACCTTGCGATTCAACGGGTGTTCAACTCCAAACCCCAGCCTTGTATCACTGTGCAGCTACAATATTGATGTCCCTCTTTAATTACGTTTTACCCTTCAGTTCCTCTTCTCCACTTGTCGTGAGTTGCTGAATTTTCTGATGCTGGTGTTCAATGTGAAAGTCGCTCCTTCCTCTCGATTTCTTCCAGCTGAACCTATTGATTTGTTTCTTTTTTGCTCATGTCCTGGTAATCATGTGGATTGGAAGCACAGACAATAAACACAGCAGCAAGAGTGCCGGAGTGCAGAATAAAACTGTGCAAACATCTGGGTCCCCCATTTCCCTCCCCCCCCCCCCCCCCCCCCACCCGGGTTTCCGCTGGATGGCGTTTCAACCTGAATACTGGAGAACCACAAAACTGTACATGGCAAGTGTTGCTCTATTAATAATGTTGCTGAACCACAAGCCTGCCCTCATATCGATCAAATGACCACACAACCAGTTAGTTAGTTCAAAAGATGGTTTATTTACATACATAAGGGTTATGTCGACATGCACACACAATGGGCAGAATTCTCTCCCCCCCCCCCCCCCCCACGCCGGGTGGGAGAATCGCCAGGGTGCCACGCGAGTCCCGCCACACCGCCCCGGCACCTGCACGCGATTCTCCCACCCCCCCAACCCGGCGCGGCGGGAATCACGACTACTAGCGATTGGAGCCATCTCTTTTTTGTGCAGGGTGCGTGAAGACATGTACGTGCTGAATGCATGACGTGCTCTATGCTGCCGCTTCTGGTGGGAAGATGGCATCATTCTCAATTTAAAAGCCAGCCGCTGCTGGCATTCATAAAAGCCGATCGCGGCTGTTGGGCGCTTCTCCCGCAATTGGGAACGTTGAGGCTGAGCGCTCCACGACTCTCCTGTCACCCGCTGCGACTCCGTGCAGGTGTGTCCTGAGGGTATTGGCAGCTTGACCACCACGGGTCGTGACCTGCAGTTTGAAAAACTCTGATCCAGAGGAGGTGTAAATGGGAACAGCAGAATCCCCACCAATAGTTGCTATCCAAACACTGAAGGCAGATATTTGAACTCACTGTTGAATCTACAGGGCTGTGTAACAGTTCCTATTCCTATTGTCATGCGAGAGTGCCTTTAAGTACTGGATGTTTAAGCAATGTACCTTTAAGAAAACAGTGATGTCATAGAGTGGGTGGAGCACAGCTCAGTTCAGCCATTTTGCAGTTTGGGTTTTGCAGTTTGAAAAGTGCCTGGCTGGTTTTGCTGAGAGCAGTTTAAAAGTAGAAAGCCAGTTTGAGACAGAAGCTTGAGAAGTTCTGGTTTGCTGTGATCTGCTGGAAGGGAGAAAGCCAGGTTTGAGAAAGCAGCGTGGGTGTGTCTGTGGGTTTCCAGAGAGCTGCATGAAGAAAGCAAGGTGCTGGAGCTGAAGTCACCCAAGCTAATATATCTCTGCCATTCTACAGAAAATATATATATCCTTTATCCTGATGTGGTACTGTTTAAAGGTGTTAAGTCTCTTGGAAGTTTGAAGGAACATTTTAAGGAGTTATTTACTGTTGCAATATTTTCTGAGTTATCTTTGAAGTAAGGGGTGTTAAGAGATCCAATGTTTATTTAAGATGCTAAGTTGAGTTCATGGAATAAACAGTGTTTTGTGTTTAAAAACCCACGTGCCCATAATTGTAATCCCACACCTAGGGAAAAAGCCGTGTGCTCGGAAAAGCAACAAATCCATTAAAAGGAGAGGCTAGTTGAACTCCATGATACATTTTGGGGTTCTGAAAATGCCTCGCCCATAACACTATCCACGCTTGACAGGCTAATAGTCCATCACTGGGGTGTTCCAACCTTGGTCTGGTCAGGAACTGCCGGAAGACCTTCTGAGTTACCGTTCTACAAAGAAAGTTGTACAAAGCTTCGATCTGCTCAGTCAAGTACAAATTAATTTAGAGGCACCTTTGTCAAGCAAGGGCAATGTAACTGTAATGGACATCTTTTTATTTGTTTTTCTGGAGTATGAGTTTTCCAAGCCTATCTAGTGGTAGGATGGGATCCTTTCCTTGGATTGCCACCTTTTCGGGGTGGAGAGGCTTGACCATTCCATTGATCCCGACAGCAATGCCGTCGAGAGTCATAAACTCCTGACAGGGTCACACATGATGGTACGGTCGAGGATGGAACTAGACAAACCACGATCTAAAACAAGTCTTCAACAGCGGATCAGGCGGAAAATCCACATATGGTATCAACAGCTGCCATGGCGGATGAAGGCTGTAGCAGTCGGGAGATCCCCAGTCATCGATGTTCCCTTGCCACTGGAACTGGTCCTACCCTCTGTCAAGGATCTTGTGTCTGCTGATGTGCATCGGCAAACCCACATTAAAATATGTCCCGCACCAGGCACCTACCCAGGGGAAACCAGCAAGCCCTCCCAAAACCAACTCCGCTGGGCCGGCAATGTGATTAGTCAGAGCTAATCTTCTTTACCCAGCTCAAAGAAGGTCTCCAAACAAGAGGAAGACAAAGGAAGAGCTTCAAAGACACCTTGATGGTTTACCTCAAGAAGTGCACCATAGATGCCAATACCTGGGAGACCCTCGCACAGAAGAGACCTACTCGGAGGAACCTCCTGATTGAGGAGGATACCAGATGGCAAGAGTGGCCCGGAAAATGAGCCTGAGAAAGGTGTACCAGCGTTCTAGATTTCAAGGACTGATCCCACCTCCCGGAAGCACCTGCCAAGTGTGCAGTTGAAGATGCGGTTCTAAGATCAGGCTCATCAGCCACGTGAGGAGCCACAGAACCCATGACCAGTAACACAGAGTTTCAAAGGTGGACAATCATATTTGTTTGCGAGTGATCATTAAAGATGAAGAGTAATAGTTAGGCTTTTAATTTTTTTCTGCAGGTTTCCCACATGCAGCGCAATTTGTCCACGCAAGGCTACTGTACACATAAACCAGCAGAGGGAGTCTAGAAGGAGAATAAAGGAATCCATGTTTAATATCACACGCAGTTCAGATTCGGAATGCTTTTTCCTCCCCAGAATTTCACGAGTGCTGAAAAGGCACTTAACCCGCTCTCGCCTCTTTTTACTTGTTGGTTTTCCAAGACTTTTCCGTTGAGCAATTGCGCGTTTCGTTCTCCACCCATGGAATCCCGGACGTACTCATTACAGATAACAGGGCCTCTTTCACGAGCGAAGAGTTCGCCGCCTTCATGAAAGGCAACGGGGTTCAGCTAGTCCGCACTGCCCCATACCATCTGGCATCACATGGCTTGGCAGAAAGGGCAGCACGGTTACATTGTGGATAGCACAATTGCTTCACAGCTCCAGGGTCCCAGGTTCGATTCCGGCTTGGGTCACTGTCTGTGCGGAGTCTGCCCGCATCCTCCCAGTGTGCGCGTGGGTTTCCTCCGGGTGCTCCGGTTTCCTCCCACAGTCCAAAGATGTGCTGGTTAGGTGGATTGGCCATGAAAAATTGCCCTTAGTGTCCAAAATTGCCCTTAGTGTTGGGTGGGGTTACTGGGTTATGGGGATAGGGTGGAGGTGTGGGCCTTGTGTAGGGTGCTCTTTCCAAGAGCCGGTGCAGACTCGATGGGCCTAATGGCCTCCTTCTGCACTGTAAATTCTATGTAAATCTATGTAAATTAAATGGGGGCTAAAGAAGCAATTTTGGGCTCAAGGGACACCAGGCTGGCACGTTTTTTTATTCTTGTAGGACCACACCGCACGCAGTAACTGGGGTGGCCTCTGCTGAGATGCGAATGCGTTGCAGGCTTTGCACCCGACTCAGTTTCATTCTCCCAGACATCGGTGCAAAGGTGCGCTCCAACCAGGAGTTGCAAGGACCTTGCCCAGTTCGATGTTGCCGTCGCCCTCTCCAATGCTTTGCACCTGTCGAGCGATGTTCATTCGTAACTTCAACGATGGTGCTCGCTGACCCTCTGGTATTGCCGTCTGTCAAACCGGACCAGTCACTTACCAAGCTCGGTTCCGGGGGCAACTAGTGAGGCGGCATTTGGATCATATTTTCGCTGAGACGCCTCCGGTCTATGTCGACGCCCACATGCCCAAAGATGTATCTTCGGATTCGGAAACGGAGATGCAGATATCTGAGGTCTCGGATGCCGATTTGACACTTCAGCTGCCTCCTGCCAATCACCCACCGTGACATTCCTGCCACAGACGACGTTCCCCTGCGAAGTATACACCGACCGAACCGGCGCGTCAGGTGCACGGCAATTTACCGGAAGCGACGAGACTGACGTCCTTCACCTGCTCTTACTCATCGGCCGTTGAGGGGGTCTTCGGACTTTGGAGGGAGAAATGGAATATCCCGCATGGGATTTACGGGGTGGGAACGATTATCTTAATGTGGTTCTCGCCGAGTACGAGCTCCCCCCCCCCCCTCCCCCCCCGAGGGACATTCTATAAAATGTCAGCCAGTAAGGCACCAAGCAGGAAGAGACCCGGTAGGAATCTACCGGGAAATGTATATTCTGTTATTTTAAATAAATCTAATTCTTTATTTTACTCGGTGTGGACTCCCCGTGTCCTTATTAAACACATGACCTCTACCATCTAGAAGGACAAGGGCAGCAGGTACCTGGGAACCACACCGCCTGGAGGTTCCCCTCCAAGTCACTCACCACCCTGACTAGGAAATATATCGCCGTTCCTTCACTGTCGCTGGGGCGAAATCCAGGAACACCCTCCCAAAATAGCACGGTGGGTGCACCTACACCTCAGGGACTGCATCGGTTCAAGAAGGCAGCCCCTTCATCACCTTCTCAAGGGCAATTAGGGAATGGGCAACAGATGCAGGCCTACCCAGCGAAGGTCACATCCCGTAAAAACAGATTTTTAAAAAACCTTCTGCTCAGGAAGCAAGTGCTGAATCAGGGCTCCCTCTCGGAGAATTCTGATGGCCTTTCCCGAGTTATCCTGGAATCCGCAGTTTCTGAAGTGCCCACATTCCTACTTAGTGACGGAATTCCACTGGAGTGACTTCAAAGCAAAAAGGCTACAGAAACAAAATGGCTGTCCTCCCCTGACTGACTTACACCATTGACCTACGGCACAGGATAGACACAATGAAAGCAGGTTTGGCAGGGTTGGAAGACACAACAATCAGTACAGACTGTCACTTAGGCCAAAGGGAGAGGAGAAAGTTAAAAAAACAAAGCCATGATAAAGTAAGAATAAATCAACAGTTAAGTGCTGAATTCCAGCACCAGCTGCAGTCTGATTTTGGGTTTCGGTGTAGATTATATTGATTTTAACTTCACCTTGATCTGAATGAGCAGAAGCTGCTCATGCAGACAATAAATTGAATTTCTGGCTCGTTTTTCCGTTGTTTTTCCATTAACTTGACAGCTTCAACTGTTAACTCCCTCTGAAAGTAAAGTCGTCATAGTCCCAGACGACCATAGTCTGCTTTCCCCCTTTGAGGGGAGAGAGCTGACTGGTGGTGATTTAGCCTGTGGGTCACCACACCTCAGGCGAGGGGCAAGGTTGAGAGGACAGGGCCTTCCTGACGAACCTCAGCCGGTACGGGGATTGAACCCACGCTTCCGGCCTTGCCCCGCATCACAAACCAGCTGTCCAGCCCACTGAGCTAAACCTTTTAGTTAATCACCAACCACTAGTTTTTGAGAATTGTTGCTGACTTTGTTGCCATTCTGGTAGAATCTGACAGCCCCATGAAGCTGCCATTGGTGTTTGGTGCTATACAACACTGCGGAGTGTGCCTTGGCCCTGTTATTGGGAAAGGAAGGACGTGCATTTAACCAGAACCTTTTACGACCTGATATCTTTGCCACCAAGAGACATTGCCTGGGTGCCATCTGGGATGGCCACTTACAACCAGGAACAGAGAAGGTCGCAAAGCATAGCGGGAAAAATGGACAATGCGAGATTCAGGCAGGTTAAGAGCCTGAAATGTATATTTGTGAGTGAGGAATCCAGACGGTATCGAAACCCCGACCAATTAGCATTTGATGGCCCATCTCCGCCAGACAAAGGACTGATACTTGAGCGACTGATACAGTCCCAGACATTTCGGCGCCACGCCCTGTACTCGGGAAGCGTAAACAACAGGGTCAATGACCGCTTGGGACACGCCCAGCCATCCAGGCACCCGCCCATTTATTGGTTCGAATCGAACGCAATGATCAGGAATCACCCAATTAGTGGGGTCCAAACTGAGGGACGGCCCAAAAGAGCGCGAAACTCCCCAAGGATAAAAAGAGAGACCATGTGCACGACCTCTCTCGGACCCGGCGCTCCGGCAACGTCCACTTCCAAGTGCAGCACCACCAGAAGCAAGTTCAAGTCCAACGCCCGCTACCAGGCGGATGAGCCCAGCTGAGCAGCAGTTACTTCTACAGACCCGATAGACCCAGATTCGAACAACGGCCACTGTTCCTCTGACCTAAGCCGGGTGCCTGAAGTTAAGTGAAGGTTGGCATAGTCAATAGGTGTAGTTTAACTAGTAATGTTTATGTTGCATGATTAATTGTGTGTAAATAAAGTACTCTTGATCTTGAACTAACTAACTGGTGTTTGGCTCTTTGATTGATAGCCGGTTGAACCTTGTGGTGGTATCATTCGATACCTGGCGGCTCCGAGCAATATAATATCGATATCCAAAGGAAGGAGGGCAACCTCACTGATTGCCACATTTACAGTAGGTAAAAAAGGCAACAATGGCTGTGCCAGGGCACTGGCCCGTGCCCAATCACCCAGGGGGCACCATGGCCTCCGAGACCCCCGGCATGGCCATCATGCCAGACCTTTGTTTATGCAGTATAATTCGGATAGATTTGAGGCTATTCACTTTCGTAGCAGAAACGGGAAAGCAGGTTATTATCTGATTGGCCATAATTTAAGAGAGAGGAATATGCCACGAGACCTGGGTATCCTCATACACCAGTCACTGAAGGTAAACATGCAGGTACAGCAGGCGGTGAAGGGAAGCATACAGGTACAGCAGGCGGTGAAGGGAAGCATGCAGGTACAGCAGGCGGTGAAGGGAAGCATGCAGGTACAGCAGGCGGTGAAGGGAAGCATGCAGGTACAGCAGGCGGTGAAGGGAAGCATGCAGGTACAGCAGGCGGTGAAGGGAAGCATGCAGGTACAGCAGGCGGTGAAGGGAAGCATGCAGGTACAGCAGGCGGTGAAGGGAAGCATGCAGGTACAGCAGGCGGTGAAGGGAAGCATGCAGGTACAGCAGGCGGTGAAGGGAAGCATGCAGGTACAGCAGGCGGTGAAGATGGCAATTGGTATGTTGGCCTTCATAGCGAGAGGATTCGAGTACAGGAGCAGGGATGTTTTTTAAAATAAATTTAGAGTACCCAATTCATTTTTTCCTATTAAGGGGCAATTTAGCGTGGCCAATCCATCTACGCTGCACATCTTTGGGTTGTGGGGGCGAAACCCACACAGACACAGGGAGAATGTGCAAATTCCACACGGACAGTGACCCAGAGCTGGGATCGAACCTGGGACCTCAGTGCCATGAGGCAGCTGTGCTAACCACTGCACCACCGTGCTGTCCCAAGGTTCCCATTCCTGACTGTCTTCAAGTCACCCATTCGGAGCACCACACGGAATAAAATACTTACAGCACAGAAAGAGATCCCTGGGCCCCTCGAGCCTATCTGTGCTAAATCTCTGAAAACACAGGCCACTCCCTCGACTTTTTCCCATACCATTCCCATTTTACACTTCAAAGAGTTCATCACGTCACTCTTAAGTCACATTGTAATCTGCTATCAGCCTAGTTTCGAATAGTGCATTCCATGTCTTAATAACTGGGCAGAAAATAACATTGCTCAGAACCTCCCCCCTTTCTTTGTTTTCTGACCCTTATTTTCTACATTTGTTCTCGGGATGTGTGACAAGCAAAGCCAGTATTTAGTGCCCATTCTTCATTGCCCCTGATGGTGAAGAGCCAACCTCTTGGGCATTGGCCTGTCCCTGTGATGTAGGTGCACCGACGCTGCTTTTCCCTGCTGTGGTGTGAGACACCGAAGTGGCCTGTTGCAGCATTTCACAAGGCAGTTCATGCTCAACCGCATTGCTGTGGACCTGGAGTCTTCTGTAGGTCAGGCCAGGCCAGGGCGGTAGGCCTTCCCCGCCCCCGAAAGGCATCAATGAATCAGATGGGCTTTTAACAATAATCATAACAATAATTAATTATTAATGAAGCAAGCGTTTTGTTGCAGCTTTATTAATTGATCGAATTTAAATTCCGTCCTGCCCCTGTGAGAGTTGAACATTTGTCTCCAAAGCATTAGTCGCGGCCACTGGAATACGGGTCTAGCAATATTCCCATGCTGCGTTACCTCTCCTTTACATTTGTGCCTTCTAGTTATCGACTAGAGGGTTTAGTATAATTTATTAAAATCTCTCCTCATTTCTAGTAGGCCGGCACGGTGGCACAGTGGTTAGCATTTCTGCCTCATAGCGCAAGGGACCCGGGTTCCTTTCTGCCCTTCGGTGGTTGTCTGTGTGGGGTTTGCACATTCTCCCCGTGTCTGCGTGGGTTTCCTCTGGGTGCTCCGGTTTCCTCCCACAGACCAAAGATATGCAGGTTAGGTGGATTGGCCATGCTAAATTGCCCCTGGTACTAAATTGCCCTTTAATGCCCAATACTTGGTGCCTATACTTCCTCAGGTAACTAAGGTAATTCAGTATGTTCACATTGAGTCTTTCTAATTTGTACAAAATCACCGTAGAAAGCATCCTATCTGGCTGCATCACAGCCTGGTATGGCAACTGCTCAGCCCAGGACCGCAAGAAACTTCAGAGAGTCGTGAACACAGCCCAGTCCATCACACAAACTTGCCTCCCGTCTATTGACTCTGGATGCAATCCAACAGCCATACTGCGGCTGAAAAGCAGCTCGCCACGGCCAATAGAAGCCGGGAGACCCTGCTCCCAAGATCTACCTGGCTCGCAACGCATCACAAGATCTCGCGTGACCTCGCAAGATGTTGCGATGTGAATCCCACCCATGGTGGGCGGGATCACTTTTTTTTTCCCGCAAATCTGCGAGGCAGCTAGTCTGACTTTAATGTGTAGCTGCTGAGTTACCTGAGGTGTGGGATCAATCTTGTTCAAGAGACCTCGGGCATGCCGTTTGGTGCTAGTCTCCACAAACAGGGACCAGGCGGACGGCATTCGTGGGTATCCCAGGGGATCGGACGCCCCCAGGTTCATGCCTTTTGGGCAGGAGGATACCCTGGCACTGCCATCTGACAGGTTGGCGCTCAGGCCAGAGGTGCCCTGCCGAGGTGAGGGCGGAGACCCTCCCATCGTGTGTTGGGTTTGGGGAGGGTTAGGGGCTGCATCAGGGATGTCAGTGAGTGGAGTTATTCAATTCGCGAAACGGGGCGCTGTGCGGCCTTGGCCGTGCATCCCCCGCTTAGGCTCTCTTCATTGAGTGTTTTTAATGTGCTACCACAAGTCAACTACAGCAGTTTGACTTTTCATTTGGAGTCAGCTGTAAGTTAATAACTGAGTCTCGGGTCTCAACCTCAAAAGGAATTTTTCACCCATCGCTTCTCTTTCAATATCCGAAACTTGTCCTCTCAATTGCCAGTACTTCCCTGCACATAACACACATGGGCTTTGCATCCTGATTTGCGCTGGCACAATTGACAAAACCATACCATCTAACGCGGGTGCTGTTTCATAGCGTTGTGTTCCTCAGTGCTGCGAGCACTGGAAACACACAGCTAAATGCACTCGCTATGGAACTTTGTTCTCTTTTAGCTGAATCGTGCCCTCTGTGTACACCTCCCGCTGCCTGTGTCTATGTATTTACATTCTGTATTTATCGTATGTCCTCTGTTTTTCATGTACGGAATGATCTGTCTGGACTGTACGCAGAACAATACTTTTCACTGTACCTCGGTACACGTGACAATAAATCTAAAGCAAATCAAATCAAAGGGTAGGTGGAGTTACAGGGAGAGGACGGGGGAGTGGACCTAGGTAGGGTGCTCTTTCAGAGGGTCAGTGCAGACCCGATGGGCCAAATGGCCTCCTTTTGTACTGTAGGGATTCTATGGACAGCTCCAGTAGTTTCCCTGTTGAACTTCAATGTTTCGAGAAAAGAGCCCCCAGTATTTCTTTTACCATCGCCTGCCCTCACGTTTGTGCGGAGCTGAGGAGAAGCTGGGTTGTGAATTCCCTCCATCTTACCACCCTTCTTATAATCACTGATGAAGCTCACACATCACATGGAGCCCACTGGGAGGAGATAGTAAATGGTGGCTAATGCCTGTACACATGTACCTCAGCGTGAGTCAGATGAGGAGGCGAGTGTACTGAATTGAAGAAATATTGGAGACGGAGTTCGACTGGTTACAAAATTATACATGGCAGCTTACAGCCTCCCTCATCAAACATTCATCAAGGAAATTTTGAAGTTACTCCTTTCGTCTTTGATACATTGAACCATTCCCGAGTAAGACAACATTTCAGCTTTGCAATGCTCAACGTGACGGGGTGACATCAAAGAGGGTTGAGAGCTCAGTGCAGTTACAGCTGCTGATGTGTTCATCGTGTAGCTTCGTCACATGGGAGCTGAGCGGAACGCTGGAGCTCTGTCTCAATCATGTAATCTTTCCCAGGGGGCTCCTACGCCCACAGAAGCTAGGCTGTCAGCTGTAAGCCGTGTTCTTTCTCTCACCCACCCCTTTACTGTTTACACTAGCAGCACAGGTTGTAACATTCTGTGAGCAAGGCTCCCTGTGGGCTCGAGGGAGCTTGGGTTCCGAGACCGCTAACTTTATAAAGCGCTGTGATAATGCCATTACCCTGGACAACTGATAAAGGTGGCTGGCAAGATAATCCATAGAGGGTAGGAACATCATTTCAGAATCAGATCAAATAGCCCAGGTTAGCAGCTTTCACAATCTGTTCACATACTTGTCCACATCAGCAAGTCATCAATGAGAAAGTCAGGGTAGAGTACTCAGGTAGGGAGGGAAGGCAAAGAATTTATATGTCAAAATATTATTTATGTCCAGGTACGGCACAGCAGTTGCAGGTTGCTTATTGGTATTTTTTGCTTCACAAGGTTTAACAGCTACTCGAAGATAAGTTGTGCTCTTTTACCATTTAATACAGTGTTTTTCAAAAATTATTTTTCCCTGCGCCCCACTTTTGCCAACTGGCCGATCTTCGGGGCCCACGTCGGCCGACCTTGGCGACACACGCCACGTTTGCTTACCGTTAATGCGAAAGGTGAGCCTGCTCGGTCCTCATGATCTCACTCCAATCAGGTTCACAGGAGGAGAGGGCAATGCTCGTATCAGGTTCAGAATTCAGCCAGTTCCTTTGTGCTGTCTTCATGGCTGTGAGAACGGAAAATCCAACCTCGCACATGTAGGTCATCGTGAAGCGCGATAGCAACAAAATGCTCGTTTTACTCAGCACTGGAAACCCCTGGGAGATGCTACTCCAGAATTCTGACAGCCTCATGGGATTTTGGAGGGTTTTTAATGTGCTACCACAAGTCAACTACAGCAGTTTGTCTTTTCATTTGGAGTCAGCTGTAAGTTAATAACTGAGTCTCGGGTCTCAACCTCAAAAGGAATTTTTCACCCATCACTTCTCTTTCAAAATCTGAAACTTGTCCTCTCATTTGCCAGTACTTCCCTGCACAAAACATACATGGGCTTTGCATCCTGATTTGCGCTAGCACAATTGACAAAACCATACCTCAAGAAATCATCTTTATACTGCTTTGTTCCCGAGTTAAGTTTTTTCTTTGTAGACTGTTAACCAGAGACCCTGGAGCTCTGTGCAGAGCCAACACCAGCACTGCTCTGTCCTGCCCTGGACTCTCCTGTGCAGCTCTCTCCAGCAGAATCTGTTACGAAATCCCGTCCAGTTGGTACACTGCCTATTTTATCTCAGGCCGTCTCCCTCTTGTAACCAAATTATTCATCTTCACCGTCCTCCTACCTTGCTTGCCAGCAGCTAGAAAATGGAAAAAGCTCTCTTCTGTGATTTGGCACTGAAAGCACGTGCATAGCTTGATGTCAAGTGTACGTACAGGGCGCATGACCTGCTCACTGCTGCCGCTTCTGGCCAGATGACTGCTCACAGCCTAATTTATTTTCATTTAAAAGATGGCAGAGGCCGCCATTTCCAATTTAAAAGCCCATAGCAACTATAGGCCGCATCTGCCACGATTGGGACCACCATGGGAACAGCGGGACTGATCACTCTGATACCCGCCCGCGACCCACATCGCACTTTGACTTAATACATTTGCTTTCCTGTTGAAGACCAAGACGTCTGAGGGCGGGATTTTCCAGCACTTCCTGCCAGAGGGAACATTCGGAGCTGCCGAAGGTGACCCCCCTCCCTCCTGGGGCAAGTTCCTTTGGAAAACACATCACGTAGCAGTGGGAGTTGGGTGCAATCGACAGCACCACTGACAGTGCAGCACTCTCTCAGTACTGCACTGAAGGATTAGTCTGGGCTTTTGGGTTCGCCCCTTGACATTCAATGGCGTTACCATCGCTGAATCCCCCACAATCAACATCCTGGGGTTACCATTGATCAGAAACTGAACTGGACTCGCCATATTAATACTGTGGCTACCAGGGCAGGTCAAAGGCTAGGAATCCCACAGCGAGGAACTCGCCTCCTGATCCCCCCCAAAGCCTGTCCACCATCTACAAGGCACAAGTCAGGAGTGTGATGGAATATTCTCCATTTGCCTGGATGAGTGCAGCTCCACCAACACTCAAGAAACTCAACATCATCCAGGACAAAGTAGCCCGCTTGATTGCTCCCCCTTCCACAAACATTCACTCCCTCCATCACCGACGAACAGTAGCAGCCGTGTGTACCATCTACAAGAAGCACTGCAGTAACTCGCCAAGGTTCCCGAGGCAGCATCTTCCAAACCCACAACCACAACCATCCAGAAGGACAAGAGCAGCAGATACCTGGGAACCCCACCACCTGGAGGTTCCCCTCCAAGTCACTCACCACCCCGACTTGGAAATATATCACTGTTCCTTCACCGTCGCTCGGGCAACATCCTGGAACACCCTCCCTAACAGCACTGGGGGTGTACCATCACCTCAGGGACTGCAGCGGTTCAAGAAGGCAGCTCACCACCACCTTCTGAAGGGCAACTAGGGATGGGCAATAAATGCTGGTCCTAACCAGCCTCGCCCACATCCCGTAAATGAATTTTTAAAATGTCTTGGTGTGGAGCTTGAACCCACAATTCTGAGTCAGGCTCTTGCATTGAAGCATAGCAGACACCATCCCTTCAACATCCTTTGATGTTGGAGGTTGGGAGCAGAACACTGTTCAGGGTGAGTGCAGTGTAGATTCAAGTAATTGTGTGCAACAGGCCAGTGGATTGGGCAGTTTGTCTCCTGGTGGATGAGGCACTTCTCCAGGAGTATTGCAAGATTTGCACAGTCTTGATTGTTGGAAAGATCTACTCGGGCTCACAGAATGAGAACCAATTGCAGCCCGAACATTGCTGCCTCCCATCAGACCTTTCTGGGTTGTCTTGCATGGGAATCCATTGAACATAATGCTTCCAAGAACAATAAATCATAGAATAATACAGCGCGGAAGGAGGTCATTCAGCCCATGGGGCCTGTGTTGCCTCTTTCGAAGAGTAATCCAGTTAATCTCATCCCCTGCAATCTCTCCTCCCTCGAGTATTTATCGAATTCCCTTTGGAAGTGACGATGGAACCTGCTTCCAGCACCTCCCCTTAGCCAGCTGTGCCTTCAAACCTTGACCACTCATTGTGTAAATCATGCCCTATCTGATTGATTTTCCAGTCACCTACAACCCGTGAGCCTGCGGCTAGCGGCAGTTCAGACAATTCATTGACATTCTGAAACAGGCTCATGATTCAGCAAGATAACCTATGCTCCATGACGGTGTTAACGCGAGGTAAAATTGGGGGGGGGGGGGGGGACAGCAGATGTGCCGTTCTTTGCGTCGACTGATGCTGAATGTCACAAATCTTGGGGACGGGATCATTTATGTAGTCCAGGTGTCTATCGAGGCATACCATTCCGCATCTGTCACAATCTTGGGGAATGACAGAGGAGGAGACTCTCAAGGCTATCTGAGCATTCCCACCCGGTTCCTGCATTCCGATAGAGTGGCTTCAAATTGGGAAGGCAAACAGGGAAGAGTGCAAGAAGAAGAATCAAATGGCAACTGCTTAAGGAGTAAATCACTCTCCTCTGTTATCGATTAGCTTTGCCAGTAAACATTATCTTTGTGCCCTGGGTAAGGCCCAGTATTGGAAGTAATCTTTGTTATTGTCACAAGTAGGCTTACATTAACACTGCAATGAAGTTGCTGTGAAAAGCCCCTAGTCGCCACACTTCACCGCCAGACAGTGACCCAAGCCGGGAATCGAACCCGGGACCCCGGCGTTGTGGAGCAACAGTGCTAAACACTGTGCTACCGTGCTGCCCTCAGCTTTCAGGTGGTGTAGGTCCTGCTGGGAACGCCCTTACCCACATCCCCAAAGCAATATTTCAACATGGGGAGAAGGTAAGTGACTGAAATTTGGGCTGGTTTTTATGTGGAGCAGAACCTCAAATTGGTAATTCCACTAACTCCAGCCGCGTCATTTTGGGGCCTTTGGTTTTTAAGCATGCCTGCTCCCTTCAGCACATTGGAATGATACTGGACTGACAATCCCAGTCAACATTGACAGTTATGTTCTTCAAGTAAGACATTAAACCAAAGACCCATCTGCTTGCTCATGTGCGCGATGTAAGGAAAGACTCCATTGATGTGTTCTGGCCAATGGTTTTCCATCCATCAATACCACCAAAGAGATTAACTCTTCTTTTCATCATTGCTGTTTATGGGACCTTGCTGTGTAATCTTTAGGTGCTGCTTTGAATCAGGGAGCAGTGCAACAAAGCAGGAGGGGACCATTCGCCCATTCATTCTGTGCTGGCTCTTTCTAAAAACAATCCAGTTAATCCCACTTGCTCCACTTTTTCTCCTCGTCCGCCCAATATTTTCTCATGTTTTTAATCCAATTCCCTTTTCCAATATTAGAGCAGTCATTTCAAAATATTTAGATATGAACTGCTCTGAGATCTTTGAGAGGTGTGATATAACAGCACATAATTAAAAGCCTTTCTTTTCATTGACATCGTTTACGTAGAAATTTAATATGTGCAAGCACGCACGTGTACATCTGTCACACACAGTCACACACGCACAACACCAACACATACATGCATACATACACACACACACACACACACAAACACCGACACACATACATACCCACACTCAGTCAGGCACACAGTCACACACACAAACACCGACACACACTCTTACACACACACACATACACACAGACTCTCACACACATATGCACACTGTCAAACACAGTCACATAGACACAACACAGATACACACACACAGTCGCACACAGTCACACAGACACAAACACCGACACACACATGCACAGACACACATACACTAGAGTCTCACACATACATACTCACACGCATTCACACACACATACACATTCATACATGTATAAACACATACAAACACACTCTCAAACACATATATACTCACACACACAGTCACACACTCACAAACACCGACTCTCACACACACACACACACACACATATACACAGACTCACACACATATTTGGGTGGCAGGGTGGCTCAGTGGTTAGCACTGATGCCTAGGGTATTGAGGACCCGGGTTCGATCCCGGACCTGGGTCCCTGTCCATGTGGAGTTTGCACATTCTCCCCTAGGTGTCTGCGTGGGTTTCACCCCAAACCCAAAGATGTGCAGGGTCGGTGGATTGGCCACGCTAAAGTGCTCCTTAATTGGAAAAAAACCAATTGGGTACTCTAAATTAAATTTTTTTTTAAAAAGACTCACACAGACACATATGAAATGAAATTAAAATCGCTTATTGTCACAAGTAGGCTTCAAATGAAGTTACTGTGAAAAGCCCCTAGTCGCCACATTCCGGCGCCTGTTCGGGTACGGGAATTGAACCGTGCTGCTGGCCTGCTTGTTCTGCTTTCAAAGCCAGCGATTTAGCCCAGTGAGCTAAACCAGCCCACACAGATTCACAAACATACAGCCACATGCTCAGATGCACTCAGACCAACACACACACACACAAACATACTCACAGACTCACACACACACACAAACATACTCACACACACACACACAGACTCTGAACATATGCATACACAAACACAATGCTGCACAGGCATACACAGGCACAGACTAACTCACACAGATTAACACCCAGGGAAACAGATACAGACACTCACACACAAAGACACATACACACACGCTCTGAGTCACACACACACACTCACACCGCCCTCCCCTGAGTTGAGTTTGTTGACGGGTGGGGGGGCATTTAATCAGGTGGGAAGGTGGCTGGTGGGGACCCCGCAGGCCTCCTGCCTCTACCCTGATTAAGTCTGTGGTGGGAAAACCCAATGGACAGCCTTCGTACCCCTGGCCAATTGAGGCCTTGAGTGGACTATTGAGCCTCACTTAAACATCTTGTACTGCTGCTGAAGGTATTCACCCAATGACAGGAATCCCAGGAAGAAAATTGTTATAACCTGCCTACTGACGATTGGCTGGGGACTAATGACTATCCCACAATCCTATGGGAGTATGAACTTCCCCAATGAGGGGGGGCGGAGAAACTCCTACTATAAATAAGCTGGCCAGTCCAGGAACCAGGAGGAAGGAGAAGGTAGCAAGGGAAGTTACTGCTACGTATATATTGTTATTGTAAATAAATGTTATTATTTTGTATCCTTAAAACTCGTGCTGGATTCTTCGGGGCCCTTACAAAACTGGCGACGAAGGTAAAAGTGAATAGCTGTCTACACTGCTGAAGCCACCTCCCTGGATTTTTGTTGGATACAGGTTGGAAGTTGTTTTCTATTATACCATGCCTCTGTACGGACGTTTGGATGTTTTTGATGCTGCGCTGGAAAGCTGGAATCAGTACACACAACAGATGCGTTACTATTTCCGGGCAAACAATATCACCGAAAACGAGCGCCAGGTGGTCATATTGCTCACCGCCTGCGGACCGCATACGTTTGGGGTGATTAGGAGCCTTACGTACCCAGCTGCGCCGGACACCAAAACGTTTGACGAACTTGTGAATATAGTGGGGCAACACTTTAACCCAACCCCGTCCACGATAGTCCAGCGTTACCGGTTTCATACCGCTGAGAGGACCCCTGGAGAATCCCTTGCCGATTTTTTTTTTTTAATCCAGGCTACGCGGGATTGCGGAATACTGTGACTATGGTGAAACCTTGTCAGAAATGTTACGCGACCGCTTGGTTTGCGGTATTAACAATGCGGCCACCCAGAGAAAGTTGTTAGCGGAGCCAACATTGACTTTTCAACAGGCAATACAAATAGTCTTGTCCCGAGAGAGCGCAGAGCGAGGAGTGCAGGAGATACAGGGAATGGAAGTCCATGCCTTGGGGCGCAACCCTTTCCGCCCAAAAACGTCCCCCCGCACTCCTGTGGTACCTTGGGCGAGGCCACGACCAGACCGACGCCCGTGGCCATCGGACATTCCTCCCCGAAGGGAGCCTTCTCCAGAGCCAATGGATGAGGAGCCATGTCCATGTCAGACTTGTAGGCGCCGACCACGTCGCGGACGGCGGTCCTGGGGACGCCAGAGGCGCCGTCGTTCCGACCGAAACTGGGACCAGCCCAGGGGCCGTAACTGGGACCAGCCCAGAGGCCGTACCTTCCATGTGGATGAACCTGCGGCGACCACTCCCGAGGACGTGGAGACGGAGGATGACTGCCTGCAGCTGCATTGTGTGGCAGCTCCCCGTGTGGCCCCCATTAAGGTGACAGTACGGGTCAATGGCCACCCGCTGGAGATGGAGTTGGACACTGGCGCAGCGGTCTCCGTGATCGCCCAGAGGACATTCGACCGCATCAAGCAGGGTATACAGACCCTTACATTAACTGACTCACAGGCCAGGTTGGCCACCTACAAGGGGGAACCACTGGACATTGCAGGAACTACAATGACCCCTGTTGTCTATGGACGCCAGGAGGGGCGTTTCCCACTTATCGTAGTGCGTGGCCATGGGCCCAGCCTGTTGGGTCGGGACTGGTTGCGCCATTTGCGGTTGCAATGGCAGCACATCCTCCAAACAGTTTCTGGAGGGTTGACTGAGGTGCTAGGACGATACCCAGAGGTATTCCAGCCTGGTTTGGGGAAAATAAAAAGGGGCCGTAGCCCGTATCCAAGTTGAACCAGGAGCCACGCCGCGCTATTTCCGGGCGCGCCCGGTGCCTTACGCTTTGCTCGAGAAGGTAGAAGGGGAGCTCACTCGTTTGGAGAGTTTGGGTATTATCAGGCCTGTCCGTTTTGCTGACTGGGCAGCACCAATTGTACCAGTAATGAAGCCAGATGCCACAGTTCGCTTGTGTGGCGACTATAAACTTAGTGAATAGTTTCCCGACTCGACCGATACCCAATGCCTCGCATAGAGGATCTCTACGCGAAACTTGCAGGCGGACTCTCATTCACAAAATTAGATATGAGTCACGCCTACCTGCAGTTGGAGCTGGACCCTGCCTCCCGACCATATGTAACAATTAACACACACCGGGGCCTGTATGAATATACACGGTTGCCCTTTGGAGTATCCTCTGCCTGCGCAATTTTTCAACATGTTATGGAGGGCATTTTGAGAGGTTTACCACGTGTGGCTGTCTACCTAGATGACGTGTTGATTACAGGGACGTCGGAGCAAGAGCATTTGGAAAACCTGGAGGCTGTCCTTCGACGCCTTTTGGAGGCTGGAGTCAGTTTACGTCACACAAAGTGCGTATTTCAGGCAAAAGAAGTAGTCCACCTAGGTTATCGGGTGGACCACGAGGGTCTGCACCCCGTCGCAGAGAAGGTGCGTGCAATTCAACATGCCCCCACCCCGACCGACACTTCGCATCTTCGTTCTTTTCTCGGTCTCGTAAACTATTACGGGAAGTTCCTCCCCAATCTGGCAACTACGCTGGCCCCCTTGCACCTGCTGCTAAAGAAAAATCACACCTGGGTTTGGGGTCAGCCGCAAGAAACCGCTTTCCGGCGGGTAAAGCAACAATTGTCGTCGTCTGGGTTACTAACCCACTATGACCCGGGAACGCCTTTGCTCGTCACATGTGATGCATCCCCATATGGTATTGGGGCTGTCCTGTCCCACAAGATGGAGAACGGGGCCGAGCGACCGATAGCTTTTGCCTCCCGTACATTGACTGCAGCGGAGAAAAAGTACGCGCAGATCGAGAAGGAGGGCCTGGCAGTGGTTTTCGCGGTGAAACGCTTCCACCAGTATGTGTATGGCCGCCATTTCACTATCGTGACTGATCATAAGCCCCTGCTGGGACTCTTCAGAGAGGATAAGCCGATACCGCCCATTGCTTCTGCATGGATCCAGCGCTGGGCTTTGTTGCTTGCTGCATATGAGTATTCTCTGGAGCACAAACCAGGGACGCAGATAGCAAATGCCGACGCACTGAGCCGATTGCCTTTATCGACCGGCCCCATGTCGAGCCCCCACGACCGGTGAGGTGGTCGCAACCCTAAATTTTATGGACACCTTGCCTGTCACGGCATCACAGATCCGTGAGTCGACCCAGACTGAGCCAGTCTTGTCAAAGGTTCGGCACATAGTCCTGTATGGTGGGCAGCATAGACAGCTCCCAGGCGAGTTGCGGGCATTTTCCTCCAAGCTGTCAGAATTCAGCGTGGAAGAAGGCATCCTCTTGTGGGGGACGCGTGTGATTGTCCCGGAAAAAGGCCAGGAGCTGATATTATCAGACTTGCACAATGGGCATCCACGTGTGACCAAAATGAAGATGTTGGCCCGGAGATATGTCTGGTGGCCAGGCCTCGACACCGACATTGAGAAGGTGGCCCAAAACTGCTCCATTTGCCAGGAGCATCAGAAGCTTCTGCCGACCGCGCCCCTACATCACTGGGAATGGCCAGGGCGGCCTTGGGCACGCTTACATGCAGATTTCGCAGGCCCTTTTCAGGGATCCATGTTCCTTCTGCTAATTGACGCCCAGTCCAAATGGCTGGAGGTGCACAAGATGCAGGGGACAACGTCCTGCGCAACAATTGAAAAAACGCGTTTATCATTTAGCACGCATGGCCTCCCCGAGGTGCTGGTCATGGATAATGGCACTCCATTCACGAGTGAGGAGTTTGCGAGGTTTACAAAGATGAACGGCATCCGCCATATCCGCACTGCCCCTTACCACCCGGCTTCAAATGGGTTGGCAGAGCGCGCAGTGCAAACATTCAAAAGAGGCCTAAAGAAGCAGTCTTCCGGATCAATGGACACGAGTCTGGCTCGCTTTTTGTTTACGTATAGGACCACCCCCCATGCGGTGACTGGGGTAGCTCCCGCAGAACTTCTAATGGGCGGGAGACTTCGCACCCGCCTTAGTATGGTCTTCCCGGACATTGGCGCAAAAGTACGCCGCACACAAGAACGGCAGGGACCGGGATTGTCTCGGCATCGTCCGATTCAGCAGTTTGCGCCCGGTGACCCAGTATTCGTGCGAAATTTTGCTGGTGATGCCCAATGGGTACCTGGTGTAATCTTTCGCCAAACGGGCCCTATATCATACCAAGTGCAAGCCCAGGGTCGTCTCCAGCGAAAACATGTAGACCACGTCCGGTCCAGAAGATCATCCCCGCAAAAGATTCCCCGCCCCCGGAGCTCAGTTCAACAGCGGCAAAGACCAGAAACAAGGGAAGGTAGTCTTCCAAATCTTCCACTGGTGCCTCACTCGAAGCCTGCGCAGGTCGTGACGGGACCGAATGGGGATAGAGACGCTGACATGACGGAGGCAGCAGACTCTGACTCCGAGATGGAGACACAGGATGAATCAGAGGGGGAATCCTCGGGTCCACAGGCCGTGGATGTACAACCGCGCCGTTCATCACGGAAGCGCCGGTCTCCATCTCGTTATACGCCGCCAGATCCAGCGCCGCGTGCAAATGGCGTCCGGCCTGCGGCCAAACTAGTTTGACGCCTTCCTTCGCCAGGGCCTACGGTGGATTCCTTGGACTTTGGGGAGGGGGGGGGGGGATGGATGTTATAACCTGTCTACTGACGATTGGCTGGGGACTAATGACTATCCCACAATCCTATGGGAGTATGAACTTCCCCAATGAGGGGGGCGGAGAAACTCCTACTATAAATAAGCTGGCCAGTCCAGAAACCAGCAGGAAGGAGAAGGTAGCAAGGGAAGTTACTGCTACTGTTATGTATATATTGTTATAGTAAATAAACGTTATTATTTTGTATCCTTAAAACTCGTGCTGGATTCTTCGGGGCCCTTACAAAAAAAATCCTGTCAGAGTGGTGGGGGTGAGGGGCTGATTCAAACCCCAGGGTCCTTGATCCCAGGGAAGGCCTGATACTGCCTAATTAAACAGGCCCATTCAATCCCAAATGGAGCCGATGCAAGGTTCTCATCGGCCTTCAACAGGCTGGAGCCACTTCCACCATCTCCATTAGCCTCACACACACACACACACAATCACACTTTCATTATCTGGTGCAATTTGAAGTTGACAGGAACACAACTAAAACCCAGTTTCAATGTCTTCCCTTCACCTCCGGCACGTTCTCTGTCTGAACAGCCTCGAGCTGTGGAATGCTTTGTTCCCTTCCCGAGATGGGTTGGGACATGTGTGATGCGACCATCGATTCACATGAGACAGTTGAAGTGAACAGTGTTTTGAACAGTGAGAACAGTGCCTGCCTGCGAACGAGTGCAGCCTACATGCTGCAGATCTATATACCTCCCTGAGGGGGCGGAGCCAGAGGCCACTGTGTTCATTCCCGTTTCCCCCAAACCACTTCCACTTCTCTGAAAATTGCACTTAATCAATAAATCAACAGGGACTGATTTCTCGCAGATCTTATGTCGTAATCTATCTGAAGAACACTGCATAAAATCGACACGTAAGGTAATGGGTAGGTGTTGAAGAAGTCTCCAATTGGCTGTCAGAGTGGGTGACAGATGAACATCTTTCCTGAGACTCAGAACACCCCAATGGTCCCATGTCAGAGGCACTGCTGGAAAATCAAGAGAATTGCAGGCTGTAACAGAAAATAATTTCTACGCAGATAAACAGTTTACCGCTAATCTCTCGACAATCTCAGATGCGCTTAGACTTTACCCCAACTCTCACTGGTCATCTTGGGTCACCGACCATACCACACGAACACACAATTTCTATTTAGTAAAATGGAAACGCAATAGCTTTGATTATGAGGTATTTGTACAAATCGTTATGATTCCAGGCCTTTTCGAGTTCCTACCCAAATCTCAAAATTGCTGAAAACCATCCCTCTAACCAAACCTTCTTCTGCAAGTGTTGTAACATGATGGCCAACAATTATATATTACGCTGCATGTGCACCAAGGAAACCGACCATTTAGCCCAACAGGTCAAAATCGATGTTAGTGCCCCACACTAACGCCCTCCCATACTCTTCCTTGTCTAACCCCATCTTCTACTCCTTTCTAGAATAAAAACAAAAATACTGTGGATGTTCTGTAGAAGATCATACAGACTCGAAACGTTAACTCTCCTTCTCTCTCCACAGGCGCTGCCAGACCTGCCGCATTTCTCCAACATTTCCTGTTTTTATTTCTATTCCTTCCTCCTCGACAATATTTATTGAGGTTCCCCTTGAAGTGCACCCACTCGCCTGTCTAATCACGCTCTGGGGAACGAAGCTGTTCCAGCATTTCCCCCTTGGCTTCCTCCTCCTCCTCATGACTCGTGTCGGGAATATCATTCCGGAGGTAGCATCGACCTTCTGGGACCTTTCCTAAACCCCTGTTGTTGACTCACAAGCTTGTGATGGTGGAGTGTTGGCAAACCCATTCTGCAAACCCACAAGGGCATTTCCTGCAAAGTTCACTGCGGATATTCAATAGGACACTGCGGCCTACACTTGTCCCTCTTTTGTCCCACGGGCGCGGTGTTGTTTTGGGGAGGGGTTTGCTGTGCGTGGGACGCATTACAGAGGCCCATCACCCAGCCACGGACAGCTTGCAGCACCTGTCACCTGCAGCAGATGGCGAGGATGCAGAGCTCACTACCACAGGGAATGATTGAAGAAAACCATCTCGATGCACTTAAGGGGAAGCTAAACAAGCAAATGATGGAGAAAGAGAAGAGAGGGTTACGATCATAGAGTCATAGAATCCCTACAGTCCCGAAGGAGGCTATTTAGCCCATCGAGTCTGCATTGACCCTCTGAAAGAGCCCCACCCTATCCCCGTAACCCAGTAACCCCACCTAAACCTTTGGATTCTAAGGGGCAATTTATCATGGCCAATCCACCTAACCTGCACATCTTTGGACTGTGAGATGAAACCGGAGCACCCGGAGGAAACCCAGGCAGACACGGGGAGAAGGTGCAAACTGCACTCAGCCACCCAAGGCCGGAATGGAACCCGGGTCCCTGGCACTGAAAGGCAGCAGTGCTAACCACTGTGCAACCCTGATGAATGGTAAATTTAGATGAGGAAAGATGGCAGAATGTGTGAGTGGAGCTTAAATAATAGCATAGACTGGTTGGGATGAGTGGCAGGTTGCTGTACTGCACATCCTGTGTAATCTGGCACTATCCTAGAAAGTACAGCAGTCAGCAAATGGTTAACCAGCAGACCCTTCTTCTACCTCTGCCTTGCTGGAGAATGAAATGCGTGCATCAAAGGCTAATTGCTGGAATCTATTGATTCAAGTGTCTTTTTAAAGAATCTATTAACATTCTTTACAAATATTTATCAAATTACATACAGTATCCATTTACCACATTAATCAACTTCACGATCAACAGCATCTTCTGTGTTCCTTTCCCACTAAAGGTTACAAATGAGAGAATTTCATTAAAGAACTCATCTGCTTATCTGCTGTATTGTAATTACAGCAAATCAAGTAAGCTGAAGAAAAGAAATGAATTGCCAGCGTTGCCAGGATTTTTTTACAAAACCCCACTGATGAACACTAACAATTGCAAGGCTGCTTTATTGTTTAACGCACTTGTTAACAATTTCATTAGACTGTCGGGAGAGCCTGAAAATAAGTCGCAGCTTTGTCCGTGGGGCAGGAGCAGAGGGGGACGAGGGGGAAGGGATTGTGCGTGTTTTTATTCGGGTTGCAAATCACACGTCAAACAGCAATGCAACCTCAGCAGAAACACTGTCCCAAGTTGAAATGCTCGGGCGAATATTATCTTGTCTCCTGTCGGGTGTGAGGGCTCAGTGAAAGATTGGGAATTCAAGGTTTTTATGTGATTTTCCCAATGGTTCAACAGGTGGCCACCTATGTGTTTGAACACCACTAGATTCTTATCAGGAGCATCGTTCCAAACCGAGGAGGAGAAGCTATCGAGGGTGGATCCTTGTCACTTTTTATATTGCCCAGATCGAGGGGGTGGGGTAGGGTTGGTGGGAGCCCTGAAGCACTGGTGCCCATTGCTACTGGTGGCCCTTCTGTGGGCCATGGAGTGCCCATGAAGAAGGACACCCCCACTGCAGCCCGCCCAGAGGCTGCCAGGTTCCACTGGGCTGTCTTCCCACACAGCAGCAGGTCCCCCCAAAGTGGACAAAACGCTCGCTGATTGAGTAATCAGCCACCCAGGTGGTTCAGTTGGCTGGAGTCTGATCTTCCAGCTTTCTCGGCACTGGCAATAAGGCTTGGTGGAGGTGACGTGTTGTTTTGATGCTGTCCTCCATCATTCTTCCAGCCCATTCTCTCTCCCTGATGGTAATAGACCTGCTGGGTCACTCCAGTGCTCCCTGTCTTTATTTCAGATTGCCAACATTCGCAGTAATTGTTCAATGCACCAGTTCAGTGCGATGGTTCGTCAGGAAATCTGTCCAGCCAGTTATACATCCCTGGTGTTTTTAAAAGTCTTTGCTTTGAGCATTAAATTAGATATTGTGCTCACCCTGTGATTGTTACAATTATGAGACCACTATTAAACACAGAGAACAGAAAGGATGTATTGGTTTTTTTTTTATAAATTTGGAGTATCCAATTTTTTTTTTTTCCAATTAAGGGGCAATTTAGCATGGCCAATCCACCTAACCTGCACATCTTTGGGTTGTGGGGGTGAGACCCACACAAACACGGGGAGAATGTGCAAACTCCACACGGACAGTGACCGAGAGCCGGGATTCGAACCCGGGTCCTCAGCGCTGTGAGGCAGCAATGCTAACCACTGTGCCCGCGTGCCATCCCGGGATGTATTGTTTTTAAGTCCTTGCCACAGGTTAAACTTCGAGCTCAGGTTTAGGTTACTATCCAAAAGAGTAGAAAAGTAACTCGGACATGGATTCTGCATGCATTTGACTGATAAAGGTGGACACAATTCAGATAGATAAACATTCTGTACATATGTACCTATATCAATAGCAGGTACAATCCTGTATGTTCAAATGTATTGCTCACAAAGTATATCTACAGAAACTGCTGTGACTTTATGTATACGTTCTTTAACCACAAATTAATAATTGCTCAAAATGCAAATAAATCTCGAGTGGCCCGAATTCCAATTTCCAGTCCAGCACAGAGCTCAAGAATGTCCCTTGTTGAATTTGGCTGTTTCTATACCACAGCTGTTTATTCACTGGAGATTGGATTAAGCATGACGTTAAGCCATCGTTTTGGTAAATACCTGAGGGCAGCACGGTGGCGCAGTGGTTAGCACTGCTGCCTCACAGCGCCGAGGTCCCCGGTTCGATCCCAGCTCTGGGCCACTGTCCGAGTGGAGTTTGCACATTCTCCCCGTGTTTGCGTGGGTTTCACCCCCACAACCCAAAAATGTGCAGAGTAGGTGGATTGGCCACGCTAAATTGCCCCATAATTGGAAAAAATTATATGGACTCTCTAAATTCTTTTTTTTTTTAAATTTGGTAAATACCGGACCCAGTTTTTGGGTTGTTTACGTGACTTGACACTGCTATCCCAATAGGCACAGGGCTCATATCTTTAACTGTTTGCTTGCGTGTTGGGACAAATGTTTCAGAGCAGATATGCTTTTTAAAATTGGTAAAAATTTAGAGTGCCCAATTCCATTTTTTGGCCAATGTAGTGTGGCCAATCCACCTACCCTGCACATCATTGGGTTATGGGGGTGAGGCCCACGCAGACACTGGGCAAATGTGCGAACTCCACACGGATAGAGACCCTGGGCCGGGATCGAACCCGGGTCCTCAGCGCCATGAGGCAGCAGTGCTAACCGCTGAGCCACCGTACCGCCCCGAGCAGATGTGCTTAAGCACGACTATAACTAATTTAGCCTCATTTGCTCTCATTCTTTCAACAAGAGTTCTGTCTATGAGTCTTTCTGCATGACACTGGTGTGAAATCTCATTGTCTCATAATTGGAACATCTACCACATCAGAGGGCCATGGTTGCTTGGCCATTGAGCATATTTAAGATTGAGATCGACAGATCCTTTGAGCACCATGGGAATTATGCAGTATGGGGTTGGGGCAGTGTGGTAGTCACCACTGTTGTATATATCACATACGAGATGTAATACGGTAAGGCTCCTGTACGACAGGTGCGGGGGTAGGTCCCTGCCTGTTGGCTCCGCCCAGTAGGCAGGGTATAAATGTGTGTGCTCACCGAGCTGTAGCCATTTGGGCAGCAGCTGCAGGAGGCTACACATCTCTGCTTAATAAAGCCTCGATTACTCTCTACTCTCGTCTTGTCGTAATTGATAGTGCATCAGGCAGGAAGTGGAGTTGGGGTACTGGCCAGTCAATGATTGCACTGAATGTCAGAGCAGGTTCACTGGGCTGATTGATCTATTCCTCCGCCTGTTCCTTATGTTCAAAAAGAAAACAATGTTGTCATGTGTGCAACCTGCTCCTCTTTTCCCCCAGTGTTGTTTAGGAACATGCCCAGAGGTAAACTCACTTTGCATTTGATACAAAGAGCAGGCATCAGGGGTAAATTACTTCTATTCAAAACAAAAAATAATTTGAGACACCCCCACTCGAAAAGAAATGCACCTTAACTTTTTTTAAGAGTATTTCCTTTCATTCCGAAATCTCTCAGGACAGAGAATTCCGAACAATTTGAGATACCCGTGAGTATTTGGTGCATGTTGCAGCTTGCAAATCAGTTCTGCAGCAGAACATCATTAGCTCTGTTTGCAATCAAGAGGAAGTTCAGAAGGAAAGATCTGGGCAATTCGTAATTATTAACGACGCCGGTTAATCAGGATTAACCCTTACTCTGATGGCCAAACAATATTTTTAAAAGATGCGAACAAGTCTTTCATGTGGAGAAGCTTTATAGTTAAAAGCCACAAGGAATTTCCTTCAGAGCGCGCTGAGTAAATACATGCGGTCACACTCAGCCAGTCAGATCACAATGGTGCCAGGTTTGATTCTAGGTCTGTGCGCAGGTAACCCATTGTCAGGTGAGGCAGTTACTCCAACTGACCTCAACTCCGGCCTAGAAAGGGGAGCATGGGAAACAAATCTGCCTTAGCTGGAGATAGCAAATCAGTTTGTTTTTTTGGAAAATCATCATGGTGACACGTGTTGAACTGTGAAGGTGACACAAATAAAGTAAGTAATCATGATTCATTATATCATGATAGACAGTCATTAAAATAAAGATAAAGCTTAAAATAATAAGGATGCACAATTTTGAATATTTCAGTATACAACTAATTACAATACGTTGCTAAATGTAGATCTCCTTAATTCACTGAATTATAATGCAAGGCCTTCTGTGGTGGATAAGATAGCAACTCCTCAATCAACATCTCAAGGACAATTAGGGATGGGCAATAAACGATGACCTAGCCAGCATTGCCTACATCCTATCAACTAATAAAAATAACATTTTGCATTTTGTATTAAGGTCCAAATATCATATGCTGTCAGATTGAGTTCATTCAATTCTCCATCATTTACATACTACTTATGAGTTTTATAATGTAGCAAATTGGGCTGTTTTGTAGTTCTATAGGCGGGGTTGAACTGAATGGGAACAAAGTCCCGTAGCGAATGGGTTTAGCCGTGTGTTCCCAGCGCTCATAGCGCTGAGAAACACAACGCGATAAACCGTCACTAGTGTTAGATAATGCGGGCCTCAGCAGGGAACGCGCTCCCGAGGCTGCACACAGCCCTGTTTACTGCACTGATGAGCTCCACGTCCCAGAACTCCTCAGTGTAGCGAGAGAAAATGGCACCCCGATCTCTGGAGCCCTCCAGGTGATCCCCGACCACCCCCAAGACCCGATGCACTCTGGGAGGTGGGAGGGCCCCCCATATCCCCCGCACTCCCCCTCTCCCCCTCTCCCCCTCTCCCCCTCTCCCCCTCTCCCCCTCTCCCCCTCTCCCCCTCTCCCCCTCTCCCCCTCTCCCCCTCTCCCCCTCTCCCCCTCTCCCCCTCTCCCCCTCTCCCCCTCTCCCCCTCTCCCCCTCTCCCCCCACCTCCCCCACCTCCCCCACCTCCCCCACCTCCCCCCCCCCACCTCCCCCCTCCCGTGGATGAGCAGAGTCACGGGACTACCAGTCAACTTTTTTTGTTGTTGTAAATTTAGAGTACCTAATTCATTTTTTCCAATTAAGGGGCAATTTAGCGTGGCCAATCCACCTACCCTGCGGGACGAGACCCCCGCAAACACGGGGAGAATGTGCAAACTCCACATGGACAGTGACCCAGAGCCGGGATCGAACCTGGGACCTTGGCGCCGTGAGGCAGCGGGGCTAACCCACTGCGCCACCGTGCTGCCCTTACCAGTCAACTTTTAACAAAAAAAAACATTTATTACACATGAAAAAAGAGTAACTACGATGCAATACTCCTTTGACTTGCCTACATCTTCACTGATGTAGACAGATATTTAAGGATAACGCAAATTACAAAATATACCTTTTACTATAATGTTCTCAGTAAATATTAAGTCCGTGCAAATCAAAGTCTAACTGTGGTCACACACTCTGCACTCATTAACAAAGTGGCAGATTCTGTCCAATACAACTTCTGTGGATTTCTCATCAAATCCTCCCAGATGTTTATCATACTGAGCGCCGACTGGTCTCACCGGAACTCCGACTTCCACATCAATCTTTCCAAACTCCACTCTCAAAAAAACGCGCCTTAGAATCTTCTCCCAAACAACTCTTTATCTCAGATATCTTCATCAAGGATCCACTTCCAGGGTTTCGATCTGTCCTTTCAATATTCCTCTGCCTTGGATTGCCACATGCATTCAAGCTTCCACACAATCTCTCAGGTAGCTAGCCTTGCCAACAGAACACTGCTACTTCACAGGCTGTGTTAAGGCAACACCAAACTTTTGATTTACCTCAGGTGTCTCATCTTAAATCTGACTATTGAAGCGGTTTCTTTAATTCAGAGCACTTTCTCTGCTTTGTACTTTAACTTCAGCCAATGCGGCCTTGTTCAACTTCTTGTTTTTTGTTCCTTTAACGTAACTGTCTTCCTGAGACATGTTTGTTTGTCCCAACTCCCTGGTTTCTGGACTTTCCTTTGATTTTATGGGATGTCTGCTCCGACCAGCTCCATCTTCATATCCAAATTTCTCCAGGTCCAGCTTAAAACCAAACACAAAAGTTTAATTTGGCCTAGAGTGCTCCCTGGTTGCTAAGCAACAGCCTAGTCTCTCTTTAAACCTTGTTTGTTTTCAACTCGCAAACTCCCATCACCATGCATGCATCTAAACCAAACTGGATCCATTAACCCTTTCAAATACAGAACCACAAAATTTACATTTACTTAAAGCTGTGCTTTATTTCAAATACCCACAAATACAAATCTAGATTATTTAAAACTGCCTTTGTTTCCTGACAATATATTAAAAAAAAAAAACACTCTGGGCATGATTTACCAGCCGCACCCTGCCGGAATCGGGGTGGGACGTGGCTGATAGATCTCGGGAGGCCCCTCCTGGGATTCCCGTCGGTTGATACGCCTCATGAGATCTAACCAGATCTCGCGAGATATCAGAACTCCCTCCTTTACCACAAACCGCTGTGAACTTTTAATGGACTAATATTGATGGATGCTGTTAGTTTGCCAGCCCCCCTCATGCGTCCCGTGTTCATTTACACGGGGAAAATGACCTCTATAAAACTTGGCTTCTCGATGGAAATATCGCCCTCTTCCTCTTCTTTGTTCCGTCGCCTACAGCAACTAATCTCGTTATTAGTGCATCGATTGCCGCTACCCCGTGCTTAGCTTTTTGCCAATTGCTGCAACTATTCCAATCCTGTTTCCCATATATGTAAACAGGAAATGTCACAACTACTCATCTTGTCAGAAGGCCTCTACCCCATTGAACTGATTGGGAATTCCGTACGCTGTTTATTGAGCTTAGCAGAGCAAATAAGGCAGCATGAAGCTTGGGAAGAATAAGAAAATAAAGTTCAGACGCAGGATGACCATCTTGCTTCACCCGCTGTCTGTGTCTATGTAATTACATTGTGTGTCTATCGTATGTCCTATGTTTTTCATGTATGGAATGATCTGCCTGGACTGCACGCAGAACTTTTTACCATGCCACAGTACACGTGATAATAAAGCAAGTCCAAATCTATGGACGGGACCGACCAATCATGTTGTGCCTAAAATGCAGCGCGGCATGGGCAGTGGATGCCTGAGATCCCACTTCCGGGATCTACCTGGCTCGCCACACCTTGTGAGGTCTAACGCAATCTTGCGACACGTCACAATGTGAATCCCGCCCATTGTGGGCTAGGTAACTTTCTGGCAAATCTGCACATAAGAGTGAGGCAGCTAGTCTCACTCTAATGTGCCTCCCCGACATCTACCCAAGGCTTGGGATCGAACCCTCTCGCCTCAAAGAGCTCGAGCCAGCGCCATTCAGTACTGCTACCCACAAATCAGGTGCAGATGGAACAGCACTCGTGGGATTCTCCCAGGGGATCAGAGGTCCCCAGGTGCATGCCCTCTCGGTAGGATGGTATCCTGGCACTGCTAATGGCACCTTGGCACAACCCGCGCACCGCCAGCCTAGAATCCTGGCACTGCCAAGCTGGTATTTTCCATGTGGCAGGGACCGGGACAGTGTGTATCCTGCGCGGTGTCGGATGGGGCTGCAGGGAGGAGGCGAGGGCTCCCTCGTATGTGAGTTGCAGCCTGGGGGGTTTCGGGCATCATGTCGGGGGCTCGGAAGATTGGGACATCATTTTAAAATGGCATCCGGATCTCTTCCTGCACTGAGGAATTCCGGCGAGTGGAGCTCCCAGTGCAGGGAACAGGGTGAAGTGCAGCCTCAGCCACGTATTCCCAGATTTTACCTGGATGGATGTTAGACGGCGGGGTGTTCCTCCGTGCTTTGAGTGCTGGGAAACACCCGGCTAATCGCGTGCTTTGGGACTCTCTCCCCGTTCAGGGTAAATCGCGCCCTATGAGTCTTTGCGACTCTATGACATTGTTAAAGCGATGAAAGGTTTTACTATTCACCCTTGCGATATGGGCATTCGTCTGGGAAACCTCAGCTGCAAACACTTTTTAAAAATGAGATTTGTACTGAGCAAAGAATAATGTCAAAGTCAGTTTATGAAGTCTAATTTTTTAATTTAAGCAACAGCTGGCGCAGAGAACTGTGAGCCCTCTTCAACTGCTCTCAGAAGTTAATTGTGACTGTTCAATTATCTGTTTTTGGAAAGCCTGGCTGAATTAAGACTGGATGAAACTTGGTTTAATTAACACAGGGATTAGTGCTGGATAATTGGGAAGAAAGCACACACAGAGAGCAAATAACTGTAAAATACCCAGTGGACAAGAGTAACATCAAGCAGCAAGACCCCATGGTGACATTAAACAGAAAATAGAGGTCCCAGGACTGAGTGAACCATGGTTTAAATCTTTGCCTGCAAGTGAAAGCCAATGCAAATAAGCATTTCTTCCATTTTTCTCCCCTCTCAAAGTCGGTGACTTGTGCTGGATTCCATTTCCATAATGATTGGCAGTCCTCCAATTCAATGTCCAAACAACTATCTTTCACATGTTTTCACTTTGGAAATGCTTACGTGCTATTCGACCATGCTGCTGGGGCATCCAAGGTTCTTGCATTACGAGGGTTTATGTATCCACTGTCATGATATTCAGATAAACATCATGGTGCAAACACACATACACACTGATGGACAGATCAACGGACCAATCAATACACACACAACATCACAGCCAATCACAGGCAAGAGCATACACACTATAAAACGGGGAACACAACACTTCCCGCGGATTCCAGCAGGAGACAGCTCAGGGCACAGAGCTCACAGCAAGCCACTCAGACATTCACCATGTGCTGAGTGCTTCTCCAAGATTAGTGTTAGGGCTAGGTCCACAGGTTAGAGGGTAATGAACGAACTACAGTAACCAGTTTACAGATGTTGTTATTGTTAGTAATAAAACTGAGTTGTACCATCCGCAACCGTGTTGGTTTGTCTGTGTAGCAGAGCACCCAACACGACAAATACAGAGGCTAATTCTTGCACCCTTACTGCTACACTGGCTGAGGTGGGGTAATAATACCCAACAGGAAGTGAACCTACCGCCTCTATTGCCTGATACAGCCTTGTGGAACTCACCATCTTGTAAATTATATCTGAAAAGATTCATCAATCCCTTTCTCCATTTAATCGATCATTTCTTTTATTTTTAAGCGAAGGTGAGAGTCTAGGGAAATTAAATTATTTTGTATTTTTAGTATTTAATTATCTCCTGGGTTCAGGGACAACACAGTGACAGGAAAGCAAGACTTTCTCTGCTGTAACACTTCCGCATGGCTTGACGCGACCTCAAAAGCGCAACAAGCGCAACTTTTCCATTTTCTCCACTGGTCAATCTTGTGGCCTTTGTGACCATTTTGGTCGGACCAAAGTTGTACCATTTTGGTTGTACCACAAGTGAGGAGTGTTAAAAGAATCGACCTCAGTAATGTTGGCTCGGCTACACTGGTTACACATACTTCAGCAATGCAACATCATCCTGGACTCAACGTTTTCATGTGCATGATTGGGTGTGTGATCATTGTAGTCCACATCACGTACATGTTTGTGAACTTGCAGTGTTACGAACATTTAATTTACAAGAGGGTCATGTTTCAAAATGTCTCCTTTAACTTAAGGTGAAGCAATGGGCTGGATTCTCCGCCCCGCCACGTTTCTGCCTCGACCCACTGGCGGGATTCTCCGTTGCACCGTACGGTCAATGGGGTTTCCCATTGTGGGGCAGCCCCATGCCGTCGGGAAATCCCCGGGCTGCCGGCAAAACGGAGAATCCGGCCGGTGGAAAATCCGGCCCAATGTTCTGGATAGGGGATGGTGGCCATTCTAAGCCTTTCCTGGAGACAGGCCCATGTGCTCTGGTTGCCATGGAGGAAGAAACCCAAACCGAAAGCTGATTAAAGTCAAGTGACAGTTTTCGCACCTTGACTCTAAAAATGGGACAGCTGAGTTTTGGAGGCAGAGACACAGGGAGAGAAAGAGTGGAACAACACAGCTACTGCTGTGGAGAGCAGGGTGAATTGTTTTTCTGTTAACAACTGAACAGAATGCCAGGAAAAGCTGGTTTTCTGTTGAAAGATAGGAAGACAGAACAGATGAGACTTTTGGAGATTTAAGGAACACAAGTTTCCAAGGTGGGCCTTACAGATGAAAGTCAGTTCGAGAATACTCAGGCTAAATGGAATGATATCTGAAGGACGCTGGAAGATTCCACCTTGTGTGGCAGGGGGAGGTGAGCTTGCTATGAAGCTGCAAAGTAACTTGGGATTTAATCTTGTGTTGCTGCACAGCTGTCAGAATTGTGATGCATAACAAAAAAAGTTGTAAGATGTATCGTGATCAAATTAATTAGTTAATGAAAAAGTTATTTTTCTGCAGTTTGGGGATATTGGTTGCCTTTTAAGTAAAGCTTGACTTATATCAATTTTAGTTTGTTACAGTATAAGCCTGAAAACATGAAATCTTGTCCTTCAGTTATTTCTGGCAGTCACTGGGAAACCCACTCTTGTAAAATGTTATTCACCTCAATGGCGATTGCAACAGTACTTTGGGATAAAGTTGACACATCTCCTGGAGAGACTGTACAATCTCTTTGGGAACATTACACATAACCACAGTCCATTGGTTGTCAATTTGAAAGGTTGAGCTGTGCATTGTTTAACAGTTATAATGCTAAATTAGGACACGCTAAGTGAACGACATCCATTGAACTTTGGGTGGCATGGTGGCACAGTGGTTAGCACTGCTGCCTCACAGCGCCAAGGACCCGGATTCAAATCCAGCCTCGGGTGACTGTGTGGAGTTTGCACTTTCTTCCGTGTTTACATGGGTTTCCTCCGGGTGCTCTGGTTTCGTCCCACAGTCCAAAGATGTGCTGGTCAGGTAGATTGGCCATGTTAAATTGCCCCTTTGAATCCAAAAGATTAGGTGGGGCCTGACCCTAGATAGAGTGCTCTTTCAGAGGGTCGGTTCAGACTCGATGGACCAAGTGGTCTCCTTCAGCACTGTAGGGTTTCTATGAACTATAATGGTTCCAAATTCCAGATAGGGTTGAACATGATATTGTTATATTCAAAAAGGGAGGTAGAGAGAAAGCAGGGAATTATAGACCAGTAAGCCTAACATCGGTAGTCGGGAAAATTCTTGAATCCATTATCAAGGACTTTATAGCGGACCATTTAGAAAGCAGTGGCAGGATCAGTCAGAGTCAGCATGGATTTATGAAGGGAAAATCATGCTTGACAAATCTGTTGGAATTCTTTGAAGATGTAACTAGTACAGTTGACAAGGGGGAGCCAGTCGATGTGGTATATTTGGACTTTCAGAAGGCTTTTCACAAAGTCCCGTATAAAAGATTATTGTGCAAGATTAAAGCCCATGGTTTTGGGGGAAGTGTATTGAGGTGGATAGAAAACCAGTTGGCAGAGAGGAAAGAAAGAGTAGGGATTAATGGGTCCTTTTCGGATTGACAGGCAGTAATTAGTGGGGTATCACAGGGATCAGTGCTGAGACCCCAGCTATTCACAATATATATTAATGATTTGGATGAGGGAACAAAATGTAACATCTCAAAGTTTGAGGTGATACCAAGTTAGGCGGGAGGGTGAGTTATGACAAGAATGCAGGGATCCTACAGCATGATCTGGACAGGTTGGGCGAGTGGGCAAACCAATGGCAGATGCAGTATAATTTGGATAAGTGCGAGGTTATTTACTTTGGAAGAAAAACCAAGAAGGCAGATTACGACCTGAACGGTTATAAATTGGGAGAGGGAAGTGTGCAGCATCAACTACTACTAGGTGTTCTTGTGCACCAGTTGTTGAAGGTAAGCAGGTGCAGCAGGTGGTAAAGAAGGCTAATGGTATGTTGGCCTTCATTGCGAGAGGTTTCGAGTACAGGAGCAGGGATGTGTTGTTGTAATTATACAGGGTCTTGGTGAGGCCACGCCGAGAATATTATGTGCAGTGTTGGTCTCCTTTTCTTTAATGTAAATTTAGAGTACCCAATTCATTCTTTCCAATTAAGGGGCAATTTAGCATGTTCAATCCACCTACCCTGCACATCTTTGGGTTGTGGGGGCAAAACCCACGCAAACACGGGGAGAATGCACAAACTCCACACAGACACTGACCCAGAGCCGGGATCGAACCTGGGACCTCGGCGCCGTGAGACTGCAGTGTTGGTCTCCTTTTCGGAGGAAGGATGTTCTTGCTCTCAAGGGAGTGCAGTGAATGTTTACCAGACTGATTCCTGGGGTGGCGGGACTGACATACGAGGAGGGATTGACCAGGTTAGGATTGTTCTCGCTGGAGTTTAGAAGAATGAAGGGGGATCTCATAGAGACTTATAAAATTCTAACAGGACTAGACAGAGTAGATGCAGGAAAGATGTTACCAATGATGGGTGTGTCCAGAACCAGGGTCACAGTCTGAGGATTCAGGGTAAACCATTTCGGACAGAGATAAGGAGACATTTCTTCACCCAAAGAGTGGTGAGCCTGTGGAATTCATTACCTCAGGAAGTAGTTGGTGCTAAAACATTGAATATATTCAAGAGGCGGCTGGATATAGCACTTGGGGAGAATGGGATCAAAGATTACGGGGAGAAAGCAGGATTGGGCTATTGAGTTGGATGATCAGCCATGATCGTGATAAATGGCGGAGCAGGCTCGAAGGGCCAAAAGACCTCCTCCTGCTCCTATCTTCTATGTATCTATGTATCTGTTTCTTTTCCAGTTCACTGTTTTGGTAATTGAGGCATAATGAAAGTCATTTTGGATTTCATGATTCCGCTCTGACATCCATTAGCATTACTAGGGGATGGAGGATGACCATTTTGCCAAATTACATATGGCAAGGTGGTAGACTGTATATCTATATCAGCTAAGGGTTCTAGAGTTAACAGGGGCATTTATCCCATATGCCTTATCTGGATACGAACCCAACATCCAAATATAATTTTCCATCCAAATATAATTTTCCATCCAAATATAATTTTCCAACTAATTGAGTATGAATATCAATGCTCCCACTCAATGCATTCCTGAGGGTGCGCCGCATTGGTGGAGGCGTTGTTTTAATGTCAAACCAATCTGTCTTCCCAGGTGGGCATGTAACATCCCCTGACACTATTCGAAGAAGAGCAGGGGAGTTATCTCCAGTGTTCCGGCCATATTTATCCCTTGTGGGTTGGCACAAACGCAAGTTCAAAACAGATGACAATAGCCGACAGTGAAGACTGGGCCTACAATAAGGCTTAATGTCGTTGCACAACCAAACCACAGTTGGAGAACGTTAGCCCTGCGTCTCTGTAGCCGAGCGATGCTTGTTAAATTATCACGGCTTCAAACAGTATTTTGAAACATGTGGCCCAGTCAAGGCCTCTTTGACATGGTTCCCATCGTCATTTAGACGCTGTAAAATTCAACCCTCTTGTAATCTCACAAGACCAGCTTCTGGTTCAAAGCCTCAGGTTGGCAGCTGGATATTGACTGGGCCACGCAACGTGGCAAATTCTCTTTGGAAAAAGTCAAGGCATAAAGAGGTCTTCATGTGGCAGCATCTTGGAGGTCTAACCAACTGTGCTGATGCATGGAAGGATACCCCTTTGCACTGGCAATCCTCTATTCAATTGACCAGCATTAGCACAGAGGTAAAGATAAGAGAAATGAAATGCTTTGTAAATGTCTGCTTCAGATCTTCAGGTTACCACGTTATCCTTATTCCACTTGGTTCATTTATATGAAAACTTGTATTCAGGCGAGTAAGTCGCAGGCTTTCTTCCCTGAAGGAAATTAATTAATTAATAATCAGAATATCCAATTCACCTAACGGCACGTCTTTCGGGACTTATGGGAGGAAACCGGAGCACCCGGAGGAAACCCACGCAGACACGGGGAGAACGTGCAGACTCCACACAGACAGTGACCCAAGCCGGGAATCGAACCTGGGACCCTGGAGCCGTGAAGCAACAGTGCTAACCACTGTGCTACCGTGCCGATAGTGAACCAGTTGGCCTTTTATGACAATCTGACAGATTCATGATCATTTGTACTGACCAGCTCTATTTCCGTTAAACTGTACTAAAATTCTTAAACTGCGATCGTGAGAGGTGACCTCAGATTCTCTGGATCATTAGTCCAGATCTCTGGACAAACCACCCAGTTTCTCTCTCCACAGATGTTGCCAGACCTTCTGAGTACTTTCAGCATTGTTGGTTTTTATTTTCCATTTATGCCATTCTCATTTCCTCTCTGGAGCAATTGTCTCATTCTTAACCATCAAACTATGGTACTCATTATCCCAGCTCACTCCAAAAATCGGCTATGCCACCAGAGAAACTGATAATAAAATGTCCACACTTGTTGACAACAATGTCTTCTGTAAATTATTTAAGAAATATAATTAAATATTTCTGTACGGACAAAGTGTGAAAGAAAGAATCTTGTGCCGGGTCCAGAGGAGATTCACAAGAATGATCCCTGGAATGAAGAGCTTGTCGTATGAGGAACGGTTGAGGACTCTGGGTCTGTACTCATTGGAGTTTAGAAGGATGAGGGTGGATCTTATTGAAACTTATAGGCTACTGCGAGGCCTGGATAGAGTGGACGTGGAGAGGACGTTTCCACTTGTTGGAAAAACTAGAACCAGAGGACACCATCTCAGATTAAAGGGACAATCCTTTAAAACAGAGATGAGGAGGAATTTCTTCAGCCAGAGGATGATGATTCTGTGGAACTCTTTGCCGCAGAAGGCTGAGGATGTCAAATCACGGAGTCTCTTTAATACAGAGATAGATCGGTTCTTGGTTAATAAGGGGATCAGGGGTTATGTGGAGAAGGCAGGAGAATGGGGATGAGAAAAATATCAGCCATGATTGAATGGCGGAGCAGACTCGATGGGCCGAGTGGCCTAATTCTGCTCCTATGTCTTATGGTCTTATGGGTCCATGGAGAATCTGAATGGGGAGCAGTCAGGGCCACAGGGAGATTGTACAAGTCTCTACACCTGGGGTTGGCACAGAAAAATAATAAGCACACTTAAAAAGCAAAATCTCAGAATTTTCAAACTCTGACACTGAGACAGTGTCAGGGGATTATAAACAGCTCAGGTCAGCCAACTTCCAGTGCATTGGCACAATTAGCTGAGTTGACGCCACATTGTCGTGTCACGATAATCGTTCCAATTACTACCACACTGCAAAGTGATCTAAAACATAATCTGAACATTTAAATGGATCTTGGAATTTTGATGACCAAAATTTAGCTTTGCAGCTTTGTAAGTATAGAAAAGATTTCTCAACGGTCCCATAGCTTCAAGAACTGGAAAGACTTATCCCAGTGCTCTGGCCAGCTTCTCTCTTCAATTAATCAACCAAAAACTCATTCGGTAGCACTCTTACCCCCGTGTCAGACATTGAGTATTCAATGCCCACTCCAAGACTTGAGAGCATTCCAGTGTATTGCTGGATGTGGGTGGCATGCTGCCTCACAGCGCCAGGGACCCGGGTTCGATTCCCGGCTTGGGTCACTGTCTGTGCGGAGTCTGCACGTTCTCCCCGTGTGTGCGTGGGTTTCCTCCGGGTGCTCCGGTTTCCTCCCACAGTCCAAAGATGTGCAGGTTAGGTGGATTGGCCACGCTAAAATTGCCCCTTAGTGAAAAAAGAGATGCAGGTTAGATGGGGTTACGGGATAGGCCAGTGGATTGGGCCAGGGTAGGGTTCCCTTTCGGAGGGCTGGTGCAGACCCAATGGGCCAAATGGGCTCCTTCTCCACTGTAGGGATTCTATGATTGATCATCTACGTCTACGCCATTTTCCACCACTACCCCCATAATCCCTTGATGTCACTAGTATCCAGGATCTATCGATTTCTGCCTTGAACAAGCTCAATGATTGAGCTTCCACAGATCTTCTACAGCACCAGGGACCCGGGTTCGATTCAGACTTTAGGTCACTGTCTGTGCGGAGTCTGCACGTTCTCCCCATGTCTGCGTGGGTTTCCTCCGGGTGCTCCAGTTTCCTCCCACAGTCCAAAGATCTTCCACAGGGGCTGGTTTAGCACAGTGGACTAAACAGCTGGCTTGTAATGCAGAACAATGCCAGCAGCACGGGTTCAATTCCCGTACTGACCTCCCGAACAGGTGCCGGATTGTGGTGACTCGGGGCTTTTCACAGTAATTTCATTGAATCCTACTTGTGGCAATAAGTGATTATTATTATCTCAGAGATAGAGAATTCCAAAAATTTCCCATCCAAGTCTTAAAAGACCATCATATTTATTAAAGAACAGCATGGCTGCTACAATATTATTCTGTATTTAAAAAATTAATAATTCTACCACAACCTGTATTTTTTTGGTGTTGATTTCTTTGGGCAGCTACTTGGATGGGCTTAGCATCCAAAACTGCAGAATTATAAAAGTCAAACCAGCCTCATGATTGTCTCGGAGTGATCGGTGGTCATATCCATACCCACCAACATCCTTCCCCCATTTACCTCCTGTACTGCAGTCATACAGAACCCAGTGGATCCGGGGCAGCACGGTGGCGCAGTGGTTAGCACTGCTGCCTCACGGCGCCGAGGACACGGGTTCAGTCTCGGCCCCGGGTCACTGTCCCTGCGGAGTTTGCACATTCTCCCAGTGTCTGCCTGGGTCTCACCCCCACAACCCAAAAAAGATGTGCAGGGTGGGGGGAATTGGCCAGGCTAAATTGCCCCTTAATTGGAAAAAAAAAGAATTGGGTACTCTAAAAGAACCCAATTGGCTCAAAAAGCCAGCAACTTGTTCTAAACGCTGGACAATCTCAGCAGGTCTGACAGCATCTATGGAGAGAGAATGGAGCTGACGTTTTGTGTCTGGATGGCTCGTTTTGTCAACGCAATTTGTTATTTACTGACAATAGCGTGTAAATATTTTGCTTTCCAAAATACATGTTACCTGCTTTAAGCTATCCCAGTGTAAACCGATTATATGTGGGGAATAAGGGTCGCTTAAAACTGGCACATTATCTTTACAGAACGTACAGTGACTGGGATCCATTCCACAAAGATTATGTTGCTATTTCTGAAATCTGCAGAGTAAGAAACGTCTTTATTTTGGCACCCTGTCTTGAGTCACCAAGCGATTACTGTGCAGTTAATTAAATATGAGCAGCTCACACGCATGTTCCTTTTATTGATGTCACGCATTTAATTAAATATTGGTAGAAAATATTTGCAGATTAGCTCCGAACTTTTTCACGAAAAAAAAAATAATGACCTGTTAGCATTGCTAGCTGGCAAGCATTCCCTCTTGCTGTGCGAGTGGGAGCTAGTCCAATTCCTTCAGGCTCACCACAATCCATGACCTCTTCCACTTGCTGGATATATACACAGTGGCTCATGCATTAACAGCTCATAAAATCCCCCCAAAAGGTCATCTCCACAGCAACCCGCAGGTCTTTAACAACCCTGACAGTACAACGTGGTTTTTTTGTTTGTTGCTGTTTTGTTTAGAAAGTGAAGGAATAATGCATTTGGGGGGGGGGGGGGACTGATATACCATGATTATTTGATTCTTGAAACACCCCTAGAGACAGAGACAAGGATACACATCAGCACAAAGAGGAGTGTGGAGACAGAGCGTGCTCTGAATACAGCAGCAGTCTCCCCACCTCCTCTCCTTTTATCTCAAGCTCCAATTGATGGGAGTAGTGTTTTTCCCCCCACCTGCACTGGCTAATGAAGATCTCGGGGATAAATTGCAACAACAACAAAAAAAGCCACCCGCTCCACCACAGTGAAGGGTGGGTGTGTGAAGATGCTGGGCTGGTTAATGACAAACACATCTATAATGGGGCGGGGGGAGCGGTGTTTTGCAGACCCCCACACAGCAGCCATCTCCAAGTCGAAAAAAAGGCTTCAAGAATAAAGAGGCTCTGCTTCTGGCAAGGCAGTCAACACAATGCTCTCCTTCGAGAACAAAAGCCACATTAGAACCTGACTGTGCAGCCTAATTCAGAGCATGCCCCCCCGCCCCCCCCCCCCCCATCCAGCCACCAGCACCCCCTCCTCTGAGAAATGTGCACACACCAGGTTCCAGGCTGCATTCTATTCACTCACAGGCAAAGGGGTGGAGGGGGGAGGGAAGAGAGGACTGAATGTGTCCCACCACACAGCAGCTGAACTCTGCAATCCAATAAATCACACCATTAAAAAATAAACTTTCCAGAGACACCCAAGCATCCAGCAGAGGTAATGGCAAATATTTGTTTATTTTTCTACACCTGACAATAGTGCAGCACAGCGCAGAGCAAATTGCATTGGCATTTGACACACGCAAATCCCTTTGCTGCACCTTAAATAATGAGCCAATATCAAACCTTCAAAACAAGGCCATTTGGAGCGCCTGGTGGCAAGTTCCTCTCATTTGTCAGCACACTAATACATCCACGGGTAAAGCAGATTGGGCTTATTTACTGACATAATTAACTGGGAGCAAAACTATGTTGGGTCATGGCCACCAAAATGTTTTTGTCAACTGCTGGGCGGTATCAGGGAATGAGATTCAATAGTCACTTTCGAACAAGGAACTGGGTGAATACTCGAAAGGGGAGGGGGACTAATTTGCAGGGGTTAACAGGAAGTGGAAGAGGGGTGGGTTTGATCGGAGAGCCACGCAGTGGGGTGGATGGGCCTCCTTCTGTAATGTAGCTAAGTACTGAGCAGGGGGTTACACAGCCAGTGCCCGTCAGGGGAGGGAGAGGAAGGATTGCAGCTGGGATTGTCCAAAGGTTCTTTGTAGAGATTGCATGAACTTGCCAGTGTCTCCTGGTCCTCAGCCAAAGGATTTTGAGGAGGTGCAAGGAGAATCTCTCAGCGATGAGAGCGCAAAGTGAGTCACAACACAGATCTGGATGAGGAAAGTCTTTTGGCTCAATTTAGCTCACAAATTCAGTAGGACCCCGCAGTTCTCACATCCATCCTCCTCCCACAGGTACACAGACAGGTAACTCTTTATCCTGATTTTGACATTTGCTAATTTTGCACCTGGTCTCGTTGTCATGTTCCCAGGTTCAACTACTTTTTTTAAAATTTAGAGTACCCAATTCATTTTTTCCAATTAAGGGGCAATTTAGCATGGCCAATCCACCTACCCTGCACATCTTTGGGTTGTGAGGGCGAAACCCACGCAGACACGGGGAGAATGTGCAAACTCCACACGGACAGTGACCCAGAGCCGGGATCGAACCTGGGGCCTCGGCGCCGTGAGGCAGCAGTGCTAACCACTGCGCCACCGTGCTGCCCCCGGTTTAACTACTTTTAAGCAGCATTTATGGCATCTTTGTGGAGGTCCTGAGGGGCAGTGGGTAGCGAGCCTGCCTCTGTGCCTGAAGCTCCGGGTTCCAGTCCCACTGCATGACCTGTTGGCCGAGAAAGGCACATTCCTAGTGCGGTCAAACAGATTGAGCAATGTAGCCATCTGGGATGGCCACTTACAACCAGGAACAGAGAAGGTCGCAAAGCACAGCGGGAAAAATGGACAATGCGAGATTCAGACAGGTTAAGAGCCTGAAATGTATATTTGTGAGTGAGGAATCCAGACGGTATCGAAACCCCGACCTATTAGCATTTGATGGCCCATCTCCGCCAGACAAAGGACTGATACTTGAGCGACCAACACAGTCCCAGACATTTCGGCGCCACTCCCTGTACTCGGGAAGCGTAAACAACAGGCTCAATGACCGCTTGGGACACGCCCAGCCATCCAGGCACCCGCCCATTTATTGGTTCGAACCGAACGCAATGATCAGGAATCACCCAATTAGTGGGGTCCAAACTGAGGGACGGCCCAAAAGAGCGCGAAACTCCCCAAGGATAAAGAGAGAGTCCATGTGTTCGGCCTCTCTCGGACCTGGTGCTCCGGCAACGTCCACTTCCAATCGCAGCACCACCAGAAGCAAGTTCAAGTCCAACGCCCGCTACCAGGCGGATGAGCCCAGCTGAGCAGCAGTTACTTCTCCAGACCCGATAGACCCAGATTCGAACAACGGCCACTGTTCCTCTGACCTAAGCCGGGTGCCCGAAGTTAAGTACAGGTTGTCATAGTCGATAGGTGTAGTTTAACTAGTAGTGTTTATGTTGCATGATTAATTGTGTGTAAATAAAGTACCCTTGACCATGAACTAACTAACTGGTGTTTGGCTCTTTGATCGATAGCCGGTTGAACCTTGTGGTAGTATCATTCGATACCTGGCGACTCTGAGCAATATAGCATAGATATCTAAAGAAAGGAGGGCAACCTCACTGATTGCCACATTTACAGTAGGTAAAAAAAGGCATCAGCATCAACCTGCAAAATCGTTCCCAACACGCCAATGGCTGGTGGTAAGAGCGGGAGAGACTCCTAAAAAAGATTAGAGTCAGCCATGCTTGACACAGAGTGGCGCCCCCCCTCAGGCTAAAAGCCGCTAGTGACCAGTTCGAGGGAAAACGTCGCTGTGGAAACAAATTAAAGTTGCCACTAGGTGCGGGAAATGAAACAACAGCAGCACCTTTATGGTGATACCTCTTAATCACCCCCCTTTTAAGGCTGTGATGCCCCATCTTCCCCAATCTTCATACAAGGGCCCTTCTATCTGCTGTTTCAAACATAACGTCCCCATACTTCAATGACCAGGACTGGGGTGTGGTCAAAGTAACCATATTTGCACGGTTTCAGCAAGACTCTCTGGTTTATACTCTTTGTTGATAAAACATTTATTTGCTTTATTGACTGTCGCTGTCTCCAGTTTGGACATGTGGGCCAAGAAATACAGGTGCATCCATTTCTGAGCATAGAGTGGGGTGGGGGGGTTGAAGATCGGGGATCTTTGCTGTTTCACAGGCCCTCCAAGAAGGGGTGGAGGAGGGGGAGGGGGAGCTTGGCAGGAAAGGATTGATAACGGTGGGGAGGAGGGGGAAACTAGCTTGTAAACTGAGACCAGCCCTGGGAAATACACCTGGTATCAGTAGTCGCACCAGGTCTATGCCAATGGCCCGTCAGGTTTCGACCAAAATCCAAGGTAATCTGCAGCTAATCTGCAAAAGGACAAATTAAATTGAAGATAGATTAAGTGCCATGGCATGAAGTTACCACAATTATGGCACAAGTAAAATTGATACCCGCGAGCCGTGTAACACCACCACATTGCCACCTTTCTCGTAAACCCTCTAACCGCCAGGAGCAGACAGCAGACAGCATCAAGTAGAGTGCCTATAATAACAGATGTCAGAAGCTCAGACATCTGAACGAGAAATGACACACGGTGCGGCCAGCTTTTGCCTATCGTTGCAGCTTAACATCGCAGGAATTAGCGGTTACTGCTGCCTCAGGTCGCTGAGGTCTCGGGTCGGATCCCAGCCCCGGGTCACTGTCCGTGTGGAGTTTGCACATTCTCTCCCCCCCCGCGTCTGCGTGGGTCTCACCCCCCCCCCTCCACAAGCCAAAGATGCGCAGGGCAGGTGGATTGGCCGCGCTAAGTTGCCCCCTGAATTGGAATTTCTTTTTAACAGCTTCGAAGGAATTGCAAGCCCATTTTGGCAGAATGCCCGTTTTCACCAGTGAGTTAGCCTCAAAGAGTTCCAACCGACACAATAATGGTATTCAGTCTCCAACTTTTAAATTAGTGTCAACTAGTTGTGAGCCCTGAGACTGTGAAATGCTTCACAGTACAGGGGGTAATTTCCTGTTATAATTTCTATGTAGCGAGGGAAAGGTGTCTTCATCAAATGCAAGATATACTATTTTATGCCATCTGCTGTTCATTCACCTGGATTATGTAAATAAACCATCTGTGGAGGTCTGAGTCTTGCTCTGATCAGGGAGTATATTCAGTGGCGTGTGACAACTACACAGAGTCTGCGTACGCTGTCCCAATTCCTGGGCCCCACAACTTTTTATCCAAGTCCAGGGCAGGAAAAGGCACACATTATATTCATAGGATGCACATAGGCCTCTGGTGGGAGCAGCTCGTGAGGCTGAAACTGAGAAGGCCCTTAATTGCGTCGAGTGGCAGTACTTCAAATGTAATGAATAGCTCCGAAATGCGGTCACAGTCGCTTTGTAGATACAGAGATACCAATTAAGTAAAATGTTATGGATAGGACTGATGCATTTAGGGAGGGCAAGGTAGACGTATTGGGGAAAAGGGAAAAGCGGTTCGCAGTAAGCGAGTTAGATAAGACCATAAGGCATAGGAGCAGAAGTAGGCCATTTGGCCCATCGAGTGTGCGCTCCACCATTGAATGAGATCACGACTGCTCTGATGTGATAACCCTCAGCTTCACTTTCCCACCTTATCCCCATAACCCTCGATTCCCTTGACGGTTAAAAATCTGTCTGTCTCAGCCTTGAACATACTTAACGCCATCAGTCTCCATGGCCCTTGGAGGTAAAGAATTCCACAGATTCACTCCCCTCCTCATCTGTCTTAAATGGACGACTCCTTACTCCGAGATGATGCCCTTTGGTCCACTAGGGGAAACAGCCTCTCAGCATCCACCCTGTCAAACCCCCTGAGAATCCTGTATGTCTTCATTAGGTCACCTCCCATCCTTCTAAACTGCAATGAATACAGGTCCAACCTACTCAACCTTACCTCATAAGAAAATCCCTCCATACCCGAGATCAACCCCGTGAACCTTCTCTGTACTGCCCCCAATGGTAGTATATCTTTATATCTTCCCTCAGAAGGTGAAGGCTGAATGCAGCAGCTGGGTGGAATGGCCAATGTTGACAACAGACTGGCACGCTCACTTAATGTAGGGTCCTTAAGGGGGAGGGGGGGGCGGGGGGGGGGGGGGTTGTCACAGTATGAAATTTCCACCATTTCACTTTGGGATGGATGTAAACACGGATCCCGTGGGTAAAAGTCCAACACCTGCCTTGCCCAATCACCCAGCTCTCCCACGAGGTGTTTACAATCCCCATTCAATCAGAAGCAATAATTGGATTGGGAGCAACGGCATTGCATCTCCTGGTGTTTGTGAAAGGCAAAATCCCTCAGACACAGAAAACAAAGTGGATCTAAAAAGGTGCACGGGCGTTGTTGAACTGAAACTCATTTTGCCATTTAGATAAACATCATAATCAGATAAACCGCAAAGTGACAGCTCCACAAGCACCACATATTCTTCCTGTCGATATAGTTACAGTATTGATCCCTCCCATTCTTTCAATCAAACTGAAAATTCAATGTCCATGTAGAGAGCTATTGATCCCTCCCAGGCTCACAATTCAATCCATATTTTGTTAAAACACAGACACCCAAACAAAAAGAGAGAAGCAAAAAAATATGGTTGTCCGTTAACCATGAAAGATTGCAAATTAAATTGGGAACCACGCAGAAATCATTGTCCAACCTCTCTCTCATGTGTTTAATGAGAAACATCCCGGATGCCAAACAGGGACAAAATATCGCTGAGCCTTTGGAATACTCAACAGCTTCAACAAATGATTTAATATTTTGTGGAATTTGTAACGGATGGGGCCTCAGGGTACCGACCGGGAAGAGGGAGCATTGCAGGACGAACCGGAGCCTCTCTACAGGGAGACGAGGATAGTCACCAGCTCTCCAGACCCTGGCAAAGGCACGTCCCGGGGTCAGCGGGTGGAATGGGGTGGCACTGGCAGTTCGGCCGGGGCCCAATGGCCCCAGGCCGTCCAGAAGATGCCCGTCAGGGGCATCAAAGACCACAGTGGTAAGCAGCCCCCAGCCCCCCAGCCTTGCTTATTGACCCACTGACAGTGCCGACACAAGCCCATAATGATAGTACACAGACCCTGGGATGGTGGAACAGGGCAACTGAGGGGGTGGGTCGGTGGATCAGGTGGAGGGGGGGGTGATGGGAAGGGGGTGAGCTGACAGATGAAGCCACATCCTATGAGAAGCGGGCGTGGGCGAGGGCCTCCTTGGTCCTCCGGCATGCCAAACCCTCACTGCCACCAGTCATCCTGGTGTGTCCCTCAAAGATTGACCCAGGATGCAGCTGTCATACACACTCCCTGGGAAGCGTGCATGCATGTGCATGATCCGGAGGTGGTGATAGCACACAATTTGAATGTTCAGGGATGGAACCCTTTCCTGTTAATGAAGGGCATTCCCGGGCCGCCCGGTGACATGCGTGTCATCTACTACCCCCGGACCTGGGGCATCCCAGCGATTGCGGAGAATCTTGCTGCCCGGTGGGCCTGGTCCAGCTCAACGTTTATATAGTCAGCTACCCGGGCAAACAGGACATCTGCGACTTGGACCAGGCACAGGTTCCCCCCCCCCCCCGCCCCCTTCCGCGATCCGCAGAGCCACCCGCTGGTCCCGGGGGTCTCTCCAGTGCTGAGGCCCAGCTCCTGGGGGTTTGATTGTCGGCTGCTGCCTCTGCAGTGTTGATGCCTTCAGTGTTCGGGCTGAGTGTCCGGGCCTCACATTCTGATCGGGATGCCAGGCAGTAACCCTCGCCTGCGACATGGCGCATCTCCCCACAGGAATCCACTTGGGAGTGGTGGAGTGCTCGCATAACTAATATTACCAATTCCCTATTAGTGATAGCCTTCAGCTGTGCAGCCAGAGGGCAGAGGCCGCCATGGTCAGAGGGAGTTAGTGACCGGCACCATATTAGCACAGACAGGGCTCTATCCTGGGATTGTTGGGTGGGACAGACAGGCAGCAGCTGAAGTTGCCCCCGGTATGGGTATACGCAATCTGGGGTGGCATGTTGGACCCACGGGCACTGAGCTCATCACCCCCCCAGCCCAGGGGCGAGCCCCCACCAATGGCGGCCGACCCGCCCCCACCATTTGATAGGCTGTTCTTCCCATTAATGAGATGGAGATTGGCCTTAATTGGTTAAATCAATCGGTGCCCTGCCTGCTTCCGATTTTGGACTCTCCCACGATCTAACCGACTCGTTCGCTTTCGCGCCCGGCGCAACACAGCTGTTAGGCCGCGCCCACAATTTCAGACACGCAATCGGATAATGCAGTACCTCGTGTGCCTCTGGCAGCTTCAGGGCAGGTGGTGGAAAGGTAAATCTGGGCGTACGCGTGTCGACGGTGACCTCGTATCTGTGGATAAGGTTGTAAAATAACAGATGCTTAGATCTGTACAGCCCCTATCACAAGCTAAAGAGTTCAGCTGAGTTTTACATGCCATAAGATCATGACTTACGCTGTAATACTTGCCGCACAGCTTTGCAACACATTCCCAACCAGCTGCTCTTTGTACATTTTTGACAGGGGAAATCAAATGTGAATAGCAGATTCTTGAATTACACATGGTTGCAGCTGTAGCATTGATGCCATCCATTGAGCCTTAGCACCGACTAGACCCATTCTGGGTTTGTAAAACATCCTGCCCATGCCAATTGCCCCTGCTTTACCAATGGACCCAATATGCCTTAATTCCCCACCCCGCTACTTCTCCAATAGCTGGGAAAGGCTTCTGGGGCTAACAAAGCTGGGCTATCATTCACCTGATGAAGGAGCTGCCCTCCTAAAGCTAGTGATTCCATACAAACCTGTTGGACTTTAACCTGGTGCTGTAAGACTTCTTACTGAGCCCACCCCAGACCAACGCCGGCATCTCCACATCAAAGAAAAACAAAGAACATTTACAGCACAGGAACAGGCCCAGCAGACCACCAATACTGCGCTGATCCAGATTCCATATTTAGACCGAGTACTGATTGCTCATCTGTATCTCTCCATTCCCCGCCTGCTCATGTATCTATCCAGCCACGTTGCTATCGTGCCGGTCTCCACCACCTCCACTGGCAACGCCTTCCAGTCACCCACCATCCCTGCACATCTTCCCGAAACGTTCCCCCTCTCACCTTCAAGCTGTGCCCCCTTGTAATTGAGTGTTCCACCCTGGGGAGAAAGCTTCTGACTATTCACCCTGTCTATACCTCTCGGACGTTTGTCGACCTCAGTCAGGTCTCCCCTCTGGTAGATGGAGCGTGCTCATCTGGAGCAGGTGAGTACAACAGCTGATCGACAATAACCAGCCAGGATGTCTTTGGTCTTTGTGATAATCCACAGGAGGCAGGGGTTCCATCACCACACCAGTATTTATTTGCAATAACTATATACACGAGCAGCTCCAAACAGTGCTGCTAGCATTCCAGTCAATTTAAGACTGCCTCACAAAGCCTACACAGGTTCTTATATGGGCCCCCTCAATGAGTTATCATTGAGGGAGCTCATACTCCAATTGGCCAACCAATAATGCCAATTGGAGGTCTTTATTCGGTATACAAACTGGGTCAAGTGTAACAAAGAGAGTTGGGCATATCTCTCCCAAGCCCAGGCATCTAGTGTCAGTCAGATTATGAACAAGCCTAGAAATATTTTGAAACAAAAACAAGAAATGCTGGATAAACTCAGCAGGCCCGGAGTATCTGTGGAGAGGGAAACAGAGTTGATGTTTCAAATCCACGTGACTCTTCTTCTGAGCACAAGAAGTGGGAGAAATGTGATGAATTATTGTTTAAAATAAAATAAATTTAGAATACTCAATTATTTTTTTTCCCAATTAAGGGGCAATTTAGCGTGGCCAATCCACCCACCCTGCACATCTTTGGGTTGTGGGGGCGAGACCCACGGAGACACGGGGAAAATGTGCAAACTCCACACGGACAGTGACCCGGGGCCGGGATCGAACCCGGGTCCTCAGCGCCGTGAGGCAGCAGTGCTAACCACTGCGCCACCGTGCTGCCCCAACTGTGATGAATTACAACGTTGGAGGAGGAGGAGGTGGGGCGGAATAGAAAGTCAGAAGTAGGTCGGAGCTAAGGGGAGGTTGACAAAGATATCATGGACAGAAGGCAAAGGGGGTGTTAATGATGGCAGTCGGACCAATAGTGGTATAAAGGTACGATAGCCATCTGTCCCTTGTTTTCCAGTTCTTCTTTCATCGAGCATTGAGCTTTGTTCTCCTCTTATCACACTCTTTATGCCACTATTATCACTTCTTCAGTCCTTAACGCCACCATTAACACCCCCTTTGTCTTCAGTCCTTAACGCCACCATTAACACCCCCTTTGACTTATGTCATTGACATCTTTGTCCATCTCTTCTTAGCTCCTATCCCTGCCCTCCTATTCTGTCCCACCCCCCCCTCTCCAACTCTATCATTCATTACATTTTTATCCCTCTTCGGTTCTGCACAAGAGTCTTTTGGACTCCAAACGCGTCTCTCTCCACAGATGCTTCCAGACCCGCTGAGCGTACCCAGCAATTTTTGTTTTCTTTCAGGTTTTCAGCACCCGCAATGTTTTGCTTTCGTTTCTGCATTTTATCCATTTAATGATAAAACGAGCCTTACCACGGCACGGTACCGCGATCATCGTCAACTTCAAAGCGATGGTCACATTGACGTAGCAGGGCAGTGGCTCCTCATTCAGCTGGTCCACTGATCGCACAAGCGAGCGTGCGAAGGAACATCGACAGGTTTGGGAAACATGCCTGCTCCAATTCTCTTTCTTGTGTCACGGAGACAGATGTGTGGTTTTATTAATACAGAGGCAAACCGCAAGCAACATGAATATCTGACATGACTGTTGCACGAACGCAGTTTAATGGGAAAAGTGTCAAACGTTTGAAGACAATGCTGTCCTTCCTCGTAGCAGCTGCTATTGATCTTCAGCTTTGTGCTGTGGAGGATTTGGTAATGTGAAGCAAACTGCAAGACGCCTGCTGCTTAAACAAAATAAAATACTTGTTGGGAGATTATTCGACACAATCGCTTAGCCAGTCGTTTACCCCCACTGCCGACTGCTGACGTGATCTTTTTCTCAGTGAAGGAAGCATATTTGTTACATTGTACAGCAAAAGATATTGATTATTGTATCATATCCCCAATGGTTTAAGTGAGAGTAATCCCAACGGGACCTTGTGGGAGGTTTTGGAGGTGGGTGACATGTGGTAAACCAAGGTAAAGGCTGCAGAGGGGTCGGGAGGGTTGAAGAGGGACAGTCACTGTCGCATGCAATGTCATTAGACTTCTGTAAGAGTTGATTCAGTACGGAAATCTGATTGGAGGGATTCAAACACGGGGCCAGATAAACTACTTAGCGATGTTGTCCAGGTTAGGTGGATTGGCCATGCTAAAAACAAAAAATGCCACTTAGCGTACACAGATGTGCAGATTAGGTGGGGTTACGGAGATAGGGAGGGGGAGTGGACCTAGATAGGGTGCTCTTTCAGAGGGTCGGTGCAGACTCGATGGGCCGAATGGCCTCCCGCTGCACTGCAGGGATTCTATGGTTGTGATTTTTTGATTAAATCTCTGGAATAAGTCTGGAACCAACAACTGTCTGGCTCCGAGGCAGGAGCGTCGGTGCTGAGCCAAGGCTGACTCCGAGGCAGGAGCGTCGGTGCTGAGCCAAGGCTGACTCCGAGGCAGGAGCGTCGGTGCTGAGCCAAGGCTGACTCCGAGGCAGGAGCGTCGGTGCTGAGTCAAGGCTGACTCCGAGACAGGAGCGTCGGTGCTGAGCCAAGGCTGACTCCGAGACAGGAGCGTCGGTGCTGAGCCAAGGCTGACTCCGAGACAGGAGCGTCGGTGCTGAGCCAAGGCTAACTCCGAGACAGGAGCGTCGGTGCTGAGTCAAGGCTGACTCCGAGGCAGGAGCGTCGGTGCTGAGTCAAGGCTGACTCCGAGGCAAGTGCATCGGTGCTGAGCCAAGGCTGACTCCGAGGCAGGAGCGTCGGTGCTGAGTCAAGGCTGACTCCGAGGCAGGAGCGTCGGTGCTGAGCCAAGGCTGACTACGAGGCAAGAGCGTCGGTGCTGAGCCAAGGCTGACACCGAGACAAGAGCGTCGGTGCTGGGTCAAGGCTGACTCCGAGGCAGGAGCGTCGGTGCTGAGCCAAGGCTGACTCCGAGGCAGGAGCGTCGGTGCTGAGCCAAGGCTGACTCCGAGGCAGGAGCGTCGGTGCTGAGTCAAGGTTGACTCCGAGGCAGGAGCGTCGGTGCTGAGTCAAGGCTGACTCCGAGGCAGGAGCGTCGGTGCTGAGTCAAGGCTGACTCCGAGGCAGGAGCGTCGGTGCTGAGTCAAGGCTGACTCCGAGGCAGGAGCGTCGGTGCTGAGTCAAGGCTGATTCCGAGGCAGGAGCGTCGGTGCTGAGTCAAGGCTGACTCCGAGGCAGGAGCGTCGGTGTTGAGTCAAGGCTGACTCCGAGGCAGCAGCGTCGGTGCTGAGCCAAGGCTGACTCCGAGGCAGGAGCGTCGGTGCTGAGTCAAGGCTGACTCCGAGATAAGAGCGTCGGTGCTGAGCCAAGGCTGACTCCGAGGCAGGAGCGTCGGTGCTGAGTCAAGGCTGACTCCGAGGCAGGAGCGTCGGTGCTGAGTCAAGGCTGACTCCGAGACAGGAGCGTCGGTGCTGAGTCAAGGCTGACTCCGAGACAGGAGCGTCGGTGTTGAGTCAAGGCTGACTCCGAGGCAGGAGCGTCGGTGCTGAGTCAAGGCTGACTCCGAGGCAGCAGCGTCGGTGCTGAGCCAAGGCTGACTCCGAGGCAGGAGCGTCGGTGCTGAGTCAAGGCTGACTCCGAAGCAGGAGCGTCGGTGCTGAGTCAAGGCTGACTCCGAGATAAGAGCGTCGGTGCTGAGCCAAGGCTGACTCCGAGGCAGGAGCGTCGGTGCTGAGTCAAGGCTGACTCCGAGGCAGGAGCGTCGGTGCTGAGTCAAGGCTGATTCCGAGGCAGGAGCGTCGGTGCTGAGTCAAGGCTGACTCCGAGGCAGGAGCGTCGGTGTTGAGTCAAGGCTGACTCCGAGGCAGGAGCGTCGGTGCTGAGTCAAGGCTGACTCCGAGGCAGGAGCTTCGGTGCTGAGTCAAGGCTGACTCCGAGGCAGGAGCGTCGGTGCTGAGTCAAGGCTGACTCCGAGGCAGGAGCGTCGGTGCTGAGTCAAGGCTGACTCCGAGATAAGAGCGTCGGTGCTGAGCCTAGGCTGACTCCGAGACAGGAGCGTCGGTGCTGAGCCAAGGCTAACTCCGAGACAGGAGCGTCGGTGCTGAGTCAAGGCTGACTCCGAGGCAGGAGCGTCGGTGCTGAGTCAAGGCTGACTCCGAGGCAAGTGCATCGGTGCTGAGCCAAGGCTGACTCCGAGGCAGGAGCGTCGGTGCTGAGTCAAGGCTGACTCCGAGGCAGGAGCGTCGGTGCTGAGCCAAGGCTGACTCCGAGGCAAGAGCGTCGGTGCTGAGCCAAGGCTGACACCGAGACAAGAGCGTCGGTGCTGGGTCAAGGCTGACTCCGAGGCAGGAGCGTCGGTGCTGAGCCAAGGCTGACTCCGAGGCAGGAGCGTCGGTGCTGAGCCAAGGCTGACTCCGAGGCAGGAGCGTCGGTGCTGAGTCAAGGTTGACTCCGAGGCAGGAGCGTCGGTGCTGAGTCAAGGCTGACTCCGAGGCAGGAGCGTCGGTGCTGAGTCAAGGCTGACTCCGAGGCAGGAGCGTCGGTGCTGAGTCAAGGCTGACTCCGAGGCAGGAGCGTCGGTGCTGAGTCAAGGCTGATTCCGAGGCAGGAGCGTCGGTGCTGAGTCAAGGCTGACTCCGAGGCAGGAGCGTCGGTGTTGAGTCAAGGCTGACTCCGAGGCAGCAGCGTCGGTGCTGAGCCAAGGCTGACTCCGAGGCAGGAGCGTCGGTGCTGAGTCAAGGCTGACTCCGAGATAAGAGCGTCGGTGCTGAGCCAAGGCTGACTCCGAGGCAGGAGCGTCGGTGCTGAGTCAAGGCTGACTCCGAGGCAGGAGCGTCGGTGCTGAGTCAAGGCTGACTCCGAGACAGGAGCGTCAGTGCTGAGTCAAGGCTGACTCCGAGACAGGAGCGTCGGTGTTGAGTCAAGGCTGACTCCGAGGCAGGAGCGTCGGTGCTGAGTCAAGGCTGACTCCGAGGCAGCAGCGTCGGTGCTGAGCCAAGGCTGACTACGAGGCAAGAGCGTCGGTGCTGAGCCAAGGCTGACACCGAGACAAGAGCGTCGGTGCTGGGTCAAGGCTGACTCCGAGGCAGGAGCGTCGGTGCTGAGCCAAGGCTGACTCCGAGGCAGGAGCGTCGGTGCTGAGCCAAGGCTGACTCCGAGGCAGGAGCGTCGGTGCTGAGTCAAGGTTGACTCCGAGGCAGGAGCGTCGGTGCTGAGTCAAGGCTGACTCCGAGGCAGGAGCGTCGGTGCTGAGTCAAGGCTGACTCCGAGGCAGGAGCGTCGGTGCTGAGTCAAGGCTGACTCCGAGGCAGGAGCGTCGGTGCTGAGTCAAGGCTGATTCCGAGGCAGGAGCGTCGGTGCTGAGTCAAGGCTGACTCCGAGGCAGGAGCGTCGGTGTTGAGTCAAGGCTGACTCCGAGGCAGCAGCGTCGGTGCTGAGCCAAGGCTGACTCCGAGGCAGGAGCGTCGGTGCTGAGTCAAGGCTGACTCCGAGATAAGAGCGTCGGTGCTGAGCCAAGGCTGACTCCGAGGCAGGAGCGTCGGTGCTGAGTCAAGGCTGACTCCGAGGCAGGAGCGTCGGTGCTGAGTCAAGGCTGACTCCGAGACAGGAGCGTCGGTGCTGAGTCAAGGCTGACTCCGAGACAGGAGCGTCGGTGTTGAGTCAAGGCTGACTCCGAGGCAGCAGCGTCGGTGCTGAGCCAAGGCTGACTCCGAGGCAGGAGCGTCGGTGCTGAGTCAAGGCTGACTCCGAAGCAGGAGCGTCGGTGCTGAGTCAAGGCTGACTCCGAGATAAGAGCGTCGGTGCTGAGCCAAGGCTGACTCCGAGGCAGGAGCGTCGGTGCTGAGTCAAGGCTGACTCCGAGGCAGGAGCGTCGGTGCTGAGTCAAGGCTGATTCCGAGGCAGGAGCGTCGGTGCTGAGTCAAGGCTGACTCCGAGGCAGGAGCGTCGGTGTTGAGTCAAGGCTGACTCCGAGGCAGGAGCGTCGGTGCTGAGTCAAGGCTGACTCCGAGGCAGGAGCGTCGGTGCTGAGTCAAGGCTGACTCCGAGGCAGGAGCGTCGGTGCTGAGTCAAGGCTGACTCCGAGATAAGAGCGTCGGTGCTGAGCCTAGGCTGACTCCGAGGCAGGAGCGTCGGTGCTGAGTCAAGGCTGACTCCGAGGCAGGAGCGTCGGTGCTGAGTCAAGGCTGATTCCGAGGCAGGAGCGTCGGTGCTGAGTCAAGGCTGACTCCGAGGCAGGAGCGTCGGTGTTGAGTCAAGGCTGACTCCGAGGCAGCAGCGTCGGTGCTGAGTCAAGGCTGACTCCGAGGCAGCAGCGTCGGTGCTGAGCCAAGGCTGACTCCGAGGCAGGAGCGTCGGTGCTGAGTCAAGGCTGACTCCGAGGCAGGAGCGTCGGTGCTGAGTCAAGGCTGACTCCGAGATAAGAGCGTCGGTGCTGAGCCAAGGCTGACTCCGAGGCAGGAGCGTCGGTGCTGAGTCAAGGCTGACTCCGAGGCAGGAGCGTCGGTGCTGAGTCAAGGCTGACTCCGAGACAAGAGCGTCGGTGCTGAGCCAAGGCTGACTCCGAGGCAGGAGCGTCGGTGCTGAGCCAAGGCTGACTCCGAGACAAGAGCGTCGGTGCTGAGCCAAGGCTGACTCCGAGACAGGAGCGTCGGTGCTGAGCCAAGGCTGACTCCGAGACAAGAGCGTCGGTGCTGAGCAAAGGCTGACTCCGAGACAGGAGCGTCGGTGCTGAGCCAAGGCTGACTCCGAGGCAGGAGCGTCGGTGCTGAGTCAAGGCTGACTCTGAGACAGGAGCGTCGGTGCTGCGCCAAGGCTGACTCCGAGACAAGAGCGTCGGTGCTGAGTCAAGGCTGACTCCGAGGCAGGAGCGTCGGTGCTGAGCCAAGGCTGACTACGAGGCAGGAGCGTCGGTGCTGAGCCAAGGCTGACTACGAGGCAGGAGCGTCGGTGCTGAGTCAAGGCTGACTCCGAGGCAGGAGCGTCGGTGCTGAGTCAAGGCTGACTCCGAGGCAGGAGCGTCGGTGCTGAGCCAAGGCTGACTCCGACGCAGGAGCGTCGGTGCTGAGCCAAGGCTGACTCCGAGGCAGGAGCGTCGGTGCTGAGTCAAGGCTGACTCCGAGACAAGAGCGTCGGTGCTGAGCCAAGGCTGACTCCGAGGCAGGAGCGTCGATGCTGAGTCAAGGCTGACACCGAGACAGGAGCGTCGGTGCTGAATCAAGGCTGACTCCGAGACAAGAGCGTCGGTGCTGAGTCAAGGCTGACTCCGAGACAAGAGCGTCGGTGCTGAGCCAAGGCTGACTCCGAGACAGGAGCGTCGGTGCTGAGTCAAGGCTGACTCCGAGACAAGAGCGTCGGTGCTGAGCCAAGGCTGACTCCGAGACAGGAGCGTTGGTGCTGAGCCAAGGCTGACTCCGAGGCAGGAGCGTCGGTGCTGAGTCAAGGCTGACTCCGAGACAAGAGCGTCGGTGCTGACTTCCGGGTGCGGCGATGACCAGCTGAGTCGCACGTTTCGGCAGCTCCCTGTGAAACGGACTTTTGGGCTCTTGATAGGAGCCCCAACGGCAATTTTGACGGCTACAAACACTGTGCGGTAAACCAGAAGGGAATCCCCCCTGGATACGGATGGAAAAAGGAGGAGAGAGTGGCCAGATTGCAGTGGATCCTTTAGAACAGCAGCAAGGAAGGCAAGCAAAAACCAAGATGGCGTCGGAAGGTGGCAGTTTAACATGGGGCCCTGAACAACAAGAGTTCTTGAAATGTTGTGTGGAAGAGATCAAAAAGGAAATGAAGAAAGAGCTGTTGGCCCCGATACTACAGGCGATCGAAGGGCTAAAGGAGGAACAAAAGACCCAGGAGCGGGAGCTTCGGGTCGTGAAGGCAAAGGCAGCCGAGAATGAGGACGATATACAGGGCCTGGTGGTGAAGACGGAGACGCAGGAGGCACATCAGAAACGATGTGTGGAAAGGTTGGAGGCACTGGAAAACAACGCAAGGAGGAACAACCTGAGGATTCTTGGTCTTCCTGAAGGTGTGGAGGGAGCGGACGTCGGGGCATATGTGAGCACGATGCTGCACTCGTTAATGGGAGCGGAGGCCCCGGCGGGTCCGTTGGAGGTGGAGGGAGCATACCGAGTGATGGCGCGAGGACCGAGAGCAGGAGAAATTCCCAGAGCCATAGTGGTGAGATTCCTCCGTTTTAAGGATAGAGAAATGGTCCTTAGATGGGCGAAGAAAACTCGGAGCAGTAAATGGGAGAACGCGGTGATCCACGTTTATCAAGACTGGAGTGCGGAGGTGGTGAGAAGGAGGGAGAGCTTTAATCGGGCCAAGGCGGTGCTTCATAAAAAGAAGATAAAATTTGGAATGCTGCAACCGGCAAGACTGTGGGTCACATATCGAGGGAGGCACCACTACTTTGAGACTTTTATTGTGGAAGAAAAACTGGAATGAGCGGGTTCTTAAAAAGAACGTTCGAACAAAGTGGTGGGGCGAATGTGGGGGGCAAAGAGGGGTTTTATGTACTAATCCTGCGATGTGGTAACTTTTCTCTCTCCCACAGGTGGTGATGGGGGGAGGAGGGGAGGTGGAGGAGATGGGGCGTTGGCCATTGGGGGCGGGGCCAAGGGAGAAGCGCGGGCTTGGTTCCCGCGCTATGATAATCATGGCGGGAATAGAGAAGCAGGAAGGAGGGGGTGTCGCACGGTGCGAGCCGAGGTCACGGGGGGAAGCCGAGGTCAGCCAGAGTTTGCTGACTTCTGGGAGCAACATGGGGGGAGTAATTACGCTAGCGGGGGATCTAGCGGGGGGGGTGGGAGGGGGGAATTACTGGGTTGCTGCTGCTGGGGAGAGGGGGGAGCTGGTATGGGAGAGGATGGGCGGGGGGGGGCACCGCCTGGGGGAGATACAGCTGCGTGGGAACCGGGTGAGGAGCTGGAAAAAGGTGATGGCTAATCGACAAGGGGGGGGGGTAGGAAGCCCCCCAACTCGGCTGATCACGTGGAACGTGAGAGGGCTGAACGGGCCGATAAAGAGGGCACGGGTACTCGCACACCTTAAGAAACTTAAGGCAGATGTGGTTATGTTACAGGAAACGCACCTGAAACTGATAGACCAGGTTAGGCTACGCAAAGGATGGGTGGGGCAGGTGTTCCATTCGGGGCTAGATGCGAAAAACAGGGGGGTGGCTATATTAGTGGGGAAGCGGGTAATGTTCGAGGCAAAGACTATAGTGGCGGATAACGGGGGCAGATACGTGATGGTGAGTGGCAAACTACAGGGGGAGACGGTGGTTTTGGTAAACGTATATGCCCCGAACTGGGATGATGCCAATTTTATGAGGCGGATGCTAGGACGCATTCCGGACCTAGAGATGGGAAAGCTGATAACGGGGGGAGATTTTAATACGGTGTTGGAACCAGGGCTGGATAGGTCGAAGTCCAGGACTGGAAGGAGGCCGGCAGCAGCCAAGGTACTTAAAGATTTTATGGAGCAGATGGGAGGTGTAGACCCGTGGAGATTTAGCAGACCTAGGAGTAAGGAGTTCTCGTTTTTCTCCTATGTCCATAAAGTCTACTCGCGAATAGACTTTTTTGTGCTGGGTAGGGCATTGATCCCGAAGGTGAGGGGAACGGAGTATACGGCTATAGCCATTTCGGATCACGCTCCACACTGGGTGGACTTGGAGATAGGGGAGGAAACAGGAGGACGCCCACCCTGGAGAATGGACATGGGACTAATGGCAGATGAGGGGGTGTGTCTAAGGGTGAGGGGGTGCATTGAAAAGTACTTGGAACTCAATGATAATGGGGAGGTCCAGGTGGGAGTGGTCTGGGAGGCGTTGAAGGCGGTGGTTAGAGGGGAGCTGATATCAATAAGGGCACATAAAGGGAAGCAGGAGAGTAAGGAACGGGAGCAGTTGCTGCAAGAACTTTTGAGGGTGGACAGACAATATGCGGAAGCACCGGAGGAGGAACTGTACAGGGAAAGGCAAAGGCTACATGTAGAATTTGACTTGCTGACTACGGGCACTGCAGAGGCACAATGGAGGAAGGCACAGGGTGTACAGTACGAATATGGGGAGAAGGTGAGCAGGTTGCTGGCACACCAATTGAGGAAAAGGGGAGCAGCGAGGGAAATAGGGGGAGTGAGGGATGAGGAAGGAGAGATGGAGCGGGGAGCGGAGAGAGTGAATGGAGTGTTCAAGACATTTTATAAAAAATTATATGAAGCTCAACCCCCGGATGGGAGGGAGAGAATGATGGGCTTCTTGGATCGGCTGGAATTTCCCAAGGTGGAAGAGCAGGAAAGGGTGGGACTGGGAGCACAGATCGAGGTAGAAGAAGTGGTGAAAGGAATTAGGAGCATGCAGGCGGGAAAGGCCCCGGGACCGGATGGATTCCCAGTCGAATTCTATAGAAAATATGTGGACTTGCTCGCCCCGGTACTGACGAGGACCTTTAATGAGGCAAAGGAAAGGGGACAACTGCCCCCGACTATGGCTGAAGCAACGATATCGCTTCTCTTAAAGAAGGAAAAGGACCCGCTACAATGCGGGTCCTATAGACCTATTTCTCTCCTAAATGTAGATGCCAAGGTCCTGGCCAAGGTAATGGCAATGAGAATAGAGGAATGTGTCCCGGGGGTGGTCCACGAGGACCAAACTGGGTTTGTGAAGGGGAGACAGCTGAACACGAATATACGGAGGTTGTTAGGGGTAATGATGATGGCCCCACCAGAGGGAGAAACGGAGATAGTAGTGGCGATGGATGCCGAGAAAGCATTTGATAGAGTGGAGTGGGATTATTTGTGGGAGGTGTTGAGGAGATTTGGTTTTGGAGAGGGGTATGTTAGATGGGTGCAGCTGTTGTATAGGGCCCCGATGGCGAGCGTGGTCACGAATGGACGGGGATCTGCATATTTTCGGCTCCATAGAGGGACAAGGCAGGGATGCCCTCTGTCCCCATTATTGTTTGCACTGGCGATTGAGCCCCTGGCGATAGCGTTGAGGGGTTCCAAGAAGTGGAGGGGAGTACTTAGGTGAGGAGAAGAGCACCGGGTATCTTTGTATGCGGACGATTTGCTACTATACGTGGCGGACCCGGCGGAGGGGATGCCAGAAATAATGCGGATACTTGGGGAGTTTGGGGATTTTTCAGGGTATAAATTGAACATGGGGAAAAGTGAGTTGTTTGTGGTGCATCCAGGGGAGCAGAGTAGAGAAATAGAGGACCTACCGTTGAGGAAGGTAACAAGGGACTTTCGTTACCTGGGGATCCAGATAGCTCAGAATTGGGGCACATTGCATAGGTTAAATTTAACGTGGTTGGTGGACCAGATGGAGGAGGATTTCAAGAGATGGGATATGGTATCCCTGTCAATGGCAGGGAGGGTGCAGGCGGTTAAGATGGTGGTCCTCCCGAGATTCCTCTTTGTGTTTCAGTGCCTCCCGGTGGTGATCACGAAGGCTTTTTTTAAAAGGATTGAAAAGAGCATCATGGGTTTTGTGTGGGCCGGGAAGACCCCGAGAGTGAGGAAGGGATTCTTACAGCGTAGCAGGGATAGGGGGGGGGCTGGCACTACCGAGCCTAAGTGAGTATTATTGGGCCGCTAATATTTCAATGGTGAGTAAGTGGATGGGAGAGGAGGAGGGAGCGGCGTGGAAGAGATTAGAGAGGGCGTCCTGTAGGGGGACTAGCCTACAGGCTATGGTGACAGCCCCATTGCCGTTCTCACCGAGGAACTACACCACAAGCCCGGTGGTGGTGGCTACACTGAAGATTTGGGGACAGTGGAGACGGCATAGGGGAAAGACTGGAGCCTTGGGGGGGTTCCTGATAAGAAACACCCATAGGTTTGCCCCGGGGGGAATGGATGGGGGATATGGAATGTGGCAAAGAGCAGGAATAACGCAACTGAAAGATCTGTTTGTGGATGGGAAGTTCGCGAGTCTGGGAGCGCTGACCGAGAAATATGGGTTGCCCCAAGGGAATGCATTCAGGTATATGCAACTGAGGGCTTTTGCGAGGCAACAGGTGAGGGAATTCCCGCAGCTCCCGACACAAGAGGTGCAGGACAGAGTGATCTCAAAGACATGGGTGGGGGATGGTAAGGTGTCAGATATATATAGGGAAATGAGGGACGAAGGGGAGACTATGGTAGATGAACTAAAAGGGAAATGGGAAGAAGAGCTGGGGGAGGAGATCGAGGAGGGGCTGTGGGCAGATGCCCTAAGCAGGGTTAACTCGTCGTCCTCGTGTGCCAGGCTAAGCCTGATTCAGTTTAAGGTATTACACAGGGCACATATGACTGGAGCACGGCTCAGTAAATTTTTTGGGGTGGAGGATAGGTGTGCGAGGTGCTCGAGAAGCCCAGCGAATCATACCCATATGTTTTGGTCATGCCCGGCACTACAGGGGTTTTGGATGGGGGTGACAAAGGTGCTTTCAAAAGTAGTAGGAGTCCGGGTCGAACCAAGCTGGGGGTTGGCTATATTTGGGGTTGCACAAGAGCCGGGAGTGCAGGAGGCGAGAGAGGCCGATGTTTTGGCCTTTGCGTCCCTAGTAGCCCGGCGCAGGATATTGCTAATGTGGAAAGAAGCCAAGCCCCCGGGGGTGGAGACCTGGATAAATGACATGGCGGGGTTTATAAAGCTAGAGCAGATTAAGTTCGTCCTAAGGGGGTCGGCTCAAGGGTTCACCAGGCGGTGGCAACCGTTCATCGAATACCTCGCAGAAAGATAGACGGAATGGGAAAAAGAAGGCAGCAGCCCAGGATCGGGGGGGGGGGGGGGGGGGGGGGGGGGAGGAGGAACCAGAAGGACTCTCAGGGTTGTTAATATATACTGTATAGTATGTATAGGTCGTTGCTACAGATAATTATATATTGGACTGTTAAATTATATTTTTGGAGAGTGTTACTTGTGACAAGGCAGTTGCCAATTAGGGCTAGTTTTCATTTTTGTTATTTATTATTTATTCATTTTTTGTTTATAAAATAGGTCATTGTTATTTGTGTTGTTATAATATTGTGTAAAGGATGCACAATGTACTGTGTTGGTTGACCAAAAATTTTCAATAAAATATTTAATAAAAAAAAAAAAAGAGCGTCGGTGCTGAGTCAAGGCTGACTCCGAGACAGGAGCGTCGGTGCTGAGCCAAGGCTGACTCCGAGACAAGAGCGTCGGTGCTGAGTCAAGGCTGACTGCGAGACAAGAGAGTCGGTGCTGAGCCAAGGCTGACTCCGAGACAAGAGCGTCGGTGCTGAGCCAAGGCTGACTCCGAGGCAGGAGCGTCGGTGCTGAGCCAAGGCTGACTCCGAGGCAGGAGCGTCGGTGCTGAGTCAAGGCTGACTCCGAGACAAGAGCGTCGGTGCTGAGCCAAGGCTGACTCCGAGGCAGGAGCGTCGGTGCTGAGCCAAGGCTGACTCAGAGGCAGGAGCGTCGGTGCTGAGCCAAGGCTGACTCCGAGGCAGGAGCGTCGGTGCTGAGCCAAGGCTGACTCCGAGGCAGGAGCGTCGGTGCTGAGCCAAGGCTGACTCCGAGGCAGGAGCGTCGGTGCTGAGCCATGGCTGACTCCGAGGCAGGAGCGTCGGTGCTGAGCCAAGGCTGACTCCGAGACAGGAGCGTCGGTGCTGAGCCATGGCTGACTCCGAGGCAGGAGCGTCGGTGCTGAGTCAAGGCTGACTCCGAGACAGGAGCGTCGGTGCTGAGCCATGGCTGACTCCGAGGCAGGAGCGTCGGTGCTGAGCCAAGGCTGACTCCGAGACAAGAGCGTCGGTGCTGAGTCAAGGCTGACTCCGAGACAGGAGCGTCGGTGCTGAGCCAAGGCTGACTCCGAGACAGGAGCGTCGGTGCTGAGCCAAGGCTGACTCCGAGACAAGAGCGTCGGTGCTGAGTCAAGGCTGACTCCGAGGCAGGAGCGTCGGTGCTGAGCCAAGGCTGACCCCGAGGCAGGAGCGTCGGTGCTGAGTCAAGGCTGACTCCGAGGCAGGAGCGTCGGTGCTGAGCCATGGCTGACTCCGAGGCAGGAGCGTCGGTGCTGAGCCATGGCTGACTCCGAGGCAGGAGCGTCGGTGCTGAGCCAAGGCTGACTCCGAGGCAGGAGCGTCGGTGCTGAGCCAAGGCTGACTCAGAGGCAGGAGCGTCGGTGCTGAGCCAAGGCTGACTCCGAGGCAGGAGCGTCGGTGCTGAGGCAAGGCTGACTCCGAGGCAGGAGCGTCGGTGCTGAGCCAAGGCTGACTCCGAGGCAGGAGCGTCGGTGCTGAGCCAAGGCTGACTCAGAGGCAGGAGCGTCGGTGCTGAGCCAAGGCTGACTCCGAGGCAGGAGCGTCGGTGCTGAGCCATGGCTGACTCCGAGGCAGGAGCGTCGGTGCTGAGTCAAGGCTGACTCCGAGGCAGGAGCGTCGGTGCTGAGCCAAGGCTGACTCCGAGGCAGGAGCGTCGGTGCTGAGTCAAGGCTGACTCCGAGGCAGGAGCGTCGGTGCTGAGCCAAAGCTGACTCCGAGGCAGGAGCGTCGGTGCTGAGCCAAGGCTGACTCCGAGACAAGAGCGTCGGTGCTGAGTCAAGGCTGACTCCGAGACAGGAGCGTCGGTGCTGAGCCAAGGCTGACGCCGAGACAGGAGCGTCGGTGCTGAGCCAAGGCTGACTCCGAGACAAGAGCGTCGGTGCTGAGTCAAGGCTGACTCCGAGGCAGGAGCGTCGGTGCTGAGTCAAGGCCGACTCCGAGACAGGAGCGTCGGTGCTGAGCCAAGGCTGACTCCGAGGCAGGAGCGTCGGTGCTGAGTCAAGGCTGACTCCGAGGCAGGAGCGTCGGTGCTGAGCCAAGGCTGACTCCGAGGCAGGAGCGTCGGTGCTGAGCCAAGGCTGACTCCGAGACAAGAGCGTCGGTGCTGAGTCAAGGCTGACTCCGAGACAGGAGCGTCGGTGCTGAGCCAAGGCTGACTCCGAGACAAGAGCGTCGGTGCTGAGTCAAGGCTGACTCCGAGGCAGGAGCGTCGGTGCTGAGCCAAGGCTGACTCCGAGACAAGAGCGTCGGTGCTGAGTCAAGGCTGACTCCGAGGCAGGAGCGTCGGTGCTGAGTCAAGGCTGACTCCGAGGAAGGAGTGTCGGTGCTGAGTCAAGGCTGACTCCGAGGCAGGAGCGTCGGTGCTGAGTCAAGGCTGACTCCGAGACAGGTGCGTCGGTGCTCAGTCAAGGCTGACTCCGAGACAGGAGCGTCGGTGCTGAGTCAAGGCTGACTCCGAGGCAGGAGCGTCGGTGCTGAGCCAAGGCTTACTCCGAGGCAGGAGCGTCGGTGCTGAGCCAAGGCTGACTCCGAGGCAGGAGCGTCGGTGCTGAGCCAAGGCTTACTCCGAGGCAGGAGCGTCGGTGCTGAGCCAAGGCTGACTCCGAGGCAGGAGCGTCGGTGCTGAGCCAAGGCTTACTCCGAGGCAGGAGCGTCGGTGCTGAGCCAAGGCTGACTCCGAGGCAGGAGCGTCGGTGCTGGGTCAAGGCTGACTCCGAGGCAGGAGCGTCGGTGCTGAGCCAAGGCTTACTCCGAGGCAGGAGCGTCGGTGCTGAGCCAAGGCTGACTCCGAGGCAGGAGCGTCGGTGCTGAGTCAAGGCTGACACCGAGGCAGGAGCGTCGGTGCTGAGCGAAGGCTGACTCCGTGGCAGGAGCGTCGGTGCTGGGTCAAGGCTGACTCCGAGGCAGGAGCGTCGGTGCTGAGTCAAGGCTGACTCCGAGACAAGAGCGTCGGTGCTGAGTCAAGGCTGACTCCGAGGCAGGAGCGTCGGTGCTGAGCCAAGGCTGACTCCGAGACAGGAGCGTCGGTGCTGAGTCAAGGCTGACTCCGAGGCAGGAGCGTCGGTGCTGAGCCAAGGCTGACTCCGAGACAAGAGCGTCGGTGCTGAGCCAAAGCTGACTCTGAGGCAGGAGCGTCGGCGCTGAGCCAAGGCTGACACCGAGACAGGAGCGTCGGTGCTGAGCCAAGGCTGACTCCGAGACAGGAGCGTCGGTGCTGAGTCAAGGCTGACTCCGAGGCAGGAGCGTCGGTGCTGAGTCAAGGCTGACTCCGATGCAGGAGCGTCAGTGCTGAGCCAAGGCTGACTCCGAGACAAGAGCGTCGGTGCTGAGTCAAGGCTGACTCCGAGGCAGGAGCGTCGGTGCTGAGTCAAGGCTGACTCCGAGACAGGAGCGTCGGTGCTGAGTCAAGGCTGACTCCGAGGCAGGAGCGTCGGTGCTGAGCCAAGGCTGACTCCGAGACAAGAGCGTCGGTGCTGAGCCAAGGCTGACTCCGAGGCAGGAGCGTCGGTGCTGAGCCAAGGCTGACTCCGACGCAGGAGCGTCGGTGCTGAGCCAAGGCTGACTCCGACGCAGGAGCGTCGGTGCTGAGTCAAGGCTGACTCCGACGCAGGAGCGTCGGTGCTGCGCCAAGGCTGACTCAGAGACAAGAGCGTCGGTGCTGAGTCAAGGCTGACTCCGACGCAGGAGCGTCGGTGCTGAGTCAAGGCTGACTCCGAGGCAGGAGCGTCGGTGCTGAGCCAAGGCTGACTCCGAGACAGGAGCGTCGGTGCTGAGCCAAGGCTGACTCCGAGACAAGAGCGTCGGTGCTGAGTCAAGGCTGACTCCGAGACAAGAGCGTCGGTGCTGAGCCAAGGCTGACTCCGAGACAAGAGCGTCGGTGCTGAGCCAAGGCTGACTCCGAGGCAGGAGCGTCGGTGCTGAGCCAAGGCTGACTCCGAGGCAGGAGCGTCGGTGCTGAGTCAAGGCTGACTCCGAGACAAGAGCGTCGGTGCTGAGCCAAGGCTGACTCCGAGGCAGGAGCGTCGGTGCTGAGCCAAGGCTGACTCCGAGGCAGGAGCGTCGGTGCTGAGCCAAGGCTGACTCCGAGGCAGGAGCGTCGGTGCTGAGCCATGGCTGACTCCGAGGCAGGAGCGTCGGTGCTGAGCCATGGCTGACTCCGAGGCAGGAGCGTCGGTGCTGAGCCAAGGCTGACTCCGAGGCAGGAGCGTCGGTGCTGAGTCAATGCTGACTCCGAGGCAGGAGCGTCGGTGCTGAGCCAAGGCTGACTCCGAGGCAGGAGCGTCGGTGCTGAGCCAAGGCTGACTCCGAGACAAGAGCGTCGGTGCTGAGTCAAGGCTGAACCCGAGACAGGAGCGTCGGTGCTGAGCCAAGGCTGACTCCGAGACAGGAGCGTCGGTGCTGAGCCAAGGCTGACTCCGAGACAAGAGCGTCGGTGCTGAGTCAAGGCTGACTCCGAGGCAGGAGCGTCGGTGCTGAGTCAAGGCCGACTCCGAGACAGGAGCGTCGGTGCTGAGCCAAGGCTGACTCCGAGGCAGGAGCGTCGGTGCTGAGTCAAGGCTGACTCCGAGGCAGGAGCGTCGGTGCTGAGTCAAGGCTGACTCCGAGGCAGGAGCGTCGGTGCTGAGCCAAGGCTGACTCCGAGGCAGGAGCGTCGGTGCTGAGTCAAGGCCGACTCCGAGACAGGAGCGTCGGTGCTGAGCCAAGGCTGACTCCGAGGCAGGAGCGTCGGTGCTGAGTCAAGGCTGACTCCGAGGCAGGAGCGTCGGTGCTGAGCCAAGGCTGACTCCGAGGCAGGAGCGTCGGTGCTGAGCCAAGGCTGACTCCGAGACAAGAGCGTCGGTGCTGAGTCAAGGCTGACTCCGAGACAGGAGCGTCGGTGCTGAGCCAAGGCTGACTCCGAGACAGGAGCGTCGGTGCTGAGCCAAGGCTGACTCCGAGACAAGAGCGTCGGTGCTGAGTCAAGGCTGACTCCGAGGCAGGAGCGTCGGTGCTGAGCCAAGGCTGACTCCGAGACAAGAGCGTCGGTGCTGAGTCAAGGCTGACTCCGAGGCAGGAGCGTCGGTGCTGAGTCAAGGCTGACTCCGAGGAAGGAGCGTCGGTGCTGAGTCAAGGCTGACTCCGAGGAAGGAGCGTCGGTGCTGAGTCAAGGCTGACTCCGAGACAGGAGCGTCGGTGCTGAGCCAAGGCTTACTCCGAGGCAGGAGCGTCGGTGCTGAGCCAAGGCTGACTCCGAGGCAGGAGCGTCGGTGCTGAGCCAAGGCTTACTCCGAGGCAGGAGCGTCGGTGCTGAGCCAAGGCTGACTCCGAGGCAGGAGCGTCGGTGCTGGGTCAAGGCTGACTCCGAGGCAGGAGCGTCGGTGCTGAGCCAAGGCTTACTCCGAGGCAGGAGCGTCGGTGCTGAGCCAAGGCTGACTCCGAGGCAGGAGCGTCGGTGCTGAGTCAAGGCTGACACCGAGGCAGGAGCGTCGGTGCTGAGCGAAGGCTGACTCCGTGGCAGGAGCGTCGGTGCTGGGTCAAGGCTGACTCCGAGACAAGAGCGTCGGTGCTGAGTCAAGGCTGACTCCGAGGCAGGAGCGTCGGTGCTGAGCCAAGGCTGACTCCGAGACAGGAGCGTCGGTGCTGAGTCAAGGCTGACTCCGAGGCAGGAGCGTCGGTGCTGAGCCAAGGCTGACTCCGAGACAAGAGCGTCGGTGCTGAGCCAAGGCTGACTCTGAGGAAGGAGCGTCGGCGCTGAGCCAAGGCTGACACCGAGACAGGAGCGTCGGTGCTGAGCCAAGGCTGACTCCGAGACAGGAGCGTCGGTGCTGAGTCAAGGCTGACTCCGAGGCAGGAGCGTCGGTGCTGAGTCAAGGCTGACTCCGATGCAGGAGCGTCAGTGCTGAGCCAAGGCTGACTCCGAGACAAGAGCGACAGTGCTGAGTCAAGGCTGACTCCGAGGCAGGAGCGTCGGTGCTGAGTCAAGGCTGACTCCGAGACAGGAGCGTCGGTGCTGAGTCAAGGCTGACTCCGAGGCAGGAGCGTCGGTGCTGAGCCAAGGCTGACTCCGAGACAAGAGCGTCGGTGCTGAGCCAAGGCTGACTCCGAGGCAGGAGCATCGGTGCTGAGCCAAGGCTGACTCCGACGCAGGAGCGTCGGTGCTGAGCCAAGGCTGACTCCGACGCAGGAGCGTCGGTGCTGAGTCAAGGCTGACTCCGACGCAGGAGCGTCGGTGCTGCGCCAAGGCTGACTCAGAGACAAGAGCGTCGGTGCTGAGTCAAGGCTGACTCCGACGCAGGAGCGTCGGTGCTGAGTCAAGGCTGACCCCGAGGCAGGAGCGTCGGTGCTGAGCCAAGGCTGACTCCGACGCAGGAGCGTCGGTGCTGAGCCAAGGCTGACTCCGACGCAGGAGCGTCGGTGCTGAGTCAAGGCTGACTCCGACGCAGGAGCGTCGGTGCTGCGCCAAGGCTGACTCAGAGACAAGAGCGTCGGTGCTGAGTCAAGGCTGACTCCGAGGCAGGAGCGTCGGTGCTGAGCCAAGGCTGACTCCGAGGCAGGAGCGTCGGTGCTGAGCCATGGCTGACTCCGAGGCAGGAGCGTCGGTGCTGAGTCAAGGCTGACTCCGAGGCAGGAGCGTCGGTGCTGAGCCAAAGCTGACTCCGAGGCAGGAGCGTCGGTGCTGAGCCAAGGCTGACTCCGAGACAAGAGCGTCGGTGCTGAGTCAAGGCTGACTCCGAGACAGGAGCGTCGGTGCTGAGCCAAGGCTGACGCCGAGACAGGAGCGTCGGTGCTGAGCCAAGGCTGACTCCGAGACAAGAGCGTCGGTGCTGAGTCAAGGCTGACTCCGAGGCAGGAGCGTCGGTGCTGAGTCAAGGCCGACTCCGAGACAGGAGCGTCGGTGCTGAGCCAAGGCTGACTCCGAGGCAGGAGCGTCGGTGCTGAGTCAAGGCTGACTCCGAGGCAGGAGCGTCGGTGCTGAGCCAAGGCTGACTCCGAGGCAGGAGCGTCGGTGCTGAGCCAAGGCTGACTCCGAGACAAGAGCGTCGGTGCTGAGTCAAGGCTGACTCCGAGACAGGAGCGTCGGTGCTGAGCCAAGGCTGACTCCGAGACAAGAGCGTCGGTGCTGAGTCAAGGCTGACTCCGAGGCAGGAGCGTCGGTGCTGAGCCAAGGCTGACTCCGAGACAAGAGCGTCGGTGCTGAGTCAAGGCTGACTCCGAGGCAGGAGCGTCGGTGCTGAGTCAAGGCTGACTCCGAGGAAGGAGTGTCGGTGCTGAGTCAAGGCTGACTCCGAGGCAGGAGCGTCGGTGCTGAGTCAAGGCTGACTCCGAGACAGGTGCGTCGGTGCTCAGTCAAGGCTGACTCCGAGACAGGAGCGTCGGTGCTGAGTCAAGGCTGACTCCGAGGCAGGAGCGTCGGTGCTGAGCCAAGGCTTACTCCGAGGCAGGAGCGTCGGTGCTGAGCCAAGGCTGACTCCGAGGCAGGAGCGTCGGTGCTGAGCCAAGGCTTACTCCGAGGCAGGAGCGTCGGTGCTGAGCCAAGGCTGACTCCGAGGCAGGAGCGTCGGTGCTGAGCCAAGGCTTACTCCGAGGCAGGAGCGTCGGTGCTGAGCCAAGGCTGACTCCGAGGCAGGAGCGTCGGTGCTGGGTCAAGGCTGACTCCGAGGCAGGAGCGTCGGTGCTGAGCCAAGGCTTACTCCGAGGCAGGAGCGTCGGTGCTGAGCCAAGGCTGACTCCGAGGCAGGAGCGTCGGTGCTGAGTCAAGGCTGACACCGAGGCAGGAGCGTCGGTGCTGAGCGAAGGCTGACTCCGTGGCAGGAGCGTCGGTGCTGGGTCAAGGCTGACTCCGAGGCAGGAGCGTCGGTGCTGAGTCAAGGCTGACTCCGAGACAAGAGCGTCGGTGCTGAGTCAAGGCTGACTCCGAGGCAGGAGCGTCGGTGCTGAGCCAAGGCTGACTCCGAGACAGGAGCGTCGGTGCTGAGTCAAGGCTGACTCCGAGGCAGGAGCGTCGGTGCTGAGCCAAGGCTGACTCCGAGACAAGAGCGTCGGTGCTGAGCCAAAGCTGACTCTGAGGCAGGAGCGTCGGCGCTGAGCCAAGGCTGACACCGAGACAGGAGCGTCGGTGCTGAGCCAAGGCTGACTCCGAGACAGGAGCGTCGGTGCTGAGTCAAGGCTGACTCCGAGGCAGGAGCGTCGGTGCTGAGTCAAGGCTGACTCCGATGCAGGAGCGTCAGTGCTGAGCCAAGGCTGACTCCGAGACAAGAGCGTCGGTGCTGAGTCAAGGCTGACTCCGAGGCAGGAGCGTCGGTGCTGAGTCAAGGCTGACTCCGAGACAGGAGCGTCGGTGCTGAGTCAAGGCTGACTCCGAGGCAGGAGCGTCGGTGCTGAGCCAAGGCTGACTCCGAGACAAGAGCGTCGGTGCTGAGCCAAGGCTGACTCCGAGGCAGGAGCGTCGGTGCTGAGCCAAGGCTGACTCCGACGCAGGAGCGTCGGTGCTGAGCCAAGGCTGACTCCGACGCAGGAGCGTCGGTGCTGAGTCAAGGCTGACTCCGACGCAGGAGCGTCGGTGCTGCGCCAAGGCTGACTCAGAGACAAGAGCGTCGGTGCTGAGTCAAGGCTGACTCCGACGCAGGAGCGTCGGTGCTGAGTCAAGGCTGACTCCGAGGCAGGAGCGTCGGTGCTGAGCCAAGGCTGACTCCGAGACAGGAGCGTCGGTGCTGAGCCAAGGCTGACTCCGAGACAAGAGCGTCGGTGCTGAGTCAAGGCTGACTCCGAGACAAGAGCGTCGGTGCTGAGCCAAGGCTGACTCCGAGACAAGAGCGTCGGTGCTGAGCCAAGGCTGACTCCGAGGCAGGAGCGTCGGTGCTGAGCCAAGGCTGACTCCGAGGCAGGAGCGTCGGTGCTGAGTCAAGGCTGACTCCGAGACAAGAGCGTCGGTGCTGAGCCAAGGCTGACTCCGAGGCAGGAGCGTCGGTGCTGAGCCAAGGCTGACTCCGAGGCAGGAGCGTCGGTGCTGAGCCAAGGCTGACTCCGAGGCAGGAGCGTCGGTGCTGAGCCATGGCTGACTCCGAGGCAGGAGCGTCGGTGCTGAGCCATGGCTGACTCCGAGGCAGGAGCGTCGGTGCTGAGCCAAGGCTGACTCCGAGGCAGGAGCGTCGGTGCTGAGTCAATGCTGACTCCGAGGCAGGAGCGTCGGTGCTGAGCCAAGGCTGACTCCGAGGCAGGAGCGTCGGTGCTGAGCCAAGGCTGACTCCGAGACAAGAGCGTCGGTGCTGAGTCAAGGCTGAACCCGAGACAGGAGCGTCGGTGCTGAGCCAAGGCTGACTCCGAGACAGGAGCGTCGGTGCTGAGCCAAGGCTGACTCCGAGACAAGAGCGTCGGTGCTGAGTCAAGGCTGACTCCGAGGCAGGAGCGTCGGTGCTGAGTCAAGGCCGACTCCGAGACAGGAGCGTCGGTGCTGAGCCAAGGCTGACTCCGAGGCAGGAGCGTCGGTGCTGAGTCAAGGCTGACTCCGAGGCAGGAGCGTCGGTGCTGAGTCAAGGCTGACTCCGAGGCAGGAGCGTCGGTGCTGAGCCAAGGCTGACTCCGAGGCAGGAGCGTCGGTGCTGAGTCAAGGCCGACTCCGAGACAGGAGCGTCGGTGCTGAGCCAAGGCTGACTCCGAGGCAGGAGCGTCGGTGCTGAGTCAAGGCTGACTCCGAGGCAGGAGCGTCGGTGCTGAGCCAAGGCTGACTCCGAGGCAGGAGCGTCGGTGCTGAGCCAAGGCTGACTCCGAGACAAGAGCGTCGGTGCTGAGTCAAGGCTGACTCCGAGACAGGAGCGTCGGTGCTGAGCCAAGGCTGACTCCGAGACAGGAGCGTCGGTGCTGAGCCAAGGCTGACTCCGAGACAAGAGCGTCGGTGCTGAGTCAAGGCTGACTCCGAGGCAGGAGCGTCGGTGCTGAGCCAAGGCTGACTCCGAGACAAGAGCGTCGGTGCTGAGTCAAGGCTGACTCCGAGGCAGGAGCGTCGGTGCTGAGTCAAGGCTGACTCCGAGGAAGGAGCGTCGGTGCTGAGTCAAGGCTGACTCCGAGGAAGGAGCGTCGGTGCTGAGTCAAGGCTGACTCCGAGACAGGAGCGTCGGTGCTGAGCCAAGGCTTACTCCGAGGCAGGAGCGTCGGTGCTGAGCCAAGGCTGACTCCGAGGCAGGAGCGTCGGTGCTGAGCCAAGGCTTACTCCGAGGCAGGAGCGTCGGTGCTGAGCCAAGGCTGACTCCGAGGCAGGAGCGTCGGTGCTGGGTCAAGGCTGACTCCGAGGCAGGAGCGTCGGTGCTGAGCCAAGGCTTACTCCGAGGCAGGAGCGTCGGTGCTGAGCCAAGGCTGACTCCGAGGCAGGAGCGTCGGTGCTGAGTCAAGGCTGACACCGAGGCAGGAGCGTCGGTGCTGAGCGAAGGCTGACTCCGTGGCAGGAGCGTCGGTGCTGGGTCAAGGCTGACTCCGAGACAAGAGCGTCGGTGCTGAGTCAAGGCTGACTCCGAGGCAGGAGCGTCGGTGCTGAGCCAAGGCTGACTCCGAGACAGGAGCGTCGGTGCTGAGTCAAGGCTGACTCCGAGGCAGGAGCGTCGGTGCTGAGCCAAGGCTGACTCCGAGACAAGAGCGTCGGTGCTGAGCCAAGGCTGACTCTGAGGAAGGAGCGTCGGCGCTGAGCCAAGGCTGACACCGAGACAGGAGCGTCGGTGCTGAGCCAAGGCTGACTCCGAGACAGGAGCGTCGGTGCTGAGTCAAGGCTGACTCCGAGGCAGGAGCGTCGGTGCTGAGTCAAGGCTGACTCCGATGCAGGAGCGTCAGTGCTGAGCCAAGGCTGACTCCGAGACAAGAGCGACAGTGCTGAGTCAAGGCTGACTCCGAGGCAGGAGCGTCGGTGCTGAGTCAAGGCTGACTCCGAGACAGGAGCGTCGGTGCTGAGTCAAGGCTGACTCCGAGGCAGGAGCGTCGGTGCTGAGCCAAGGCTGACTCCGAGACAAGAGCGTCGGTGCTGAGCCAAGGCTGACTCCGAGGCAGGAGCATCGGTGCTGAGCCAAGGCTGACTCCGACGCAGGAGCGTCGGTGCTGAGCCAAGGCTGACTCCGACGCAGGAGCGTCGGTGCTGAGTCAAGGCTGACTCCGACGCAGGAGCGTCGGTGCTGCGCCAAGGCTGACTCAGAGACAAGAGCGTCGGTGCTGAGTCAAGGCTGACTCCGACGCAGGAGCGTCGGTGCTGAGTCAAGGCTGACCCCGAGGCAGGAGCGTCGGTGCTGAGCCAAGGCTGACTCCGACGCAGGAGCGTCGGTGCTGAGCCAAGGCTGACTCCGACGCAGGAGCGTCGGTGCTGAGTCAAGGCTGACTCCGACGCAGGAGCGTCGGTGCTGCGCCAAGGCTGACTCCGAGACAAGAGCCTCGGTGCTGAGTCAAGGCTGACTCCGACGCAGGAGCGTCGGTGCTGAGTCAAGGCTGACTCCGAGGCAGGAGCGTCGGTGCTGAGTCAAGGCTGACTCCGAGGCAGGAGCGTCGGTGCTGAGCCTAGGCTGACTCCGAGACAGGAGCGTCGGTGCTGAGCCAAGGCTGACTCCGAGGCAGGAGGGTCGGTGCTGAGCCAAGGCTGACTCCGAGGCAGGAGCGTCGGTGCTGAGTCAAGGCTGACTCCGAGACAAGAGCGTCGGTGCTGAGTCAAGGCTGACTCCGAGGCAGGAGCGTCGGTGCTGAGTCAAGGCTGACTCCGAGGCAGGAGCGTCGGTCCTGAGTCAAGGCTGACTCCGAGGCAGGAGCGTCGGTGCTGAGTCAAGGCTGACTCCGAGGCAGGAGCGTCGGTGCTGAGTCAAGGCTGACTCTGAGGCAGGAGCGTCGGTGCTGAGCCAAGACTGACTCCGAGACAAGAGCGTCGGTGCTGAGCAAAGGCTGACTCTGAGGCAGGAGCGTCGGTGCTGAGCCAAGGCTGACTCCGAGACAGGAGCGTCGGTGCTGGCTCAAGGCTGACTCCGAGGCAGGAGCGTAGGTGCTGAGTCAAGGCTGACTCCAAGGCAGGAGCGTCGGTGCTGAGTCAAGGCTGACTCCGAGGCAGGAGCGTCGGTGCTGAGTCAAGGCTGACTCCGAGGCAGGAGCGTCGGTGCTGAGTCAAGGCTGACTCCGGGACAGGAATGCAGGTGCTGAGTCAAGGCTGACTCCGGGACAGGAATGCAGGTGGTGAGTCAAGGCTGACTCCGAGGCAGGAGCGTCGGTGCGGAGTCAAGGCTGACTCCGACGCAGGAGCGCCGGTGCTGCGCCAAAGCTGACTCCGAGACAAGAGCGTCGGTGCTGAGTCAAGGCTGACTCCGAGGCAGGAGCGTCGGTGCTGAGCCTAGGCTGACTCCGACGCAGGAGCGCCGGTGCTGCGCCAAGGCTGACTCCGAGACAAGAGCGTCGGTGCTGAGTCAAGGCTGACTCCGAGACAAGAGCGTCGGTGCTGAGCCAAGGCTGACTCCGAGGCAGGAGCGTCGGTGCTGAGCCAAGGCTGACTCCGAGGCAGGAGCGTCGGTGCTGAGCCAAGGCTGACTCCGAGGCAGGAGCGTCGGTGCTGAGCCAAGGCTGACTCCGAGGCAGGAGCGTCGGTGCTGAGCCAAGGCTGACTCCGAGGCAGGAGCGTCGGTGCTGAGCCAAGGCTGACTCCGAGGCAGGAGCGTCGGTGCTGAGCCAAGGCTGACTCCGAGACAAGAGCGTCGGTGCTGAGCCAAGGCTGACTCTGAGGCAGGAGCGTCGGCGCTGAGCCAAGGCTGACTCCGAGACAGGAGCGTCGGTGCTGAGTCAAGGCTGACTCCGAGACAGGAGCGTCGGTGCTGAGTCAAGGCTGACTCCGACGCAGGAGCGTCGGTGCTGCGCCAAGGCTGACTCAGAGACAAGAGCGTCGGTGCTGAGTCAAGGCTGACTCCGACGCAGGAGCGTCGGTGCTGAGTCAAGGCTGACTCCGAGGCAGGAGCGTCGGTGCTGAGCCAAGGCTGACTCCGAGACAGGAGCGTCGGTGCTGAGCCAAGGCTGACTCCGACGCAGGAGCGTCGGTGCTGAGCCAAGGCTGACTCCGACGCAGGAGCGTCGGTGCTGAGTCAAGGCTGACTCCGACGCAGGAGCGTCGGTGCTGCGCCAAGGCTGACTCAGAGACAAGAGCGTCGGTGCTGAGTCAAGGCTGACTCCGACGCAGGAGCGTCGGTGCTGAGTCAAGGCTGACTCCGAGGCAGGAGCGTCGGTGCTGAGCCAAGGCTGACTCCGAGACAGGAGCGTCGGTGCTGAGCCAAGGCTGACTCCGACGCAGGAGCGTCGGTGCTGAGCCAAGGCTGACTCCGACGCAGGAGCGTCGGTGCTGAGTCAAGGCTGACTCCGACGCAGGAGCGTCGGTGCTGCGCCAAGGCTGACTCCGAGACAAGAGCGTCGGTGCTGAGTCAAGGCTGACTCCGACGCAGGAGCGTCGGTGCTGAGTCAAGGCTGACTCCGAGGCAGGAGCGTCGGTGCTGAGTCAAGGCTGACTCCGAGGCAGGAGCGTCGGTGCTGAGCCAAGGCTGACTCCGAGACAGGAGCGTCGGTGCTGAGCCAAGGCTGACTCCGAGGCAGGAGGGTCGGTGCTGAGCCAAGGCTGACTCCGAGGCAGGAGCGTCGGTGCTGAGTCAAGGCTGACTCCGAGACAAGAGCGTCGGTGCTGAGTCAAGGCTGACTCCGAGGCAGGAGCGTCGGTGCTGAGTCAAGGCTGACTCCGAGGCAGGAGCGTCGGTGCTGAGTCAAGGCTGACTCCGAGGCAGGAGCGTCGGTGCTGAGTCAAGGCTGACTCCGAGGCAGGAGCGTCGGTGCTGAGTCAAGGCTGACTCCGACGCAGGAGCGTCGGTGCTGCGCCAAGGCTAACTCCGAGACAAGAGCGTCGGTGCTGAGCAAAGGCTGACTCTGAGGCAGGAGCGTCGGTGCTGAGCCAAGGCCGACTCCGAGACAGGAGCGTCGGTGCTGACTCAAGGCTGACTCCGAGGCAGGAGCGTAGGTGCTGAGCCAAGGCTGACTCCGAGGCAGGAGCGTCGGTGCTGAGTCAAGGCTGACTCCGAGGCAGGAGCGTCGGTGCTGAGTCAAGGCTGACTCCGAGGCAGGAGCGTCGGTGCTGAGCCAAGGCTGACTCCGACGCAGGAGCGTCGGTGCTGAGTCAAGGCTGACTCCGACGCAGGAGCGTCGGTGCTGCGCCAAGGCTGACTCCGAGACAAGAGCCTCGGTGCTGAGTCAAGGCTGACTCCGACGCAGGAGCGTCGGTGCTGAGTCAAGGCTGACTCCGAGGCAGGAGCGTCGGTGCTGAGTCAAGGCTGACTCCGAGGCAGGAGCGTCGGTGCTGAGCCAAGGCTGACTCCGAGACAGGAGCGTCGGTGCTGAGCCAAGGCTGACTCCGAGGCAGGAGGGTCGGTGCTGAGCCAAGGCTGACTCCGAGGCAGGAGCGTCGGTGCTGAGTCAAGGCTGACTCCGAGACAAGAGCGTCGGTGCTGAGTCAAGGCTGACTCCGAGGCAGGAGCGTCGGTGCTGAGTCAAGGCTGACTCCGACGCAGGAGCGTCGGTGCTGCGCCAAGGCTAACTCCGAGACAAGAGCGTCGGTGCTGAGTCAAGGCTGACTCTGAGGCAGGAGCGTCGGTGCTGAGCCAAGGCTGACTCCGAGACAAGAGCGTCGGTGCTGAGCAAAGGCTGACTCTGAGGCAGGAGCGTCAGTGCTGAGCCAAGGCTGACTCCGAGACAGGAGCGTCGGTGCTGACTCAAGGCTGACTCCGAGGCAGGAGCGTAGGTGCTGAGCCAAGGCTGACTCCGAGACAGGAGCGTCGGTGCTGACTCAAGGCTGACTCCGAGGCAGGAGCGTCGGTGCTGAGTCAAGGCTGACTCCGAGGCAGGAGCGTCGGTGCTGAGTCAAGGCTGACTCCGAGGCAGGAGCGTCGGTGCTGAGTCAAGGCTGACTCCGAGGCAGGAGCGTCGGTGCTGAGTCAAGGCTGACTCCGAGACAGGAGCGCCGGTGCTGAGTCAAGGCTGACTCCGAGGCAGGAGCGTCGGTGCTGAGTCAAGGCTGACTCCGAGACAGGAATGCAGGTGTTGAGTCAAGGCTGACTCCGAGGCAGGAGCGTCGGTGCGGAGTCAAGGCTGACTCCGACGCAGGAGCGCCGGTGCTGCGCCAAGGCTGACTCCGAGACAAGAGCGTCGGTGCTGAGTCAAGGCTGACTCCGAGGCAGGAGCGTCGGTGCTGAGCCTAGGCTGACTCCGACGCAGGAGCGCCGGTGCTGCGCCAAGGCTGACTCCGAGACAAGAGCGTCGGTGCTGAGTCAAGGCTGACTCCGAGACAAGAGCGTCGGTGCTGAGCCAAGGCTGACTCCGAGGCAGGAGCGTCGGTGCTGAGCCAAGGCTGACTCCGAGGCAGGAGCGTCGGTGCTGAGCCAAGGCTGACTCCGAGGCAGGAGCGTCGGTGCTGAGCCAAGGCTGACTCCGAGGCAGGAGCGTCGGTGCTGAGCCAAGGCTGACTCCGAGGCAGGAGCGTCGGTGCTGAGCCAAGGCTGACTCCGAGGCAGGAGCGTCGGTGCTGAGCCAAGGCTGACTCCGAGACAAGAGCGTCGGTGCTGAGCCAAGGCTGACTCTGAGGCAGGAGCGTCGGCGCTGAGCCAAGGCTGACACCAAGACAGGAGCGTCGGCGCTGAGTCAAGGCTGACTCCGAGGCAGGAGCGTCGGTGCTGAGCCAAGGCTGACTCCGAGACAAGAGCGTCGGTGCTGAGTCAAGGCTGACTCCGAGGCAGGAGCGTCGGTGCTGAGCCAAGGCTGACTCCGACGCAGGAGCGTCGGTGCTGAGCCAAGGCTGACTCCGACGCAGGAGCGTCGGTGCTGAGTCAAGGCTGACTCCGACGCAGGAGCGTCGGTGCTGCGCCAAGGCTGACTCAGAGACAAGAGCGTCGGTGCTGAGTGAAGGCTGACTCCGACGCAGGAGCGTCGGTGCTGAGTCAAGGCTGACTCCGAGGCAGGAGCGTCGGTGCTGAGCCAAGGCTGACTCCGAGACAGGAGCGTCGGTGCTGAGCCAAGGCTGACTCCGACGCAGGAGCGTCGGTGCTGAGCCAAGGCTGACTCCGACGCAGGAGCGTCGGTGCTGAGTCAAGGCTGACTCCGACGCAGGAGCGTCGGTGCTGCGCCAAGGCTGACTCAGAGACAAGAGCATCGGTGCTGAGTCAAGGCTGACTCCGACGCAGGAGCGTCGGTGCTGAGTCAAGGCTGACTCCGAGGCAGGAGCGTCGGTGCTGAGCCAAGGCTGACTCCGAGACAGGAGCGTCGGTGCTGAGCCAAGGCTGACTCCGACGCAGGAGCGTCGGTGCTGAGCCAAGGCTGACTCCGACGCAGGAGCGTCGGTGCTGAGTCAAGGCTGACTCCGACGCAGGAGCGTCGGTGCTGCCCCAAGGCTGACTCCGAGACAAGAGCGTCGGTGCTGAGTCAAGGCTGACTCCGAGGCAGGAGCGTCGGTGCTGAGTCAAGGCTGACTCCGAGGCAGGAGCGTCGGTGCTGAGCCAAGGCTGACTCCGAGACAGGAGCGTCGGTGCTGAGCCAAGGCTGACTCCGAGGCAGGAGGGTCGGTGCTGAGCCAAGGCTGACTCCGAGGCAGGAGCGTCGGTGCTGAGTCAAGGCTGACTCCGAGACAAGAGCGTCGGTGCTGAGTCAAGGCTGACTCCGAGGCAGGAGCGTCGGTGCTGAGTCAAGGCTGACTCCGAGGCAGGAGCGTCGGTGCTGAGTCAAGGCTGACTCCGAGGCAGGAGCGTCGGTGCTGAGTCAAGGCTGACTCCGAGGCAGGAGCGTCGGTGCTGAGTCAAGGCTGACTCCGACGCAGGAGCGTCGGTGCTGCGCCAAGGCTAACTCCGAGACAAGAGCGTCGGTGCTGAGCAAAGGCTGACTCCGAGGCAGGAGCGTCGGTGCTAAGCCAAGGCTGACTCAGAGGCAGGAGCGTCGGTGCTGAGCCAAGGCTGACTCCGAGGCAGGAGCGTCGGTGCTGAGCCAAGGCTGACTCCGAGGCAGGAGCGTCGGTGCTGAGCCAAGGCTGACTCCGAGACAAGAGTGTCGGTGCTGAGCCAAGGCTGACTCCGAGGCAGGAGCGTCGGCGCTGAGCCAAGGCTGACACCGAGACAGGAGCGTCGGTGCTGAGCCAAGGCTGACTCCGAGACAGGAGCGTCGGTGCTGAGTCAAGGCTGACTCCGAGACAGGAGCGTCGGTGCTGAGTCAAGGCTGACTCCGAGGCAGGAGCGTCGGTGCTGAGCCAAGGCTGACTCAGAGGCAGGAGCGTCGGTGCTGAGTCAAGGCTGACTCCGAGGCAGGAGCGTCGGTGCTGAGCCAAGGCTGACTCCGACGCAGGAGCGTCGGTGCTGAGCCAAGGCTGACTCCGACGCAGGAGCGTCGGTGCTGAGTCAAGGCTGACTCCGACGCTGGAGCGTCGGTGCTGCGCCAAGGCTGACTCAGAGACAAGAGCGTCGGTGCTGAGTCAAGGCTGACTCCGACGCAGGAGCGTCGGTGCTGAGTCAAGGCTGACTCCGAGGCAGGAGCGTCGGTGCTGAGCCAAGGCTGACTCCGAGACAGGAGCGTCGGTGCTGAGCCAAGGCTGACTCCGACGCAGGAGCGTCGGTGCTGAGCCAAGGCTGACTCCGACGCAGGAGCGTCGGTGCTGAGTCAAGGCTGACTCCGACGCAGGAGCGTCGGTGCTGCGCCAAGGCTGACTCCGAGACAAGAGCGTCGGTGCTGAGTCAAGGCTGACTCCGACGCAGGAGCGTCGGTGCTGAGTCAAGGCTGACTCCGATGCAGGAGCGTCGGTGCTGAGCCAAGGCTGACTCCGAGACAGGAGCGTCGGTGCTGAGCCAAGGCTGACTCCGAGGCAGGAGGGTCGGTGCTGAGCCAAGGCTGACTCCGAGGCAGGAGCGTCGGTGCTGAGTCAAGGCTGACTTCGAGACAAGAGCGTCGGTGCTGAGCAAAGGCTGACTCCGAGGCAGGAGCGTCGGTGCTGAGCCAAGGCTGACTCCGAGACAGGAGCGTCTGTGCTGAGTCAAGGCTGACTCCGAGGCAGGAGCGTCGGTGCTGAGCCAAGGCTGACTCCGAGACAAGAGCGTCGGTGCTGAGCAAAGGCTGACTCCGAAGCAGGAGCGTCGGTGCTGAGCCAAGGCTGACTCCGAGACAGGAGCGTCGGTGCTGACTCAAGGCTGACTCCGAGGCAGGAGCGTAGGTGCTGAGCCAAGGCTGACTCCGAGGCAGGAGCGTCGGTGCTGAGTCAAGGCTGACTCCGAGGCAGGAGCGTCGGTGCTGAGTCAAGGCTGACTCCGAGGCAGGAGCGTCGGTGCTGAGTCAAGGCTGACTCCGAGGCAGGAGCGTCGGTGCTGAGCCAAGGCTGACTCCGAGGCAGGAGCGTCGGTGCTGAGTCAAGGCTGACTCCGAGACAGGAGCGTCGGTGCTGAGTCAAGGCTGACTCCGAGACAGGAGCGTCGGTGCTGAGTCAAGGCTGACTCCGAGGCAGGAGCGTTTGTGCTGAGCCAAGGCTGACTCCGACGCAGGAGCGCCGGTGCTGCGCCAAGGCTGACTCCGAGACAAGAGCGTCGGTGCTGAGTCAAGGCTGACTCCGAGACAAGAGCGTCGGTGCTGAGCCAAGGCTGACTCCGAGGCAGGAGCGTCGGTGCTGAGTCAAGGCTGACTCCGAGACAAGAGCGTCGGTGCTGAGTCAAGGCTGACTCCGAGGCAGGAGCGTCGGTGCTGAGTCAAGGCTGACTCCGAGGCAGGAGCGTTGCTGCTGAGTCAAGGCTGACTCCGACGCAGGAGCGTCGGTGCTGCGCCATGGCTGACTCCGAGACAAGAGCGTCGGTGCTGAGTCAAGGCTGACTCCGAGGCAGGAGCGTCGGTGCTGAGTCAAGGCTGACTCCGAGGCAGGAGCGTCGGTGCTGAGTCAAGGCTGACTCCGAGGCAGGAGCGTCGGTGCTGAGTCAAGGCTGACTCCGACGCAGGAGCGTCGGTGCTGCGCCAAGGCTAACTCCGAGACAAGAGCGTCGGTGCTGAGTCAAGGCTGACTCCGAGGCAGGAGCGTCGGTGCTGAGCCAAGGCTGACTCCGAGACAAGAGCGTCGGTGCTGAGCAAAGGCTGACTCCGAGGCAGGAGCGTCGGTGCTGAGCCAAGGCTGACTCCGAGACAGGAGCGTCTGTGCTGAGTCAAGGCTGACTCCGAGGCAGGAGCGTCGGTGCTGAGCCAAGGCTGACTCCGAGACAAGAGCGTCGGTGCTGAGCAAAGGCTGACTCCGAGGCAGGAGCGTCGGTGCTGAGCCAAGGCTGAGTCCGAGACAGGAGCGCCGGTGCTGACTCAAGGCTGACTCCGAGGCAGGAGCGTAGGTGCTGAGCCAAGACTGACTCCGAGGCAGGAGCGTCGGTGCTGAGTCAAGGCTGACTCCGAGGCAGGAGCGTCGGTGCTGAGTCAAGGCTGACTCCGAGGCAGGAGCGTCGGTGCTGAGTCAAGGCTGACTCAGAGGCAGGAGCGTCGGTGCTGAGCCAAGGCTGACTCCGAGGCAGGAGCGTCGGTGCTGAGTCAAGGCTGACTCCGAGACAGGAGCGTCGGTGCTGAGTCAAGGCTGACTCCGAGGCAGGAGCGTCGGTGCTGAGCCAAGGCTGACTCCGACGCAGGAGCGCCGGTGCTGCGCCAAGGCTGACTCCGAGACAAGAGCGTCGGTGCTGAGTTAAGGCTGACTCCGAGACAAGAGCTTCGGTGCTGAGCCAAGGCTGACTCCGAGGCAGGAGCGTCGGTGCTGAGCCAAGGCTGACTCCGACGCAGGAGCGTCGGTGCTGAGCCAAGGCTGACTCAGAGACAGGAGCGTCGGTGCTGAGCCAAGGCTGACTCCGACGCAGGAGCGTCGGTGCTGAGCCAAGGCTGACTCCGAGGCAGGAGCGTCGGTGCTGAGTCAAGACTGACACCGAGGCAGGAGCGTCGGTGCTGAGTCAAGGCTGACTCCGAGACAAGAGCGTCGGTGCTGAGTCAAGACTGACTCCGAGACAGGAGCGTCGGTGCTGAGCTAAGGCTGACTCCGAGGCAGGAGCGTCGGTGCTGAGCCAAGGCTGACTCCGAGCCAAGAGCGTCGGTGCTGAGTCAAGACTGACACCGAGGCAGGAGCGTTGGTGCTGAGTCAAGGCTGACACCGAGACAGGAGCGTCGGTGTTGAGTCAAGACTGACTCCGAGGCAGGAGCGTCGGTGCTGAGTCAAGACTGACTCCGAGGCAGGAGCGTCGGTGCTGAGCCAAGGCTGACTCCGAGGCAGGAGCGTCGGTGCTGAGCTAAGGCTGACTCCGAGGCAGGAGCGTCGGTGCTGAGCCAAGGCTGACTCCGAGGCAGGAGCGTCGGTGCTGAGCCAAGGCTGACTCCGAGGCAGGAGCGTCGGTGCTGAGTCAAGGCTGACTCCGAGGCAGGAGCGTCGGTGCTGAGCTAAGGCTGACTCCGAGGCAGGAGCGTCGGTGCTGAGTCAAGGCTGACTCCGAGGCAGGAGCGTCGGTGCTGAGCTAAGGCTGACTCCGAGGCAGGAGCGTCGGTGCTGAGCTAAGGCTGACTCCGAGGCAGGAGCGTCGGTGCTGAGTCAAGGCTGACTCCGAGGCAGGAGCGTCGGTGCTGAGCTAAGGCTGACTCCGAGGCAGGAGCGTCGGTGCTGAGTCAAGGCTGACTCCGAGGCAGGAGCGTCGGTGCTGAGCCAAGGCTGACTCCGAGACAGGAGCGTCGGTGCTGAGTCAAGGCTGACTCCGAGGCAGGAGCGTCGGTGCTGAGTCAAGGCTGACTCCGAGGCAGGAGCGTCGGTGCTGAGCCTAGGCTGACTCCGAGGCAGGAGCGTCGGTGCTGAGTCAAGGCTGACTCCGAGGCAGGAGCGTCGGTGCTGAGTCAAGGCTGACTCCGAGGCAGGAGCGTCGGTGCTGAGTCAAGGCTGACTCCGAGGCAGGAGCGTCGGTGCTGAGTCAAGGCTGACTCCGAGGCAGGAGCGTCGGTGCTGAGCCAAGGCTGACTCCGAGGCAGGAGCGTCGGTGCTGAGCCAAGGCTGACTCCGAGGCAGGAGCGTCGGTGCTGAGCCAAGGCTGACTCCGAGGCAGGAGCGTCGGTGCTGAGTCAAGGCTGACTCCGAAGTGTGCGACAGCAAAGTTGGCGCCATTTTGCAAAACCCCACTCTCAAAGTTTACAAAATGTCAAGTCGGCAAAACGTCAGGAATTGCGTCAAGAAAACTATGGGGGGGCGAGGGGCGATTTTCCGCACACTCCCCCGCATCCCCCCCCATGGCGTGTTCCTCAGCAGCAGATGGTGAACTGTCGTTGTCCGGCGGCGCGATCTTCTGGACCCGTCGCTGTCAATGGAATTTCCCGTTGAATCCACCCCGTGCCGCAGGGACGCCCGTGGTGGGGTTTGCCGTCGGCGGGGCGGAAAGACACCGCTGGCAAGAACGGGCAGAAAATCCTCCCCGGTAGGTCTTCAAGCTGAAAGTAAGTGACATTTGAAAGATTAAATGTGGCCCAATGGATCAGCTGCTGATTGGTGTAGCGCTGGAGTTATGCTGGGAGTGGAAATACAAAAGAAAACAAGGCAGCTGGGAAATAAAATCCACCCTGCTAAAAAATAAAACAATGGATAGATGGCAAACTGTCACGGTACAAAACATTTTGGTCAATTATTTCTTGTTCCCTGACAACATGATGTCAACAACGTTTGTTGGGAGCCGCTGAGCCTCATGAATGATTGGCTCAAATTCAAAAAACAGGATTAATTTGGCCCTTTTGAAGGTGCAAAAAGACATAAGAAACCATTCCCACATTCCCAGTGACGGCAACTGTTCAGTCTTGTTGTTCGTCAGCTGATCGTGGCCTGATTCAGGCACTCCTATGAATCATTTTGTTTCATATCATATTCTGTGTGGGTGACACCCTACTGAGATTGTAAAGAAGCTCAGATGCCAATCCCCTGGAGAGACACATTCAATGAATTCTGCAATACTGCACACAAAACACAGTCAACGTTACAATGGAGAAATCCATCTCTCGCACGGTTTGTTCTTCAAAGGAAGGCTTGCGTCTGTCGAGCTCCCTTCATTACTTCAAGACGGTGTCACAAAGCATTTCGCAACTTACAAAGTCCTCTTTTTTTGAAGTGTAGTCACTGTTGTACAACTGCCATTTATCTCGCACCGTTAACGTGATGGGATGTCCCAAGGCGATATGGATGCACAGTGGTCGGCACCGCTGCCTCACAGCGCCAGGGACCCGGGTTCGATTCCAGCCTCGGGTGACCGTCAGCGTGGAGTTTGCACTTTTCTCCCCGTGTCTGCGTGGGTTTCCACCGGGTGCTCCGGTTTCCTCCCACAGTCTAACGATTTGCGGGTCATGTGGATTGGCCATGCTAAATTGTCCCTTCATGTGTAAATGTCTAAAGATGAGATTAGGTGGGGTTATGGGGGTAAGGCGGGGGAGTGGACCAAGGTACGGTGCTCTTTCAGAGGGTTAGTGCAGACTCGATGGGCTGAATGGCCTCCTTCTGCACTGTACGAATTCTATAGTTTTCAGGAACTTCACAGAAGTGTTAAGAAATGGAATTCAACACAGAACCAGGGAAGGAGATACTGGGACATAAAACGTGGCCATGGGGGTAGGTTTTATGGAGCAAACATCAATAGAGAGATGTTGGAAAGAATTCTATGAACTTAGGGTCTTGACAACTGAAGGCATAGCTCTCCATGCTGGAGCCATGGAAGTGGAGATGCCGGCGTTGGACTGGGGTGAGCACAGTAAGAAGTCTTTTAACACCACGTTAAAGTCCAACAGGTGTGTTTCGAATCACTAGCTATCGGAGCACTGCTCCTTCCTCAGGTGAATACATTCACCTGAGGGAGCAGTGCTCCGAAAGCTAGTGATTCGAAACAAACCTGTTGGACTTTAACGTGGTGTTGAAAGACTTCTTACAGAGCCATTGAAATCAAAGAGGCTCCAGTGCCCTGAATTAGAGGACCGCAAATACCTTGAAGGGTTGGTGGACATGACTGAGATAGGCAGGGGCGAGGCCATGGAGGACATTGAAAACAAGGACGGGGATTTTAAGGTCAAGACGTTGCTTGAGCGGGAGCCAATGTAGGTCAGTGAGCACAGGTGTAAGAGGGGACAGCACTCTCCGACAAGCGGTGAATGAATACTGATGGAAAACAGTGGCAGGGTCAGACAGAGTCAGCACGGATTACGAAGGGGAAATCTGGCTTGACAAATCTATTGGAATTCTTCAAGGACGTACCTGGTTGAGTTGACGAGGAGGAGCCAGTGAACGTGGTTTTGTTTGGACTTTCCGAAGACCTTCGACAAAAGTCCCACATAAGAGATTAGTGTGTAAAATTAAAGTGCGTGGGATAGGGATTGTGTATTGATTGAGGTGGATAGAAAACTGGTTGGCAGCCAGGAAACAAAGTGGAGGAATTAATGGGTATTTTTCCAAATGGCAGGCATCGACTAGTGGGGACCCCAGCTATCTCCTGAATGGCAGGACTGACGTATAAGGAGAGATTGAGTCGGTTAGGGTTGTATTCGCTGCAGCTCAGAAGAATGAGGGGGGGGGGGATCTCATTGAAACCTATAAAATTCTATTTAAATAAATTTGGAGTGCCCAATTATTTTTTTTTTACAATTTCAGGGGCAATTTCGCGAAGCCTGCGCATCGTTTTGGGTTGTGGGGGTGAGACCTAAGCAGACAAGGGGAGAATGTGCAAACTCCACACCACACTCCTCACCAGGGCCGGGATCGAACCCGGGTCCTTGGCGCCGTGAGGCAGCGGTGCTAACCACTGCACCACCTGAAACCTACAACATTCTAACAGGACTAGACAGGGCGGATGCAAGAAAGATCCCAATGGTGGGGGTGTCCAGAACTAGGGGTCACAGTCGTAGGATGTGGGGTCGACCATTTAGGACAGAGATGGGAAGACATTTCTTCACCCAGAGAGTGGTCGATCTGTGGAATTCGCTACCACAGAAAAGTAGTCGAGGCCAAAACACATGTTTTCAAGACGCAGGTAGATATCGCACTTGGGGCGACGGGGATCAAAGGATATTGGGGGGGAAGGCGGGATCAGGCTGTTGAGTTGGATGATCAGCCATGATCATAAAGAATGGCGGAGCAATTGAAGGGCCGAATGGCCTCCTCCTGCTCCTATTTTCTATGTTTCTGTTTTTCTATGAATGGTGGCGACAGAAAGAGCTTTGTTGCCTTGTCGGAAGATCCGGAGATTTAAAACACTCCAAAAAGAACAGACACACACCTGGAGAGTGAATGTGTTCATGTTGGAAAGAGACCGGAAATTCAGAATGAAGAACAGTGGCCTGAGACATGAATGTACGATTCTTCGTTCTGAAGTGTTAAAGAAGTTGGATTCTTCACTGCCAAACCGCTGGGTCATGGACTCCCTAATACTGTTGCTATGCACCCCATCACCCTTCCTGACATCGAGATTGGACATGCTGGAACACAGCCCCGTGTAGCTGGGGTGAGGAGGCATTGGGTGGCAATCACGGACACAAGGCGGAATTCTCCCATTTTGAGACTGAGGGCGGGACACTCTGGCCTCGTTCCAGTGAACGGGAGATTTGGCTAAATTCAGCATCCTCGCCAGCAGCGATAATGGGGGGGGGGACTCGCAACGGAGGATCCTGGCCGAGGTGCCATGGTTGGGGTGGCAATGCGGAGTTTCCTGCTGGGGCGGGATGGTGGGAAAGCGCTCCAAATCTTCCAGCGCCAACTCCATTAATCATGTATCCGGGTGTGTCACCCCAGATTCAGTGGCGGCACAAGTCCGCACGGCCTATTGCCTGCCATCTTATCCAGATGCCATGTTGGAAAGGTGCCCATAGCATTTTTGACCCACTATTGGAGAAAGAAGGTGGACTACCTGAAAATGAAGATGGATCTTCAGGAACACTCTGGAGCTGGGAGATGGACCTCCTGAGAACGAAGATGGGTCACACATGAGTCTGGAACATGGACTCCCTCCAGGACACCTAATCTGCAAGGTCCAACTACAGATGCTCCCCCAATCCGCCGCTGTGATGTTCCAGGGTTGTGAGCGACTTGCATCCTGAGCTCCGCAGGCAGCTCCAGGCACCGTTAGATGAGTCTCGACATCTGCGGGCCACATTGTTCCAAATGTGTTGCACGCCAGGGTGTTTTCCTGCCGGCATCCAGGAGAATCTGGCGTGTGCGGGGCCGGGCAGGTTGAGGCCTTTATCCGCATCCCGTTAACGGGTTGCAAATGAGGTTCACGTCAGCCTCTGGCTCAATTTCTGGCCTGCCTCTGGCTCAATTTCTGGCCTGCCTCGGCCTGCACCAGCGGAAGATTTCACTGTAACTCGACATCACGTGAAACCAATTTCTGGGCCCTCCTCCATAATCTCCCCCCCCCCTCGACGCCACTGGGGACAATTCCCGCTCACTGTCTAATTGCCCGACTACATTGCTGCACTGGCCACAGAAGAATATTTTCTTTTTTCTTAAAATAGATTCAGAGTACCCAATTCTTTTTTTCCCCAAATAAGGGGCAATTTAACGTGGCCAATCCACCCAACCTGCAAATCTTTGGGTTGTGGGGGCGAGACCCACACACAAACAGGGAGAATGTGCAAACTCCACACGGACAGTGACCCGGGGCCGGGATCGAACCCGGGTCCTCAGCGTCGCAGGCAGCAGTGCTAACCACTGTGCCATCCCGCAGAAGAATATTTTCAACTGAATTCTGGAACAATAGTCTCTGTTTATGATTACCCTGTTAAACTAACCATTGAGATGACCTACAGAACACAGCAGAATATGAAAATGTGAGATCTTTGTGAAACACTTGAGGTAGGCATGATGACTTTGCCACTGAGACACAAATAAGAGAGACACTTGACAGTTTAAATACAGGTTGCTTTTCTCGCTGTGTCATGTTCTGACATAGTGTGCTAAGAGAAAACGCACCGATGTCTAGATCTGCTATCAAATTAGCATCAATATTGTGCAATATTACAGCACTTGTGTTGTCTCAGTGAGTACGGCAGTCTGCATTATTCCATTGCAAAGGGACAGCACACCTGGGCTGTACGGAAGGTGAGAATGAGCAGCTGATGAATACTGATGTGCAGGATTGGAATAAACACAATGAGGTATGACTAGCATGCAAGATGATTTGCTTTCCACAGGTTGAGCGAAAGGGAGAGAAAAGCGGGGGGGGGGGGGGGGGAAAGATATGATGGAACGATGAAAAGATTAGCAAGGAAGCATCCACTTGTAAATTTTCCCTCGCCCCCAGACCATCCATTGGTACGTCAGCATCCAGATTGCACAGGGAATTCAAAGCATAATGTAATAACCCTCGGTTAGAAAAATGATCATCTACAATCTTCAATATCAAAGCTCATTTGATTAGTTTCAAAATGTGCAAAATTTGCTATACCCCACAGGACTTTTGAATTGAAAACGGTGCTAAATATTTTACCAAGAATGAGTTGCTTATTCCATGGTTGCATGTTCGATTTTCAGATTCAGGGAGACACAGAACAGCATCGATCGTTGGCGCGCTCACTCCTGACTTCAAGGTATAAACAGTCCAGTTTAATCTTATTTCCCCGCACTTACCAAAGGGGCAATTTAGCGTGGCCAATCCACCTACCCTGCACATCTTTGGGTTATGGGGGCGAAACCCACGCAGACATGGGGAGAATGTGCAAACTCCACACGGACGATGACCCGGGGCCGGGATCGAACCTGGGACCTTGGAGCTGTGAGGCAGCAGTGCTAACCAGTGTGCCCCGGCCCCATATTTTAATAATTAAAGGAGAAAATTAGACAAAACGAATTCACACACAGGTATGCGAGGAGACTGAGTCCTCTCTTGAAAAAACAGCCATAGCATAATTTAAAGGACACTGTGAAAGGGCAAAGAAATGATGTCAGAGTAGGTGGAGCCAATTGAAGAGCATAGGCCAACACTGGTGGGATGGTCCAAGCTTTGTAAAATTAGAATTTCCATTGTCATATTGTTCCAAAATCTGTAGCGACTGATAATGTTTCAAAAGAAATTTTAGCTTCCAATTATTTGCTGAAAAAGGATGACATGATAAAGATTTCACGTTTTAAAACTTTTACTGCAACAAATGTCTAAAAGCACTATTGACAAAACAGTTATCTTTTTGTGGGTAACCTATACTTTGAACATTCCCCTTCTATGCTTATCACTCCGTCACACTTTCACAGAGTTACAGTCCGAATAGAAAACAGTACACAGTTGATTCCCATATCTAATTGGTTCCCGAATCCCCATTTCACTGAATACTAATTTGAGTGACCGTCTCCAACTGCTTTCCTCAATTTTTGGAGAGTTCCTTAAATCCACCACCAAGAGTAAAGCCTGTTCCAATGTTTCTTCTTCCCCTGGCGATTTCAGGACAAATCTCCTTGGCTGTGGGATGCATCTCTTCAACTAGACACCTCCTGAATCCGGCTGTGGTAGCTTGCAAAGCCAAGCAACCTCTTCTCTCAGCTGGCTACACAGAGCATTGCTGTCTGTGACATTCATTGATTCATAGAGAATCCTGTCACCTGATCTCAAAAATGGCTTTCCTGCCCTCTTTGTCATTGCAATGGCAACGTGAAACACATTGCCCTTCCATCTAGACAAGAAATGGTGTCTTGTAAGTAAATGGACAGTTTACAGTGCAACTGTTTACAATCCGATAACCACAACACCTTTCTGGGACTTTGGGAGACTGAGGGCGGGATTCTCCGACCCCCCGCCAGGTCGGAGAATCCGGGGGGGGGGGGCGGGGCGGGGTGAATCTCGCCCCGCTGCTCTGATGCCGGCTGCCGAATTCTCCGGAGCTGGTTTTCGGGCGGGGGCGGGGATCACGCCGTGCCGGTGGGGGCCATTGGCAGCAGCCCCCCCGGCAATTCTCTGGGCCCTGGGCCGAGTGGCCGTCGTTTCCTGGCCAGTCCCGCTGGCGTGAAATGGACATGGCCCATCACGGCGGGACCTGGCTTGTAGGCCGGCTAGGTGAGTCCTTTGGGGGGGGGGTGGGGGGGGGGGCGATGGGGGGTTCCGGCCCCAGGGGGGGCCCTCACGGTGGCCTGGCCCACGATCGGGGCCCACCGAACTGTGGGCGGGCCTGTGCCGTGTGGGCACTCTTACCTTCCGTGCTGGCCTCTGTCGGGCTCCGCCATGTCCATGGCGGATAAGAACCCCCCCTGCGCCTGCCCAGGAACACGCTGGCCGGTCTGCGCATGCGGGGAACCACGCCGGCGGTTCTGCGCAATCGCCAACTCGCGCCAGCCCTTCACCGCCAGTTGGCACGGCGCCAACCCCTCCGGCGCCGGCCTAGCCCCCGGAAGTGAGGAGGATTCCGCACCTTCCGGTCGGCCCGCCGCCGGAGTGGTTTGCGCCGCTCTTGGCGCGGGCCATCCAGCCAGTGGCGGGAGAATCCCGCCCCAAGAGTTTACCCCCTTTGAACCACGAGACTGCAGCTTTTACCTCTGGGGGTAAATACCTCGCATCTTCTTCCCGGTAAAATAATAATGACCCGATTAATTTAGTCTAAATTTAAAGATACAGTCCCAAAACTTAAGAACCTCGCATTAGAGTTTATATTATTCTATAATTCTGGCATTAAGTCCAGAAATGTCCCTTAACCACAGCAGGTGGGGTAAAATTTCCTCAATCCATGGGTCCAATGTGCTTGGGAATGAACATTATGAAGTGTTTTGCTGGATGAACAATAAAAACTATATGAAAACCTGAAGGAAAATGGCAGCACGCATTCTTCCTCATGACGGGCTCGATTCTCCGCTCCCGCGACTAAGTGCCCACACCGTCGTGAACGCCGTCGAGGTTCACGACGGCGCGAAACGGCCCCGATCTCGACCAATTCAGGGCCCAAAATGGGCTATGATCGGGGCCGCGAGAAACTCGGGGGGCATGTCGCGAAAGCCGCGTCATCAGCGCGCGTCGGGCATTGGCGCCGCGTAAAAGTGGCGCCGCTTAAATGACGTGGCTGGCGCCGCATAACTGGCATAACCGGCGCCAACCCGCGCATGCGTTGTTGCCATCCTCCCTGAGGCTGCCCCGCAAAAAGATGCCGAATTAGTGACCACAATTCTGTGACTTTCACTTTAGTAATGGAGAGGGATAGGTACGTGCAACAGGGCAAGATTTACAATTGGGGGAAGGGTAAATACGATGTTGTCAGACAAGAATTGAAGTGCATAAGTTGGGAACATAGGCTGGCAGGGAAGGACACAAGTGAAATGTGGAACTTGTTCAAGGAACAGGTGCTACGTGTCCTTGATATGTATGTCCCTGTCAGGCAGGGAAGAGATGGTCGAGTGAGGGAACCATGGTTGACAAGAGAGGTTGAATGTCTTGTTAAGAGGAAAAAGGTGACTTATGTAAGGCTGAGGAAACAAGGTTCAGACAGGGCATTGGAGGGATACAAGATAGCCAGGAGGGAACTGAAGAAAGGGATTAGGAGAGCTAAGAGAGGGCATGAACAATCTTTGGCGGGTAGGATCAAGGAAAACCCCAAGGCCTTTTACACATATGTGAGAAATATGTGAATGACTAGAGCGAGGGTAGGTCCAATCAAGGACAGTAGCGGGAGATTGTGTATTGAGTCTGAAGAGATAGGAGAGGTCTTGAATGAGTACTTTTCTTCTGTATTTACAAATGAGAGGGGCGATATTGTTGGAGAGGACAGTGTGAAACAGATTGGTAAGCTCGAGGAAATACTTGTTAGGAAGGAAGATGTGTTGGGCATTTTGAAAAACTTGAGGATAGACAAGTCCCCCGGGCCTGACGGGATATATCCAAGGATTCTATGGGAAGCAAGAGATGAAATTGCAGAGCCGTTGGCAATTATCTTTTCATCCTCACTGTCAACAGGGGTGGTACCAGGGGATTGGAGAGTGGCGAATGTCGTGCCCCTGTTCAAAAAAGGAACTAGGGATAACCCTGGGAATTACAGGCCAGTTAGTCTTACTTCGGTGGTAGGCAAAGTAATGGAAAGGGTACTGAAGGATAGGATTTCTGAGCATCTGGAAAGACACTGCTTGATTAGGGATAGTCAGCACGGATTTGTGAGGGGTAGGTCTTGCCTAACAAATCTTATTGAATTCTTTGAGGAGGTGACCAAGCATGTGGATGTAGGTAAAGCAGTGGATGTAGTGTACATGGATTTTAGTAAGGCATTTGATAAAGTTCCCCATGGTAGGCTTATGCAGAAAGTAAGGAGGCATGGGATAGTGGGAAATTTGGCCAGTTGGATAACAAACTGGCTAACCGATAGAAGTCAGAGAGTGGTGGTGGATGGCAAATATTCAGCCTGGATCCCAGTTACCAGTGGCGTACCGCAGGGATCAGTTCTGGGTCCTCTGCTGTTTGTGATTTTCATTAATGACTTGGATGAGGGAGTTGAAGGGTGGGTCAGTAAATTTGCAGACGATACAAAGATTGGTGGAGTTGTGGATAGTAAGGAGGGCTGTTGTCGGCTGCAAAGAGACATAGATAGGATGCAGAGCTGGGCTGAGAAGTGGCAGATGGAGTTTAACCCTGAAAAGTGTGAGGTTGTCCATTTTGGAAGGACAAATATGAATGCGGAATACAGGGTTAACGGTAGAGTTCTTGGCAATGTGGAGGAGCAGAGAGATCTTGGGGTCTATGTTCATACATCTTTGAAAGTTGCCACTCAAGTGGATAGAGCTGTGAAGAAGGCCTATGGTGTGCTCGCGTTCATTAACAGAGGGATTGAATTTAAGAGCCGTGAGGTGATGATGCAGCTGTACAAAACTTTGGTAAGGCCACATTTGGAGTACTGTGTACAGTTCTGGTCGCCTCATTTTAGGAAGGATGTGGAAGCTCTGGAAAAGGTGCAAAGAAGATTTACCAGGATGTTGCCTGGAATGGAGTGTAGGTCTTACGAGGAAAGGTTGAGGGTGCTAGGCCTTTTCTCATTAGAGCGGAGAAGGATGAGGGGCGACTTGATAGAGGTTTATAAGATGATCAGGGGAATAGATAGAGTAGACAGTTAGAGACTTTTTCCCCGGGTGGAACACACCATTACAAGGGGACATAAATTTAAGGTGAAAGGTGGAAGATATAGGAGGGATATCAGAGGTAGGTTCTTTACCCAGAGAGTAGTGGGGGGAAGGAATGCACTGCCTGTGGAAGTAGTTGAGTCGGAAACATTAGGGACCTTCAAGCAGCTATTGGATAGGTACACGGATTACGGTAAAATGATATAGTGTAGATTTATTTGTTCTTAAGGGCAGCACGGTAGCATTGTGCATAGCACAATTGCTTCACAGCTCCATGGTCCCAGGTTCGATTCCGGATTGGGTCATTGTCTGTGCGGAGTCTGCACGTCCTCCCCGTGTCTGCGTGGGTTTCCTCCGGGTGCTCCGGTTTCCTCCCACAGTCCAAAGATGTGCGGGTTAGGTGAATTGGCCAATGATAAATTGCCCTTAATGTCCAAATTGCCCTTGGTGTTGGGTGGAGGTGTTGAGTTTGGGTAGGGTGCTCTTTCCAAGAGCCGGTGCAGACTCAAAGGGCCGAATGGCCTCCTTCTGCACTGTAAATTCAATGATAATCTATGATTAATCTAGGACAAAGGTTCGGCACAACATCGTGGGCCGAAGGGCCTGTTCTGTGCTGTATTTTCTATGTTCTATGTTCTATATGTTCTATGGATCTTGCGGGGTGCGGAGGAAAGGAGGTCACCGATCGCAGGCCAGACCCCTTTTGAGTCCTACCCCGGTGAAAGAATCCCCCTCGCCCCCCCACAGGCCGCCCCCCCCAGCGTTCCCGCGCTGTTCCCGCCGGCAGCGACCAGGTGTGGATGGCGCCGGCGGGAAGCCATCGTTTTGGGCAGGCCGCTCGGCCCATCCGGGCCGGAGAATAGCGGGTGTAGCGGAGAATCGCCATTTTGGGTGTCCCGGGCGATTCTCCGGCCTGCACCGCGCAGAACTCGACGGGGCCGTTCTCGCCGCTTGGGTCGCGGGAGGCCGTCGGACCGGCGTCGCGGGGAAAAATGGCGCGCCAGAGGATTCTGCCAACCGGCGCGGGAGCGGACAATCGCGCTCGATATGTTTTCTGAAAGCGTATCTGAACCAAATACGCTCTCATCCTCATTCCTAAAAACTCCCTAGACCATCACATTCAATTAGGTTGGACACTGTCAGGTGCCAATAAGAATGGACCATCAGCATTGCTGATGAAGCAGATATAGAAGTGCCTTGGGCCACTGTACTATGTGAGATGCGCTATATCGATGCCAGTTGTTCCCTCCCCCCCCCCCCCCCAAGGTTATACGAATGTTTATTTTCCGCAGGAGACTGGAAGACCTGCAGTGGGGGCCATCGTCAAGGTTCAGCGCAATGCCGGAAGAATGTTTGCTGAAAACGTGAACGAAGGTTAATAGCCGGTTCTCTGAGCACTTCATTCCACGGAATGTGTCACTTCCACCGGCTCTGTGATTTGTGTCCCACATCTAAAGCATTTTCTGTTGACCTTGCGGGGTCAAACATAAGCTGCAGAGTTCGATGGTAAATGCTGCCGCACTGAAAATGCCTAATATCCTATGCAGCTAAGTCATTGACAGCGACACAAGGAGGATGTCAGGCTGTTTAAGGGGCAGGCTATGTTTAATGGAAGTCTCCTCTGTCCTCCGCCACCATTCATTATAAAGGAAAGGGATACTGCACAATCTTGGGCTGGTGTCAGATATTCATTTATAGTCCAGATTGGCACTGTTAATGGCTGTTTACTTTATTGTAGACCTGTCATGCTCCCAATAAATTGTATCCCGGTAGGAGATGGGTGTGCGAGCTTCTTTTCTGTTATCACACTCCCTGCCCTTGTCACTTCAACTCTCAACATGTTTCTGTCAATACAAGGCTCATGCATGGGGAAGGATGGGTGAGTACTTCACTAATGTAGCCTCTGTTGAACCATTCGATTAGATCTCACGGTAAACTCAGGCTGCATCTAAGGTTATCAATTTTTTCCTTGCCGCAGCCTCGTAGATCAATTAATCAATAGGCAGATAAATTATTACCAGCACTATCCTGTTCATATATATTTCAAAACACACTGCCCCTGTTGCCTGATTGCTTGTATTTCTCAAAGATTAGTTTTGAATCTTTACAGCAGATTTATGTTGCTGACTGTATCCTTTACAGCTTCATAACAGCCGCGATCAATGTATTCAATCTCACTGAGATTACCTGCACACCAATGCTTTGTTTGGAGAGAATATAAAGAGATATTGGAAGCAACTCATATTCAGAGTCAGACAGATTCAACCCTTCAAATCTCCCAGTGGTGTTTCCCGTACCAGCCTCCCCGAACAGGCGCCGGAATGTGGCGACTAGGGGCTTTTCACAGTAACTTCATTGAAGCCTACTTGTGACAATAAGCGATTATTATTATATCATGGTTTCGAAATGTGACAACGCTATTGTTGGGCAACGTATTTAGTGAACGCAGTTACCGACGAAATAATTGGGGCATTTGCACCATTTTAAAAAGATAGTCATTGCTCTTTGCTCAAGCTTTCAAAAACTGACATGCTTAAAAAAGAAAGAACTGAATGTGTGGCTTTGAAGGAGGAATCTGCCTTTGGTACGCAGAGAAAATAATGACTGCACAGTTATCTCCGTCGCCGGGAAGGTGTGACGGCACAGCAGAATGTTTCACCCGTTTTCAGTATTTATTTTTTCGAAGGAGTCAGAGTTCAAAGTTAAAACTCACAAGGGGGAGACATCCTTCTCTTTGCCCTGTGACAAACTATCTGTTCCGCATAAGTGGGCGTTTTACTCCTTACAGAGGTACGCTGTCATCGACAGCAACAAGGACACATGCCTTCTGTTTAAACTGAAGCACGTTCTGGATTACAGGCCCACCTATGGTAGAGTACCCAATTTATTTTTTTTCCCCAATTACGGGGCAATTTAGTGTGGCCAATCCACTGTAGCCATCTCAGATGGCCACCTGCAAAGGACCATGGGAATTATGGCCAACCCAGGACTCAGGCACACTCAGAGCTTGTGTGTGTATTTGCAACCCAGATAGCTAGACGCGATCGAAACCCCCGCTCGTTTGCATTCGAATGGCCCATTTCCCCAGAACAAAAGGACTGTACTCAGGTAACCGATACAGATACAGACTAACCGGCGCCACTCCCTTTGCTAAGAAAACCCAAACAGCCAAGATCAATGACCGCTCAGGACCCGCCCAGCCATCAAGGCACCCGCCCCTTTATTGGTCGAAATCGAAGGCAGTGATCGAAGCCTGCCGAATTATTGGGTCCAAGTTAAGGACCGCTCCAAAGTGCGCGAAATCCCAGAGGGATAAGAAGAGACACAGCCATGTGTTCGGTCTCTCTTGGCCCCGGTCTACGCCTAAAACCAAGTGTAGCATTACGACCAGAAGACAAGTTCAAGACCAACGATCGCTACCAGACGGATGAGCCCAGCAGAAACGAAGTCACTTCACCAGACCCAGTCACGCAAGATGCGAACAAAGGCCTTGTTCATCTGCAAAGAGCTGGTTGCCCTGAAGTTAAGTATAGGTTATTGTAGTTGTTAGGTGTAGTTTAACTTGTAGGGGGCGATTCCCCGAGCCCCGCGCCGGGTTGGAGAATCGGTGCAACCGCACCACGACGCGGTGCGGAGAATCGGCGCCATTTGCGCCGGTGCGTTTAGCGCTGCGCCAGTCGCGGGCCGCTGGAATCGGCGGGGCCGCTGATTCTCCAGCCTGGATGGGCCGAGTGGCCACGCTGATACGACAGATTCCCGCCGGCACCGTTCACCCCTGGTCGCTGCCGGCGGGAACTCTGCGGGAATGGTCGGGAGGCGGCCTGTGTGGGGGGGGGGGCCTCCGATGGGGTCTAGCCCGCGATCGGGGCCCACCGACCGGCGGGCCGGCCTTACCCCCCGGGCCTACTTTCTGGCGCGGCCGGCCCCTGAACACCGACTCCACCCTGAGTCGGGGCTGGCGCGCTAAAGAGGTCCCCCCCGCATCGCAGGATTGAGCTGGCCCAACTGCGCATGCGCGGGTTGGCGCGGCGCCCATTTGGTGCTGCGAAAGGTGGCTGAAGCGGCGTGAACCCCACAGGGGGCCAGAATTGGTCGTAACCGGGCCCGGTTCGCGCCGTCGTGAAACGCGACGGTGTTCACGACGGTGTGAACTCTTGGGACCAATATCGGAGAATCGCCCCCCCCCCCCCCCGAGTGTTTTATGTTGCATGTCGAGGTAATCCTTGTGTTTAAATAAACTATCTTTGAACTTGAACTGACTAACTGGTTGTTTGGTCTTTGATCGATATCCGGTAAAGCCTTGTGGTGGTATCATTTGATACCTGGCGACTCTGAAAAGCAATATTATCATTAATAACCGCCATATCTAGTTAATTTGGCGACATTATTGGTGATGCTGGTGGGATAGTATTCCACTCATTAAAAAGAGCAACACCACCTAACCTGCACATCTTTGGGTTGTGGGGGTAAAACCCACGCAGACATGGGGTGAATGTGCAAACTCCACATGGACAGTGACCCAGGGCCGGGATTCGAACCCGGGTCCTCAGCGCCGTAGTCCCATTGCTAACCACTGCACCACGTGCCGCCCTGGCCCACTTATGGTAGCGTAAACATTGCACTGTGCCGGGCCGCAGACTTAATCGGAGGCTGGACTGCGAGCTCGATTACAAGGCAAAGATTCCACGGGCGGCACGGTAGCACAGTGGTTAGCACTGTTGCTTCACAGCGCCAGGGTCCCAGGTTCGATTCCCGGCTTGGGTCGATGTCTGTGTGGGGTCTGCACGTTCTCCCAGTGTCTGCGTGGGTTTCCTCCGGGTGCTCCGGTTTCCTCCCACAAGTCCCGAAAGACGTGCTTGTTAGGTGAATTGGATATTCTGAATTCTCCCTCCGTGTACCCGAACAGGCACTGGAATGTGGCGACTAGGGGCGTTTCACAGTAACTTCATTGCAGTGTTAATGTAAGCTCACTTGTGATAATAAAGGTTATTATTATTATTCAAATTCAACATTAGGGTCAACAAAGAGAAACAAAAAAGCAAAGAGCATTTGTAGTGATCAAAAACCCTGAATTAATTCCGGTCATAAATTCATGGAGAGGTACACAATATGATTATTACACATATATTCAGAGACAGTCCACAGCATTATACACGGTGAGTTCAAGATGTTACTGGTTAAACAATGGGGTGGGTGAGGTTGTCCAGAGTGATACACTGACTTAATTCAGGAAAAATTGATGTGTGACGTGCTGAGGGACAGTGACATTTTTTCAATGGCTGTTGGGAAATGGAGGAATGGTGTTTGGAGGTTGTCCACTTCATCATGCCTTTTGCACAGAAAATAGAAGCAGGAAGCGGCCGTTTGGTCCTTCGAGCCTGCTCTGCCATAGAGTGTGATAATGGCTGATCATCAAGTTCAATACCCTGATCCCACCTTCCCCACATTTCCCTTCATTCCTTGAGCCCCAAGAGCAATATCCAATTCCTTGAAATGACACAATGTTTTGGCCTCAACTACTTTCTGTGGTAGTGAATTCCACAGATTCACCACTCTCTGAGTGAAGACATTTCTCCTCATCTCGGTCCTAAAAGGTTTACCCCCTGACCCTCAAACTATGACCTCCTGGTTTTGGACTCCCTCACCATCGGGAACGTTCCTTCTGGATCTACCCGGTCTAATCCTGTTCAGTGGTGATGAGTTGTGCTTCATTTCATTTTGGTTTTCGTAGAAAACAAAATTGGAAAGGTTCTCTTGATTATTAAGGGGTCAGGGGTTATGGGGGGGAAGGTAGGAGAATGGGGATGAGAAACATGTCAGCCATGATTGAATGGCTGAGCAGACTCGATGGGCCGAATGGCCTAATTCTGCTCCTATGTCTTATGGTCTGTAGCTGACGAGCAATCCGCTCCCTTAGTGCTGAATAGGAAGCATATGATTAAATTCCGGGCAAGTTTGAGTTTGATAAGTTTATGGTTGTTTGAAGAATAGCATAAAGAAAGATAGAACTTGCATTTATATAGCGACTTTCCGCTTCTCTGTCCATCCGAAATCACATGACAGCCAGATAGGTATTGTTGACTTGTGGTCAGTGTTGCGATGTAGGAAAGGGGACATGGACCTCGAAGGTTGTGCATGATTTGTTTCAGTTTAATCGGGCAGCCAAGATCAGAGGCAGGGATGCAGAACGTTTGTCAACAGCCACACTGGATAGTTGCAGCCTTACCACCTTATCATGCCGCAATTCACCCTCAGCTCTCTGCCCAAAGGCGGGTCCTCTGCAGTTATTCACTGAACCGTGGCAACGTGCCATGATTTGTTTTTTAACGAAGGGGTAGGGTGCCGAAACAGTCCCCGAGTCCGCCTCGGCCAGAACGGGGGATCGAATCCCGTGTTGTTGGTATTAAGCTGAACAACAACTAGGTACCTGCCCAACTGAGCTAAGCAGCCCTGCCTTGAGGAGATTGTCAACTTTAAAAAAAAATTCCTCCAAGTGGAAATTGATTCCATTACATTAATTTCACAAGACATATACGGGATTTAGAAAATAAAGACATATCAACGAGAACAATCTCCTCGTTCATTTTTAAGGTCACTGTGCTTCCAAAAATAAACCATTTCCATTCCTTTAAGAGCTTCGAAAATGCTTCTTAACTATTTTCTGGCATTCCTACCAGCACATTAATGTCTGTTCGCTTTGCAACCATCTCTACCCAGATAGGAAGTCTCTTTGCAACAGGAGGAGGTCAGGGTGCTTTGAAGTTGCAATAATATTCCTCTCTGACCATCAGCAAAAGCAGTTTCATTTTACCCCTGACCCCAAGACGTTGCATTGTAAGCATCAGTCAGGACCTAACCTCATTTATATTGGTGAAGATGGCATTTTCCCTTTGGTGCTTTGCCCTATGCTATACCTGCAGCGTTAAAGCATCCTTAAATGCCCACCTCGTCTAACATAGAGGGCATCAGTCTTTCATGACGTTGCCCCTGTCCTGTTTAAGTAGGATTACCCACCCTGCTGGATTGGCCTGTAGTCCACAGGAATAGGACCAGATTTATACTGTTGTTGTCGCTTATACTGGCTGGGGGTGGGGTCATGGAGCAGTGGGGCTGGCTAGAGAGCCAGCGATAGGTGGAGGTTGACAAAGACGCTGTGGACAGAAAGACAAAGGGAACGCAAATGGTGGTGATCGAGGATAAGAAGGGTGCCGAGAAGGACGCATTCAGAGATCAGAATGAGTCAATGGCAGAACCAGCCCCGCTGCGCTATGCCCCTCCCACAATGTTATGGGTGGCATGGTAGCACAGTGGTTAGCACTGTTGCTTCACGACACCAGGGACCTGGATTCGATTCCCGACTTGGGTCACTGTCTGCACGTTCTCCCAGTGTCTGCGTGGGTTTCCTCCGGGTGCTCCGGTTTCCTCCCACAAGTCCCGATAGACGTGCTATTAGGTCATTTGGATATTCTGAATTCTCCCTCCATGTACCCGAACAGGCGCCAGGATGTGGCGACTAGGGGCGTTTCACAATAACTTCATTGCGGTGTTAATGTAAGCCTACTTGTGACAGTAAAGGTTATTATTATCAGAAGTGGCAGCATTGAGCAGATCATGCTCCCTGTACGTACACTTAAAAATAAAGACTGTATGCTAAAAAGCAAACTATTTCGCTCTGTTTACTTAGGCCTGAAGATTATTATTATAGGATTAATGTTGCAGGACTGATATCACAACCTAACATTATCACACTGGGATACCTGTCAGTCCACAGTTTGATTGACAGCTCCAAGTTGTAGAAATGTATTTGAGTGAAGGTGTAACTAAAACTGCTTGTTGTTAAAATGCTTGTTGTTATTAGGGATCAGGTTGTTGAAGGAATTTAAATGTGGTGAATGGGGTTTTAGCAATTAAATAGTGAATCAGCGGCGTGAACCGCTCCAGCGCCGTGGGCCAGAATCGGTAGTCCCCACGCCCGTTTCACGCCGTCGTGAAACGCGAGGCCGTTCACGATGGCGCAAACACTCTGTCTCCATTTCGGAGAATCGTGCCCAGAGAGAGAGAGAGAGAGAGAGAGACAGAGAGAGAGAGATACACACAGACAGAGAGAGAGAGACAGACAGAGAAAGAAACAGAGAGAGACAGACAGAGAAAGAAACGGAGAGACAGGCAGAGAAAGAGACAGAGAGGGAGAGACAGAGAGAGAGAGAGAGAGACAGAGAGATGAAAGAGAGAGAGTGAGGCAGACAGAGAGACAGCGAGTGAGAGAGACAGAGAGAGAGAGAGAGAGAGAGAGACCGAGAGATGAGAGAGGGGCAGACAGAGATTCAGCGAGTGAGAGAGATAGAGACAGAGACAGAGAGAGAGAGACAGAGAGAGACAGAGAGAGAGAGAGATAGAGAGAGAGAGAGAGAGAGGCAGAGAGGCAGAGAGGCAGATAGAGAGGCAGCGAGAGAGAGAGACAGAGACAGAGAGAGGAAGAGAGAAACAAGTTTGGCAGGTTGAGGAGTTTAGGACTGGAGGACTTGTCTAAACGTTAGAGCCACACTTGCTGGAAGTGAAATTTAAAAAACAGAAGTGTGAAACTCTGTTCCGCTGGCAATTCATGCAAATCAATTGTTAATTTTTAACCAGAGGTTGATAAATTATTGCTAAGCAAAGGTACTGAGGGACATGGGGCAAAGATAGGAGATGGAATTTGATCGGAGATCAATCATGAGGCAGAACATGCTTGAGGGCTAAATGGCTAACTGCTGTATCGTTCTATGTTCTATGTTCCTGTTCCTATGTTCCCAGGATGAGAATGCCAGGTAACCAATGATGGGTCATGTGACAAGACCGCCAGCAACCCATTCAACCTGAGTTGGCAACCCTGTGAATAGGATACCTCACCATACATGTCCATTTTCTTATAGCAAGTGCCTTGTTCCGTCAGTGACATGTATTTAATTTAACCGCCAACAAATAAGGATTATTATTATCGTGAATAGAAATAATTTTAACCTCCTCCAACCACCTCGTCTTTGCCTCCAAGCCCCAGTGCAGGATGACAATCTAGGGCAGGATTGAGAGAATACAGTTTTGTTGGAGGGGCCATCTTTAGGGTGACACGTTGAACTGAGATGATAATTGTTATAACCTGCCTGCTTACCATTGGCTGGGGACTAATGACAATCCCACAATCCTGTGGGAGTATGAGCTTCCCCAATGAGGGGGGCGGAGAAACCATTAATAAACTCCATGTATAAATAAACCTGGCCAGTTTGGAACCAGCAGGAAGGAGTGTGCAGCAAGGGAAGTTGTTGCTGCTGTTATATATATATGTTATTGTAAATAAATGCTATTACTTTGTATCCTTAAAACTCATGCTGGATTCTTCGTGGCCCTTACAAAACTGGCGACGAGGGTTAAAGTGAATAGCTGTCTACACTGCTGAAGCCACCTCCCTGGATTTTTGTTGGATACAGTTTGGAAGTTGTTTTCTATTATACCATGCCTCTGTACGGACGTTTGGATGATTTTGATGCTGCGCTGGAAAGCCTGAACCAGTACACAGAACGGATGCGTTACTATTTCCTGGCAAACAATATCACTGAAAACGGGCGCCAGGTGGTCATATTGCTCACCGCCTGCGGCCCGCATACGTTTGGGGTGATGAGGAGCCTTAGGTACCCAGCTGCGCCAGACACCGAAACGTTTGATGAACTTGTGAATATAGTGGGGCAACATTCTAACCCAACCCCGTCCACGATAGTCCAGCGTCACCGGTTTAATACCGCTGAGAGGACCCCTGAAGAATCCCTTGCCGACTTTCTATCCAGGCTACGCAGGACTGCGGAGTACTGTGACTATGGTGAGACCTTGTCAGAAACGTTACGCGACCGTTTGGTTTGCGGTATTAACAATGCGGCCACCCAGAGAAAGTTGTTAGCTGAGCCAACATGGACTTTTCAACAGGCCATTCAAATAGTATTGCCCAGAGAGAGCGCAGAACGAGGAGTGCAGGAGCTACAGGGAATGGAAGTGCATGCCTTGGGGCGCAACCCCTTCCGTCCGAAAATGTCCCCCCGCACTCCTGCGGTACCTTGGGCGAGGCAACGTCCGGACCGACGCCAGTGGCCGTCGGACATTCCTCCCCTAGGGGAGCCTTCTCCAGAACCAATGGATGAGGAGCCATGTCCGTGTCAGACTTGTAGGCGCCGACCCTGTCGCGGACGCCGGTCCTGGGGGCGCCAGAGGCGCCGTCGTTCCGACTGAAACTGGGACCAGCCCAGGGGCTGTACCTTCCATGTGGATGAACCTGCGGCGACTACTCCTGAGGACGTGGAGACGGAGGACGACTGCCTGCAGCTGCATTGTGTGGCAGCTCCCAGTGTGGCCCCCATTAAGGCGACAGTACGGGTCAATGGTCACCCGCTTGAGATGGAGTTGGACACTGGCGCAGCGGTCTCCGTGATTGCCCAGAGGACATTCGACAGCATCAAGCATAGTATACAGACCCTTACATTAACCGACTCACAGGCCAGGTTGGCCACCTACACGGGGGAACCACTGGACATTGCAGGAACTACAATGACCCCTGTTGTTTATGGACGCCAGGAGGGGCGTTTCCCACTTATTGTGATGCGCGGCCAGGGGCCCAGCCTGTTGGGTCGGGACTGGTTGCGCCATTTGCGGTTGCAATGGCAGCACATCCTCCAAACAGTTTCTGGAGGGTTGACTGAGGTGCTAGGACGATACCCAGATATATTCCAGCCTGGTTTGGGGAAAATAAAAGGGGCCGTAGCCTGTATCCAAGTCGAACCAGGAGCCACGCCGCGCTATTTCCGGGCGCGTCCGGTGCCTTACGCCTTGCTCGAGAAGGTAGAAGGGGAGCTCACTCGTTTGGAGAGTTTGGGTATTATCAGGCCCGTCCGTTTTGCTGACTGGGCAGCACCAATTGTACCTGTAATGAAGCCAGATGCCACAGTTCGCTTGTGTGGCAACTATAAACTTACAGTGAATACGGCTTCCCGACTTGACCGATATCCAATGCCTCGCATAGAGGATCTCTACGCGAAGCTTGCAGGCGTACTCTCGTTCACAAAATTAGATATGAGTCACGCCTACCTACTGTTGGAGCTGGACCTTGCCTCCCAACCATATGTAACAATTAATACACACCGGGGCCTGTATGAATATACACGGTTGCCCTTTGGAGTATCCTCTGCCTGTGCTATATTTCAACGTACGAAGTCTTACAACATCAGGTTAAAGTCCAACAGGTTTGTTTCGATGTCACTAGCTTTCGGAGCGCTGCTCCTTCCTCAGGTGAATGAAGAGGTCTGTTCCAGAAACACATATATAGACAAATTCAAAGATGCCAAACAATGCTAGGAATGCGAGCATTAGCAGGTGATTAAATCTTTACAGATCCAGAGATGGGGTAACCCCAGGTTAAAGAGGTGTGAATTGTCTCAAGCCAGGACAGTTGGTAGGATTTCGCAGGCCAGATGGTAGGGGATGAATGTAATGTGCCATGAATCCCAGGTCCCGGTTGAGGCCGCACTCATGTGTGCGGAACTTGGCTAGAAGTTTCTGCTCGGCGATTCTGCGTTGTCGCGCGTCCTGAAGGCCGCCTTGGAGAACGCTTATCCGGAGTTCAGAGGCTGAATGCCCTTGACTGCTGAAGTGTTCCCCGACTGGAAGGGAACATTCCTGCCTGGTGATTGTTTCGCGATGTCCGTTCATTCGTTGTCGCAGCGTCTGCATAGTCTCGCCAATGTACCACGCTTCGGGACATCCTTTCCTGCAGCGTATGAGGTAGACAACGTTGGCCGAGTCGCACGAGTATGTACCGCGTACCTGGTGGGTGGTGTTCTCACGTGTAATAGTGGTATCCATGTCGATGATCTGGCACGTCTTGCAGAGATTGCCATGACAGGGTTGTGTGGTGTCGTGGTCACTGTTCTGAAGACTGGGCAGTTTGCTGCAAACAATGGTTCGTTTGAGGTTGCGCGGTTGTTTGAAGGCAAGTAGTGGGGGTGTGGGGATGACCTTGGCAAGATGTTCATAGTCATCAATGACGTGTTGAAGGCTGTGAAGAAGATGACGTAGTTTCTCCGCTCCGGGGAAGTACTGGACGATGAAGGGTATTCTGTCGGTTGTGTCCCATGTTTGTCTTCTGAGGAGGTCGGTCCGGTTTTTCGCTGTGGCGCGTTGGAACTGTCGATCGATGAGTCGAGTGCCATATCCCATTCGTACGAGGGCATCTTTCAACGTCTGTAGATGTCTGTTACGCTCCTCCTCGTCTGAGCAGATCCTGTGTATACGGAGCGCTTGTCCATAGGGGATGGCTTCTTTAATGTGTTTAGGGTGGAAGCTGGAGAAGTGGAGCATCATGAGGTTATCCGTGGGTTTGCGGTAAAGCGAAGTGCTGAGGTGACCGTCCTTGATGGAGACGAGTGTGTCCAAGAATGCAACTGATTTTGGAGAGTAGTCCATGGTGAGTCTGATGGTTGGATGGAACTTATTAATGTCATTGTGTAGTCGTTTCAGTGATTCTTCGCCGTGGGTCCAAAGGAAAAAAATGTCATCGATGTATCTGGTGTATAACATCGGCTGAAGGTCCTGTGCGGTGAGTAGGTCCTGTTCAAACTTGTGCATGAAGATGTTGGCGTATTGGGGTGCGAATTTGGTCCCAATGGCTGTTCCGTGCGTCTGAATGAAGAACTTGTTGTCGAAGGTGAAGACGTTGTGATCCAGAATGAAGCGGATGAGTTGCAGAATTGCGTCTGGAGATTGGCAGTTGTCGGTGTTGAGTACTGAGGCTGTTGCAGCAATGCCGTCGTCATGGGGGATGCTGGTGTAGAGTGCCGAGACGTCCATTGTTACAAGGAATGTTCCTGGTTCAACTGGTCCATGGGTGCTGAGTTTCTGTAGGAAGTCCGTCGTGTCACGACAGAAGCTGGGTGTACCTTGTACGATGGGTTTCAAGATGCCCTCGATGTAGCCAGAGAGGTTCTCACACAGGGTCCCATTGCCTGAAACGATAGGGCGGCCTGGTGTGTTGGCCTTATGTATTTTCGGGAGGCAGTAGAGATCTCCAATGCGGGGAGTACCTGGGATGAGAGCACGTAGGGTGCTCTGAAGATCTGGATCCAAGGTCTTGATCAGTCTGTTAAGCTGGCGGATGTGTTCCTTGGTCGGATCTGCGGGTAACTGTCTGTAGTGTTCTTGGTTGTTCAGTTGTCGGTATACTTCTTTGCAGTAGTCCGTTCTGTTCAGTACGACAGTGGCCCCCCCTTGACGTCAGGAGTCGCGTCAATGCCAGATTCATCAGTCGCATTCACAAGACAACCCCGAACGTCACCCAAGCACAACGCAATGCCATCCGCGCTCTCAAGACCAACCACAGCATCGTCATCAAACCAGCAGACAAAGGGGGGGCCACTGTATCAGCTCTCAAGACCAACCACAGCAGCGCTCCGAAAGCTAGTGACATCGAAACAAACCTGTTGGACTTTAACCTGGTGTTGTAAGACTTCGTACTGTGCTCACCCCAGTCCAACTCCACATCATTTTTCAACATGTTATGGAGGGCATTTTGAGAGGTTTACCACATGTCGCTGTCTACTTAGATGACGTTTTGATTGCAGGGACGTCGGAGCAGGAACATTTGGAAAATCTGGAGGCAGTCCTTAGACGCTTTTCGGAGGCTGGAGTCCATTTACGTCGCACAAAGTGCGTATTTCAGGCAAAGGAAGTAGTCTACCTAGGTTATCGGGTGGACCGCGAAGATTTGCACCCCGTCGCAGAGAAGGTGCGTGCGATTCAACAGGCCCCCGCCCCGACTGACACTTCGCATCTTGGTTCTTTTCTCGGTCTCGTAAACTATTACGGGAAGTTCCTCCCCAATCTGGCAACTACGCTGGCCCCGTTGCACCTTCTGCTAAAGAAAAATCACACCTGGATTTGGGGTCAGCCGCAAGGAACCGCTTTCCGGCGGGTAAAGCAACAATTGTCGTCGTCTGGGTTACTAACCCACTATGATCCTGGAAAGCCTTTGATCGTCACATGTGATGCTTCCCCGTATGGTATTGGGGTCGTCCTGTCCCACAAGATGGAGAACGGGCCCGAGCAGCCGATAGCTTTCGCCTCTCGCACAGCGGAAAAAAAGTACGTGCAGATCGAGAAGGAGGGCCTGGCAGTGGTTTTTGCGGTGAAACGCTTCCACCAGTACGTGTATGGCCGCCATTTCACTATCGTGACTGATCATAAGCCTCTGTTGGGACCTTTGAGAGAGGATACGCCAATACCTCCCATTGCTTCCGCACGGATCCAGCGCTGGGCTTTGTTGCTTGCTGCACACGAGTATTCTCTGGAGCACAAACCAGGAACGCAGATAGCAAATGCCGACGCACTGAGCCGATTGCCTTTATCGACCGTCCCCATGTCGACCCCCACAACCGGTGAGGTGGTTGCAACCCTAAATTTTATGGACACCTTGCCTGTCACGGCATCACAGATCAGTGAGTGGACCCAGACGTAGCCAGTCCTGTCAAAGGTTCGGCACATAGTCCTGTATGGTGGGCAGCATAGACAGCTCTCAGGCGAGATGCGGGCATTTTCCTCCAAGCTGTCAGAATTCAGCGTGGAAGACGGCATCCTCTTGTGGGGGACACGTGTGATTGTCCCGGAAAAAGGCCAGGAGCTGATACTAAGAGACTTGCACAATGGGCATCCAGGTGTGACCAAAATGAACATGTTGGCCCGGAGTTATGTCTGGTGGCCAGGCCTCGACACCGACATTGAGAAGGTGACCCAAAACTGCTCCATTTGCCAGGAGCATCAGAAGCTTCCGCCGGCCGCGCCCCTACATCACTGGGAATGGCCAGGGCGGCCTTGCGCACGCTTGCATGCAGATTTCGCAGGCCCTTTTCAAGGATCCATGTTCCTTCTATTAATCGACACCCAGCCTAAATGGCTAGAGGTGCTTAAGATGCAGGGGACAACGTCCTGCGCAACAATCAAAAAGATGCGTTTGACTTTTCGTACGCATGGCCTCCCCGAGGTGCTGGTCACGGATAACGGCACTCCATTCACGAGTGAGGAGTTTGCGAGGTTCACGAAGATGAACGGCATACGCCATATCCGCACTGCCCCTTACCACCCGGCTTCAAATGGGTTGGAAGTGCAGACATTCAAAAGAGGCCTAAAGAAGCAGTCTTCCGGATCAATGGACACAAGACTGGCTCGCTTTTTGTTTACGTATAGGACCACCCCCCATGCGGTGACTGGGGTAGCTCCTGCAGAACTCCTACTGGGCCGGAGACTTCGCACCCGCCTTAGTATGGTTTTCCCGGACATTGGCGCAAAAGTATGCCACACACAAGAACGGCAGGGACAGGCATTTTCTCGGCATCGGCCGATTCGGCAGTTTGCGCCCGGTGACCCAGTGTTCGTTCGGAATTTTTCTGGTGGTGCCCAATGGGTTCCTGGCGTAAACTTTTCGCCAAACGGGCCCTATATCTTACCAGGTGCAAGCCCAGGGTCGTCTCCAGCGCAAACATGTAGACCACGTTCGGTCCAGAAGACTATCCCCTCCAAAGATTCCCCGCCCCCGGAGCTCATTCCTACAGCCGCAGAGACCAGAGACAAGGGAAGGTAGTCCTCACAATCTTCCTCTGGTGCCTCACTCAAAGCCTGCGCAGGTCGTTACAGAACCGCGCGGAGATAGAGACGCTGACATGACGGAGGCAGCAGACTCTGACTCCGAGATGGAGACACAGGACGCATCAGAAGGGGAATCCTCAGCCCACGGGCCGTGGATGTACAACCGTTATGCCGTTCATCACAGAAGTGCCGGTCTCCGTCTCGTTACACGCCGCCTGATCCAGCGCCGCGTGTAAATGGTGTCCGGCCTGTGGCAAAACGAGTCCGACGCCCTCCTTCGCCAGGGTCTTCGGTGGATTCCTTGGACTTTGGGGGGGGGAGTGATGTTATAACCTGCCTACTTATCATTGGCTGGAGACTAATGACAATCCCACAATCCTGTGGGAGTATGAGCTTCCCCAATGAGGGGGGCGGAGAAACCATTAGTAAACTCCATGTATAAATAAAGCTGGCCAGTTTGGAATCAGCAGGAAAGGAGTGTGCAGCAAGGGAAGTTGCTGCTGCTGTTATATATATATATATATGTTATTGTAAATAAATGTTATTACTTTGTATCCTTAAAACTCGTGCTGGATTCTTCGTGGCCCTTACAAAAATAATAATGATAATCTTTATTATTGTCACAAGTAGACTTACACCACAACAAAGTTACAGTGACTATGCAAAGATAGTGACCCAAGCCAGGAATCGAATCCGGGTCCCTGGCGCTGTGAAGAAACAGTGCTAACCACTGTTTCCTGCCTGTTCCGATTGATGCTAAAATCCTATGACATTGGTATTCCCCCAGCATCCTGGCCAACATCTATCCCACAATTAACACCACTTAAAGCAAATTAACTAATCAGTTATTTCATTGCTGTTTGTGGCACTTTGCTGTGTACAAATTAACTGTTATATTAGCTGACATAACAACAATGGCAACTCTTTGGAAGTAATCATTCATTGGCCATAAAGTGCTTTGCAATGTCTCGAGATAGAAATAAAGACTTGCATTTATGTGGAGCCTTTCACAGCCACAGGACATTCCAATACACCTTAACCAATGAAGTGCTTTTCCAATGCAGGAAACGCATCAACCAATTTGCTCCCACAGACAGCAATGTGACAATTGTTATATTACCACTACTGGTAATATATTATATTCTTTTACCTTTTCCTCGATATTCTCCTGGATAGCCAGATGTGTAGCGTTGACAAAGAATATACAATAAGAAGATTGATCAAAACTAATTTATTTAACACTACTAAACTAAATGGAGTTAGCACACTCTACTGAGTTACAGATAATAAACTAATGATACTGAATCTGTAGTACAGTATTCAATATTCTATCTAACTAATAAACTACACTATGACTTAATCTCGTGCTATATTCCTCTATTCAACTTTCACTCTGCTCTCTTCATGTTCTCCTCAGCTTCTCCCAGAATTCCTGGAGATTCTGCCTTATATACAGCGAATTAGTGACGCCCTCGAGTGTTTGATTTACACATAGATTCCATGTATAATGCCAGTATAGTAAAGGGTTAATATCTATCATTACAACAATGACCGGACAATCTACTTTTGTGATGTTGATTGAAGGATAAATGTTGCCCGGGACGCCAGCGGAGAGCACCTGTGCGCTTCTTCGATACAGTGCCATGGGAACCTCTACATCCAGCCGAGAGAGCAGTCGGGGGCTCCAGTTTAATATCCCATTGGAAAACTGGCACCTCTGGCAGTGCAGCACTCTTTCGGCGCTGCACCTCAGTCAGCCTTGATTTGTGCGCTCAGGTCCGGGGACTGGGACTTGAAGCCACAACCTTGTTGCTCAGAGTCAAAACTATTGCCAACTGAGTCCCAGCTGGCACTGAGATTTGTGAAAAGTCCAATGCAAATTATTTATTTGCCTCTTCTATTTATAACAGCAATACACTTGCGTTTTCTCATTGCGTATTGTTATTCAGCATTGCCTTCAATTAATTGACTATGCCCCAGTGGGGACACTTGATGCAGGATGATTGTGATATTACTGTGATGTGGTTCTCCGGGAGCTTGTTGCTGCAGACTGGAGGCTTGTAATTCCGTGGAAGTGCCCAAATTGTTTTAAACGTATTTGTAACATCAGCTGAATATGATCAAAAGTTCAAGGCATGCAAAAGTGTTAGATGTTTGACAGAAAAGAAATATTAATCGGTAGGGGTGGTGACAGCTCTAACTTGATTGCTGGAAGTTGCATTGACTGTCAATGGAAATGGTTGTTTTAAATGCAACACTTTTATTGTTCAGGTTCTACCTAAGGGAGAAGAGAGTGCTAATTATTAATTACATAGGTGGTTGGGTTATGATGTGTTAACTACCTATGAGTAGCGATTATTTTTATCATCACCATAGGTAGTTGTCACTTAACTGGTGGGTATCATGTAACATATTCCAGGAACCACCCACAGAGTGCTCCTGCTTCAGTGGATGCACAGAGGGACTGTAACAAATAAAAGGGCAATTTTCTATCTGACTCTTGAGCAGTAACACAAAACACGCTGTAATAAAACAGGCAAGGTGGGTGTACTCAGTTTTAATTCTATACCATGATAGGGGAGCCTGAGGCAGTAATGCTTGCTGCGGCTGTGAATGTCTTTCATATTCATGAATGAAAAAACACAGCAATGCCATTAGAGGTGCGATGTTATTATAAATATACATCGGTTGATGCAAGCAACAGTCTTTGGAGATTGGTAAGTTATTACAATAAGGATCCTGTTCCTTATTTTCCCTTGACGAAGAAGTGAATGTGGGCAACAAAGCCAGGAATCCGAGTTATTCCCCATGTCTGAGCTTCAAGCTACTGCAAAGTATTTCCAATGCTCTGCAGTATCTGAATTCTGGTTAAATCCGTTTCCTTTTGACACACCAGCCACTTTTAATTCAATCTCAGATCTGCAATGGGGTCATGGCATGTGCTATTTGGCCTATTGATGACATGGACATTGTGGTAAACCACTGTGTTCTGATATGAGAGGTTGTACGGAAGAACCTACACTACAGGGGCGAAATTCTCCGGAAACGGCGCGATGTCCGCCGACTGGCGCCCAAAACGGCACCAATCAGACGGGCATCACGCCGCCCCAAAGGTGCGGAATGCTCCACATCTTTGGGGGCCGAGCCCCAACATTGAGGGGCTAGGCCGACGCCGGAGGGATTTCCGCCCCGCCAGCTGGCGCGGAAATGACATATCGGGGCGGCGCGGGAGCGGCTGCGGCCGCTGTCAGTTTCCCGCGCATGCACAGTGGAGGGAGTCTCTTCCGCCTCCGCCATGGTGGAGACCGTGGCGGAGGCGGAAGGGAAAGAGTGCCCCCACGGCACAGGCCCGCCCGCGGATCGGTGGGCCCCGATCGCGGGCCAGGCCACCGTGGGGGCACCGCCCGGGGTCAGATCGCCCCGCGCCCCCCCCCCAGGACCCCGGAGCCCTCCCGCGCCGCCTTGTCCCGCCAGTAAATAGGTACTTTAATTTACGCCGGCGGGACAGGCAATTTAATCGGCGGGACTTCAGCCCATCCGGGCCGGAGAATCGAGCGGGGGGGGGGGCCGCCAACCGGCGCGGCCCGATTCCCGCCCCCGCCGAATATCCGGTACCGGAGACTTCGGCAATCGGCGGGGGCGGGATTCACGCCAGCCCCCCGCGATTCGCCGACCCGGCGGGGGGTCGGAGAATGACGCCCCTGATTGCAGACTTGGCAGTGTGATGACGCACACCATCAACTGGCACAGAGCATGTGCACTGCGGTCCTGAACGTCATTGCCGGTTCCGTTCTGCTGAGCGGGAACGACTCAAGATGAGGAGGTAAACGGAAGCAGCACTGGGCTGCTAGCTAGAAACATTACAAAGCTAAGCCCAAAGAGCTTTGTTCCCACTGAGACGCAAGGTAAGAGGAGCTTGGATTTTCACAGAATCCCTACACTGCAGAAGAAGGTCCATCGAGTCCTGCACTGGCCCTCCGAAAGAGCACCCCACCTAGGTCCACTCACCCGCCCTAGGCCCACTCACCCGCCCTAGGCCCACTCACCCGCCCGAGGCCCACTCACCCGCCCGAGGCCCACTCACCCGCCCGAGGCCCACTCACCCGCCCGAGGCCCATAACCCCACCAAGGGGCAATTCAGTATGACCAGTCCACCTAACCTGCACATCTTTGGACTTTGGGAGGAAACGGGAGCACCCGGAGGAAACCCACGCAGACACAGGGAGAATGTGCAAACTCCATACAGTCACCCTAGGCCGGAAATGAACCCGGGTCCCTGGCACTCTGAGGCAGCAGTGCTAACCACTGTGCTGCCGTGCCAAGCTGACTTTCTTTCTTGTGAGAATATGCAGGAAATTTTAGCTAGTGTGAAACTGGATTTTCGTTGGATTTGATAGAGGTCTCGTTATGTTTTCCTTTCTCATACTCCCTTAGAATCCACTAGAACCACGCCAGTGGCTTTCTGTGATGCCATCTGCACCGATATCTCCTGCTAAATGGCCAGCCAGAACTGAAAACACCAAAAGAGTTTAATGAGCCAAATGATCTTTTTTAAAATCTTGATTTTCGCCCAGTCACGAAGGTGATGTTCGTTGTCCCACAGCAACACTTCATAAGCTGGCAGAGGACAAGGTTTCTATCACCACTGGGTACTCAGGAAATGTGCCTGTGTTCCCCGTGGATCTGTGGGATGGCGCACTGTGTTTGCATAAGGGATGTAGGAAAAATCAAATATCCTTCAGGACCTTTGTGAACATGCAAATTTCAGGGTCTGAAATTGGTCCTCATGAAGATCAATTGTCTGCTTGTGATTTACTGAAATGCGCTGGGATCTTTGAGGTTCCGCACAATTCATCCGATCGTTCACTCGGTCAGTTTGCAACTTGGCATTTAGCTGACTAAGTCTCAAGAGCTGGACTCCCCTCCCTAAGCCCCTAATTCTCCTCCTCCATGATGCCCCCGAAAATATGTTTCTCTAACCAAGCAGCTGCCCCGATCTCTCTTGCCGTGGATCAGTGTAAAACATTGTCCGCTAACACTCCTGTGGAACAACTGGGGAGTTTTATTATGTTAACGACTCTAATATAAGCGCAAGTCTTTGACTTGGCATATGTGGGCGGCACGGTAGCACAGTGGTTAGCACTGTTGCTTCACAGCTACAGGGTCTCAGGTTCGATTCCCGGCTTGGGTCACTGGCTGTGCGGAGTCTGCACGTTCTCCCCGTGTGTGCGTGGGTGTCCTCCGGGTACTCCGGTTTCCTCCCACAGTCCAAAGTCGTTCAGGTTAGGTGGATTGGCCATGCTAAATTGCCCTGAGTGTCCAAAAAGATTAGTTGAGGTTACTGGATTACAGGGATAGGGTGGAGGTGTGGGCTTTAGTAGGGTGCTCTTTCCAAGGGCAGGTGCAGACTCGATGGGCCGAATGGCCTCCTTGCGCACTGCAAATTCTAGGATTCTACGAAGTAGAGTTTTCAGAATGAGCTGAATTCTCACCTGCACCAGAACAAGATGGAGGTGGGGACTGAGTCTCGCACTAGATTCACAGTACTGCCCCCTGAGGCAATGGTGTAAAGGCATCTTCCCTGGTCCAGTAATCCAGAGACTCAGGGGAATGCTCTGGGGACCATCTTTAAAGGTGGCGCTGGGCATTGCCGGCCCTGTCAGGCCCCGCCCCAGTGACAGCGCAAACCCCGCCCCTTTCTCTCAGAGTGCCTGAAAATCCGGACTAAAAACTCGGCTGTGCAGCTGGGGAGCCACAGGCCAGTTTCCAAAGAAATCTGGTCAAAATCCCGGCCAACATGTGCTTGAGGAGGCCAGAGAAGAGAGGATAAGAGAAATTGGTACCTATAAGAGGTTCTTCCGGAAAGCAGTGAGGAAGGTCCTAACAATTAGGAACCATCATTTTACAATGAGCTCCGTGTGTTCAAAAAAATGTTAACAGCCCCTTTTAATGGATGCAATTAGTTAAAGACTTTTGTTTCATCAGATTGGTTTAATTACTTTGCAATTAAAATTGCCTACTGAGGAAGAATACAATGAGCAGTTTCTAAGCAGATTTCCCAGGACAGTTCTCGTTAAGTTAGACTGCCCGGCTTACAGTCCAAAGGCTGGTTAAGCTTTTCAGGATAGATTCTGATCAAGCCAGTGATAACCTCAACCAACGTTAATCCTGAATGCTTCGCAGCAGGGTTTCCACCTAAGCTTTCTCTAATGCTTCCCACTCCAAATTTTAGCAAGCCCATTTTCCTAATTGTCTTAATTTTCTTATTGTTCTGAGCTTCTGACAGGGAGTAGCCACACCTTACTTCAACTGAATATCCATTGCTGCATTTTATTGGTTCTTAGTTCGATGCAAGTTCTCTACCTGGGAATCTATTGCAAATGTTGATCACCCTGCATGTGGTCAAGAACTTTGATATTAGTCTTCAATTAACCTCTGCTCTTTGATCCAGTTTACCCTTTAACAATGACAACACAGCGGTTAGCACTGCTACCTAACGGCGTCAGGGACCCGGGTTCAACTCCGGCCTCGGGTGACTGTCTGTGCGGAGTCTGCACGTTCTCCCCGAGTCTGCATGGGTTTGTTCCGGGTGCTCCGGTTTCCTCACACAAGTCCAAAGACGTGCAGGTTAGGTGGATTGGCCATGCTAAATTGCCCCTTAGTGTCTAAAGGTGCGCATGTTAGGTGGATTAGCCGTGGGATTATGATATTTAATGTCATAGCATCCCTACAGTGCAGAAGGAGGCCATTTGGCCCATCGAGTCTGCACAAACCCTCTGAAAGAGCACCCATCCCAGGCCCATTACTCGTAACCCCACCTAACCTGCACACCTTTGGACTGTGGGAGGAAATTGGAGCACCTGGAGGAATCCCAATACCCCTGGATAGTGATGCAGAGAGAAAATGCTCTCAACCCTGATCAGGTTATTTTTGTTTAAGGAGTGTCTGAGACCTCTGTCTACTCTTACTGTTTGCCTTTTCAAGTGATCATGAGCAGTGTATGAGCAAATGCTCTTCTTGAAGAAATGAAATCGACACATGCCTGTAAGCTGAAAGGGGAACCTGATGATACTGTTGGATGGCAAACGCAAACCAAGGCTCAGTCTCTCCACAGCACCTCCAACATCTTTTGCCCTCTCCCCACCCACCCGCACCTCCAATGTCAAGAGCAAATAACATGATGCACCTCACTGCCTCCAAGTTTCAGTCTCCAACGGCACCTCCCAAACTCGCAACCTCAACCAGCGAGAAGGACAATGTCAGTAGATGCATGGGAACACCACCGACTGCACGTTTCCCTCCATCTCGTGTACCAGACTTGCGACTATATCCTCGTTCCGTCACTTGTCACTGGGCCAAAATCCTGGAATTCCCTCCCTCCCAGCACTGTAGAGAGGGCAGCTCACCACCAGCTTCTTGCGGGCGATTTGGGATGGGTAACAAACCCTGGCCTCGCCCTATCCCACGAATGAATTTTAAAAAAGTTCCTCAAACCCCATCGCTTAAATGAAGTTCAAGGTCGAGGGGCCCAGGGGCATGGGAACATCACCGCCTCATAAATCCCTTCAAAGTCACACATTGTCCTGGCTTGGAAATATATCGCCGCTCCTTCACTGTCACAAGTCAAAAATTAGAACTCCCTCCCTAACCTCAGTGTGGGAACAGTGCAGTAGTTCAAGAGTGTCCCATCGACGGACCTTTTTTTATTGCTTCCCTGCCCCTCTGTTCAACCCACATTATTGCAACTACTTCAACTTCATTCTTTCCTCCACCTTTCCGCTTCCTTCCTCCTTTGAAAATATCCTCTGAACCCACCCATCGATCCAAAATATGGATCACCCCTTCCTGGTCTCGCTGTCTCTGGGGTAACATCCTTTTGTGAAGGGATAGAGCTGGAAATACAATGCGTTAAGAGAATCCAGACATAAATAGGGAGTTATCAGATTAAAAAGAGCGATTATCCTGTGAAGTAAGGATTAAAAATTAAAAGCAGAGGCCATTTGTTGGCCAAAGGTTTCAAAGTTTACAAACATTTCTGTGCATGGCTGTGTGCTCAGACAACAACATCCTCCGCCATATTCTCCAACACAAGACCATTGTGAAAAAAACTCTTTACATCACCTCAACAAGGTGTTGATGAAATAATTATAATAACCTTTTATTGTCACGAGTACGCAGTTACTGCGAAAACTTGCTACATTCCAGTACCTGTTTGGGTAAGCTGGTACGGGAATTGAACCCGCGCTGTTGGCTTTGTTCTGCATCACAAACCAGCTGTCTAGCACACTGAGCTAAACCAGCCCTGCGTAGTACAATCTAACAATGGAATACCTTAAGGAATGACTCGAAATAACTCAGTAAAATGTCTCTCAACACCAGGTTAAAGTCCAACATGTTTATTTGAAATCACAAGGTTTTGGAGCGCTGCTCCTTCATCAAGTGAAGTGGAGGGAGGTTCACAGTCACAGCATATATCAGAGAGACATAATTGCAAGAGAATTACAGATTGGAATGTGAAGAATGGTTAGAATGAGAGTCTTTACAGGTAAACAAGTCTTTACAGGAACACGCAGTGTGGGTGGAGTGAGTGATAATCACAGGTAATCGAGGTTTGAATTGTCTCAAGCCGGGACAGTAATTCTGTACAGGGATTCTGTACACCCGGACGGTATGGTGGGGGTTACGTGAACCCGAGATCCCGGGATCGCACTGCTTTTTCCTGTAAATACATGGTTACTTGTAAAGACTTCTGCATCCTAACTTAAAAACCCCGGTGGGATTCTCCCAGCCCTGGGCCGGGCCGGAGGATCCCCACGACCGGGCCACGCCGCCCCGATGCCAGCACGCGATTCCCCGCAGAGCAGAGAATCGGTGGCATGGGCGCCGGCGTGGTTGGCGCGGCGCCAGTCGCTCCACGCGGCCGGCCTGCCGATTCTCCGGCCCTAACGGGCCGAGTGGCCGTAAGAAAAAAAACGAGTCCCGCCGCCGCCGTTCTAACCTGCTCTGGGCGAGCGGGGCCTCGGCGTTGAAGGGTCGGGTGGCGGCCTGTGGTGGTGGTGGGGGGGGGGTGGCGGCCCCGGGGGGGGGGGGGGGCCTCCTATGTGGCCTGGCCCGCGATCGGGGCCCACCGATCGGGGCCTCTCTGGCTGGGGGCCTCCTTTCCTATGCGCCGGCCCCTGTAGTCCTGCGCCATGTTGCGTCGGGGCCGGTGCGTTGAAGGAGGCCGCTGTGCATGTGCACGTTCACGCCGGGATCGGCAGCCGGAGCGGAGTGAACCGCTCCAGTGTGGTGCTGGCCCCCTCCAGGGGCCAGAATTAGCCCTGGCAATGGCCCATTCACGCCGTTGTAAAACGCGACGGCGTTTACGATGGCGTGGACACTGCTGCCACTGCTGTTGGAGCGGTACATTATTGGGGAATATACCCAGACTCTTATAATATCCAAGTTGTTATAATCTGGCTAAAACCTGTTCGGCTAGTTGGACAGTGGTAATTTTCCCTGGTGGTTCCGTTCCTTCAGTGAGAGCCACAGTCGCTCCAGCACAACCTCATGGGAATTTGGACTGGCCAAGTTCTAATACACTTAGAGGACAGACAGGTGAGAGGTGGCAAATGGAGTTTAATGCAGAAAAGTGTGAGGTCATTCATTTTGGAAGGAATAACAGGAAGACAGAGTACTGGGCTAATGGTAAGATTCTTGGTAGTGTGGATGATCAGAGAGATCTCGGTGTCCATGTACATAGATCCCTGAAAGTTGCCACCCAGGTTGAGAGGGTTGTTAAGAAGGTGTACGGTTTGTTCGCTTTTATTGGTAGAGGGATTGAGTTTCGGAGCCATGAGGGCATGTTGCAGCTGTACAACACTCTGGTGCGGCCTCATTTGGAGCATTGCGTGCAATTCTGGTCACCGCATTATAGGAAGGATGTGGAAGCATTGGAAAGGGTGCAGAGGAGATTTACCAGAATGTTGCCTGGTATGGAGGGAAGATCTTATGAGGAAGGGCTGGGGGACTTGAGGCTGTTTTCGTTAGAGAGAAGAAGGTTAAGAGGTGACTTAATTGAGGCATACAAGATGATCAGAGGATTAGATAGGGTGGACAGTGAGAGCTTTTTTCCTCAGATGGTGATGTCTAGCACGAGGGGACATAGCTTTAAATTGAGGGGAGATAGATATAGGACAGATGTCAGAGGTAGGTTCTTTACTCAGAGAGTAGTAAGGGCGTGGAATGCCCTGCCTGCAACAGTAGTGGACTCGCCAACACTAAGGGCATTCAAATGGTCATTGGATAGACTTATGGACGATAAGGGAATAGTGTAGATGGGCTTTAGAGTGGTTTCACAGGTCGGTGCAACATAGAGGGCCGAAGGGCCTGTACTGCGCTGTAATGTTCTATGTTCAGTGAGATTGATCATCCGAGATGTACACCTGATCTGGAATGGTCCCAAAAAGGAGATAGGATTATAATCCACTTCATCTTTTTTTGTCTATTAATACCTGTGCAGTGCTTTGCGAATTTCTCTGAATGCACGTTCTGGTTGTTCACTTGGCAATTGATTGACGCCAATGATTATCGGGGCCCTCACACCAACCATCTGAGTTCTCACAGGATTTGTACCCCTTTGGGTTAGGGGTGCTAGCACTTGCGGAGCTGCAGACCAGTGTAAATCAGAACCTGCAGGAGAGGATGCTGAAAGCCTTCTCTTCACTTGGGGAATACGCAGAGGAAATGGAAGCTGGTTAGCTCTCTCAGAATGTTCACCTCAGAGCAAAGGGCTGAATGGCCTCCTTCAGAGATGCGAGTGCTTTGTTAATAAAAATGGTCACCATGTGCGGCACGGTGGTGCAGTGGTTAGCACTGCTGCCTCACGGCGCCGAGGGTTCGATCCCAGCCCCGGGTCACTGTCCGTGTGGAGTTTGCACATTCTGCGTGGATCGCACCCCCACAACCTAAAGATGTGCAGGGAAGGTGGATTGGCCACGCTAAATTGCACTTTAATTAGAAAAAAATAATTGGGTGCTCTAAATTTATTTTTTTTAAAATGGTCACCATAACAATGACCGATGCAATCGAATTAAGGGCAGGATATTTTGTTTGGGATCAGGATCCCATTGACAGGAATAATTCTGGATCCTGACCTCGTAATAGTCAGCCGACATAGTTTTGGCAGGACTGGTCAAGTGATGACCGTGGTGCTGGTGGGAGGGGGGGTGTGAATGAGTATTGTTGCCAGACAATTAAACATGGCAGATAGCCTCTTGAAGTTGGAGGGCCAATCAGGAGGCATTTCAGCACCAAAGAATTGCATCCTGACATTGTGGGTAAGGGAGAGAATGCCTCCATCTTGAGACCCCCCCTCTCCGCAACCTTTCACAAAAAGAGAAGAAAATAAATGGCCACAGTTGCCAACATTATGTGGGGGGAGGGGGTGCACCCAGCTCTGGCTATAGGAGCATAAATTAGCCTCAGTTATCCTGGAGCACTGGTGCCCTTGAGGCCACCTCCAGGCATCAACTATAACATCCTCAATTGATTTTTATAATTTAGCCACCACTTGTAGGCCAGATGGCCACTCAGCTCCCGATCGGGACTCCTGAGCCAGGGGTTTAAGCCCCTTCCCACTCGGCGACCTCCTACAAATGGGAAATTAAACAGCTGAGCACGTCCACTGACGGGAGTCACAAGGTGGCAGGGCTGTGAAATCCTGGCCCAAGAAATGAGCCGGGGGTTGGGATGGTGGTGTGGGGCCTTCATGCTGGCTGGTGTCAAGAAATTCGATACATGCCCACCTCCTTTCCTGCCCCCCCCCCTCCTATTGGCACCAAAGTCCTGCCATGCTTCCACCTCTGATTGTTCTAATAATCAAACATTCATTGAAAAAGAGAACCATGCACCCATTTTCAGAAATTGATTTGCTCCCAGTTGCTTACAACAGTGTTCAGGAGATTAGTCTTTTCGTATTAGCATTGGAGATTCTAGGACAATCCTAGAGATTTGGCACTTTGAGGTATACAGTTGGCATAAAACGAATTAGGTTTTACCTCCCATTTCTAATGGGAGGTATTGAAATTTCTTCATCATTTCCATATCTACAGCAGAGTAAAGGTAACTGGGAATCAGCCCCTGGATAATGAGTACAGATAATGAATAAATATGTGAACGAGCTGGGAGATGTCAGCTAATAAACTGAATGAAAATGCTCTCAAACCCAGACAAAAAAGTGCCAGATAATAATAAATCCCACAGAGGCAAAAACTCACCAATCCCGAAAGCAGCAAGTGACCCAGAGGACACCAGGATATAAATCGGAGCAGATTTTAAAGGCATGGAATCAATTGAATGATCCAGTTGAGCACAGGTAGGAGCCGATCTGATCAATTATTTAAATAACAATCCAATTAACTTGAATTGAATAATTAATAACTCTGACTACAGGACAAAGCAGATCAGTGAGGGACATTGCAGTTGGAAAGTAAATACTCCTAAGTGGAAATAGCTCAATTTTAGTAGGTATTTAGCGTTCTGTACATAGAATCGGGGCAGGATTTGTTATAATGGTTCATGGAGCAAAACTTCTTGTCAGCAGAAACAGGCATTCGCAGCTCTCACAGCAGCATGAATCATTCATTGGCTCTGTACCATTGTTCCACTGTGCAATGAAAAGGGAAGACATTCTCCCTCACAACATCTCTCTGCTATTGTGGTGAAGTGTAACATCAATAATATGTTAACAAAATCATGATTATTGGCTCTTTAGTGATAAGCATACTTACGCCGCATATTTAACCTGGCATTAAGATAGATGTAATAAAGGCCACCACTCTCACTCTGATTTTATTTCCCCTTAAGTGTGTCAGCTTGCGGCTCAGTTGGTGGCACACTCGCGTCAGATTCGCAAGCCTTTTGGTTTCAGGTCTCGCTCCAGTGGGACAACGCTCCGGTTCGGCACCGAGGGAATGTGGCACCATTGGAGGTGCCGTCTTTCAGGCAAGACATCAAACTGAGGTCCCACCTTCCTGGTCGGGTGGATGCAAAAGAACACGGCACTTGAGGAGCAGGGGGGTTTATCCCTAGCATCCTGGCTAACATTTATCCCTCAATTTATCCCTGAGAAAGACATGACGGATGTTGAGATCAGGGATAGGTGTCTGAACTCTCTTGAGAACATCAATATATCAAAGGAAGAAGTGTTGAGTATCCAAAGTTGCATTAAGGGTAGACAAGTCCTCGGGGCCGGCTGGGATCTATCCCAGGTTACTGCGAGAGGCAAGGGGAGATATAGCTGGGGCCTTAACAGATATCTTCACATCCTCTTTGGCCACAGGCGAGGTTCCAGAGGACTGGAGAATAGCCAATGTCATTCTCTTGTTTAAGGAAGGAAGCAGGGACAACCCAGCAAATTGTAGGCCGGTGAGCCTGACATCAGTGGTGGGGAAACTTTTGGAAAAGATACTGAGGGAAAGGATATATGCACATTTGGAGGAAAATTGACTAGTTAGTGACAGGCAGCATGGTTTCGTATAGGGAAGGTCATGTCTCACCAACTTGATTGAGTTTTTTGAAGAGGTAACAAAGAGAATTGATGAGGGAAGGGCTGTGGATGTAGTTTATATGGACTTTAGTAAGGCGTTTGACAAGGTCCCACATGGCAGACTGGTACAAAAACTAAAATCACATGGGATTCGGGGTGGGTTGGCTAGATGGATACAGAACTGGCTTTGTTATAGAAGACAGAGAGTAGTGGTGGAAGGGTGTTTTTCTGAATGGAGATCTGTAGCTAGTGGTGTTCCACGGGGATCAGTGCTGGGACCTGTGTTGTTTGTAGTTTATATAAATGATCTGGAGGAAAATGTGGGTGGTCTGATTAATAAGTTTGCGGAGATGCAGATAGTGCCGAGGATTGTCAGAGGATACAACAGGATATAGATACTTTGTAGACTTAGGCATAGAAATGGCAGATGGAGTTTAGTCTGGACAAATGCAAGGAGATGCATTTTGGAGGATCAAATCTAGGTATCAATTATAATGTAAATGGCAGAACCCGTAGGAACATTAACATACAGAAGGATCTGGGCGTGCAAGTCCACAGTTCCCTAAAGGTGGCAACACAGGTGGCCAAAGTGATTAAGAAGGCATATGGCATGCTTGCCTTCAACAGCCGGGGCATTGAGTACAGGAGTTGGGCAATCATGTTGCAGCTATATAAAATAATTGGCATATTTGGAGCATCGCGCGCAGTTCTGGTCACCACATTATCAGAAGGACGTGGAAGCTTTGGAGAGAGTGCAAAGAAGGTTCACCAGGATGTTGCCTGGTCTCGGGTGTGTTGGCTATGAGGAGAGGTTGAATAAACTAGGATTGCTTTCACTCTAAAGATGAAGGCTGAGGAGAGACCTGATAGAGGTCTACAAAATGATGACAGGCATAGACAGGGTGGATAGTCACCATAGACAGGGTGGATAGTCACCATAGACAGGGTGGATAGTCAGAGGCTTTTTCCAAGGCAGGAAGTGTCAATTATAAGGGGGCACAGGTTCAAGGTGAGAGGGGGAAAGTTTAAGGGAGATGTGCAGGGTAAGTTTTTCATGCAATGAGTGGTGGCTGCCGGAGGATGTGGTGGAAGCAGCACATTAGCAACATTTAAGAGGCATCTGGATGGATACATGAATAGGGAGGAATTAGGGGCATACGGACCGAGTAAGGGCAGACGCTTTTTTTAGGTAAGGCATCATGATTGGCACAGACTTGAAGGGCCTGTTCGTGTGCTGTACTTTTCTTTGTTCTTCTTTGTTCTCATTCAACATAACAAAAACAGATAATCGGGTCATTATCACATTTTGGGAATGTGCTGTCTGCATTTTGGTTTCCACATTTCCTACATTACAACACTGTCTACACTTCAAAGTACTTCAAAGGATTCGATTCCAGCCTTGGGTGATTTTCTGTGTGGAGTTTGCACGTTCTCCCTTTGATGGCATGGGTTTCCTCCGGGTGCTCCGGTTTCCTCCCACAGTCCAAAGATGTGCAGGTTAGGTGGATTGGCCATGATAAGTTGCTCCGTGGAGTCCAAAGATGTGCAGGTTAGGTAGGGTACTGGAAAAGGGCGGGGGTGTGAGCCTGGGTCGGGTGCTATTTCAGAGGGTTGGGTGCAGATGCGATGGGCCAAATGGCCGCCTTGAGTGTAAATTGCTATAAAAATGCAAATCTTTTTTTCTTTGCTCCTTCCACCTCCCCATCGACAGTGCCTGACCCCAGCCCATAGTAAAGGCTGAGATCAGTCAGGCAATGTACATGTGAGGAACTCCCTGCCGACCCTGCACGATTTTCATGGCAACTCCAGACGTCAAGGCGAGGGTATCTCGGGTGAAAGAAAATCATCGGGTCAGCAAAAGAAATGTTTTTTGTTTTATTTGAACATTGGCACCTCTAACTGACCTCAAGAAGCCTAATCCACAACACTTAATTCTGGTGTAGGATTTTCCAGCCCTTCCTGTTAATGGGATCTTCCAGCCCCGCCGAAGGCAATCCCTCCACCTCACGGCGCCGAGGTCCCAGGTTCGATCCCGGCTCTGGGTCACTGTCCATGTAAAGTTTGCACATTCTCCCCTTGTTTGCGTGGGTTTCGCCCCTGTGGTGATATGCATCACTGTAAATACACAAGGGGTTAATGCAGATACACTAGAACTAAATAAACACTAGAGGGAGCACCAGAGACAGCATGACACACAGACATTCAACCAATAGGTCAGTAAGATAGGACACGACCAATGGGCAGTCAAGACACACCCAGAGGTGACACTATCACAAGGGGGCTACCCATATAAAAGGAAAGGGCACACATGCTCTTTCTCTTTCCACAGGCGACACTCAGAGGGACAGGGGCAGATCAGGAAGCATCACACCCACCATGTGGCTTAGAGCAGACTGGTTAGTTAGATTGAGTTACTATAGCAAGATCAGCAGGAGAGTCGAACTAAAGTAGGAGAATTGTTAACTGTTCAATAAATGTGTTAAATCTATCTCCAAGTCTGAACCTTCCTTTGTCAGGGCATACATCAAAGAAGCCGCTTATGCTACATGAAGAAGCAGAACACAGCAGTCCCCACAACCCAAAGATGTGCAGGCTAGGTGGATTGGCCACGCTAAATTGCCCCTTAATTGGAAAAAAATGAATTGGGTACTCTAAAAATTTTTTTTTTATAAAGGATGTTTCCTTTAAAGGAAGATTTCGAAAAAGCTAAGATATTAACCAGCAGGAGTTATGCCCATCAGATTGTGTGGGCTGTGTATCATTCTCCTAATTATTAGCTATTAATTGATGAGAATTATATTTTTAAAGAATTTACATAGTGTTACTTTGTTGACATTCCTAGCCTTCTTACTTCCTAGCCTCCTACATAAATGTACATTCACTCTATTCACCTGAGGTGAGCATTATCAAGGAATGAAGTAATTTACAGGATAGTATTATTTTTTCTGCTTAATAGATTGAAATGCAAACGATAAAAAATAATCAACAAAGCAATTAAAACAAAAAAGATTCACCCATGGTGATACTAAATGTTGCAGTTATCTGGTAATTATCATAACCTCAATGGTTATTTCCAAATCTCGAATGCTCAGGTTTAAATGTTTGGATGAATTATTTTCACCAAGTTGCCCACCAGTTCAATACCCTTCTCCAAATCACAGAATTGTTACAGGGTAGAAGGAGGCCATTCGGCCCGTCCTGAGTGCACCGGCCCTCCGAATGTGCATTCTGACCTGGCGCCATCTCCCCCTCCCCTTACACATAGCACATTGAGCTAAATCGTTGGCTTTAAAAGCAGACCAAGGCAGGCCAGCAGCACGGTTCAATTCCTGTGCCAGCCTCCTCGAACAGGCGCCGGAATGTGGCGACTAGGGGCTTTTCACAGTAACTTCATTGAAGCCTACTTGTGACAATAAGCGATTTTCATTTCATTTCATTTTCATTCTTTCTATTCAATTAAACATCCGACGCCTCCTTGAATGCCTTGGTCTCCACCCTGCTTCCCGGCAGCGCGTTCCAGACTTGGACCACTCGCTCCGGCCAACTAAAAACTAGCAGACCTCCCGTGACATTGCTGGAGGCGAGACACAAGGTGGGCTGAAGTGTGAGAGCTGAAGTGTGACAGGAAGTAAGTGTAGTGTTTACAGGAAGTGCACCATGTAGTACAGATTCTGTGCCTGTAATCTTTCAATCGTTACCGTTGAAGCTTTCCTTATCTTACTCCAGCTTCTGTTTTGTCATGTGGCTAAAGGGGGTGTAGACAGAATCAGTGGATGGGAGGCGGGTTCGCGTGATGGACTGGGCTGCGTTCACGACTGTTTAATTCTACTGCAGAGAACTCAAATTCTGCAGACTTCCACACTACCAATGAACGCTAATGTCCCATAGGCATAAAGTTGCCATGTCTATGCTCTTATTTTTTATTTTGTTTATTTAGAGTACCCAATTATTTTTCTTCCAATTAAGGGGTAATTTAGCGTGGCCAATCCACCTAATCCTGCACATCTTTGGGTTGTGGGGGTGAAACCCACGCAGACACGGGGAGAACGTGCAAACTCCACACGGACAGTGACCCAGGGCCTGGAATCAAACCCGGGTCCTCAGTGCCGCAGTCCCAGTGCTAACCACTGTGCCACATGCCCACCCCTCCATGCTCTTATTTGAGGCTCTTATTCAAGGCTGTAGTTGAGGCATGTAGCATAGCTCGATGGTAACCCCCTTGGTGAAGTGAAGGCACCCCTTGCATTTCTGCTCAGTGAATCTCAAGCAGGAGTAGTGGTTAACACGACGTGCTCCCTGAGTACCTGCTGTAGGTGTGGTCTCCTGTGCAGTTCACCCTCTTCTCCCAGCTGCTCACACTCTCTCCTGCCTTCTTCGTTGCTCCCACATGGACCGCGTTCCCAAAAGTGGATCCAGCAGGCCGGCACGGCAGAGAAAGTATTTTGATGTCAAAGTCACCCCAGCAGAATAATAACCTCGCAGCAGAACCCGCACACCAGTTGTAACATGCAAGCCTCACACCAATCTAGTTTGGACAAGTACCACATTCATTCATAATTACTGGGCCAGAATCCTGGAGCTCCTTACCAAAAAGCACTGCACTGTACCTTCACCAGCGACCGTTCACGATGAGCTCTCACCACCACCTTCTCAAGGGCTGTGTTACAAAACCATACTTTTTAGAAAATTAACTTGCGTTTTAGTGAGTTGAAAACCACTGAGTGAATCGTAAAGAGAGAGTAAGGCAACATTTCTGAAACTTCAAACCGCAGATTCCAGATGGCTGAATATTTGCATCACTGCACGTGACAAATTCAAAAACCATTAAGAGGAGCCAACCAGTCTAGGAAATCCTAGCAGAGACAATTACCTTGAAGTCAAGTGAATGGTGCCATCTCCGAACGCACTGACAGAATCCTCAGACAGTTATCTGGGTGGTGACTACTCATTAGATGTTATTAGCTCAGACAATGAATTCATCCAGCCATAATTTAACTGCTTCAAAACCATTCGCCTGGAATGGACTCGCTGTGACCATAGTCGGGTATATGGGCAGTTGATGAGAGAGAGAGAGAAGAGAGAGAGAAAACGATCAGTGGCAAGCCAGCCAACTCACTTTTTTGTCTTAAGCGACTGCTTTCTCCAAACCCGAGGCAGAAACCAGGGGACGGAGTCTCCCGTACCAGGCGGGGCGGAGGGTCCCGGCGGGACGGAGTGGCGTGAACCACTCCGGCGTCGTGCTGTCCAGAGGTGCGGAATCTTCCGCACCTTCAGGGGTTAGGCCTGCCCCAGAGTGGTTGGCGCCCCGCCAGCCGGCGGGAAAGGGGCTTGGCGCTATGCCAACCGGCGCCGAAGGGCCTCCGCCAGCCAGCGCGAGGCGGCGCAAGCGCGGGAACGTCAGCGCGTGCTGGCGTCATCCCCGCTCATGCGCAGGGAGGGGGTTCATCTCCGCGTCGGTCATTGCAGACGAATAGCAGCCGACACAGAGGAATAGAGTGCCCCCACGGCGCAGGCCCGCCCGCGGATCGGTGGGCCCCGACCGCGGGCCAGGCCACCGTGGGGGCACCTCCTGGGGCCAGATCCCCCAAGAACCCCAGAGCCCGCCCGCGCCGCCAGGTCCCACCGGTAAGGCACCTACTCTAATTTACGCCGGCGGGACCGGCAACAGACGGGCGAGACATCGGCCCATCGCGCGCCGGAGATTTTGGTCAGCCCCGTGGGCCATTGAGTCGCGCCGGACTCCACCATTCTCCGAGGGGGGCGGGAGAATTCGGAGGACGGCGGGGGCGGGATTCACGCTGACCCCCGGCGATTCTTCCCCCGGCAGGAGGTCGGAGAATCCCGAGCGTGGGCCTCCTTCACTCTCCATTTAACTTTTAAGGTCGGATCCTGCATGTTGTTTGAATATTCACGGAGTGAGGCAGCAAATTTTAAAGAACCCTACCCAGCCACTGCCGCCTCCAGAAGGACAGGCAAATCGTTTGTCTCCATCAATAAATCACCCCATTGCTGAAACTGTCGGGAGCACCGAGACAGCCTGGAACTATCCAAGTCATCAATCGACAGGACCCGGATATCTTTAAATTTTATCGGACACAAAGGACGCATCTTTTTAAAAGATCTGCTGTGGTCACTGAGGAGTGGGGAAAGAGGGGAGTCAATCGACCACACCCCCCTGTCCCCCACTCACCTAAACCAACATCGGTGACTGTCGTTACTGCGCACAATAAATGCTGAACTGACCAATGACTCGGTAATAAGAATGGCTAGAAAGACCAAGGGCGGGATTCTCCCTGAACCGGCAGGGCTGGCCACTCCAGCATCCGGCCGCCCCGAAGGTGTGGAATCCTCCGCACCGTCAGGGGCTAGGCCGGCACCAGAGTGGTTTGCGCCGTGTCGGCTGGCGCGGAAGGGGCTTGGCGCCATGCCAACTGGCGCCGAAGGGCCTCCGCCGGCTGGCGCGAGTTAGCGCATGCGCGGGAGCATCAGCGTGTGCTGGCGTCATCCCAGCGCATGCGCATGGGGGGGGGTTCATCTCCGCGCCGACCATCATGGAACATTACACTGGCCGGCGCGGATAAATAGAGTGCGCCCACAGAACAGGCCCGCCCGTGGATCGGTGGGCTCCGATTGTGGGCCATGCCGCCATGGGGGCACCCCCCCCCCCCCCCCCCAGGGCCAGATCCCCCCGCGCGCCCCCGAGGACCCCGGAGGCCGCCCACGGAGCCAGGTCCCGATGATAAGTACCTGTCGTAACATACGCCGGCGGGACCGGCCTAAAACGGGCGGCCACTCGGCCCATCGCGGGCCGGAGAATCGCCGGGGGGGAGGGTCGCTGCCAACGGCCCCTGACTAGCGGGCCGCGATTCCCGCCCCCGCCAAATCCCCGGCACCGGAGAATTCGGCAGCCGGCGCGGGTGGGATTCACGCCGCCCTCCCCCGGCGATTCTCCGACCTGCTGGGGGGGTCGGAGAATCCCACCCCAGGAGTGAACCAGAGGCCTAAAAGGATTAAACCAGAAACAAAACTTTCTAACGTGGATGAGTCCTTTACAAACTAACAGCAAAGGCTTCCTGCATCTTGTTACCACCACGAGTTACTTAGTGCATTTTACCCAACTGCGAGTCAGGCACTGGGGCAGATCAATTGGACAGCAATGTCCGACAAACATAGCACTTTTTTAGTTAAAAAGGATAACTGGTTTTTAAATGATTTCCGTGTGCCCTCTGCACATCCATGACAAATGTGGCTGGTGGCACACTCAAAGTGCACGGTGGGCAGTGCCCACCATATCGCGCTCTTAGTTGTCCATTATCTATCTTTAAAACAATGGAATGGGACTTCTGGGAACCCTAATGCACTCCTAAAGGAATGTAAAAAGACCATCTGGTCGATTTTCATCCTGCCCACACCCTAATAATTGGTTTAATTGGTGTTTTAGTCAATGCGGACTAATTAATTAAAGTTGGGAGTACGGGAAATAGAGATGTGCAGTAATTACCACAAGTATTACATTACTGTCAGTTTAGCACAGTACACAGTGAAATCACCATTCACTGCGTCACCCGGGGAAAAATAATAAAATCTAAATAAGTGTTGGCTAGCGCAATACTCCTGAGAGAATATAATCCGGTTTTCTTTATCCTCAGTAACATTGCCCCACTCTGAAAGCGGGAACTCTGTGAGATCCTAATAAGAAGCGGAGATCAATCATTGCTAAAGTATTTCTAACCCAGTCAGGTGCATTGCATGCAGTCTGGAAAAGTTTACCCCCATGCTCATGGAAGGTACAAGGTTTATTCAAGCAGGCACGATTTGCAGCTCTATCGCTGTCTGATTGGCAGCTTATTTGACTCTGATTGGAAGAAAAATGCAGTGCAACAAAGTGTGATGTCTTGAAAGGACCTGTAATTGTCGACCACTGTCTCGTCTCTCCAAGCTACAGATTCCTGAGGGTCTGGTTTCAAAATCACCCAGCATCCATTTACTTGAACTCGCGCTTGGGATATGAGCGACATTGGTAAGGCCAGCATTTATTGCCCATTCTGAATTTCCCTTGGGTAGATGGTGCTGAGCAGTTTTCTTGAGCCATTGCAATCCACATGATGTAGGCACACCCACAATGCTTTCTTCTGCCATGTTTTGATAAACGGAATGGCCTTAAGAGTCAACCACATTGCTATGGACATTGTGGTGTTTTGATTGTCCAGCTGCTCTGAGTTTTATCAATATAGTCTGGCAACCGATCTATGCTCACTGTGCTTGACTGGTTAAGCCTAGGTGTGGAGAGGGCAGCACGGTGGCGCAGTGGGTTAGCACTGCTGCTTCACAGCACCGAGGTCCCAGGTTCGACTCTGGGTCACTGTCCGTGTGGAGTTTGCCCATTCTCCCCGTGTCTGCGTGGGTTTCGCCCCCACAACCCAAAGATGAGCAGGGTAGGTGGATCGGACACATTGGGCGTCATTCTCCGACCCCCCGCCGGGTCGGAGAATGGCCGCTGGCCGCCGTGAATCCCGCCCCCGCCCCCGCCGAAGTCTCCGGTACCGGAGATTGGGCGGGGGCGGGAATCGGGCTGCGCCGGTTGACGGGACCCCCCGCTCAATTCTCCGGCCCGATTGGGCCGAAGCCCCACCCGGAAATTGCCTGTCCCGCCGAGGTAAATCAAAGCTGGTATTTACCGGCGGGACCAGGCGGCGTGGGCGGGCTCCAGAGTCCTGGGGGGGGGGGGGGGGGGGGGGGGGGGGGGGGGGGGCGCGGGGCGATCTGACCCCGGGGGGTGTCCCCACGGTGGCCTGTCCCGCGATCAGGGCCCGCCGATCCGCGGGCGGGCCTGTGCCATGGGGGCACTCTTTCCCTTCCGCCTACACCACGGCCTCCAACATGGCGGAGGCGGAAGAGACTCTCCCCACTGCGCATGCGCGGGAAAATGTCGGCGGCCGCTGACGCTCCCGCGCATGCGCCGCATTTCCGCGCCAGCTGGCGGGGCAACAAACGCCATTTCCGCCAGCTGGCGGGGCGGAAATCCCTCCGCCGCCGGCCTAGCCCCTCAATGTTGGGGCTCGGCCCCCAAAGATGCGGAGCATTCCGCACCTTTGGGCCGGCGCGATGCCCGTCTGATTGGCGCCGCTTTTGGCGCCAGTCGGCAGACATCGCGCCGTTGGGGGAGAATTTCGGCCATTATCATTGCCCCTTAATTGGAAAAAATTAATTGGGCACTCTAAATTTATTAAAACAAAAGCCAAAACGTTGACTTTTAAAAAAGCCCAGGTGTGGAGTCAAAGCAAAGTAAACAGACACCGCAGAAAGGCTTGGAAACTGAGCTGTCAGAATGAGCGCAGATATTTTGTGATTGCAAAGATTTTTTTTAAACACGGTAAATAAAACCTGTTGCACATTTAGAAGCTCGTGTCATCATTGTATTACTCTGAGATATGTAAAATATACAACAAACTGGCAAAATACAAATTGGCTGAAGAAGCTTGTAGGTCAGACCAGGTAAGGATGGCACATTGCAACCCCCCCCCCCCCCCCCCCCCCACCCCATACCCAATAAAAGGTGACAATGAAAGATTATTATTAAGAGAGAGGTGATTGTTTTTCCGATGGGAGAGTGCAGAACAAGGGGCATAACCTAACAACCAGAGCTAGACCAATCGGGGGTGATGTTGAGAAGCCCTTCTTCACACCAAGGCCAATTAGAAATCTGGAAGGCTCTCGCTCAGATGTCCTTTGAGGCCGGGATAAATGAAAAATTCAAGACTGAGACTGGTAGATTTTTATTAGGCAAGGATATTACGGGATATGGAAGCAAGGCGGGTAAATGGAGTTACAATAACCAAATCAGCTAGATCCAAATTCTTTTTATTCATTCATTGAATGTGGGTGTCGCTGTGGCTGAGCCTTTATTTATTGACCATCATTCCATTTAATTAAGAGTCAACCACATTGCTGTGGGTCTGGAGTCACATGTAGGCCAGACCAGGTTAGGATGGCAGATTTCATTCCCTAAAGGACATTTGCGAACCAGGGGCGAGATTCTCCGACCCCCCGCCGGGTCGGAGAATCGCCGGGGGCTGGCGTGAATCCCGCCCCCGCCGGTTGCCGAATTCTCCGGCACTGGAGATTCGGCGGGGGCGGGAATCGCGCCACGCCGGTTGGCACGCCCGCCCCCGTGATTCTCCGGCCCGAATGGGCCAAAGTCCCGCTGCTAGAATGCCTGTCCCACCGGCGTGGATTAAACCACCCCTCTTACCGGCGGGACAAGGCGGCGCGGGCGGGCTCCGGGGTCCTGGGGGGGGTGAGGGGCGATCTGGCCCCGGGGGGTGCCCCCACGGTGGCCTGGCCCGCGATCGGGGCCCACCGATCCGCGGGCGGGCCTGAGCCGTGGGGGCACTCTTTTCCTTCCGCCTTCGCCACGGTCTCCACCATGGCGGAGGTGGAAGAGACTCCCTCCACAGCGCATGCGCGGGGATGCCGTGAGCGGCCGCTAACGCTCCCGCGCATGCGCTGCCCGGAGATGTCATTTCCGCGCCAGCTGGCGGGGCACCAAAGGCCTTTTCCGCCAGCTGGCGGGGCGGAAATCAGTCCAGCTCGGGCCTAGCCCCTCAATGTTAGGGCTCGGCCCCCCAGAGATGCGGAGGATTCCGTACCTTTGGGGCGGCGCGATGCCGGACTGATTAGCGCCGTTTTTGGCGCCGGTCGGCGGACATCGCGCCAATACTGGAGAATTTCGCCCCTGGTGTGTTTTTTTAATGACAACCGACAATGGTCATCATTGGACTTTTAATTCCAGACTGTTAAAAAAAATGTAATTCAAATTTAATTGTCTGCCTTGTTGGGATTTGAACCCTGGATTGCAACAATACCGCTACATCACTGCCTCACCTTGAATGGTAGTACAGGATTGAGGGGATAAGTGGCCTACTCCTGTTCCTGTCTGACAATGTTCGTAATTTCTGTTCCATTTTGCAGAGTGGATGTTCTGCTATCAAGTTCAAATTCTGTTTAGTAGGTACTCAGATAATGGAACTAAGATACAGGTCTGAAGTACAAGGAGACTGAATAGTTACAACACATTTTCATCATATCAGCTCATGTCAATTCATGCTCTAACATGTTTTACACTGGAATACAGGAGCTTGAACACAAAAGGAATTGATTGTGCCTGAGGCTGTGACCAGCTATCTCTCCTCTCTGTTACTTTAAAATGTAGAGACAATTCATTTATTAGCACAAGGAAGTGTGTCTCCCAGGGAAGGTACTACAAGTCAATGGAGCTGTTTTGTTAGTCTGCGTAATGGCTGAACATGATGAGGAGACAGAACAATTGTTTAGCTCATCACCGTGACTCACTCATTAACTGTCCTGATGCAGCGATGTTGGTAATGTGGGCGAGAGGCGTTGATGTGCGCCACCCTACGATCAGTGTGTAGCCTTCTCAGTCAGGTCATTATTGGTTCAAGCCCCACTCCAGTGGCATGCACACATAATCTCGGCCGAAAGTTACCGACCAGTCCTGATGGACTGCTCCATTGTCAGACGGTCAGTACTGAGGTGGTGTTTACACCGCTAAATCCAACTCCCAGTGTTTACACAGCCAAATTCAGCTCCCAATATTGGTGTCGCCCTGGTGACAGCAGAGTGCAGTGAACAGTCAACGTGCCTCAAACAGTTAAGTTGTTACAGTGGGAGGGGACAGCTTCCTGCTCTCGCTGCATTGCCCCATTAGAGGTTTGGGCAACGGCCGTAATTGTGTCTGTGGAGTCCCTTCAGTGTAGTGATTCTGGAGCCAAGCGCTGGGAAATGGTGGCATTGAAAAGGGGGAGAGCAGACGAGCGTTCTGAGGAAGCATTGGTCTTCTTCTGCACTGTGACGTTTGTGTGATACCCCGAACCTGGTCAGAGGGTGTTAAATGGAGTTTTTTTTAAAAAAGCCTGCAACTGTGCAATGAAGAAAGAACGAGGCAAGTATAGGTTTGCTCAAACTTTCGCTGGCAAAGAAAGTCCTGCTTTAAGCACTCAGGGACGAGGAAAGGAACATTGGTTGATATATCTGAGAAGAGCATCAGGCGGACATGGGCATAGAATATGTGGTAAACCACTGTTACTGTATTGTAAATATTGTTTGTTGTCTCTGCTGGCTCCGCCTCTGGCTCCTCCCCTCAGGCTCTGTATAAACGTGGCCGACCTCTGGCCCTGCCCCAGTTTGGGATCAGTTTGCCAGCAGGTTCTCGTTTAGCTTATTAAAGCCACAGTTTCGTTCCACAACTCGTCTTTGTTATAATTGATGGCACATCAGAATGTACAGCACAGGAACAGGCCATTTGGCCCACCAAGTGTTTATGACTGGATGAGCAGAAATTTCCTCCAACTGGGAGGACTTCTGATTAAGCGACGACTCCATTTCAAAATTCTCATCCTTGCTTTCAAATCTCTTTACCGTCTTGTCCCTTGTTATTTCTCTAATCTCCTCCAGCCCCATCACCCTCCCAGGTACCTGTTGGATTGGATTGAATTGGTTTATTGTCACATATACTGAGGTACAGTGAAAAGTATTTTTCTGCGTGCAGCTCAAACAGATAATTTAATACATGAAAAGAAAATACATAACAGGGCAACACAAGGGACACAATGTAAATACATAGACACAGGCATCGGGTGAAGCATGCAGGAGTGTAGTATTAATCAGGTCAGACCATAAGAGGGTTGTTTAGGAGTCGTAACAGCGGGGAAGAAGCTGTTTTTGAATCTGTTCGGGCGTGTTCTCAGATTTTTGTATCTCCTGTCCGATGGAAGAAGTTGGAAAAGTGAGTAAGAGAGTAAGTGAGTCGGATGGTGGGGGGGGTCTTTGATTATGCTGCCCACTTTCCCAAGGCAGCCCAGTTGAACGTGGAGATAAAGCCAATGGATGGGAGGCGGGTTCATGTGATGGACTGGGCGGTGTTCACGACTCTCTGACGTTTCTTGCGGTCCTGGGCCGAGCAGTTGCCATACCAGGCTGTGATGCAGCCCGATAGGATGCTTTCTATGGTGCACCTGGAAAAGTTGGTAAGAGTCAATGTGGACATGCCGAATTTCCTTAGTTTCCTGAGGAAGTATAGGCGCTGTTGTGCTTTCTTGGTGGTAGCATCGACGTGGGGGGACCAGAACAGATTTTTGGTGATGTACACACTTAGGAATTTGAAGGTGTCAACCATCTCCACCTCGGCCCCGTTGATGCTGACAGGGGTGTGTACATGGGTAGTGCCTCGCTAATTGGGGCATTGTCAGCATCTCCAATTTTAATTGCCCCAACACTGGCAATCATACCCTCAGCTTCTTGGGCCCTTGGGACATTTATTTTTTTATTAAGGGGCAACTTAGGACACCGTGAGGCAGCAGTGCTAACCGCTGCGCCACCCTGCCATCTGCCTTGGGACATTTCACGATGTTAAAACAATGTGCACATACACTAGACTTCACCACCGTGTCAGCATGACCTGCCGTTCCTTTCTATCTCATGTACTTACTTGTTAGGTACAGCATGGAGAAGCATTTCTCGAAGCTCAAGGTCTCACAATGTGCTCCACAGCAATGAAGTATTTGGAAAGTACCGCTGAAAGGTCGTCTGTCGTGTCAATACATTGGAGAGGTGCAAACATTGGCTTCAATTGTGCTTTCTGTCAGTGGGCAAGTGTCCAGTCTTCACTCTCTTCACTCCACCTCACTCTCTGTTCCCAGCACCCAACGCCATTTCACCCATTTTCAGCAACAGCAAACCCATTGCCATCTCATTGATGTTTAAATATCAGGGTTTTCTGTTATTCATTTATGGGATGTGGGCTACACTGCCTGGGTCAGTATTTTTCACCCTTCCATTCAGAGGGCATTTGAGAGTCAATCACATTGCTGTTGGTCTGGTGTCACCTGTAGGCCAGACCGGGTAAGGACGGCAGATTTCCATGAGTGAACCAGATAGAACATAGAACATTACAGCGCAGTACAGGCCCTTCGGCCCTCGATGTTGCGCCGACCTGTGAAACCGCTCTAAAGCCCATCTACACTATTCCCTTATCGTCCATATGTCTATCCAATGACCATTTGAATGCCCTTAGTGTTGGCGAGTCCACTACTGTCGCAGGCAGGGCATTCCACGCCCTTACTACTCTCTGAGTAAAGAACCTACCTCTGACATCTGTCCTATATCTATCTCCCCTCAATTTAAAGCTATGTCCCCTCGTGCTAGACATCACCATCCAAGGAAAAAGGCTCTCACTGTCCACCCTATCCAATCTTCTGATCAGCTTGTTGGGGTTTTTACAGCAATGGTTTCATGTGCATCATTTTAATTCCAGATTTTTTTTTTATTGACGTCAAATTTCACCACCTGCATGGTGGGATTTGAACCCGCCCACCAGATCTTGTCCTGATTCTCTGCATTACTAGTCCAGTGACAATACCACTACACCACAGCCTCCACTATAATTCATAGAATCAGAGAATTTACAGTGCAGAAGGAGGCCATTCTGCCCATCGAGTCTGCACCAGCCCTTACAAAGAGCACCCTACTGAAGCCCACGTATCTACCCTATCCCCATAACCCAGTAACCCCCACTTAACATTTTTTGGACGCGAAGTGCAATTTATCACGGCCAATCCACCTAAACCGCACATCTTTGGACTGTGGGAGGAAACCGGAGCACCCGGAGGAAACCCACGCAGACACGGGGAGAACGTGCAGACTCCGCACAGACAGTGACCCAGCTGGGAATTGGACCTGGGACCCTGGAGCTGTGAAGCAACTGTGCTAACCACTGTGCTACCGTGCTGCCCTGATTGCCTTGATTCAATTTGGATATGACGGAATTTTAACCGCCAATCATGGAAGTGACTCTCAACGAATGGGTCTGACAGTGAAAATCTGCCGCCAAGTCTAACCTAGGCCTGAAAAGGCCGCCTGAGCACAGAGCTCCCGCTTGGAGGAAAAGACGGGGTCACAGTAAAGATTGTGTTCGAAAGAGAGGATGAAGGGAAGAAGTAGGTGAACAATGCTCATTGCCTGCCAAATCCTTTCTGGAAATAGTCCTGCAGAACGGTGTTTTGCTGTAAATAGCCAGGGGGTCAGCAAATCACCCAGCCCCCACTGTGGCCACTGGTAACAGGAGGCCTCAAACATGCCGGTTGACACTACATCCTTCAACTCTAAGAAGACTGAGCCACAAACATAGCCGCAGAACAGGGGCAGATAGTCAGGCCTGGGGACCCCTTCAACTACCCACTCCCTGGATCTATTGTTAGCTAATTTTGCCAGGCCCAGCAGCAAGCCTCCAAAGATGTCCATCCCCGCCCACACCAGGTGAGTCCTAGAAATACTCTTTTAGTTCAACCAAAGTGGCTCCTGCAAATATGGGAGCACAAGTAAATCCCCAATAAATAGCTATCACCTGAGCACAATTAAGCACTCACTAACTGCACAACTAACATTGTGTGAATCAGTGAATAGTCACCATGTCTGTAGTTATGACCAGATTGGAATAAACATGGCTTAACACTGTTGCTCAGCGCAGAGATGGTGGATGTTACACTTCAAGTTAAGTAGAACCATGAACTGCAATATGTGATGAATACTAACAGTATATCACAAATATTAACTTTACAGGAGGCATCACTTATTACCCGTAATAAACAATTCTCATGAAGTGAAAATCTCCTAAACTGGTGATGTTGGAATCAATAAAAATGTCCTCACTGGCTGAATAAATTCACCTCACGGAAACATTTTGTAACTTTGTAATTTTGTGCTTGAAATGCATAAGTGAGGAATTATGAGCTTAAATTCCCCATGTGATAAATAATTTTCAACACCCTAAATCTGCCAGTTTTAAAATACATCACTCCCTATTTGCCTAAACCTCCAGGAAGAACATATTTGGCCCTTATCTCTGAAAGCAATTCAGCTGACGGTATGATTACGGTTGAAAAGCTGTTTCCGGATTTAAAAAAAAAAGAACAATGGTTTAAAAGCCATTTAAAAAGAAATGCATTTTAGCTCAAAGTGACCCATCGTATGTGACGATGCAAATCCCAAATTATGCCCAGGCATGCGACTGGATAGCGCAAAATGTGGTTTATTTCAAGAATGCAGTGCTAATGCAGATCTTCACCTCGCTGAAAGAAAGCAGTTGCTTGGGAGACTGCAACAAGACAGTAATTCAACTGTATGGTTTATAGATGTCAGCTGTACCCAAAGAGTAAATGACTGCCTGTGACACAGCGATCTGTTATTCTTTATAATACAGTCTATGAAGGTTTGATTTTCTCCAAAGCTCATTTCTGACTTGTGAGCAAATCCAGATGATAGCATAGAACAGCAGCCAGGTGGAAGCGTTGGACAAAATACATTCAACAGAATTCTGTCCCTTGAGCACCCTCCTTCGCAATGTGAATGAGGCGCGGGGGCGAGACGCGTCTTGCCGACGTTATCATCCCCACGCTGACCATGCTTGCATCAAGTTCCTCCCGTGTCTGTTTTAATAGGCTGTTCCACCAGCTGAAAATGCATAGGACTTGACCTTTTTTTAAAGTGGCGATGAGGGGAATTGAGAACACATGAGTTAGCCCTTCGATATTACACATCTTGAATATATTGTGCAGGATCTGTCGCGAGCTGAATCTGACTTGGTAATGAACATTTCTAAGATTTGAACTGAAAGGGGACGCAATTCAATAAAATCTTTGCTGTTCATGTGGCAGACTGTTTGGAGATAAGAACACAGGAGTGACTCATTCAAGCCTTTGAACCAATTCCACCATTCATTTCGATCACGGCTTAATCTGTACCTTGGCTCCATCTTAGTTCCCTAACCCTTACGTCCCTTGCCTAACAAAGGCTCAGCTTGGAAATTAGCAATAGCCCCCCATTAACCTGAATAATATTTAATAGGAGAGAGCTCCAGACTTGCACCTTCCTTTGAGTGATGAAATCTTCTCAGACATCACTCCTGAATGAACCTTCTCTAACTTTATGCCCCCATTAGGTATAACAAAGAGTTGTTGGCCTATTGTTTAATAATGTTGTGAGACTTTTGAAACATAATTTATAGGTACTGCATTATATTTCTTTGTATTGACATCCACAGGTCTCATATACTGGGAATGGCATTGCTTCTTAACACATGCTTCTCTTTCGTGGGGTTGGATCTGGTATGTTTTCGGGTCAATGAGGTTCAGGTACAAACGCGAAACAGGCTTTGGTAAAGTGAAGATCTACCGTTCAATATACCACTCTAACAAAAAAGCAACTGCATTTTAGACGTATGTCCTCTATAGGAAACAAAGAACTGAGGGGGAAAATAGTTTTGCTTAAAATATATTTGAATTTGATTGTTGCCAAGATTGGGGTGGAACGGTGACACAGTGGTTAGCAGTGCTGCCTCACGGCGCCAGGGAATCGGGTTCAATTCCGGCTCGGGTGACTGTCTGTGTGGAGTTGGTACATTCTCCTCGTGTCGGCGTGGGTTTCCTCTGGGTGCTGCCATTTCTTCCCACGGTCCGAAGGTGTGCAGGTTAGGTAGACTGATCAGGCAAAATTGCCCCTTATTGTCCAAAAGGTTCGGTGGGGTTACTAGGTTACGGGGATAGGGTCGGGCTGTGGGCCAAGGTAGGGCACTCTTTCCAAGGGTCGGTGCAGACTCGATGGGTCGAATAGCCTCCTTCTGCTTCAAAAGGCAAAGGAGCTGAAGAGACAGCAGTGGTCAAGGCTGAGCAACATCGACATGCTTTATGCCTCCTGGGTTAAGTTTCCAACTCCTAAGGCAGCATGGTGGCACAGTGGGTTAGCCCTGTTGCCTCACGGCGCCGAGGTCCCAGGTTCAAATCCCGGCTCTGGGTCACTGTCCGTGTGGAGTTTGCACATTCTCCCCGTGTTTGCGTGGGTTTCGCCCCCACAATCCAAAGAAGTGCAGGGCAGGTGGATTGGCCACGCTAAATTGCCCCTTAATTGGAAAAAATGAATTGGGTACTCTAGATTTATAAAAAAAGAAAAGAAAAAAAAAAGTTTCCAACTCCATATTCTAACCAACACAAACATCTCTTGTTTTAAAAATCTCTTTGTGAAGTCAATCATGCCTGTACACTATACTGAGCCTCACAGTGCTGACACATTGCTATACCAGTATCAGAATGGATAATGTTGAAAACCATAGCATTGTGTCAATGGAATACTGGAGGATGGAGGTGCGAGGGGGCGGGGGCGGGGCGGCGGCAGTGGTTTATGGTTGCAACCTCCCTTCAATCCACAATGAGTTAACGCAATGCCGGGGAGGACACTTGCTAATCATACCCCACATGCCTAGTGTATCTAGAATGTTTGAAGATTGCCGAAGCCAAGTGCAGTCTCAGACAACCTGTTCCCACACAATGCAGACAGATTGATGTCTGCTGCGGAAATGGTGGAATGTGAAAGATCTCTGCCTCTTGCCATTAAAGGGACACCGTCACAGAGATGCTAAAGTAGAGGAGGTGCACCATGACGCAGCCAGCTCCCTGTGCAAAGTCTACTACAGATTTGCCACCAGAGAACGCACCAAACTCACTCTGCGGCACCAATGTACCTGTTCCTTCAATTCAGATTTCAATTCATGCCTCTTGATGGGACTGCAAGCTGCACTGTGATCTAGATTATGTTTATGGGAGCATATTACTGTGGAATCCTTTTAATCTGCTGCTTAGCAAAAGCATTAACCTATTTATTGCAAATAGCTTAAGGCCAAGTATTAATGATGAGCATAAGTGTCACGGACTCTTCAATGAAGTTTTCTGCCCAAAGTTGCCGTGTGAGTGTGTGTATGTGCGTGCACCTGTGTATGCGTGTGTGTACATGTGTATGTGTGCGTACATATGTGCTGGTGCGTGTGTGTGCATGTATCTGCGTGTGTAATTTCTCACCCATGCAGTGAGAAATTCATTTTAAAATAACCCGGCAGAAAAACCATTTCACTTTAAAAAGAAAAAGGTTTGTTTATTCCCCTCTACGTCTATGGAAGTTGCACAAGAAACGTGTAAGAGGGGGCGAGTCTCTGGCCACATAGCGCCCAGGGCAAAGCCTGCTATGTGGAGAGAGGGGAGTCCATTAATCACCCATGGATCAAAAATGATAACGGCAAAATAAAAGAAAGAGGAAATGAAGGAACAAAGAGGAAGGCCCCTGACAGATAATTGGGCACCTCAACCAAAGAAAGATCTGCAGTTACATAATGCCTTTCCAACCTTGGAAAGTCCCAAATGCGATGAATGTAGGAATTTCAGATGTATTCAGTGCTGTGTGGATTGAAAGCCTGGGTTAGTGTATGTTTGACTGGGCGGCGCAGTGGTTAGCACTGCTGCCTCACGGCCCCGATGACCCGGGTTCAATCCCGGCCCCGAGTTACTGTCCGTGTGGAGTTTGCACATTCTCCCCGTGTCTGCGTGGGTCTCACCCCCACAACACAAAAGGTGTGCAAGGTAGGTGGATTGGCCACGCTAAATTGCCCCTTAATTGGAATAATAAAATTAGGTACTTTAAATTAAAACAAATACTGTGTGTTTGCCTGCTGCAGTAGTGTTTTTAAAAACTCTGGTTTAAAAGGCAACAATGCTTTTGGGAGCCAGACGTGCATGTGAAGCATCATAAAAGCTTGGGCTGATCGATTTTTGTTTGGATTAAGACGGGTCCCTGTGGAGTTGTTTCGGAGACATGGATAGAATAGGGACAGGAATGGTTGTTACATGTGCCGGGGTTTAGATATTTCAGTAAGCTCAGAGATGGTGGTGTAAGAGGGGGAGGGGTGGCATTGTTAGTCAAGGACAGTATTACGGTGGCAGAAAGGACGTTCGATGAGGACTCGTCTACTAAGGTGGTATGGGCTGAGGTCAGAAACAGGAAATGAGAGGTCACCCTGCTGGGTGCTTTCTATAGGCCTCCGAAAAGTTCCAGAGATGTAGAGGAAAGGATTGCAAAGATGATTCTGGATAGGAGCGAAAGTAACAGGGTAGTTGTTATGGGTGACTTTAACTTTCCAAATATTGACTGGAAACGCTATAGTTCGAGCACGTTAGATGGGTCCTTTTTTGTCCAATGTGTGCAGGAGGGTTTTCTGACACAGTATGTAGATAGGCCAACGAGAGGCGAGGCCATATTGGATTTGGTACTGGGAAATGAACCTGGACAGGTGCTAGATTTGGAGGTAGGTGAGCACTTTGGTGATAGTGACCACAATTCGATTACGTTTACTTTAGCGATGGAAAAGGATAGTTATATACCGCAGGGCAAGAGTTATAGCTGGGGGAAAGGCAATTATGATGCGATAAGGCAAGACTTAGGATGCATAGGATGGGGAGGGAAACTGCAGGGGATGGGCACAATTGAAATGTGGAGTTGGTTCATGGAACAGCTACTGCGCGTCCTTGATAAGTATGTCCCTGTAGGGCAGGGTGGAAGTGGTCGAGCGAGGGAACCATGGTTTACTAAAGTAGTTGAATCACTTGTTAAGAGGAAGAAGGAGGCTTATGTAAATATGAGACGTGAAGGTTCAGTTAAGGCGCTCGAGAGTTACAAGTTAGCTAGGAAGGACCTAAAGAGAGAGCTAAGAAGAGCCAGGAGGGGACATGAGAATTCTTTGGCAGGTAGGATCATGAATAACCCTAAGGCTTTCTATAATTATGTCAGGAATAAAAGAATGACTAAGGTAAGAGTGGGGGCAGTCAAGGACAGTAGCGGGAAGTTGTGCGTGGAGTCCGAGGAGATAGGAGAGGTGCTAAATGAATATCTTTCGTCAGTATTCACACAGGAAAAAGACAATGTTGTCGAGGAGAATACTGAGATACAGGCTACTAGACTAGAAGGGCTTGAGGTTCTTAAGGAGGAGGTGTTAGCAATTCTGGAAAGTGTGAAAATAGATAAGTCCCCTGGGCTGGATGGGATTTATCCTAGGATTCTATGGGAAGCTAGGGAGGAGATTGCTGAGCCTTTGGCTTTGATCTTTATGTCATCATTGTCTACAGGAATAGTGCCAGAAGACTGGAGGATAGCAAATGTCCCCTTGTTCAAGAAGGGGAGTAGAGACAACCCCGGTAACTATGGACCAGTGAGCCTTACTTCTGTTGTGGGCAAAGTCTTGGAAAGGTTGATAAGAGATAGGATGTACAATTATCTGGAAAGGAATAATTTAATTAGAGATAGTCTACACGGTTTTATGAAGGGTAGGTCGTGCCTCACAAACCTTATTGAGTTCTTTGAGAAGGTGACCAATCAGGTGGACGAGGGTAAAGCAGTTGATGTGGTGTATATGGATTTCAGTAAAGCGTTTGATAAGGTTCCCCATGGTAGGCTATTGCAGAAAATACAGAGGCATGGGATTCAGGTTGATTTAGCAGTTTGGATCAGAAATTGGCTAGCTGGAAGAAGGCAAAGGGTGGTGGTAGATGGGAAATGCTCAGCCTGGAGTCCAGTTAGTAGTGGTGTACCACAAGGATCTGTTTTGGGGCCTTTGCTGTTTGTCATTTTTATAAATGACCTGGAGGATGGCGTAGAAGGATGGGTGAGTAAATTTGCCGATGACACTAAAGTCGGTGGAGTTGTGGACAGTGCGGAAGGATGTAACACGTTACAGAGGGACGTAGATAAGCTGCAGAGCTGGGCTGAGAGGTGGCAAATGGAGTTTAATGCAGAAAAATGTGAGGTAATTCATTTTGGAAGGAATAACAGGAAGACAGAGTACTGGGCTAATGGTAAGATTCTTGGTAGTGTGGATGAGCAGAGAGATCTCGGTGTCCATGTACATAGATCCCTGAAAGTTGCCACCCAGGTTGAGAGGGTTGTTAAGAAGGCATACAGTGTGTTAGCTTTTATTGGTAGAGGCATTGAGTTTCAGAGCCATGAGATCATGTTGCAGCTGTCCAAACTCTGGTACGCCCGCATTTGGAGTATTGCGTGCAGTTCTGGTCGCCGCATTATAGGAAGGATGTGGAAGCATTGGAGAGGGTGCAGAGGAGATTTACCAGGATGTTGCCTGGTCTGGGGGCAAGATCTTATGAGGAAAGGCTGAGGGACTTGAGGCTGTTTTCTTTAGAAAGAAGAAGGTTAAGAGGTGACTTAATTGAGGCATACAAGATGATCAGAGGATTGGATAGGGTGGACAGTGAGAGCCTTTTTCCTCGGATGGTGATGTCGAGCACGAGGGGACATAGCTTTAAATTGAGGGGTGATAGATATAGGACAGATGTCAGAGGTAGGTTCTTTACTCAGAGAGTAGTAAGGGCGTGGAATGCCGTGCCTGCAACAGTAGTGGACTCGCCAACACTAAGGGCATTTAAATGGTCATTTGATAAACATATGGATGATAACGGAATAGTGTAGATGGGCTTTAGAGTGGTTTCACAGGTTGGCGCAACATCGAGGGCCAAAGGGCCTGCACTGCGCTGTAATGTTCTATGTTCTAGTTAGTTAGAAACAGCGTGTTTGAGCTTGGTGAGGTGCTGTAACTAATGGGATCAGCTGGATTACCAGACGTTTTGCAGAAAGACAGGCAGTTTGGCTTTAGATTGGGATGTGAGCAGAAGTCAAGCATCTGCTCTCAATACAGTTGAAAGACATGTCTGCAGACAGATTAGCAGTTTCTTTCCAAGCGGTTCGGAGTTGGTTGTTGAAAGTCAAACCATGAAGACAGTTTCAGCCAGAGATCCTGCATTGTTCTGGCAGAATTCAAGTCTATTTCTTAAAATATTCTCAAAAAACATCTGTAAAGCCTGGGTCTGCTAACTGTATTTAAAAGTGGATTGAGAGCTGAGATGATTTTGTTGTTTGAGTGGGAATAAAGATAGCAGTTAAGGGTTATTGTGTCACTGTGTTAATTAGCAATGTTTATGGAGTAATTGTAAGCTATATTCTTGTGTGATATTAAAGATATTTTAATACTGTGTTAGTAAGAAAGTTTGTTTTAATCTACCATAACCCTATTTTGTGGGAAATCCACAGTGGCACACTGGTTAACACAGCTGCCTCACAGCACCAGGGTCCCAGGTTCAATTCCCAGCTTGGGTCACTGTCTGTGAAGAGTCTGCACGCTCTTCCCGTGTCTGCGTAGGTTTCCTCCGGGTGCTCCTGTTTCCTCCCACAGTCCAAAGATGTACAGGTTAGGTGGACTGGCCATGCTAAATTACCCTTAGTGTCCAAAAAGATTAGGTTGGGTTGCTGGGTTACGGGGTTAGGGTGGCGGCGTGGGCTTAAGCGGGGTGCTTTTTCCTAAGTGCCGGTGCAGACTCGATGGGCCAAATGGCCTCCTTCTGCACTGTAAATTTTTTGATTCTACTTGTGACAATAAAGATTATTATTATTAAGATTATTGTTAAATCCCTCCTGGAGCGAGGTGACCTTTCTTCACAGTCTTACAAAATTAAAATAATATATTGGGGATACTGTCCAGTAACCTAGCTACTGTTGGAGGCTGGTCCAGGACTGTAGTACAAAGCACTTTGTAGCCAATTAAGTATTTCTGTTGTATCAGCCTTTTTGTTACGTAGGAACAGCAGAAGCCAATTTGTGACCAGTAAGCTCCCATAAACAACGGTGTGATAATATGCAGTCCCTACATGAACTTGTGTAAATGTCAACCCTATGACTCCTGACCTAAAAAAAACATCATTTTTCATAGACCCCGTGTAAAGGGTCAACAGAAATCAAAATGTTTGAGAACCAAAATATTATCCTTGAGGTGTTAATAATTGGATTTTGTCGTAAAGGTAGAATCAAAATGACTTCCGGTAAAAAAATGAATAAATGTTTGGTCATTAATGGGGATGAAATGTATAGAATTTGCAATGTTATAAAATTAATGAATGTTAGAGAATTAATATGAATTATTTCACGTTGTTGGTTTTTACTTTAATGCACGAAGGGAGTCATTTTTGCATCTCACTGATGTCCAAATCAAACACGCAAGACCCCCCTGGACAACATTGTCTGTGTAAACATCGGCCCCATGTCCTGTGGCCCAAAATAATTGGGCTCCGGAATCTGACTTTCACACGGGTATATACAGTAATCTGTTTCCAGTGATGTTGATCTTGAGGGATGGATATTGGTCCAAGGGCACTAGCGGTAACTTCCCTGCTCTCCTGCGAGGTAGTGTTATGGGATCATTTATATCCACATGAGAGGGCAGGTGGCGGGCTGGCCTGGTTTGATGTCTAATCTGAAAGATTGCACCTCCGGCAGCGCAGCACTCCTTCAGTACTGCACCGGGAGCCTGCAGCTTTACCTCTGGAGTGGGGCCTTTTGTCATCAAGATGGAAGGGGAGGGATGATAAATGGGAAAGATGCATATTTGACAACCAAATCAGGATAATCCATGTTGCTCGATCACCAAAAATCAAAATCACTGCCAATAGATGAATGGTTAAATGATTCGGTGCAAATGAATTGAAAGCTGCACGGACAGACACTGAGGATCAGTTACCACGATTGGAGCTATTTGCTCATCTGGAGGGCTGATCCATGGTTGGGGTGAGTGGCCTATTTTCATTTTTGTGTTATTCTATGTATTAAGCAAATCCATTCAGCAGTCTCTGCCATTTTGGTTGGGACAATCTCAAGGGTGGGCCAGACATCTTCCTCTGCCAGGGGGATCTTCACATGTAATATGCCAATCAGGTCCCTGCGATGTGTATAAGACCTTGCTGCAATTTTGAATGCTCCTCTTGGCCTCACAGAGGTTGTCCGATCCCCTGCCTGTCCACCCGCATCCTGTCCCCCACGATCGTCTGCCCCCTATCCATGTAGGCCTCCCCCTTCCAACTCAGCTTTCTGATTTGCCGCCTCTCCCGCCCACTTCAGTTGGTTAGCCGGCTGAATGCTCGCAGGCAAACTCTTACGGACTCGGGATTTTCACTAAGGACGTAGGAGAGGGTGGCATAATCACACGGCCTATCACCGGGGCCAGAGTGGCGACCACCCCCTTTAAGTCGCCTTTCGGAATGAAGGCCTGTTTCCCTACTGGGTCACCTGCTCCTGTTAAGGGACTTAGTGAATCACAATCACACTGTGAAGTCACTGACAATTTTGGAAAAAGGCTTTTGTGTGATAATGTTATCAACAAAATGATGACAGCACACCATCAGTCGTCGCTGTTCCGGTGTAATGATCAATTTTAAATGCCAATGAAACACTCACTTCCCCCCACACAAAAATCACACAGCAATGGTTTACCCTATTACGCGGATCCGGTTTACAGTGACAGAGTTTTGAGAGTAACTTTTACTGCTCGTTCCATCTCACTATGCTGCATTATCCCAGCAAGCAATATCCACCAGTTACTTGCAACAGAGATCAGCTTGGAAAATGATGCTTGTTTGTTGCGAGGCAGTTTAAGCTGAAATGATTGAATAGCGAGCTGGGTGTTGAAATGGACAACGTTACATTAATCAGCACCAAGCTTCGGCGAGTTTATTTTCTCTCATGTAAATCAAAGTTATCTGATGACTTCAAGATATGAATCCTTCAACCTTTATTCAGCTAAGTTGCAAAAAATCTTATTGACCAGACATATTGTATGGAAGGTGCAGATGGTCACCTCATATCTTTCAGTTACAGTACATGATGCCATTGATCTTCTGCATTTATACCTCATCAATAACACATTTGTACTTTAATAGAGCTGGTTCGTTTTGCACAACAAACAACAGGGTTCAATTCTACATGGATTAGGATCACACTGTGCTAAGGTTCAGCTCCACCACTGCAACCAGATCGATGAGTGCAATGCGGTTCCAGGCAACAGCTCCCAACTGCGCACCTGCCTGGCTGGGCAGATCACTCTCCCGCCTGTCGTGGGGAGGGGGGGGGCACTGCTCATGAACCCTGCCTCAACTTGTGCAGAGCTCTTCTTCCAACTGGTATATCAGAAAGGTATTGGGCGCATTGGCACTCTCCAATCATGTGGAACCCCCAGGACCCTCGGCTGCTGTTCGCTTTTGACAGAGAGCTGACTGGTGGTGATTTAACCTGAGGCTCACCGCACCTCACCACACAGGGCGGCACGGTAGCACAGTGGTTAGCCCTGTGTCTTCACAATGCCAGGTACCCGGATTTGAATCCCGGCTTGGGTCACTGTCTGTGCGGAGTCTGCACCTTCTCCCCGTGTCTGTGTGTGTTTCCTCCGGGTGCTCCAGTTTCCTCCCACGAGTCCCGAAAGACGTGCTTGTTAGGTGAATTGGACATTCTGAATTCACCCTCCGTGTACCCGAACAGGCGTCGGAATGTGGCGACTAGGGGATTTTCCCAGCAACTTCATTGCAGTGTCAATGTAAACCTACTTGTGACACTAATAAAAATTATTATAAAAAATTATTATTACCTCCAGCGAGGGGAGAGGTTGAGAAGGTGGGGCCTTCATGAATAACCATATAGACTCTCCTTCAATGTATAAAATGCGAAGTGTTCCCAGTGGATCATTGGTGGATATATCCACTTGACTACCTGATGACGAGACAGGCAGTTCCCCCTGAGATTCCCATTGGGATTTTTGCCCAGAGTTATACTGTCAATTTTATGGCAGGAAGCTCTATGCTGCAATGCAAACCTGGGTGTGTAAATGTGTTTTTGAGGGAGGACCTGCCACAAGACCCCCATCCCGGAAAAGACCCCCCTTACCTGAGCTAGGAAAATCACCCCCAATGTCTGTTTCTCACGTATGGTAATAGAAAATTGCCAATACTTGTGGGTTACCTTCCAAGATAACTTTGAACGCTACAATTTGGCAGTTGATGGCATGATGCCCAACATCTCAAACTGGTTTAGTTCAGAGTGGTTACTTACACCATCCGTGCCAATCCCAAATAGTTTTATTTCGCTCAGAAAAGTTTTTTAAACTTAATTTCTGGGGATGTTAGGTTTACTAGCTGGGTCAGCGTTTGTTGTCTGGCGCTAATTGCCCTTGCTAGACCATTTCAGAGGGCATTTGAGTATCAACCACATTGCTGTGAATCTGGAGTCACATGTAGGCCAGACCAGTTAAGGATGGCCGATTTCCTTCCCTAGAGGACATTTTAGTGAACCAGATGTTTTTTTTTTAAACAATCGACGAGGATTTCATGGTCATCATTAGACTTTTACTTCCAGGTTTTTAAAAAATTCAAATGCCATAGTAGGATTAGAGCCTGTGTTCCCAGGTATCTGGATTACGAGTTCAGTGATGGTACCACAATGTCACAGCCTCCCCTGAAGTCCACTGTGATGTGAAGCATTTTTAGAAAGAACCTGAAGAATTTGTTCTCTTTGTTTTCCTGGAGCTATAATTGGGCAAACTATGCCTAAGATTTTATTCTTACTCAGATTAAAGCAGGAACACGGTAGGCTGGATTTAATGGAGGTGTCGGGCGCCCCGCCCCACTAGCTGGAGAGCTGTCAAGTGCCCCACATCATCTCTCTACGGGAGGCCCATTGCACCACGTCCCACTCAGGCACTTAGCTTGGCAGCGGTGGGCCTTTCACCAGGATGAAGGACCCGATTGGTGGAAGTCCTGGTCTTCGAGAGTTGCCAGCCAATTAGCGGTCACTGGCGTTTGCCTGTCGTGCTCCCTGCATGGTGACTGCCCCTCCCTCTGCTGGGTGGTCCCAGCGATGGTGGGATGAGAGCCTTGGATGGGCATTAATTATTAACTTAACTGGCAGCGGGCGGGACAGCCACCCATGAACTCCGTGCCACAAGATTTAAAGGGTGGAGGTGTAAAGGCGGCAGGGTCCTCACCTAACTTGACTAAAATGACCCCACCCCCACCACAACAGAGGAGGAAACTCTGCCTAATGTGTGATGATCGAGGGGCAATATGTGATGACGGGACACGGAACGCAACGTTCAAGGCAATTCCCCACCGTTTCTCACTGGCAGTGTCAGTAATGAAGAGATTTAAGGAATTAGGTAAGAATTCTCAACCACCATGAAGGAGGAGCGAACCACATGGATTAAGGCAAACCATGAGATGAGATAGAAGGAGGTTTCTTGGATGGAAACATACGGGGCTGAATTCTCCGTCTCCCAACCTCGGCAGCTAGAATGGCGATTGGGCGGAGAATAGCGGGTAATGCAGAAATCGAGTTTTGCGCCCGACGCGAATTCCGGCGCCACGCTCTAGTCCCCCACTGGCGGCGTTAGTGAGGTTTGTACCCACGCAAAACCATCATTTGCATGGATTTAAATCTCATTAGCGGGTTGCACACAAGTATGCTCCACCCCGCCACAATGCTCCACCCCTCTCGGATGGAAGACACACATCCCAAATTGATGCAAGTATTGAGTGGGGCCTGGGCACCATGGCGTTGGAGGGGTGCAAGAGGGTAAAGAATACTCTCAAAAACTCTTGAAACATTTTGGGCTTGCTGGGGGCTGGTTGCCTGGGCCGGGGACAGTAGTAGGGAATGGCTTGGTGCCAAGTCCATGCACTTGGGTGTCACCCTCGGGATCAGGGCGGCCTGGTTCAGACCACTATTGCTGCAGTATCTGATTTAAGTGCATCCCTTTGATGCTACTTACAGGCTCCTGGTTTCTCACACAGCTGACTGCTCACTGTGTCCTGTAAATGTCCAGAGAGCCTCTGGTCATGCGAGAGCCCACCCTGTCCGTCCTTCTGGTAACCCTCATACCCCAACTGTATCATCAAGGGGATGGGCATGGTCAAGCTCAATCAGTGGCCCACCAGGTGTTGGCACTCCGAAGGGTGCAGTCCCACTGAAGAGGAAGGGGGATTGGTCGAGCTCACATCAAACAAAGGACCAGTGAACCTCACCCCTCAGGATCATGAACTGTCTCCTCCTGGTGAGGCTGGCAGCGCTGACTGCATCTGCCACCTTCTCCCAGACAGTGTTCAGGAGGGTGGGTTTGAGTCTGCGGCCCTGGGGAACAGGGTGTCACTCCTCTCCTCATTGGCATCGAGCAGTGGGTCCACTTCAGACTCCTAACGTCGCGGGGGGGCGGGGGGTACAAGCCTTCTCTGAATCATTTTCGTTGCTGGAATGAGTGGAATGGAACGGGCAGCACGGTAGCATTGTGGATGGCACAATTGCTTCACAGCTCCAGGGTCCCAGGTTCGATTCCTGGCTTGGGTCACTGTCTGTGCGGAGTCTGCACGTCCTCCCCGTGTGTGCGTGGGTTTCCTCCGGGTGCTCCGGTTTCCTCCCACAGTCCAAAGATGTGCAGGTTAGGTGGATTGGCCATGTTAAATTGTCCTTAGTGTCCAAAATTGCCCTTAGTGTTGGGTGTGGTTACTGGGTTAAGGGGTTATGGGGATAGGGTGGAGGTGTGGGCCTCGGTAGGGTGCTCTTTCCAAGAGCCGGTGCAGACTCGATGGGCCGAATGGCCTCCTTCTGCACTGTAAATTCTATGAAATTCTATGAGTGTGTGTGGCGAATGGAGCGCTTTTAATCATCTCCACCTTGTCAGGCTCTTTAACGCACATTCTGCCCCCAGCGACTCCTCTGCCAGTGGGGATGGGAATTGCTTCCAACTCGCTCTGGCAGAGTGCTGGCCCATTTCAATCTCCTGAATCTCGAAGCAAAGAGCGACCCCAATGGGAATGCGAATTGCAGGCTATTCAGTTCCGGCAGGAACACTTAGGGCTGGGTTCTCTGTTTCAGCGGCTAAGTGCCGGCTCGAATGGAGAATCCGCGGGCGCTTTACGACGAACAAATCGGTCCCGACCTCTCGCCGATTCCGGGACCGGTGAGCAGCTAGGAGCGGCACCCGGTGAAATTCCTGGCTCCTGTGCCAGAAACGGCCAGAGAATGGCCGTGTCCCTGGCATCGCAGGAGGGCCTGCCGATGATGCATCAACGGCGTTGCAACGGCGCACGTTGCGATGATGCCATTTCGGAGAGGGCGGAGAAAGTCTGACTGGCGACAAACCCGATTGGGGCGTCGGAGTCGATTCTCTGCCCGGTCGCTGATTACAATATCAGGGTCGGGCAAGGGAGAATCCCACCCTTACTCTCCCAAATGGAGAACTCAGTCAATGATTGGGCGGTATTCCATAATGGTCTACGTAGGATCTGTTCTTAGTACCATATAAATAATCTGGAATGAAAAACTGAGAAAACAACATCAACATTTTCTCAGCAAAATGTGGGTGTGAAAATGGTGAAATAATTTCATACCCACAGAAATAGGTCATAAAGCCAAGGTTGAAAAATGTAAAGTGATACATTTTGGAAGTAAAAGTAGAGAAAGAAAAGACACCTGAGGTGGTAAAACGTTAAATCCAGTAGTGATGCAGAGTGACATTGGTGTGCAAATATACAAGCTGATAAGGCAATTGAAAGAAAATAAATTGAATTTTTGTTTGCATCTCGAGGCATAGAATACAAAGAGCTTGTTGAAATGTTCTTTGTTATAGCCACAAAGGGAAAGAATCAGAGGTAACACACATTGAGTTTGTGTAATATAGAGCAAGGGGTTTATTCACAAGATACTGCCCAACAGGGGACATTGATGAACTCCACCAAAACCCACGAAACATTCCAATGGCCTCATTGTGTAACATGTGACGTTACACCAGCCAATGGTATTAGTCTGATACGCTACAGTATGACCGACACTAGTATGAGGCGGCAGTTGGAGTATTGTGCAAAGCTTTCACCAATCAAAAGTTATCAAAAGTTTATAAAAGCAACTGGAATACTGTGGTCTAAGTCACGAACAGGATTGATGAAGGGCAGTCAGAAATCGTTTGATAAAGTTCCCCACAGGAAGTGGGTTATCAAGTTTGAAGCGCGTGCATTAAGAGGCAATATCCAGGCATGGATTAAGGATTGATTAACACACAGAACACAGAGAGTAGTCGGCTCATTCTAGTAGCGGCAGGCTCTGACTAGTGGGGCATCGCAAGAAACAGGCCCCACCTGTACACAATATAGATCAATGATTTGGAGGTGGGTACCAAATGTCATATTCCCACGTTTGTGGGTGGCGCAAAGCTGGACAGGAATGGGAGTTGTGAGAAAGATGCAAAGTGGCATCAAAGGGATTTGGACAGAATTAAAGAGTGGGTAGGAAAGTGGCAGATGGAATTTAACGTGGAAAAATGTGAGGTCTTCCACTTTGGTACATGGAACAGATGGACAGTGTGTTTCTTAAATGATAAGAGGTTAGCAAGTGTAGAAGTGCAAAGGGACCTGGGTGTCCTTGTCAATAAGTCACTGACAGCCAGCCTGCAGATGCAGCAAACTATTTGGAAGGCTAATGGTGTGTTAGGGTTGCAAATCTTTGGAAACCTCTGGCCCAGAGGGCTGTGGAAGATTTACAAAATTGTTGAGATCTTTTTTTTTTAAAAACACATCCCAACACATTAGCGTCCTTTGCCAAGGCTCCAGGGCCAGAAATTGAAAAGTAAATAACAAAAATAAAAGGAAAACAAATGTGCAGTTTGAAGCCACAACTGATTGAGCCTGTCACTTGCTGTGCGCTTGTGTAAGCATCATAATATCCTGATTCTAGAGGCAAATGTTTCTTCAATTCCTTACTTAAAAAAAAAATTGGGAGAATGTGCAAACTCCACACGGACAGTGACCCAGAGCCGGGATCGAACCTGGGACCTCGGCGCCGTGAGACTGCAGTGCTAACCACTGTGCTGCCCTTGTTCCTTACTTTTTTAACGTGGGTATATATATATGTGTCAAAATTTTCCAAAGATGGATTTCTCCTCTGGCCGGTGAACGGCTGCCATGTTTCCTTATAAATGACTACACTTCCAAAAGAAATTCAGAACAATAGGAAGCACTTTGGGATGTCAGAGATCAGAAAAGGGGCCACCCCAAATGTAAACTCTGTCGCTGTCTGTTCAGATCAACACAGACGCTCTGTTTTCTGTCACGTCCGGGGAAGAATGCAGCTTTGCTCCCTGAATGTCAAACTTGGGGAGAACCACCTGAGGTTTGCTGCTTCCAAACGACAACAACAACAACAATTTGCATTTGTAAAGCGCCTTTAACGTCGGCAAGTTTCCCAAGGCTCTACACGGGAACAGTTATGAAACAAAGCTTGACGGCCCGAGATGCGATTATTTACGAATGAAATGCACGCTCAGAACATCAAAGAGGAATGGCCACGTTAAGTCATTTCCAGTAGACCTGTTTTTTGGCTTGGGTTAGATGGAAACCTCGCTTCGTTCACCCTTGTTATGCACTTTTGCAAATGCCTCCCTGTAATGTCATCCTCCCCATGCCACCGTGGCACTGATGGACCATGGAAGACACAAGATAACCTTTGCAAACACAAAGGCTTATCTTTGGTCATAAAACATATCAGTGGAGCCATTAGCAATGATAAATTTTTCATTGTAAACGCTGGAATCCTGCCAGGGAAAGAAAATGTCAGGGCTGCATATTGTGATGAATGTGAGAATTTCAGCTAAATTGTGTAACAGCTATTCAGTGTAGTAAGGGTTGAAAGCCTGGGTTAGGATTTGCCAAGTTTTTTAAAAAATCCTAGTTTGAAAGACACCCAAGGTTTTGGGAGCCGGGAGTGCAATTAAGCCATGGTTAAAAAGCTTGGGTTAATGCAGTTTTGTTTGGATTAAGGGGATTCCCTGTGGAGTTAATTAGATTTCAGCTTGGTAAGGTGATGTTGTCACTGGGTGGAGCTAAGGTATCAGGCATTTTGCGGGTAAAGCAGGCCGGTGGAGTTCTAGGTGAAACAGTGAACAGAAATGAAAGTCGCGTATTGTCACAAGTAGGCTTCAAATGAAGTTACTGTGAAAAGCCCCTAGTCGCCACATTCCGGCGCCTGTTCGGGGAGGCTGGTATGGGAATTGAACCGCGCTGCTGGCCTGCCTTGGTCTGCTTTAAAAGCCAGCTGTTTAGCCCCAGAAGTCAATCAGTTTGTTCTCTGCAGTTCAGGTGAAGATATGTCTGCAGGCAGAGTTGCTGTCTTTCAAAGCAGCTCAGACTTGTCTGATCAGAAGGTGAGCAGAAGCAGCTTCTGAAGAAATAAAGCCAGAGTTTCTGCACGGTTCTGAGAGGAGTCAGAGCTTTTCTTTAAAGTAGTTGCACAATGTCTTTCTTAAAGAACATCTCTGTACTGCACATATTCCTATGTGCTAATGGTAGCTTAAGAGTGTTGAGAGCTGCGATGGTATTTGTTGTTTGAGTGGGAATAAAGATAGCAGTTAAGCATATTGTATTCATTGTATTGAGCAGCGTGATTTAAGGGGTAATTGTAAGCTATTTTCTCATGTGATGTTAAAGATATTTTAATACTGTGTTTGCAATAAAGTTTGTTTAATATACCATATCCCTATTTTGTGTGAAATCACCCCGAGAGCGAGGTATCCTTTCTGTACAGTCTTACAAAATTAAACTAAAATATTGGCCTTCTGTCCAGTATCCTATCCACTGTTGGTGTCTGGCCTGGGCTCCTAATAGAATCAAAAGGAAAATCAGTGTTGAGAGCGTGTGCTGCTTGTTATTCACATTCCAGTTAGGGGTTCACACTCTAAACAATTCGCAAATAAAGACATTTGATTGAATATACGATTAGTCATCATGCATTCTTCACTGATTGGAGCAATGAGGCATACCCCTGCGGTGAGGATCGATGGGGAAGCATTAAATGGAAATACACATTTTATTTTGCGCAAGGTTGTCAAATTCCCTCACCACAAACTCTTGTCCTGACACACGTGTAGCTTTGTGTTGTGGAGGAACGCAACGTTGTTCTATTTATTGGCTTCAGGGAGGGGGATATGTTGTTCCTTCATCCTCCAGCAGCGTTTCCTTCGGATGGCCTATTCGGGATGGGTTTATGATCTGCAGCAAGGCCTCCATAACTTACAACAGAGTTCTGCTTCTCCCTCATAAATAAAATCAATATCTATTATTATTTTTTTCGTCTGAGCTGGGACGGGTATTTTTCTTGTGAGCAAAATGTCCAATTTCTTTTTCCATTTAAAACAGGGCGGAGGTCCCACTTCAGTACAAAATGAAAACAAATGAGCCACGTTCCAGTAGGTCTGGCCTTATAAAGATCTGAGCACTTTGTCTTGCGTCCTTCACGGAATTCAGTGACAATCTGGATAACATTTCAAGGGAGCACACCTACCACTACAGAATGTGAGATCAATGATCCATGCCATGCAATATCCACGGCATGTTTATCGAGGTATGGGAAGCTTGATTTGGAGCAGATTATTTGCAAATCAATTCCAGCCTTCAATAAATAATTTCACTATTTTAAATGCATTACCTTTCGCTGTGCCCGTGCTCTTTGTTCAATCTTTAGACTGCCGAGAATCCTCAAAAATGCATTTGAGTGCTACAGCAGAAATACATCACCAGCAGTGTGGAGGGTTTAGTAATAGGTTATTACACAGCGCGTGGCTCTGGGATCACTGAGTCAAGGACACAGTTAAGTGACAGAGCTCAGCAGTGTGTCAAAAGCACAAAAAACAGGTATTGTATTTAGAAGCACAGGTGCAGACGGAACTCAGCACCAACCTTTTTTCTCGTTGAACCGTATATTTCATTATTAAATTATAGCAGTTAAGGCCTTCATCTCTCGAATGCCATACAGATGTAATAGATTCACTGTCAGCCACGATAATGCATTTCCTTCCAAATCACCTGGAAAGTGGAATGTATTACTTCAGCTCCCTTCAGTCCGTTCTGGCTGGGAAGATGTCACTATGATAACCCTAAGGCTTGCCGCACTGCAGAACCTAACACAGCCTCTCTGCCCTGCAACAGAAGATCAGTCGGAACTATTTTTATCTTGCGACCTACAGAAAGGTTCAATGGGCAACTGGCTCCCTGAATACCCAAGGGGGCCATCGCTAGCGTGACATTCAGCTATAGATATCAACAAGCTGCCAGATTTCATTCGCAATCCATGTCGAGGTAGTAGTCCTAAGCAAGGGAGCTCAAAGAGTCTGCATTTGGTACCTTGCACCTAAGGCTAGGGCAGGAGGGTAACATAAATCCAACAAGGGGCGGCACGGTGGCACAGTGATTAGCACTGCTGCCCCACAGCGCCAGGAACCCGGGTTGCTTCCAACCGTGACTGTGCGGAATCTGCACTTTCTCCCCTTGCCTACGTGGGTTTCTCCGGGTGCTCCGGTTTCCTCCCACAGTCCAAAGATGTGCATTTTAGGTGGATTGGCCATGCTAAATTGCTCCTTAGGGTACAAACGTAAGGTGGAGTTATAGGGTTACAGGGATAGGGCGGGGGATTGGGCCTAGGTCGGGTGTGAAGCCGATGGCTCGAATGGTCTCCTTCTGCACTCGAGGGATTCTACGATTCCAAGGTTTTCTCTCTGTGTTAACTGCCAGGGACCCCGCGGCAAAGTAGATATGTCACCATTGGGTGTGGGGTTACAGTTAAGTTGAGCACTCTGGCTCTCAGAGTGTACCAACATATTGCCAAGGTTAGTAGAGGTTGTGCTGGCACCTATAGAACTTCCAAACCAAGTAGCACTGACCTCAGCAGAGGATGCACGGTGAAAGGGAAATAAGTAACCCTCATTTTAAAGTTATCATTTGGGTCAACCACTGGAATGACAGGGTGTGCTGCCTTTCCACACGGCTAAACCAGTCAGTGGAACACAACATAGAATGCTGTAAATAAAACAGCTTAGTAACTGGAAATGGCCCACACAACCTTTGCTAACAAGTGCTCGCCCTGTCAACAAATGAGAGAAAATGACTTGGCAAAGCCCTTCAAGGCGTCAATCACATTTCAGGGACTGAAGTTTCACATTTTAGAAAATCGATGCAGCAAGAGGAAAAGAAACAAAGAATGATATCCTTGAGCCATTTAAGCCCACTTCACACGCATCTAAGAACTTTAACAGTAAGAGACCCCAACAATTGCAAAGCTTTCGAGGTTGATGGAGCAGCCCACAGGAAGTCCAAGGTACAAGAAAGAGTAAAGTAGCACATATTGGAGGACGTGTAGGGAAGCTGTGCCGTTAGAATAAATTTAATATCTGCAAGGGAAACTGGTCAAGCTTTTCAACATCCAAGGGGAAACCTGTCTGATTAGTCTTCAGATAGGACATGTTCTGTAACATTGTAATGTAGCATTCACTGAACAAAACACATTCTAATGCAATGTAGGCTATCAGGGCAGACAAATGTTTGTTATATTCAAAACAATTTCCCATATATTAAACGGAAGCAAACAAGATCTGAAACAGCAGCTTTTGGGGGGGGGGGGGGGTGAGACCCACGCAGGCACGGGTCGTGCGATACAGGCTGGTCGGCTGGAGGAGGTAGATATTCGGAAGGAAGATGTGTTAGAAATTTTGAGGAGCCTGAGGATAGATAGGTCCCCTGGGCCTGATGGGATATATCTTAGGATTCTTTGGGAAGCGAGGGATGAGGTTGCAGAGCCTTTGGCTTTGATCTTTATGTCCTCACTGTCTACAGGAATAGTGCCAGAAGACTGGAGAGAGGCGAATGTTGTCCCCTTGTTCAGGAAAAGGAATAGGTATAACCCTGGGAATTATAGGCCGGTTAGTCTTACTTTGGTCATAGGTAAATTATTGGAAAGGGTCCTGAGGGATAGGGTTTATGATCATTTGGAAAGATACAGCTTAATACAGGATAGTCAGCACGGATTTGTGAGGGGTAAGTCTTGCCTCACAAGGTTGATTGTATTCTTCGAGGAGGTAACTAAGTACATAGCTGAAGGTAGAGCAGTTGATATCGTATACATGGATTTTAGTAAGGTGTTTGATAAGGTGCTTATGCAGAAAGTAAGGAGGCATGGCATAGAGGGAAATTTGGCCGATTGGATCAGTAACTGGCTATCACATAGAAGACAGAGGGTGTTGATGGTAAATGTTCATCCTGGAGCCCAGTCACCAGTGGTGTACCACAGGGATCAGTGCTGGGTCCTCTGCTATTTGTGATTTTTATAAATGACTTGGATAATGGAGTTGAAGGGTGGGTCAGTAAATTTGCTGATGACACCAAGGTTGGTGGAGTAGTGGATAATGTGGAGGGCTGTTGTAGGCTGCAAAGAGACATTGATAGGATGCAAAGCTGGGCTGAAAATGGCAGATGGAGTTTAACCCTGATAAGTGTGAAGTGATTCATTTTGATAGGACAAATTTGCATGCGGATTACAGGATTAACGGCAGGGTTCTGAAGAATGTGGAGGAGCAGAGAGATCTCGGAGTTCATGTCCATAGATCTCTGAAAGTTGCCACCCAAGTGGATAGAGCTGTGAAGAAAGCCTATAGTGTGTTAGCATTTATTAACAGAGAGATTGAGTTTAAGAGGCATGAGGTTATGCTGCAACTGTACAAGACCTTGGGTAGACCACATTTGGAGTATTGTGTGCAGTACTGGTCACCTCATTATAGGAAGGATGTGGAAGCATTGGAAAGGGCGCAAAGGAGATGTACCAGGATGCTGCCTGGTTTGGAGGGTAGGCCTTATGAGGAAAGGTTGAGGGAGCTAGGGCTTTTCTCATTGGAGCGAAGGAGGATGACAGGTGACTTAATTGAGGTTTATAAGATGATGAGAGGGATAGATAGAGTGGTCGTTCAGCGACTTTTTCCTCGGGTGGATGTAGCTATTACAAGGGGGCATAACTATAAGGTTCATGGTGGGAGATATAGGAGGGATGTCCGAGGTAGGTTCTTTACTCAGAGAGTGGTTGGGGCGTGGAACGCACTCCCAGCTATGATAGTGGAGTCGGACACTTTAGGAACTTTCAAGCGGTTATTGGATAGGCATATGGAGTGCACTAGAAAGATTGGGAGTAGGTTGATTTGATCTTAGTTTCAGACTAGTTCGGCACAACATCGTGGGCCGAAGGGCCTGTACTGTGCTGTACAGTTCTATGTTCATCACAGTCCCAATTCCGCTGTTTCCCCATTACACATTCTAGCCCTTTTTGAAATGAACCCTCTGACCTCAACCTGTATTAAACTGCCCCAGGTGTTGATCACCGTTGCCAATTTGGGAATACACTAGCCTTTCTCCCCAATTTATTACTGTCATTGTTCAATTACTCTCTCAATTTGCATATCAATGTCTCACAAATCTCAGTTGCTATTTCTCTAAGTGCGTTGGGTTTGCCTCCTGGAGATTTATTGACTTTGAATCGCAAGCTACTGCCTTATTCATGTCAAATCACGGGAACAGAGCCTGACCTTGAGGTTGCTCAATGCATTGTTCAAAACAAATTCAGGAGGTGTCTGTGTCGAATGTCTTCACTTTTCTTTGCCATGCATACATTCCAACACAGGAAGAGCTTAAGAGTTGATCAGCAGCTTCAGAAACACCGTCTCAGCTTGCGTTTAAGTGTTACATCCAGTTCTGCTGTGCGGGACTTCAGGGAGGATGTGAAGGCATGAGAGAGGACGCAGAAAGGATTCACGAGAATGGTTCCAGGGGTGCGGAGTTCCAGCTACGCGGGCAGATTGGAGAGGTTGGGACCGTTTGCCTTTCAGAAGAGAAGGTTGAGAGGAGACTTGATCGAGCTAGTCAAAGCTATGACAGGTCTGGGCAGAGTATGTAGGCGTGGCTACAAAATGGGTCATATGAGATAAGCGTGGGCAGAGCACAAACATGGAACAGCTGGTCAGCTAGTAAATAAAGTGTCGTTTGTGATATGAACCTGGCTGATGTTACCTGCGAGGGTGTCTTAAAACCCCGATAACTTGGAACACTGGTTGCTAGAGCTGAATATTTGTTTGGAATTATGTGAGGAACCATGTACAGCCCAATGAAGAACCTGTTCAGTCCTTGTGTAAACAATTACAAAGAATATTGAAAAAAACACACGACAAAAGACTAACCTACACCATGACACTTCAATATATCAATAATTAAACACACTGTACTATCTGAACAAACATAGAGCATAGAACATACAGTGCAGAAGGAGGCCATTCAGCCCATCGAGTCTGCACCGACCCACTTAAGCCCTCACTTCCACCCTATCCCCGTAACCCAATAACCCCTCCTAACCTTTTTGGTCACTCAGGGCAATTTATCATGGCCAATTTCCCTTAGTGTTGGGTGGGGTTACTGGGTTATGGGGTTATGGGGATAGGGTGGCGGTGTTGACCTTGGGTAGGGTGCTCTTTCCAAGAGCCGGTGCAGACTCGATGGGCCAAATGGCCTCCTTCTGCACTGTAAATTCTATGATAATCTATGATAATCTATGAATCCACCTAACCTGCACATCTTTGGACTGTGGGAGGAAACGGGAGCACCCAGAGGAAACCCACGCAGACACGGAGCGTCAGGACAGCATGGTAGCATTGTGGATAGCACAATTGCTTCACAGCTCCAGGGTCCCAGGTTCGATTCCGGCTTGGGTCACTGTCTGTGCGGAGTCTGCACATCCTTCCCGTGTCTGCGTGGGTTTCCTCCGGCTGCTCCGGTTTCCTCCCACAGCCCAAAGATGTGCAGGTTAGGTGGATTGGCCATGATAAATTGCCCTTAGCGTCCAAAATTGCTCTTAGTGTTGGGTGGGGTTACTGGGTTGTGGGGATAGGGTGGAGGTGTTGACCTTGGGTAGGGTGCTCTTTCCAAGAGCCGGTGCAGACTCGGTGGGCCAAATGGCCTCCTTCTGCACTGTAAATTCTATGATCTATGATAACGTGCAGACTCCGCACAGACAGTGACCCAGCGGTGAATCGAACCTGGGACCCTGGCGCTGTGAAGCCACAGTGCTATCCACTTGTGCTACCGTGCTGCCCCCCCCTCTTACTCCCAACATATACCCATGATCCCTGGACTCATTTGAGGCACTCTTTTTCCCAAGCATCATCCAATGTTAGTAACTCTATATGTCAAATCCAGTTATTAGTTACCACACAATATTGCTTCGGTGAACACATCTGTGAAAACGTCCCTTCCTGGCTCAGGGAAGACACATATCTGCTTCTTTTAGAGGAGAATATTTATAATCTACAGTGGCTCTGAATGTGAGATGGGACAGGCATCCATGGCTCAGATCGTCGCTGGAGCTGGCCTGTCTGGCTGTTGGATGGAGAATTAGCATGCTTCCACAATGACGGTGATAGCTGCTTTACTGATCACTCTCTTTGATATTGCTCTCTTGTAGATTCTGCTGTCTACCTCGCTCAAATTCCTTGTCCTTAGATGCTATCATTTGTATAATCCCACTGATCTGTTGTAAACAATATTCCTAATATGGCCATTTGTACCTCAATATCTCTAGACATCCACTAATCCTGTTACTTTGCTGTTATTTAATTTTCATCTGAAATTTGTTGTTAATCTCATTAACTTTCCACATTCCTGACTTCTGTCACAAGTCCTCATTGCCAGTGTTTGGGAACCCTGCACTGCTACAGAGTACATAGGGAGAAAATGTTCCTACCTGTGGAAGGGTTGAGAAGAGGGCACAGATTTAAGGTGGTCAAATGACGAAATGGCAAGATGAGTGTTATGGGCCAGGGTATAGAGAACCCCAAAGTGTATCATGGATTTCACCTGACGCACAACTTTTAATAGATTGTGGTTATGGGGAGCACATGGCCCATTCTACAGGTGTGGTACAGCAGAAATGGAAAAGTATTTTTTAAAGCAAAACAATGTTTATTCTATGAACTCACGTTAACCTTTTTAAAACATACAGTGAACATCTTAGCAACCATTAAGTCAAATACAACCCTCAAAGAATACAACACTAAGTAATCCTTAAGCTGTCCTTTTAACATCCATAAAACTTAAAAATCAGCTTTTAACAGAAGCACATCAGGTTAAAGTCACCACTGAGAGCAGTTATTAGTTTTAAATCACCAAAGGATCGATTTACAGTTTTTAGATTACAGAGAGATAGACTAATACCTCTTCCGGCTGTGACTGCAGCTATCCAGCTCTGAAAACGAAACGAAAACACACCCATAAGACCATAAGACATAGGAGTGGAAGTAAGGCCATCGAGTCCACTCCACCATTCAATCATGGCTGATTTCAACTCCATTTACCCGCTCTCTCTCCATAGCCCTTAATTCCTCGAGAAATCAAGAATTTATCAACTTCTGTCTTAAAGACACTCAACGTCCCGGCCTCCACCGCCCTCTGTGGCAATGAATTCCACAGACCCACCCTGCAGCAAACAGCCTAAAACAAAAGTAAAAAGCTGACAGACAGCCCAGCTCCACCCACACTCTGACATCACTGATAAACACCCATTTCTTAAAGGTACATTTCTTAAACACCCATGTCTTAAAGGTACTCTCACATGACATGAGGAAAACGCTTTTGTTTCCCCCATGCAGCGGGTGGTTAGGATCTGACTGCACTGCCTGAGAGTGAGGTGGAGGCAGATCCAGTCATGGCTTTCTAATGGGAATTAGATTTGAATTGTGCAAGGTTTCTAGAGAAAAGGCGGGTGAATGGCATTAGGTGAACTGCTCATTTGGAGAGCCAAAAGGGCGGAATGACCTCCTGATGTGCTGTATCGATTCGGTGAAAAAAGCTGCCGCAGACCCTAAAAACTAAATTAAAATAAAATAAATCTATGACATATGAAGACAAATAATAATACTGAAAATGCAGTGGGATCCAATCTTGTAGAGTAATACATAATTATATCTATAATTCCTTCACGTTAATTATCGGCTTTAGGGCAGCATGGTGGCGCAGTGGTTAGCACTGCTGCCTCACGGCGCCGAGGTCCCAGGTTCGATCCTGGCTCTGGGCCACTGTCCGTGTGGAGTTTGCATATTCTCCCCGTGTCTGCGGGGGTTTCGCCCCCACAACCCAAAGATGTGCAGGCTAGGTGGATTGGCCACGCTAAATTGCCCCTTAATTGGAAAAAATTAATTGGGTGCACTAAATTTAAAAAACAGAAAAAAAAGCTATCGGCTTACAGGGTCTGATATAAGTGTTCAAGGGACAATATTTACTTTATAGATTGATTGGGGCTTCAGACCTTCAATCTGTCCAATTTTTGTTTTTTATAAATTTAGAGTACCCAATTAATTTTTTCCAATTAAGGGGCAACTTCATAGAATTTACAGTGCAGAAGGAGGCCATTCGGCCCATCGAGTCTGCACCGGCTCTTTGAAAGAGCACCCTACCCAAGCCCACACCTCCACCCTATCCCCATAACCCAGTAACCCCACCCAACACTAAGGGCAATTTTGGACACTAAGGGCAATTTATCATGGCCAATCCACCTAACCTGCACATCTTTGGACTGTGGGAGGAAACCGGAGCACCCGGAGGAAACCCACGCACACACGGGGAGGATGTGCAGACTCCGCACAGACAGTGACCCAAGCCGGAATTGAACCTGGGACCCTGGAGCTGTGAAGCAATTGTGCTATCCACAATGCTACCGTGCTGCCCAGAGCGTGGCCAATCCACCTAACCTGCACATCTTTTGGATTGTGGGGGCGAAACCCACGCAAACACGTGGAGAATGTGCAAACTCCACACGGACAGTGACCCAGAGCCGGGATCGAACATGGGACCTCGGCGCAGTGAGGCAGCCGTGCTAACCCACTGCGCCACCGTACCGCCTTCAATCTGTCCAATTTTGACGCTATTTGGTGACTTTTGTTTGAGTTTGCACCAATCCGCTGTCAAAATGTTACATTTTCTAGCTTTCCTGGGCTGTCCCTTTTCTCCGCCGACTAATTGTTTCATGCTGGAGGCATGAGCGACAAGGAGACATCACACCTTCCCTCCTTCACGTGTTCCACCATCTCCTACAGACCCATCTTTCAGGGCTTCAATCTGGCTTCTGCAAAACAACAACAGAAATGTCTGAATGTTTGCTCCCGGTTCGTGAGAGCGGACTCAGAATCTTTCCCAGTTCTGCAAACCCCACCTGGGAGATGTTCTCCTGGAAATTGGGATTTCAGGGAAGGCGGAGGTCCCTGGGAGTCGGTTTGGGTGGAACAAGTGTGGAGGTGCCAGGTACAGAGGCAGGCTGGGTGTAAAAGTGATCTCTGCCCTCTGGCACTGGTGTCCAAGACTTTTAAAAAGCAATAAAACAAAGAAGCAGTCTTCACAACTCATGCCCCTACACACACACTCCCCATGCTCCATCCGTGCCAACCCATGGCATCACCTCCCATTGCCCCATACACTGTCCATGCCAACCTATGCCCCTTGGGTAAAGTAAAATAAAATGTTCTCCTGTATATATTTTAAGAACTTCACTCCATCTAAGACTGTCCCAATTAATGTTGGGAAAGTTGAAATCACCCAATATAATTACCCTATTATTATTTCTACACACCTCTGCGAATTGCCCACATATTTGCCCCTCTAGGGGTCTATAATAAACACCTAGTAATGTGGCCGTGAACAGACTGGTTAATTTCGGACAATTGTTGGGGATACACACCAGGGAACATTGCCAAGAGTCTCCCAGCATTCTGCCAATATTTATTCCACAGGTTTTCTGAGGACTTCATCTGAAAAGAGTTGTGCGGCTCCAATGGGTGCACACCCTGTGGGAGTCACCAGAAGAAAGAGTGGCCCTTTTGTCTGAATAAGGATGGGAAGAGGAGGTCATGAGACCAGACAGAAGAGAGCAAGTTGCTGCCGGAGAAAGAGTTGGAGAAGGAATAACCATTTATTTTTCCCAGTTGATATTGACTTGGACCTCATTGTGACTATAAAACAATAGCTACAGTTCAAAAGTATCTCATTGGCCATGAAGAACTTTGTGTGTGTGTGTGTGTGTGTTGTGGGGGCAGCACAGTGGCGCAGTGGGTTAGCCCTGTTGCCTCACGGCGCCGAGGTCCCAGGTTCGATCCCGGCTCTGGGTCACTGTCCGTGTGAAGTTTGCACATTCTCCCTGTGTTTGCGTGGGTTTCACCCCCACAACCCAAAGATGTGCAGGGTAGGTGGATTGGCCACGCTAAATTGCCCCTTAATTGGAAAAAATTAATTGGGTACTCTAAATTAATTTTTTTTAAAAGAACAACTTTGGGACATTCTGAATGTGTGTATCTTCCCTTTTCTTAATATTTCAGAGTGTATTCCCTCATATTTAACTGTGTCTTATATTTCCTCCTCTTCATACCATTCTGACCTTAATTGACTGGACACATCAAAACTCTCCTCCCAGGTTTGATCTTGAAGCCATTAGGAGGCATTCACACATGCCCTAGTGATAACCACTCTCTGATTTCCCCCCTCCACATTTTCCACATCAAATTTACTCCGCTGGCTCAAACCAACACGAAATTCATAGATTCATAGAATTTACAGTACAGAAGGAGGCCATTCGGCCCATCGAGTCTGCACCGGCTCTTGGAAAGAGCACCCTACCCAAGGTCCACACCTCCACCCTATCCCCATAACTCAGTAACCCCACCCAACACTAAGGGCAATTTTGGACACTAAGGGCAATTTAGCATGGCCAGTCCACCTTGTGGTGATGTGCATCACTGTAAATACATGTAAGCTAGACAGACACTAGAGGGAGCACCAGAAACATCACACACACACACTCAACCAATAGATAAATTAGACAGGAGGTGACCAATGGACATTCACGATACACAAGGAGGTGACACAACCACAGGGGGGCATTACACCAACCCATACATAAAGGACACCACACACATGATCAGCCCTTTGGCCAGTGGAGACAGTCAGTGAGGAGAGGCACAGGGTTGATTCATTATCACACCCACCACGTGGAAGACAGCAGCTGGTTAGTCAGCTTAGGTAGCTACAATAGGATTAGCAGTAGTGTCGAACTCAAGTTATAAAAGTGTACATAGTGTAAATAAATGAGTTGAAGTTATTTACACGTCTCGACCTTCCTTGACAAATGCAACACAAGGAAGCCGCTTATGTTACAAGGGAAACATAACAAAACACACCTAACCTGCACATCTTTGGACTGTGGGAGGAAACCGGAGCACCCGGAGGAAACCCACGCAGACACGGGGAGAACGTGCAGACTCCGCACAGACAGTGACCCAAGCCGGGAATCGAACCTGGGACCCTGGAGCTGTGAAGCAATTGTGCTAACCACTATGCCCACCTGCCCCACATTTTTATTCGAAATGCCTCGAATAAAAGAGACTGCCATTGTTAATTAAAACAGGAAGTGTTTATTGAATAAAAATGGGCCCAAGTGATTAGTAGCTTTGAAGAGCTTGGACCAAAAGCTTCAATTTAAGCTCTTCAAAGCTACCAGAAAGATCACAGTCGTTCAGAGTTTACCTATGGTGGCTGCAGACTCTTTGTGTGACCAGAGATTCTGTTCTACATGACACCAATGTGCCTTTAATAGTTGTACTTGTTATTGTCCTAAACTCTCAAATTCTGGACTCATAGCGCAGGACAGATGAACCCAGTACCATTTTGATTAAACCACAATCTCCTCCTCCCCCCCCGCAACCCCAGCAAGTGTGATCAGAGTCCTTCAGTGTGCTGGAGCAGGTGAGCGAAGATTAGCTTCCGTCAGAGACAAGAGCCTACAGTCCCAGACACAACTGAGCAAGACATTTATTACAGCCGTGGCCGTATCAATTGGTTAAAAAAAAAAAGCTCATCTTTATCTACCGAGAAAACATCATTTGAAATTCCACTTGTTGGCAAGTTGGAGACAGCAGCAATAGAAAAAGGCAGGCTGTGAAATTCTTTTTCATTTCATGTGGACCCCAGCAAAATCCTGAAGCAGTGATCCATAGCTGGTGCCATTGAATCGGGAGATCAAGTAAAGAAATCCCCATTTATAAATTATACATACAATCTCACTCATTACAGGCTTATCGAACACTCATACACAGTGTTATACCCTGCCGTCTAAGAGTTATCTGGTCAGTCTCATTGGCAAGCTGCTTCGTTTAATGTGTGTGTCAGTGAAAGGCTTGGGATCTGAGTGCATTGTAAAGTTGTCTCCCATCAAAGGTAGGATCAGAAGGCAAGGTGGAGAGCGCAGTTTATTAAGCGGCTAGCTTGACTGATCTCATTTTCCTTCCCCCTCATTGATACTGATAGACGGTGAGTATTTTTACTCCATGCCTTTTAACTGGCCATCAGCACTCCCTGGCTACCCCCCTCAGTCATTGCTGTCCCCCTCACCTTGTGTGAGAGGTGATTTGACCAATTGTTTTCAGGAAGGATTGCAAACCAGGGGCAGAGCAATCAAACTCCAGCATAATCCAGCACGGAAGCACAGTGGTTAGCACAGTTGCTTCACAGGCTCGATTCCGGCTTGGGTCACTGTCTGTGCAGAGGCTGCACGTTCTCCCCGTGTGTGCGTGGGTTTCCTCCGGGTGCTCTGGTTTCCTCCCACAGTCCAAAGATGTGCAGGTTAGGTGGATTGGCCATGCTAAATTGCCCTTAGTGTCCAAAAAGGTTGGATGGGGTTACTGGGGATAGGGTGGCGGTGCGGGCTTAAGTGGGGTGCTTGTTCCAAGGGCCAGTGCAGAATCGATGGGCCGAATGGCCTCCTTCTGCTTTGTAAATTCTATGATTCTATGATAATTGTGTGTCACGCAAACCGGATGTGGAGTCCGGTGATAGCATTCCCGTTACCTTTCACTCCCGAGGGGTACAGCTGGAACTGAGTGCTGTCTGGCCTCTGAGAGACTAGCTCCCATTGGGCCAAGGCAAAAAGAAACCCAGAATTAATTTTTATCTGGGCAACGTGTTCATCAAACCAGAGTAGCCCTTGCCCATGAGATGGGGCAGACAATGCAAGCAGCGTAGAGATGAGGAAGGTTTGACATCTGAGTGAGGTGAACGTCACGTGTAGTGCAGCCAGTGGTCTTGCTGCTGTATGGGCACTGCAAATAGCCAACTGTGACTCGATGATGTTGCATTTGGACACTGGGTGACGAGGAATCTGCCCAGACTGGGCTAGCCCCACGACAGTCGGAGGGCACGCGGATTGTACATAAGACGCAGGAGCTGAATTAGGCCACTTGGCCCATCGAGTCTGCTCCGCCATTCAATCATGGCCAATATTTTTCAATTTTTGTTTTCCAATTAAGGGGCAATTAAGCGTGGCCAATCCACCTAACCTGCACATAGAATCATAGAATTTACAGTGCAGAAGGAGGCCATTCGGCCCATCGAGTCTGCACCGGCTCTTGGAAAGAGCACCCTACCCAAGGTCAACGCCTCCGCCCTATCCCCATAACCCAGTAACCCCACCCAACACTAAGGGCAATTTTGGACACGGAGGGCAATTTATCATGGCCAATCCACCTAACCTGCACATCTTTGGACTGTGGGAGGAAACCGGAGCACCCGGAGGAAACCCACGCACACACGGGGAGGATGTGCAGACTCCGCACAGACAGTGACCCAAGCCGGAATCAAACCTGGGACCCTGGAGCTGTGAAGCAATTGTGCTAACCACAAGGCTACCGTGCTGCCCTCCATCTTTGGGTTGTGGGGGTGAAACCCACGCAGACAGGGGGAGAGTGCGCAAACTCCACACAGGGCCGGGTTTTGGACCCGGGTCCTCAGCGCCGTTGTCCCAGTGCTAACCACTGTGCCACATGCCGCCCTTTTCTACCATTCAATTATGGCTGATATGTTTCTCATCCCCATTCTCCTGCCTTCTCTCCATAACCCCTGATCCCGTTATTGATCAAGAAGCTATCTATCTCTGTCTTAAAGACACATGAAGATCTACCCATTGGATGAGATACTGAAATGAAGTTGCGCTCCCAGCATTCAGAAGCGCAGCAGAAAAAATAGGCTGTGTGAAAATAAAAACATTTTCTGCACCATTTTAAAAAAATATAAATTTAAAGTACCCAAATCATTTTTTTCCAATTAAGGGGCAATTTAACGTGGCCAATCCACCTAGCCTGCACATCTTTTGGGTTGTGGGGGCGAAACCCACGCAGTCACGGGGCGAATGTGCAAACTCCACACGGACAGAGACCCAGAGCCAGGATCGAACCTGGGACCTCAGCGCCATGAGGTAGCAGTGCTAACCACTGCGCCACCATGCTGCCCTCAGTTTCTGCACCTTTATGGAGCATGAGAGACATGAAGTTAACCTGACAGTTTACAAATACATTTTCCACAAGTTTGTTCTGGAAGAAACCCCACTCATTTTAATATCACAACACAATAGATCATCGTCGTTGAATTTACAGTGCAGAAGGAGGCCATTCGGCCCATCGAGTCTGCACCGGTTCTTGGAACAAGCCCCCTACTCGAGCCCACCCCTCCACCCTATCCCCGTAACCCAATAATCCCACCTAACGTTTTGGACACTAAAGAGCAATTTTAGCACGGCCGATCCACCTAACCCGCACATCTTTGGACTGTGGGAGGAAACCGGAGCACCCGGAGGAAACCCACGCAGACACGGGGAGAACGTGCAGACTCCACACAGACAGTCACACGAGGCCGGGTCCCTGGAGCTGTGAGGCAGCAGTGCTGACCAAATATCTTCCTCAGATATTTATAATGGCAGTGAGGGTTTTTGGAAGCCATATTAGGTAGAGCTAGCCACGCTCCCCTAAATTTAAACTTCCGAGCCCCCTTCACCAATTCCAATCCACCCACCCCTGGTTGCCAAGTCTATAACTCTGTGGGCCCTCAGCTGTGGAATGCCCTCATTGCACCGCTCCATCTCTCTCACTCTCCTTGCTCCTCTCAGACACTCATTAAAATTTACTTCCTCAACTGCGTTTTCGCACATTTTCCCTAATATCTCCTTAAGTGGCTCAGTGTGATACTGTAGCCATCTGGGATGGCCACTTACAAAGGAAAACATGGCCACTTGCAAAGAATCATGGGAAATATGGCCAATGCAGATCCAGACGAACTCAGAGCTTAAGTGTATATTTGCCACTAGATAACCAGACACTATCGAAACCCCCAGCCGATTTGCATTCTAATGGCCCATCTCCCCAGAACAAAAGGCTTGCACTCAAGTATCAGATACAGACTCAACGGCGCCACTCCCTTCACCCAGGAAGCCCAAACAGGAAGGTCAATGACCACTCAGGACACGCCCAGCGATCAAGGCACCCGCCCCTTTATTGGCTAAAATCGAAGGCAGTAATCGAAGCCTGTCGAATTATTGGGTCCAAAGCTAAGGACCGCCCCAAAGAGCGCGAAACCCCCGAAGGATAAAAAGAGACACTGTCATGTGTTCAGTCTCTTTTGGCCCTGGCACACCGGCACTCTCTTGGCCCCGGCTTGTGCCCAAAACCAATTGCAGCACCACGACCAGAAGCAAGTTCAAGACCAACGATCACTACCAGACGGATGAGCCCAGCAGAAACAAAGTCACTTCTCCAGACCCAGCCACGCAAGATCCTAACAAAGGCCTTGTTCCTCTGCATAAAGCCGGGTGCCTGAAGTTAAGTACAGGTTGTTGTAGTGTGAGGTGTAATTTAGCTTGTAGTGTTTTATGTTTCATGTTGAAGTAATTCTTGTGTAAATAAACTATCATTGAACTTGAACTAACGAACTGGTTGTTGGCTCTTTGATCAATATTCGGCTAAACTTTGTGGTGGTATCATTTGATACCTGGCGACTCTGAAAGGCAATATCATCATTAATAACTGTCATATTAGTATCCAGTTAAAAAGAGCAACATTATTGGCATCTCCGGTGCAAACTGGCAACAATACCTTATTCTATAATGAAGCACCTTAGGACATTTTAGTATCTTATGGGCACAATGCAAAGCCAAGTGATTGTGATACAGCTGAGCAGGAGATTATCCTTCCCCTCCAGGTCCGAATGTGTTGAATGTAGCAGCTGGAAGGAACCAAAAGGAACCAAAAATAGGCTTTTTGCGGCCATTTCTGGTTGCATGCAAGGCCACAGCATCAAACTGTTTATATTCTGCACTAATTAGCATCAGCTTGGGTGTCAGGTTTGGCCAGCTCACAGGATTGCTTCAGAACCAAATGGGAATGTTAACTTGATTCAGGAACCACAGAATCTTCAGAGGTTGGAGTTAAGATGTATTGTTGCGGCAGAGTAAAGGAAGATGCACTCTGCACCTGGTCTAGGCTAAACCTTACCCCGGTCCAAAGCTAAGGACCGCCCAAAAGAGAGCAAAACCCCAGAAGGACTGTTTGAGGTTTGTGACAAAGTATTCCATTGTACTGCTCTGACATGTTGAACTCATCTAAGCGGCAAAAAAGTAGATACCGGTCAACGAGCACTGAACGGGTTTGAGCAAGGGTGTTACCCTGTTTTGGTTCCCTTTATTCTGTCATGGGATGTGGGCATCACTGACAAGGCCAGTATTTGTTGCTCGTCACTAATTACCTTTGAACTGAGTGCCTTGTAAGGCCACCTCGAGCGTGCAGGTAAGAGTCAACCACATCTGGGGTCACATGTAGGCCAGACCAGGTAAGGGTGGCAGATTTCCTTCCCTAAAGGACATTAGCGAACCAGTTGTGTTTTTATTTTATTTTTTGAAAATCTTTTTATTGGCATTTCTCATATTTATAAACAGTTGTTACTTATATACATTATATTTTTCTTGCCCGCGCTAATTTGCTTTATTTTACAGAGAGGTTTGTTCTGTCCTTCATTTGACTAACTGTACGTACATTTTGCTGCCCTCTGGATCGGTCTATGATATCCCCCCTTCCTCCTCCCCCCCCCATTGGTTTCAGCACCCTTCCTCTTCTCTTGTGGTTTCCCCATAACCCCCCCCCCCCCCTCCCCGCCTGGGTTGCGCAGTCCTTCGGTTCTTCATCTTTTTTTTTCCCCCTGGCTTACTCCTCATTGCTGGCCTTGAACAGGTTTTGGAACAGGCCGATGAACTGCCCCCCAAGTATCCAGGAAGCCTTCCTGTGACCCTCGGATGGCGTACTTAATCTTCTCCAGGTGGAGGAATTCCGAGAGGTCAGCGAGCCAGGCTGCAGCTGTGGGTGGTGCTGCCGATCGCTAGCGGAGCAGGATTCTCCGGTGTGCAATTAGGAAAGTGAAAGCAAGGGCGTTGGCCCCCTTCCCCATGTGTAGCTCTGGCTGCTCCGATACCCCGAAGATTGCCACTATTGGGCATGGCTTCTGTTTTTGAAAACTCACCACTATTCTTAGAAGTCCCCCTATACCAAAAAGGGCCAACATTCTAAATGGTGAACAGAGATTCTCTCTCCCCAACTCCGATGCAGGCTTCAGTGGGTGCTATTCAGGTCAAACTATGTTTTCAAGTTATCCCCCGGTATAACCCATACCTTCACCGAAGATTTCATCTACTTACCACTTAGTAGCATCAATCCTGGATCCCGCATTGCTAAGTAAGTAAAGTAGACTTTGGAATAACCACTATTTCAGGTTAAATTAAGTTATTTTATTATTATATTTTTTCTTTTAAAAGCTGCAATTACTGTCTTTACAGAAAGGTAAAAAGATCTTGCTTCTGCATATTTCTGGTTGGTTGAAGGGACCTTCAGGCCCAACTTGACAATCAATCTTCTTTTTAAAATCTGGTCTTCTTTAGATGTATTCGCTGATGAGCTCGGTTGCTGTGTCCTATCTTTCCCATGTACCGAGCTGTGAGAGCTGGCTCTGCTGGCTGTCTCTGAACTGACTCTGAGCTGACTCTGCCTCCTCTTTAAATTCTAGTCTTCCTTAGATGTATTAGCTATTTTAGCTCGGCTGCTTTGCCCTGTCCTTTTCCCATGGCCGAGCTGACTGTAATCTGACTCTGAGCTGCTTATTCCGTCTCTGCTTCTCCGCCTCTCTGCTTCTCTCTGAGTTCTGGTTCTGCCTGCTGTCCCCTTTCTTCGGGTTTATATATTTTTCTAACAGTTATCTAGTTTTTATGACTTTATTGTAAAGTAACTTTTATCACTTTGATTGTAAAAAGTATCTTTGATCTAAACATTCTAATCCAACTAAGTATTCATTTTGACATGACCTCTTCTCATACATCTGATTACATTGTGTCCTTTGTGATGTTCAAAGTTCCTTTGTGATATTCAAAAATGCTTTGGTTTCAAGAGGTGTGAATTGTGGTTTGGTTCCTGCCATTTCTATAGTTTTATTTTCCAATTGTGTCCTCAGTTCATAATTTTGACTTTGATTTTGGCTTTGAATTATGTTTCTCGTAGACTGATTGTCTCCAGTTTTCTTTAATTTACCTGGTATTAGCAAAATTTAGGCTCAGCCTTGCGCAGGAGGAGGTGGAGTTCGCCCTGCTCAGTGCTTCACTCCAGAGTCCCCATCCTACCTCTGTCCCCAGTTCGTCTCCCATTTTTGTCTGGTCCCATCCAGCGGTGTTCGGGCTCTGTCCAGTAGCTGTCCGTATATTTTCCCACATAGCCCCCCAACTTCTCGCTGCTTGTGCCTATCAGGTCCTCTAGTAATGTGCTTTCTGATGCCCCGGGGTACCCTACTGTCTCTTTGCGGAAGAAGTGCTTTATTTGGAGATGTCTCAATTCCTGTCCTTTTGCTAGTTTCCACTTCCTCGTCAGTTCGTCCAGTGTCGCCAGTCTGTGCCCTACGTAGAAGTCCCCGACCGTCAGTGTGCCCCCGTCCCGCCTCCATCTTTTGCAGGTGGTATCTAGCATGGCTGGGGGGAATCTGTGATTGCCGCAGATGGGGGCCATAAGGGACATTTTGGTTATCTCGAAGTGCTGTCTCAACTGGGTCCACGTTCTCAGTGTGGCCGTTACCACTGGGCTCGTTGTGTACCTTGTTGAGAAGGATGGGAGTGCTGCTGTGGCCAGGGCCGGAGGGTTGTTCCTTTACAGGATGCCTTCTCCATTTGTACCCAATCTGTGTCGGGTTCTTGTACCCATCCCCTCACTCTTTCTGCCGTGGTAGTATTGTGGGTTTGGTAGAGCCAAGCCCCCTCTGACTCTCCCTCTTCGCAGTGTCCAGTTGGGTTTTTATGACAGTCAACAATGGTTTCATGGTTGCCGTTACTGAGACTAGCTTTCAAATTCCAGACTTTGGTAATTGAATTCAAATGTTACCAGCTGCTACGTTCCTGGAGCTTGTCTGGGACTCTGGATTATATGTCCAGTGACACTACCAGCACACAATGCCATCATTACGCTATTTTGTAATTCACGGTGTTTTTAAAGGGAAGAGTGAAATTGGCCGGGAGGAGAGTTGCTTAAAGCATTTAATGAGATTTTGCGTTGGAGATCTTACATCTTGGCATCATGATCATTTGTAATTAAGTGAACAACAAAATGTTGCTAAAACACTGTCACTCGTTGTTGCTTTATCAGTGAAATGGCGCAGTTCCTTTCACTAACAAAACTGGCTTAGTTGATCAAAAAAGAACCTCAAAGCCCTGATTGAGAAATATTTTGCAGTCAATATCAACCGATTGAACATTTTTCAACAGCAGATATTTCTTTTCATTCCCAAATGATTCCCAATCGCTTTAAATTGAATTTGCAGTCCTGTCATCTAACAGAATTGAGGTAGTAATGCTCCAAGAATGGTTGACAATGACCAATGCCCGCCTCCCCCCCCCCCCCCCCCCCCCCCCCCCCGTTACCTCCCTCACTGAGCCTACTGTGCTTCAATATTTATCCATTTTTCCTTTTTTATTCTGAGCCTCATCTCCTCATTGTGACAAAGCAACTATCCCTACGAGAAAAGACATTTCTCATAACCTGCTTTAGTCACAATGTTAATTAGAAAGCGCCCCTTGTTACACTCCAAGCTGACATGTGTGTGCAGTACTGAGGGACAGCTGCACTGTCGGAGGTGTCAGCCTTCAAATCGCGGGTCAAACCGATGTCCCTTCTGTTCTCCCAGGTGGACGTAAAAGATCCCAAGGCAATATTTTGGAGAGGAGCTGGGGGACTTCTCCCCGATGTCCGATCCAATATTCATCCCCCATCAACACCACAAAACAGATAATCTGGTCATTATCACTTCTGTTGTGCGGGAGTTTGCTGTGTACAAATTGGCTGCCACAGTTCTCACGCATTACAACAGTGACTACACTTCCAAAGTACTCTTGCGCATTCAGGACCCTGGCCTTCCCGTTGCTTGCCATTTTAACACAAGACCCTGCTCCCATGCCCACATGTCTGTTCTTGGCCTGCTGCAATGTTCCAGTGAAGCTCAACGCAAACTGGAGGAACAACATCTCATCTTCCAGTTAGGCACGCTACAGCCTTCCGGCCTGAACATCGAATTCAACAACTTCTGATGATCAGCTCTACCCCACCTCGACCCATTTGTTTTCATCCCATTTCATTTTAACTGTCTTTTACCATTTCTTTCTTTCTTAATATATATTTAATCCCCCCCCAATCTTATCCACCTTTCCTTAACCTTTCTCCTCTTTGCTTTCCCCTTCCCCTCCGCCCACATCTACAGTTCACCCTCTGATGTTAGTTTTCCTGCTGTTTGGCCTCTCACACCTTTTGTTCTCTCTGGGGACTGCCAGGCACTCTTTCCATTGGTTTCTGTGGCCATTGGCACCGGTTTCCCTGGGTTTCTGTGGCTATGACTCATCTTTCATTCTCACTCCACAGTATAAATATTTTCCACTTTCTCGGTCTGTTAGCTTTGATAAAGAGTCATCAGACTCAAAACGTTGGCTCTTTTCTCTCCCTACAGATGCTGCCAGACTTGCTGAGATTTTCCAGCATTTTCTCTTTCGCTTCAGATTCCAGCATCCGCAGTAATTTGCTTTTGTCCAAAGTACTCTTACTGGCTGTAAGAATTTTGGGATGCCCTGAGGTTGTGGAAGGTGTTATATAAATGCAAGTATTATTTTCGACACCTGGTGAATACGTAATCGAGGAACAACGTCAAACTGTAACTTGTTCCGCGGGCAGGAGCTGCGGAGGGGTATATATTCTTGCCTCTCGGCATACAGACTCGAAACATTAACTCTGGGCTGGATTCCCAGCCGCGTGTTTATCGACAGCGGGAGGCGGGGTGCCGACTGCTGGTGGGGGGATTCTCTCTTCTCGCTGCTGTCAATGGGAAACCCACAGGTGGGGGTTCACTGCCTGCGGTACCAGAGAACCCCCCCCCCCCCCCGCCAGGGGGAACGGCCAGAGAATTCCAGCCTCTGTTTCCCTCTCCACAGGCGCTGCCAGACCAGCACGTGTTTTTCCAGCATTTGTTGTTTTTATTTTCTATTCTTGTCCGGTTTGGGACATGTCCCGATGGTAGCCAGTGCTTTCTGCCAGTCACGCAACATTTTTGTACGGAGAACCGGTAGATTCCTTCACTTTACTTTTGGCAACGTTCGGAGCACCAACCACGATTAAAAAACATTTTTAGTCTACTTGAATCCCCCCTGAGCACAGTTGGTGCTGGATTGAAGCGGCATCAACGTACAATCCACCTGATGCACACACATGACTGGTAAGGGTTGGCATTTCCTCAACGGGAGATGTTGGCCAAAACGGGATGACGTCCAGCATTCCCAAGTTCGCAGGCTTACTTGCCCTCAGGTTCCGGGATTGTTTGAATGAGATAATCAGATTCTGGGCCCAGTTTTAAGAGTCAGGAGTGATTGGTCTCAGCAACACTGCAAACACCTCTATCTGGTGCACGTGAGTGTACAAGATCTCTCAGCTGACCCCAATGCTCTCCTGTCCTCTCATCCCCCATCTTTCATTGTTTTCAACTCAGCTAAAACAGTGCTGCCTGTATCATAAAGGTAGCAAATTCCTTTCTCCCAGAGAGGTGGCACAGTAACACAGTGGTTAGCACAGTTGCTTCACAGCTCCAGGGTCCCGGGTCCGATTCCCGGCTTGGCTCACTGTCTGTGCGGAGATTGCACTTTCTCCCCGTGTGAGCGTGGGTTTCCTTCGGGTGCTCCGGTTTCCTCCCACAGTCCAAAGATGTGCAGATTGGGTGGATTGGCCATGCTAAATTGCTCTTAGTGTCATAAAAGGTTAGGTGGGATTACTGGGTTGCGGGGATGGGGTTGCGGGGATGGGGTGGAGGTGTGGGCTTGGGTGGTGTGCTCTTTCCAAGGGCCGGTGCAGACTCGATGGGCCAAATGGCCTCCTTCTGCACTGTCAATTCTATGATTACCTCTGTGCTTACTGACTTACTTTGGGGCCCAGTCCTGCAATACTCCAAATTTAAATTTGTCATGCCTGTGTTATGATCACTCTGTGACCCTGCCCAGCTTTCTAACCTCCTTTAGCCCTGCATTGCTTTGTGAGCTCTCTGATTCTCGACCTCGAGCACACTCCACATCCCCCATTTCCTCTGTCCCAACCTGAGAGCCTGTCTTTCAGCTGTCTGGGTGCTGCGCCCCTCTAAATCTTGTCACCTCCCACTCCTCCTTCACGGCACTCCTTAACATTCATCTCTCTGACCTGGTTTTGGTCCGATAATCGCTCCTGTTAAGAAGGCCTTGTGACATTTTACTGCTTTGTAAGTGCTGTGCAAATGCAAGTTGTTGTTGTTACGATCTCGAAGCAGCGATTCGGTGTCACTGGCCGGTCAGAGGGTGTTCTGCATTATCAGGCTGTGGAGGCCCAGTCATTGAGGGTCTTTGAAACAGAGATAGATTGGTCCTTGATCAATAAGGGGATCAGGGGTTATGGAGAGAAGGCAGGAGAAATATATCAGCCAGAATTGAATGGGAGAGAAGGGCGGCATGTGGCGCAGTGGATAGCACTGGGACTGCGGCGCTGAGGACCCGGGTTCGAATCCCGGCCCTGGGTCACTGTCCGTGTGGAGTTTGCACATTCTCCCCGTGTCTGCATGGGTTTCACCCCCACAACCCAAAGATGTGCAGGGCAGGTGGATTGGCCACGCTAAATTGCCTCTTAATTGAAAAAACAATAATTGGGTACTCTAAATTTAGAAGAAAAATGATTGAATGGGAGAGCATACTCGATGGGTCGAATGGCCTAATTCTGCTCCGACGTCTTATGGCCTTATCCTGCCGAGTACAAACTTTTCTTGCCCTGTTGTATGGTAGATTATTGGTCCACCTGTCGGGTCATTCCGCTTGGCACTGTAAAAGGAAGATCCTGCCACCTGGTTATGGAGGTGAATAGATTGGGGGCGATCTTCCAGCTGCGTTGCGCTCGAAATGTGGCGCAGTGCGGCCAGTAGATGCCGGAATATCCCTCTTCCCGGCTCGCCACACCTCACGAGATCTAACGTGATCTCGCGAGAGACATTGCAATCTGAGCCCCGCCCATTGTGGGCAGGACCACGACCGGGCAAATCTGCATATTAGAGCGAGACAGCTATTCTCACTCTAATGTGTACTCCCCTCATCTAACCAAGGTGTGGGGTCCAACCCTTTCACCTCGGAGACCTCGGGCAAGCGCTGTACTGATCCCCACAAACAGGGACCGGATGGAACGGCACTCTTGGGGGTCACCCAAGGGAATGAAGGTCCCCAGCCGCTTGCCCTTTGGTCTGGGTGGTACTGCGGGAAGGAAACGGGACTAAGTGCGGCCTCGGTGGGGTGTTCCCCGCTGAGACCCCGAATTGCAACAGAGTCCCGATAGCGTGGTGTTTCCCAGTGCTGCGAGTGTCGTGACTGTGTTCCGATTTGGTTAGATCGCGCCCATTATGTCTACCTGAGGAAAATGAGGAGGTGTCATTGTTTTTTTTCTATAAATTTAGAATGTAATTTTTTCCTATTAAGGGGCAATTTAGCGTGGCCAATCCACCTACCCTGCACATCTTTGGGTTGTGGGGGCAAACCCCATGCAAACACGGGGAGAATGTGCAAACTCCACATGGACAGTGACCCAGAGCCGGGATCGAACCTGGGACCTCGGCGCCGTGAGGCAGCAGTGCTAACCACTGTGCCACCGTGCTGCCCAGGAGGTGTAATTGTTAAAAGAAATTAGTTGCAGCAAATCTCATCGGGTATGAAGTTGACACATTGCATAAACATCCCACGATGATAGATTCTTGTCTACATCATGTATTACATGCTCCTGTCTAATCAGCTCAATAAAACAGAAGGGCCAGTATGAGTACATTAATAGCTGCAACGATTATCAGTACGTCAGCAAAACATTACCGCTGCCATGTGACACTCAGAAGGGCTAATATAGCTATCCATTCTTAAGATCACAGGCATTTTACAGCAGTTTCTGATTTACGAACGGCACATGTTCCTGTGTTACATACAATAACATACAGCCTACAGCACAGCAACAAGCCATTCAGCCCAAGTGGCTGTGACAGCATTTCTCGTCCACATGAGCCTCCCACTACCCTCCCTTTATCTAACCCTATCGGAGAATGGTTAAAAACAAATACCGTATCCTGGGCGTTATTATTACAGACATAGAGTACAACAGCAAGCTAGCTACGATGAACCTTTATAAAACAACCGGAGCATCCTGTCAAATTTTGGGCATCGTACCTGAGGAAGGATGTGAAGGTTTTACGGAGCGCAAAGGAATGATTTAGAAAAATGGCTCCAGGGATGAAGGACTTCAGAATTGAGGATACGTTGGAGAAGCTGGGACTTGTTCCCCTGAAAGAAGTGACGATTGAGAGGAGATTTGATAGGCCTGTTCAGAATCACACGACTCTGCATAGAGATAAACCGTTCCCATTGGCAGGAGGATTCATAACCAGATGATGGCAATCAAGGTGACCGGCAAAAGGAATACACCAGTGATTGGTTAGGATCGGAATGCACCAGTGATTGGTTAGGATCGGAATGCACCAGTGAGTGGTTAGGATTCGGAATGCACCACTGAGTGGTTAGGATCCAGAATGCACCAGTGAGTGGTTAGGATTCGGAATGCACCAGTGAGTGGTTAGGATCCGGAATGCACCAGTGAGTGGTTAGGATCCAGAATGCACCAGTGAGTGGTTACGATCCTAAAATAACCAGTGAGTGGTTAGGATTCGGAATGCACCAGTGCGTGGTAAGGATCGGAATGCACCAGTAAGTGGTTAGGATCCGGAATGCACCAGTGAGTGGTTAGGATCCAGAATGCACCAGTGAGTGGTTAGGATCCGGAATGCACCAGTGAGTGGTTAGGATCCGGAATGCACCAGTGAGTGGTTAGGATCCGGAATGCACCAGTGAGTGTTTAGGATCTGGAATGCACCAGTCAGTGGTTAGGATCCGGAATGCACCAGTGAGTGGTTAGGGTCCGGAATGGACCAGTGAGTGGTTAGGATCCAGAATGCACCAGTGTGTGGTTAGGATCCGGAATGCACCAGTGAGTATTTAAGATCCAGAATGCACCAGTGAGTGGTTAGGATCCGGAATGCACCAGTGAGTGGTTAGGATCGGAATGCACCAGTGAGTGGTTAGGATCCAGAATGCACCAGTGAGTGGTTAGGATTCGGAATGCATCAGTGAGTGGTTAGGATCCGGAATGCACCAGTGATTGGTTAGGATCCGGAATGCACCAGTGAGTGGTTAGGATCCGGAATGCACCAGTGAGTGGTTAGGATCCGGAATACACCAGTGATTGGTTAGGATCCGGAATGCACCAGTGAGTGGTTAGGATCGGAATGCACCAGTGAGTGGTTAGGAACCGGAATGCACCAGTGATTGGTTAGGATCGGAATGCACCAGTGAGTGGTTATGATCCGGAATGCACCAGTGATTGGTTAGGATCCGGAATACACCAGTGCGTGGTTAGGATCGGAATGCACCAGTGATTGGTTAGGATCCGGAATACACCAGTGAGTGGTTAGGATCGGAATGCACCAGTGAGTGGTTAGGATTCGAAATGCTCCAGTGAGTGGTTAGGATTCGGAATGCGCCAGTGAGTGGGTAGGATTCGGAATGCACCAGTGATTGGTTAGGATCGGAATGCACCAGTGAGTGGTTAGGATTCGGAATACACCAGTGAGTGGTTAGGATCGGAATGCACCAGTGAGTGGTTAGGATTCGGAATGCACCAATGATTGGTTAGGATCGGAATGCACCAGTGAGTGGTTAGGATCCGGAATGCACCAGTGAGTGGTTAGGATCCAGAATGCACCAGTGAGTGGTTAGGATCCGGAATGCACCAGTGAGTGGTTAGGATCCGGAATGCACCAGTGATTGGTTAGGATCCAGAATGCACCAGTGAGTGGTTAGGATCCGGAATGCACCAGTGAGTGGTTAGGAGCGGAATGCACCAGTGAGTAGTTAGGATCCAGAATGCACCAGTAAGTTGTTAGGATCCAGAATGCACCAGTGATTGGTTAGGATCCGGAATGCACCAGTGATTGGTTAGAATCTGGAATGCACCAGTGAGTGGTTAGAATCCGGAATGCACCAGTGATTGGTTAGAATCCGGAATGCACCAGTGAGTGGTTAGGATTCGGAATGCACCAGTGTGTGGTTAGGATTCGGAATGCACCAGTGAGTGGTTCGGAACCGGAATGCACCAGTGAGTGGTTATGATCCGGAATGCACCAGTGATTGGTTAGGATCCGGAATACACCAGTGCGTGGTTAGGATCGGAATGCACCAGTGATTGGATAGGATCCGGAATACACCAGTGAGTGGTTAGGATCGGAATGCACCAGTGAGTGGTTAGGATTCGGAATGCACCAGTGAGTGGTTAGGATTCGGAATGCACCAGTGGTTGGTTAGGATTCGGAATGCACCAGTGAGTGGTTAGGATTCGGAATGCACATATGATTGGTTAGGATTCGGAATACACCAGTGAGTGGTTAGGATTTGGAATACACCAGTGAGTGGTTAGGACCGGAATGCACCAGTGATTGGTTAGGATCGGAATGCACCAGTGAGTGGTTAGGATCCGGAATGCACCAGTGAGTGGTTAGGATCCAGAATGCACCAGTGAGTGGTTAGGATCCGGAATGCACCAGTGAGTGGTTAGGATTCGGAATGCACGAGTGAGTTGTTAGGATCCGGAATGCACCAGTGAGTGGTTAGGATTCGGAATGCACCAGTGAGTGGTTAAGATCCGGAATGGACCAGTGAGTGGTTAGGATCCGGAATGCTCCAGTGATTGGTTAGGATCCAGAATGCATCAGTGAGTAGTTAGGATTCGGAATGCACCAGTGCGTGGTTAGGATCCAGAATGCACCAGTGAGTGCTTAGGATCCGGAATACACCAGTGAGTGGTTAGGATCGGAATGCACCAGTGAGTGGTTAGGATTCGAAATGCTCCAGTGAGTGGTTAGGATTCGGAATGCGCCAGTGAGTGGGTAGGATTCGGAATGCACCAGTGATTGGTTAGGATCGGAATGCACCAGTGAGTGGTTAGGATTCGGAATACACCAGTGAGTGGTTAGGATCGGAATGCACCAGTGAGTGGTTAGGATTCGGAATGCACCAATGATTGGTTAGGATCGGAATGCACCAGTGAGTGGTTAGGATCCGGAATGCACCAGTGAGTGGTTAGGATCCAGAATGCACCAGTGAGTGGTTAGGATCCGGAATGCACCAGTGAGTGGTTAGGATCCGGAATGCACCAGTGAGTGGTTAGGATCCGGAATGCACCAGTGAGTGTTTAGGATCCGGAATGCACCAGTTAGTGGTTAGGATCCGGAATGCACCAGTGAGTGGTTAGGATCCGGAATGCACCAGTGAGTGTTTAGGATCCAGAATGCACCAGTGAGTGGTTAGGATCCGGAATGCACCAGTGAGTATTTAAGATCCAGAATGCACCAGTGAGTGGTTAGGATCCGGAATGCACCAGTGATTGGTTAGGATCCAGAATGCATCAGTGTGTAGTTAGGATTCGGAATGCACCAGTGAGTTGTTAGGATCCGGAATGCACCAGTGAGTGGTTAGTATTCGGAATGCACCAGTGAGTGGTTAGGATCCGGAATACACCCGTGAGTGGTTAGGATCCGGAATGCACCAGTGAGTGGTTAGGATCCGGAATGCACCAGTGAGTGGTTAGGATTCGGAATGCACCAGTAATTGGTTAGGATTCGGAATGCACCAGTGATTGGTTAGGATCCGGAATGCACCAGTGAGTGGTTAGGATCCAGAATGCACCAGTGAGTGGTTAGGATCCGGAATGCACCAGTTAGTGGTTAGGATCCGGAATGCACCAGTGAGTGGTTAGGATCCGGAATGCACCAGTGAGTGTTTAGGATCTGGAATGCACCAGTGAGTGGTTAGGATCCGGAATGCAACAGTGAGTGGTTAGGGTCCGGAATGGACCAGTGAGTGGTTAGGATCCAGAATGCACCAGTGAGTGGTTAGGATCCGGAATGCACCAGAGAGTATTTAAGATCCAGAATGCATCAGTGTGTAGTTAGGATTCGGAATGCACGAGTGAGTTGTTAGGATCCGGAATGCACCAGTGAGTGGTTAGGATTCGGAATGCACCAGTGAGTGGTTAAGATCCGGAATGGACCAGTGAGTGGTTAGGATCCGGAATGCTCCAGTGATTGGTTAGGATCCAGAATGCATCAGTGAGTAGTTAGGATTCGGAATGCACCAGTGCGTGGTTAGGATCCAGAATGCACCAGTGAGTGCTTAGGATTCGGAATGCACCAGTGAGTTGTTAGTATCAGAATGCACCAGTGAGTGGTTAGGATTCGGAATGCACCAGTGAGTGGTTAGGATCCGGAATGCACCAGTGAGTGGTTAGGATCCGGAATGCACCAGTGAGTTGTTAGGATCGGAATGCACCAGTGAGTGGTTAGGATCCGGAATGCACCAGTGAGTGGTTAGGATCCGGAATGCACCAGTGAGTGGTTAGGATCCGGAATGGACCAGTGATTGGTTAGGACCGGAATGCACCAGTGAGTGGTTAGGATCCGGAATGCACCAGTGATTGGTTAGGATTCGGAATGGAACAGTGAGTGGTTAGGATCCGGAATGCACCAGTGAGTGGTTAGGATCCGGAATGCACCAGTGAGTGGTTAGGATTCGGAATGCACCAATGATTGGTTCGGATCCGGAATGCACCAGTGATTGGTTAGGATCCGGAATGCACCAGTGAGTGGTTAGGATCCAGAATACACCAGTGATTGGTTAGGATCCGGAATGCACCAGTGAGTGGTTAGGATCGGAATGCACCAGTGAGTGGTTAGGATCGGAATGCACCAGTGATTGGTTAGGATCGGAATGCACCAGTGAGTGGTTAAGATTCGGAATGCACCAGTGAGTGGTTAGGATTCGGAATGCACCAGTGAGTGGTTAGGATTCGGAATGCACCAGTGAGTGGTTAGGATTCGGAATGCACCAGTGATTGGTTAGGATCGGAATGCACCAGTGAGTGGTTAGGATTCGGAATACACCAGTGAGTGGTTCGGATCGGAATGCACCAGTAATTTTTTAGGATCGAAATGCACCAGTGAGTGGTTAGGATCCGGAATGCACCAGTGAGTGGTTAGGATCCGGAATGGACCAGTGATTAGTTAGGATAGGAATGCACCAATGAGTGGGTAGGATTCGGAATGCACCAGTGATTGGTTAGGATCAGAATGCACCAGTGATTGGTTAGGTTCGGAATGCACCAGTGAGTGGTTAGGATTCGGAATGCACCAGTGAGTGGTTAGGATCGGAATGCACCAGTGAGTGGTTAGGATCGGAATGCACCAGTGATTGGTTAGGATCGGAATGCACCAGTGATTGGTTAGGATCGGAATGCACCAGTGATTGGTTAGGATCGGAATGCACCAGTGAGTGGTTAGGATCCGGAATGCACCAGTGAGTGGTTAGGATCCAGAATGCACCAGTGAGTGGTAGGATCCGGAATGCACCAGTGAGTGGTGAGGATCGAAAATGCACGAGTGGGTGGTTAGGATCCGGAATGCACCAGTGAGTGGTTAGGATCCAGAATGCACCAGTGAGTGGTTAGGATCCTGAATGCACCAGTGCGTGGTTAGGAGCGGAATGCACCAGTGAGTGGTTAGGATCCGGAATGCACCAGTGAATGGTTAGGATCCAGAATGCACCAGTGAGTGGTTAGGATCCGGAATGCACCAGTGATTGGTTAGGATCCGGAATGCACCAGTGAGTAGTTAGGATCCAGAATGCACCAGTGAGTTGTTAGGATCCAGAATGCACCAGTGATTGGTTAGGATCCGGAATGCACCAGTGATTGGTTAGAATCTGGAATGCACCAGAGATTGGTTAGGATCCGGAATGCACCAGTGAGTGGTTAGGATCCGGAATGCACCAGTGAGTGGTTAGAATCCGGAATGCACCAGTGATTGGTTAGAATCCGGAATGCACTAGTGAGTGGTTAGGATTCGGAATGCACCAGTGAGTGGTTCGGAACCGGAATGCACCAGTGAGTGGTTAGGATCCAGAATGCACCAGTGATTGGTTAGGATCCAGAATGCACCAGTGAGTGGTTAGGATTCGGAATGCACCAGTGAGTGGTTAGGATCCAGAATGCACCAGTGATTGGTTAGGATCCAGAATGCACCAGTGAGTGGTTAGGATTCGGAATGCACCAGTGAGTGGTTAGGAACCGGAATGCACCAGTGAGTTGTTAGGATCCAGAATGCACCAGTGAGTGGTTAGGATCCGGAATGCACCAGTGAGTGGTAAGGATCGGAATGCACCAGTGAGTGGTTAGGATCCGGAATGCACCAGTGAGTGGTTAGGATCCAGAATGCACTAGTGAGTGGTTAGGGTCCGGAATGGACCAGTGAGTGGTTAGGATCCGGAATGCACCAGTGAGTATTTAAGATCCAGAATGCACCAGTGAGTGGTTAGGATCCGGAATGCAGCAGTGATTCGTTAGGATCCAGAATGCATCAGTGAGTAGTTAGGATCCGGAATGCACCAGTGAGTGGTTAGGATCCAGAATGCACCAGTGAGTGGTTAGGATCCAGAATGCACCAGGTAGCGGTTAGGATCGGAATGCACCAGTGAGTGGTTAGGATCCGGAATGCACCAGTGTGTGGTTAAGATCCGGAATGTACCAGTGAGTGGTTAGGATCCAGAATGCACCAGTGAGTGGTTAGGATCCAGAATGCACCAGTGAGTGGTTAGGATCCAGAATGCACCGGATGAAGCATACAGGATATAGTGTTAATGAGGTCAGTGCATAAGAGGTCCTTTAGGAGTCTGGTAACAGTGGGGAAGAAGCTGTTTTTGAGTCTGTTCAGATCAGCAGTTGAACAGAAAGAATTTTCAGGGGTGCAGGGAAGGGACAGGTGTGTGGGATTAGTTTATTTCTTCTTCGAGTCATAGTGTAACAGGATGTGATTTAATTTTTAAAAAACAGAGTCTGTTCTGGGCAGGATTAGAGAGGTCGTTCCCGGGCGCTGCAACCCACCAGCACCCAACTCATCTATAAGGGGTTCCTCATGGCCCCCTGCACCCCACCTCACATGGGCAGGGCACTCCCCCAGACCCAATCCTTGGACGTAGGCAAATGCCAGCCTGGCAGTGCCATATGGGCACCCTGGTAGTGCCAGGCTGGCAGTGCCCAGGTAGCACTGTCAGGGTGCTAGGCTGGTAGTGCAAGATGCCAAGGTTGCACCTGCCCAGAGAATGACCATCCAGGGCCTCCAATCATCTGGGAGACCCCCCATAAGTGCAGTTCTGCCTGATCCCTGTTTGTGGGGACCGGTGCTATACGGCGCCCAATTGGGGTCTCCTCGGCAAGACCGAAAGGTGGCGGGTGGCCGTTTGATCTGCCGTTGACATAGATAAATAAGTTTCAAAACTCACATAACTATGCTAGTCTGGGTCCTGCCCATTGAGGCCCCTCCCAGGATTGACCGGTCATATCCCATCCTGATTCCGGCAGGACACCATCGTTAAACCGGGTCCATAGAGTTTTTACAGGATGGACAGAGGCTCTTTGGCCCATCGCGTCTGCGCGGGCCATCAAGCACCTATCTACTAATCCCATTTCCCAGCACTTGGCCCATAGCCTTGTATGTTGTGGCATTGCAAGCGCTCATCAAAATACTTCTTCAATGTTGTGAGGGTTCCCGCCCCTACAACTCTGTCAGGCAGTGGGTTCCAGATTCCCACCCCCCTCTGAGTGAAAAGTTTTTCCTCAAAACCCCTCTAAATCTCCTGTCCCTTACTGTAAATCTACACCCCCTGGTTATTGGCCCCTTTGCTAAGGGGAAACATTCCCTCCTACCCACCCTATCTCCCCCCCTCGTAATTTTATTCACCTCGACCAGGTCGCCCCTCTCAGCCTTCTCTGCTCCAGGGAAAACAACCCTTGCCTATCCAGCCTCTCTTAATTGCTGAAACACTCCAGCCCAGGCAACATCATGGCCAATCTCCTCTAGTGCAATCACTTCCTTCGTATAGAAAATTAGAATTTTTTTCATACTCCCTTGCAGAGTCACGGCACAGACAAAACATGCTGAATGGAATCCATCTGGTGCTGTAGCCATTATGTATTTCGTCTTCCTCAGATGAGGCCTCTTAATTTCCTCAACCTGCTCCCCGTGGTAGCGAGTTTAGTATTCTTAACACTCTGTGGGTGTAATGATAGCATGGTTGTGTTGTAATCCACCGACTGACCACGAGGAGTCTCATTAGTGTATAAGTGAATGTTAGAGTCAGGTGACCTCAGACTGACTAGGGAGCTGGGAGAGAGAGGTTGCTTATGCGTGTTCATACTAATGTTCATCTGTTGTTTTGTACATATTTGACCCACAGTTAATGTTAATAAATCATTTATAGCTTTAGCTACAAGTGTTCTTGTAATATAAATCAGGCCATCCGACAAGAACATTACAGTGGGTTAAGACGTTTCTCCTGAATCCCCGATTGGACTGAATGGAGACAATTCCACGCATAAGACTACTGGTTCTAGGCTCCCTCAAAATTAATACCGATTAGACAATATAAAATGTAGATCTATCTCCACTGATCACAGTAGCCCTCACCAGGATTGAACGAGCAGGAATGCTCCACATGGCTTCTGATGAACTGTACTGAGGGTTTTCATGGATCTATTCCCTGTAATCCTGAGTGATCCGCATGCTGCTACCTCTGTCTAGTTAACACCTGCTTCCTCCTTGTCCTCTTGCTCCTTTAGTAATTATTTTACATTGACCAGACTGAACCATATCTGCCACCCATTGGCTTGAGGTTAAGTCCTTCTGAATCTGGTTGGACTTTCCTTTCATGATTGTCACCCACTTTGGTGGCGTCCACAAGCTGCGAGGTTTTGCTTATGATACCCATGTCCAGGCCATGCATCACAGTCAAAAATAAGGAGGTTGAAATGGCAACTTCGGAATACCTGGGGCGGGATTCTCCGACCCCCCGCCGGGTGGGAGAATCGCTGGGAGTCGGCGTGAGTCGCGCCGCCCGCCTCGGAGAATGGCGGGGTCCGGCGCGACTCAATGGGCCCCGGGGCTGTCTGGATTCTCCGGCCCGCGATGGGCCGAAGTCCCGCCCATTCTATGCTGGTCCCGCCGGTGTAGAGTTGGTCCCTTACCGGCGGGATCTGGCGGCGCGGGCAGGCTCCAGGGTTCTTGGGGGGTCGCAGGGGGATCTGGCCCCGGGAAGTGTGGCCTGTTCCTGTGCGGTACTTTTCTTTGTTTGTTCTTTGTTCTTGATCATTAGGTGAATTCTGAATTATAAATGTTCTCAGTAGTGAATGTAAACCTGATGTGCTTCTGTTAAAAGGTGTTTCTTCTGTCTTCTGGATGTTGTTTGGGAAGTTACTAAGGATTACTTTGTGTTGTATTCTTTGGGGGCTGTATTTGACTTAATGGTTGCTAAGATGTTCACTATGTAAAAAGGTTAACTTGAGTTCATAGAATAAACATTGTTTTGCTTTAAAAAATACTTTTCCATTTCTGCTGTCCCACACCTGTAGAATGGGCCGTGTGCTCCCCATACCACAATCTATTAAACGTTGTGGGTCAGGATGCACTTTGGGGTTCTCTAAACCCTGGCCCATAACAAAAGTTAAGTCATACCCAGTAAAAAAGAAGATGCTTGCGGTTGTTGGAGGTCAATCATCTCAGCCCAGGACACTGATGCAGGAGTTCCTCAGGGCAGTGTCCTAGGACCAACCATCTTCCGCTGCTTCATCAATTACCTTCCCTTAATCATAAGGTCAGAAGTGGGGATGTTTGCAGATGACTGCACAATGGTCAGCACCATTCACAACGCCTTAGATACTGAAGACGTCCCTGTCCAAATGCAACAAGACCTGAACAATACCCAGGCTCGGGCTGACAAGTGGAAAGTTACATTTGCGCCACTCAAGTATCAGACCATCTCCCAACAAGAATCATTTCCCCATGACATTCAATGACATTACCATCTAAATCCCCCACTGTCAGCATCCTGGGGTTTATCAGTGACCACAAATGGAACTGGACTAGCTATGTAATTATTGTGGCTACAATTTGGGCAGCACGGTAGCATTGTGGATAGCACAATTGCTTCACAGCTCCAGGGTCCCAGGTTCGATTCCAGCTTGGGTCACTGTCTGTGCGAAGTCTGCACATCCTCTCCATGTGTGCGTGGGTTTCCTCCGGGTGCCCCGGTTTCCTCCCACAGTCCAAAGATGTGCAGGTTACGTGGATTGGCCATGGTAAATTGCCCTTCGTGTCCAAAATTGCCCTTAGTGTTGGGTGGGGTTACTGGGTTATGGGGATAGGCTGGAGGTGTTGACCTTGGGTAGGGTGCTCTTTCCAAGAGCCGGTGCAGACTCGATGGGCCGAATGGCCTTCTGCTGCACTGTAAATTCTATGAAAAAAATGAAAAGAGCAGGTCAAAGGCTGGGAATCCTGCGGTTCGAAACTCATCTCCAGACTCCCCAAAGCTTGTCCACCATCTACAGGTGACAGCACTGTGAGTGTACCTACACCACCCACACTTCAGTGGTTCAAGCAGCCGGCTTTCCACCACTTTCTCAAGAGCATTTGGGGATTGGCAATAAATGCAGGCCTAGCCAGCAACACCCACATCCCATCAACAAATATATTTTTGTAAATCTCAGGACTATTAGGTTGCGTAAACAGTTGTACTTTAAACTGGCTAGTTAATTTCAAGTTAGAATGTATTTGGGAGTCTAAAAGGTAGCTGATTAGCATTTTTGACCGGGATGAAAGGCCCATTTGCTTTGCGTTGCCATGGAGATTGGCTTTGAGAGACGAAAGTTGCATAGGATCGGGTTACAGGTTTCCCTAAAAGCATTAATGAATCTCAGACAGGGTCAGTTTGCAAGAATCTGAGAGAGAGAAAGTGAGAGAGAGAGAGACAGGGAGTAGTTATAAAGGCAATAATTCTCTGTGGTTCGCCACACAGGAATGTAGTTGGGAGCTTGTGCCCAGATTGAAGAGACAGTGGGCGAATCGTCCCCTCCTGGAGGGGTTCATGGTGGATGTGGGGAGGGGGGGGGGGGGAGGGGGGTGCAGGCAGGAGCTAAAAGAATCAGTTTCCCAATGGCGGGAAATGGTGGCGCAAACATTTGGTCCCAACCGCCATGGCGTGATAATGGCGGGTTGTCATTCCCACTGGACGCTATCAGGAAGCTGTTACTCATCTCATACCCAGGATTCAAATAAACCCCAACTGGAATCCCCCCTCCCTCCGCCGCCACTGTCGCTGTCCAGTCGACCGTCCTTCCTGCCAGCAGGATTTCACGTCGGTCCGGGATATTTTAGACCAATGGGGCGTGCACAATTCAGGACTTACCTGGATGGAATTCTGAAGCTGCAAGTGGAGCCTCTAGCCTTGGTGCGCCTTTGTTGGGGAGGGAGGGGTGGGTGGGAAGAAGAGGAGAGGGACAAAGAGGTGGGGTGGGTTCGGATGCCAAAAATGGCATGTGGGAGGGTGGGGGGGGGGTAGATGGAAGTCTTGGTTGGGACTTTCATTTGACATATAGGGTGGCAGTCAGCACCGGAAGGTAACCACTTTGCAGATAAACATTTTCATTCCAGGGAGTCCAACTCAAGACAGAGGATAGAGGTCTACAAGATTATGAGTGGCATGGACAGAGTGGATAGTCAGAGGGTAGGCGAGTCAAGTACGAAGGGACATAGGTTTAAAGTGCGTGGGGAAAGGTTTAGAACTGATGTGCGAGGCAAGTCTTTTACACAGAGGGTGGTAAATATATGGAACGCGCTGCCTGGGGAGGGGGTGGGAGCAGGTACGACAGCGGCATTTAAGGGGCATCTAGACAAATTTATGAATAGGGTGGGAATGGAAGGATACGGACTCCGTAAGTGCAGACGGTTTTAGTTTAGGCAGGTACCATGGTCGGCGCAGGCTTGGAGGGCCGAAGGGCCTGTTCCTGTGCTGTATTGTTCTTTGTTCTTTGTTTGATCAGGTTCATCGTCTTCGGAGGAACAAAAGATGGTTGCTTACCTATAGGGTCATGTACTGATGCCATCCATGGTCCTTCTCAAAGCACAGGTCGAAAGAAAGGTTTGATTATGATTTCTTTTATGAAATTTGCTCCTCGTCAAACATCAAAGGATCTCATACCAGCTCAGAGATTTTGCATCTTATCTCTGCAACTGTCCGTTTTGTTTCTTCTGATCACTTACTTCAGATATATATTTTTAACAGGGCATTTTGTTTCACACCAATGTTATGTTGTCTCCGCATCCTGGTCAAGATGCGTCGCAATTTTGGACAAGCTGTGTTTGTCGCCAGGAAAGCGAGTGCTGCATTAAAGTCCATTCACCTTCTTCGAGGCAAGTACCAAAAGTGAACTATTTCGATGCAAGCCGTTTTGAGTTACATCTGCTCTTTTGGAATCTGTTACCCCTTCTTGATGCACTTGTAAGCTTTGAATCTCACGGACGTTACAATCAGTGGATCACCTAATTCTTCCCTATGTAGCACCCTGAGGTTATTGCCGAGGCCTGGATCCAAAATAGTGTTACCACAGGCCCCAGCTGATGTTCCCCAAAAGTTGTTGATCCGAGCGAGTCCAGAATGGTCTCCAAAAGTAAGTAACCACAAATAAAAGCTATCAGGAATGCCCGTTGAGTTGCGAGGAGTAGGTGATGAAATGTTACGGCCATTAAAAGTCGACCCCAGTACAGTTGACCTCTGCAGGTCAATGGTTGACTCTTGAATTCGGATGTTCGGTGGTTTGACTTCTTTATTCCAGCTTTTTTTGCTGGCTGGCTGATTTACACAGTTAGAGAGATTTGTTTGGTGGTACCTGTACCAGTAGGCTTTGTACCCTGGTATTTTAATCTCCTAGATTTGCTTTGTCTGCCCAGTGAAATTCCGACTCTGGTTTATGATTTTGCTGTGCTCGACGTTTGGAGGGAATCTTCAAGCACCATTATTTCACCATCTCGATTTACCTTTAACATTGACTTGTGCGTGCATTCTGCCCCTGTCAAGAAGTCGACCCCTCCCCTTAGTATTTCAGCAGCAAGCTCAGGCTCCGAATTTAAAGGTAATGTGTGTTAATATTAAAGAGGTAGACAAGATGCTCTCAACATTGTGTGGGAATTGTGTCGCTAGAGTCAGCGAAAAATCTCAGGGTGTGTTCCAATACGATCCACATCCCTGTTACCCCCACAAAGGGGTGTCCAGGTTGGCCGCTGCCCACTTGAGGTTCTTCCAACAATTCCATTGGTGCTTGACTGAGACATATCAAATGGAAGTGGCTAACAATCGCAACCGTAAGGAGTGCCATTCTCCAGAACAAAAAGAGCATTGTGTGGTAGCACTTGCCTGGAATGTCACTCGAGAAAGCTGTGTTACAAAGGGCATCAATATCCAGCACTCATTGTGCAGCAATTCCATTCTGCGGCTGTTCACATTTGTCATTCCTACCCCCAGTCAAGTCTGCAGGCACATCAACTCGCTGGCTAAGTCTCTGTTTGACCTCCAGTAATAAAGACAAACTCGTCACTGGTGTGGAACTAAGAGGGCAGATCAGTCTCTAGCTACAAAGGAATCCTTGAACTTACTCTGAACCTCAGGCAGGCACATCTTACCAGCAAACAAACTGGACGCAATTGCTCCTCGAGTTGTTTAAAAGCGTCGCTGGGATGAAAGAAATACCGAATCTCTTTAGCTTCTGGACTTCATTAACTGCAAGACCTGTCATTTCCTGACTCTGCTGCATGTCAGCGTGTAAAGCTGACATGGGTTTAATCCATTTTCCTGGCATTCATTGACAAATCCATCGCCTGGATCACATTCTCCATTTTAACAAGGCTCGCACTCGGTTCCAGAGCTTTGGGAAAGGTCTCCCGAAGACACAGGCTATCGCGCTTTTACTTAGGTGATCGTCTCTGTATCAGCTAAAAAGAAAAGTCAAATGTAATGCTCAAGCTCTTAATGTACAGGTTTGCTTGTGAGGCAAGAACATATTAATCCCCTCTCCAAATAGTGCACGGTGAAGTCTCCACCAGTGAGCCCTGCAGATCATGCCTATCCACCGCTTTGTCAAAGTTACCGAGTCTCAAGCTTGACCAGGTTAATGTGCAGGTTCAGTCAGCAGTTAGGAAGGCAAATGCAATGTTAGCCTTCATGTCGAGAGGGCTAGAATTCAAGACCAGGGATGTACTTCTGAGGCTGTATAAGGCTCTGGTCAGACCCCATTTTGAGAATTGTGAGCGGTTTTGGATCCCGTATCCAAGGAAGGATGTGCTGGCCTTGGAAGGGGTCCAGAGAAGGTTCACAAGAATGATCCTTGGAATGAAGAACTTGTCGTATGAGGGACGGTTGAGGACTCTGAATCTGTACTCATTGGAGTTTAGAAGGATGAGGAGGGAATCTTATTGAAACTTACAAGATACTGCGAGGCCTGGATAGAGTGGACGTGGAGAGGATGTTTCCACTTGTAGGAAAAACTAGAACCAGAGGACACAATCTCAGACTAAAGGGACGATCCTTCAAAACAGAGATGAGGAGGAGTTCCTTCAGCCAGAGGGTGGTGAATCTGTGGAACTCTTTGTCGCAGAAGGCTGTGGAGGCCAATTCACTGAGTGTCTTTAAGACAGAGATAGATAGGTTCTTGATTAATAAGGGGATCAGGGATTATGGGGAGAAGGCAGGAGAATGGGGATGAGAAAAATATCAGCCATGATTGAGTGGCGGAGCAGACTCGATGGGCCGAGTGGCCTAATTCTGCTCCTATGTCTTATGGTCTGACCATAACATATCTACCAAATCTTTCCATGTTCGCACTCTTACCAACGACTCCTACTGAGGTAGTTATGGAGGATGGGTGAGAATCGGGTCAGGATTGTTGGATAGACTGTGTTTATCATCAGGCCCCCTGGAGGTGGAGCAGGGCAGCTGGGGATCATGAAACTCTCGTCTTTGTGGAAGAGAGAACTTACTTTAAATTAAGAAAGCGATGGAACTATAAGAAATATCTTGGGCCGCTGCTGTGCAAGGCACCATTCCTGGATTACTACTGTCATTGGCTATCTGCAAAATAAGAGGTGTTCAATCCAGAACCACATGCGTCATCTCATATCTATTTGAATTTACATCCATTAGTGCCTCTTTGTGGGCCTGAAAGATTGGAAAGAGTTGTTCTTAGTCCCATCACCTCATTTGGTGGGTTGATCCTATCGCAGGACACCCACAATCTGCCTGTATTTGCAGCTCAAGTAAATGGAAATGAAAAAGAACACTGAGTTAAACTTGTGCACCCATGGGATCCAAGAAAATATCGGAGATGCCTGAAGGGTAAGACTAGGCCTGGATTGCCCACCTCTACCTTGGTGCCAGTTGGATGATATATCGATAACGGATCTGATAACTGATCATTCCGATCAAAATCGTCTACAACAGACACAGGTGTGGAATGAGAAAAATGCATCAGCGGTGAAACGCTTGGGGAACTATGGGTTCAACATCACCTCTTTCCTTAAAGCAGGCTATCTCATACCCAAAACAACTCCATCAATAAGCTTGGGCTTACCAGCTCTACAGCAATAGTTACAGGAATTGGTCTGTTTTCTTGTTTTAGAGTTGAGGTTTTAATTTATTGTTCAAAGCGTATGGTGACAGCAGTGCTGGCTATACCAAAGATGCACAGAAACACCCAGGGCGGGATTCGGGCGAGCCAACGCCCAAATCGGGAAAGGTGATTGGGCAGAGAATCGGTTCCGATGCCAAAATTGTGGACGCAGTCCGCAGCCACCGCGCAAAGTTGACGAAAACGCAGAGCACACAAGTCCCACGCCATCGGGAAGTCGGCCCATCGGGGGCGGAGCATCGGGGGAGGGACTTCAGGTGACTTCCTGAGGCCGTTCCAACGGCGGGCGGCGGGCGTACTCACCGATGATGCCGTGTTGGAGGGGGCGGAGCATCTGAAAACAGGCGCCTCCCCCGGTTTCGGCGTCAAAAGGGATTCTCCACCCGATCGCCGAATATGGGATGGGCCGAGCGGCCGTCGCAAAAAACCCAAGTCCTGTCAGCGCCGTTCTAACCTGCTCTCAGCCAGCAGGACCTCGGCGTGGAAGGGTCCGGGCGCGGCCTGTGTGTGGGGGTGGGGGGTGGGGGGGATCGACGCCGGGGGGAGCCTCCGTTATGGCCTGGCCCGCGATCGGGGCCCACCGATCGGCGGGCCGGCCTCTTGGGCTGGGGGCCTCCTTTCTTCCGCGCCGGCCCTTTAGCCTTACGACATGTTGCGCCGGGGCCGGCGCAGGGAAGGGAGACACTGCGCATGCATGCGTTGCCGCCGGTGCCACTGCGCATGCAGAGCCGCTGCAGCAGCGTGAGCCGCTCCAGTGCCGTGTTGGCCCACTCTAGATGCCAGAATTGCTGATCTTGAGGCCATGATGACGCCGTTGAGAAACGCGATGGCGTTTCCGACAGAGTCAACACTTAACCTCAGGATCCGAGAATAACCACCCCCTATTTCGGCGTTGGCAAGCAGAGAATCCCGCCCTTAGTCCCAGAAAAGGAGAAACCCACTTTTGTGAGGGCCACGAAGAATCCAGCATGAGTTTTAAGGATACAAAGTAATAACATTTATTTACAATAACATATATATATAACAGCAGCAGCAACTTCCCTTGCTGCACACTCCTTCCTGCTGGTTCCAAACTGGCCAGCTTTATTTATACATGGAGTTTACTAATGGTTTCTCCGCCCCCCTCATTGGGGAAGCTCATACTCCCACAGGATTGTGGGATTGTCATTAGTCCCCAGCCAATGGTAAGCAGGCAGGTTATAACACCCACCCCTATAGTTGGCCAATGGTGTTGCTTTAATTTATAATGCCTCACAATCTTTCATTTTGAACATTATACAAATGATAGTTGTTTGATTCTCACTGCACTGGGTGAGGTACATGAATGCAGGCCCCTGTGAATCTCCATTCTGTTCAGACCTGGCAATTAAACCATCGTCCGTTCTTAATCTTGTCCTGGTCGGAATTTTAGACGTCGGGATTTTCCGACGTTGGGATTGGCTGTTCCTGCCGGCGGTGCACCCCCGCCCATAGGGAAGGTTCAATGGAAAATCCCATTGACAAGTGGTGGGAAGAGGGAATTCCCCCCGCTAGAGAGCGGCACACCTCCGAGTAACACGCGTCTGGGGAACCGGACAATCCTGCCCCTCAATTTAAAAAAAAAGTACAACCAACGTCCCTCGCTGCGTAACTTGTGGGACACCTCCCTGCTTCAGTACTGAGGGAGCGCTGCACTGTCCGAGGTAGATGTATACACTCTAGGATTTGAGCTCCATAATCCAGGCCGACACTCCACCCGGTGCCAGTACTGAGGGAGCGCTGCGCTGGCGGAGGTAGATGTTGAGTGTGCTTGGCCTTTTCTCATTAGAATGGAGAAGGATGAGGGGCGACTTGATGGAGGTTTATAAGATGATCAGGGGAATAGATAGAGTAGACAGTCAGAGACTTTTTCACCAGGTGGAACAAACCATTACAAGGGGACATACATTTATGGTGGATGATATAGGGGGGATGTCAGAGGTAGATTCTTTACCCAGAGAGTAGTGGGGGCATGGAATGCACTGCCTGTGGAAGTAGTTGAGTCGTAAACATTAGGGACCTTCAAGTGACTATTGGATAGTGTCATAATATACACCAGTATATCATGGTGCAGACACACACTGATGGACACACAGTGGGACCAATCAACATACACAACACCGCAGCCAATCACCAGTGAGAGCACAAGCACTATAAAAACAGGGGACAGGAGAGTTCCCGCTCATTCTAGTAGCAGCCAGAGCTCACAGCCTGCAACACAGACATTCAACATGAGTGCATCACCTGGTTAGGACTAGGCAAGGGTCAACAGTTAAAGCTGGTATTGTATTTACCCACAGTTCAAGTATTAATATAGTTAACCTGACAATAAAATAGAGTTGCACCACTTCCAGTGTTGGTGATCTGATTGTGATCCAGAACACCCAACACATCAGATAGGTACATGGATTACGGTAGAATGATGGGGTGTAGATTAATTTGATCTTAATCTAGGACAAAGATTTAGCACAACATTGTGGGCTGAAGGGCCTGTTCTGTGCTGTATATTCTGTGTTATAATGTTTAAAACAGCCGGGTAGCACAGTAACAGGATTTTAAAGGAAGAGTGATGTGGCAGAAAGGTGTTTGGCAAACCTCATCCTGTTTGTTAATTAATACACAAGGCGTGGCACGAATCTTGTCAAAACAAATCAACAGGACACTCCAACACAAATGTCACATCGTAATGAGCCAGTGTCAGTCGCCAACCCCCCATTTCCCCAAAGCAAAACACCAGCACTACGCAAAAGACGCCTCTTTCCTCTCAGGAAGTATGTGCCCTTTTAAAGATCTCTGGTGCTGTTTGTTCGGACTTTGTTCTTTGTGCCCGAGGAAAGGCAATGTGATCCGAATCTCGGAAGCAGCCTGTTTCTTTTCATTCCTATCCACCACCATCTTTGATGTTTCCAATTAGCCTCCTGTAAACAAAGAGCTGCTTCCTGTTGACAGAGGGGCTTGAACAGCTCGGGACTGCGTCTCATTAAACCTCTGCCTTTTGCTCTTCACTGTAGGCATTTCTTTGCCCTGAAACCGAAATTAAAACCTGCCTCCCCCCCTCCCCCTGCCATGATAAGAGGAAATGGTTAAAGCAGCATTTGTTTGCAAATCCCTCTGCTTTCCAGCATTCTGGGCACTTTCAGTCTTTGACAACCTATCTGAGGCTGAAGCTGCATTCCTTTATGCATCGTCTATCATGAATGTCCTTAACCCATTTTCTCAACAAAAACAGTTCAATGTCCATTTCCCCCACAATTCCTCTTGATGCCGCTTTTAAAAACAAAAGCCTTATCGATTGGATGCGTGCATCAAGGACAGCTGTTCCTGAGAGCAGACAGGTTGAAATAATCATCAAAGAACAAACCTCCGTGTTGAAAAAATTCATATTTATTATACTTGGAAAACACTAGAGATTCAACTACGCAATTATCATAACTCAGAGTCTGTGGAGTTGCGTTTTGTTTTCTAAAGGCAATTGGAGTGAAAAATCTTTCGTGAAGGACCCATGTTTTTCCAGATTCAGGGCCGAAGGAAATCAAAGAGGCCGGGGCCTCCTGAACTTAGGCCGCAGGCTTTTCATGACAACGCTTTCAGGAGTTTCAGTATTTGTTCCATGCTGGCCAGGGGGTTGAAGATGTAGAGGAGCAGGTCATCTGCATAGAGTGAGACTCGACGCTCTGTCTCCCCTTTTGGATACCTCTCCGCCCCTTCGCTGCTCTAAGGGTGATGGCCAGTGGCTCGATCGCCAGGGCAAACAGCCGCGGGGGCAGCAGGCAACCCTGCCTCGTATCTCTGTGCAGTCGGAACTATCCAGAGCTGGTAGTGTTTGTCCACATGGAAGGACTGTACAATAGTTCCTCCCAGCTGGTGAACCTCCATGAGCGAGGTATCCTTTCCTCACAGTCTTACAAAATTAAATAAAATTTGGGGTTTCTGTCCAGTCTCCGAGCCACGGTTGGGATCTGGTCCGCGATGGTAATAAGAAGCTGGAATGCTGTGGTATCTCACCTCCTGACACCCCCAAAGCCTGCCCACCACCTACAAGGCACAAGTCAGGAGTGTGATGGAATAATCCCTACTTTCCTGGATGTGTGCAGCTCCAACAACACTCAAGAAGCTCAACACCATTCTGGTATAAGCAACCCGCTTGATTGGCACCCCTTCCAGAAGCATTCACTCCCTCCACCACCTACGCACAGTGGCAGCCGTGTGTACCATCTGCAAGCCACACAGTAGTAACTCGCCAAGGCTCCTTAGGCAGTACCTTCCAAAACTCCCGATCACTACCATCTAGAAGGACAAGGCCAACAGATACCTGGGAACACCACCACCTGGAGGTTCCCCTCCAAGGTAGCACAATGGTTGGTACTGTTGTTTCACAGCACCAGGATCCAGGGTTCGATTCCCTGGCTTGGGTCACTGTCTGTGCGGAGTCTGCACGTTCTCCCCGTGTCTGCGTGGGTTTCCTCCGGGGGCTCCGGTTTCCTCCCACAAGTCCCGAAAGACGTGCTTGTTGGGTGAATTGGACATTCTGAATTCTCCCTCTGTGTACCCGAACAGGCGCCGGAGTGTGGAGACTCGGGGCTTTTCGCAGTAACTTCATTGCAGTGTTAATGTAAGCCTACTTGTGACAATAGTGGACTCGCCAACACTAAGGACATTCAAATGGTCATTGGATAGACATATGGACAATAAGGGAATAGTGTAGATGGGCTTTAGAGTGGTTTCACAGGTTGACGCAACATCGAGGGCGGAAGGGCCTGTACTGCGCTGTAATGTTCTATGTTCTATGTTCTAATAACAAAGATTATTATTATTATTATTAAGTCCCTCACCACCCTGACTTGGAAATATATCGCCGCTCCTTCACTGTCGCTGGGGCAAAATCTTGGAACTCCCTCCCGAACAGCACAGTGGGTGTACCTACACCTCAGGGACTGGAGCGGTTCAAGAAGGCAGCTCACCACCACCGTCTCAAGAGCAATTAGGGATGGGCAACAAATGCTGGACTAGCCAGCAACGCTCACCTTCCTTGAATGAATTAAAAAAATATAAGATGCTACATAAATGCAAGTTTTTGCTGTTCAATTCACTGCTCCAATTAGGACTCCAAATGACGAACAGAGCGATGTGGTGTGCACCGATTGATGGATACCTGGGCATGTTTACAAGGCTGTCAATTTATAAACATCACAGATCACGAGTGCAGCAGTTAATAAGAGACAACTGATTGAATTTACTTACACTTGATCGTGAGTTGAGTTCACCTTTGGTCAGCTTCGACGTGAACAGCCACTGTGCTTTGTAATTCTGATGTGTGCGAAGATTAATGATCATCATCATCATGACTACATCAGGAGATTCTGTATCCAACGCATCGGTCACTGGTTTAAATTGGACACGATCGATAATTTGAGTTTCTTAGCAGGATAACTGGCCTGAAGACAATCAATAATTTATAACACGAGCTTAATAAACATTGCATCACTTCTCATAAACATCATACATTTGTGACAGCAAATAGTTTGAAAACTTCTGAACATATTTGTCCCTCCGCCAACGTCGCTAAAACAGTCGTGGCCGTCATATCACCTTTTTGGTTGTGGGAGCTGTGGTGATGTGCATCAATGTAAATGCATGTAGGCTAGCTCGACACTAGAGGGAGCACCAGAAACATCACACACACACACTCAGCCAATAGATCAAGTAGATAGGAAATGACCAATAGTCATTCACGATACACAAGGAGGCGATACCACCAAAGGGGGGCATTACACCAACCCATATATAAAGCACTCTTTCCAGTGGAGACAGTCAGTGAGTAGAGATACAGGGTTGATTCAATATTACACCCACCACGTGGATTGCAGCAACTGGTTAGTCAGTCTGGGTAGCTATAGTAGGATTTGCAGTAGTGTCGAACCCGAGTAATAGAAGTGTAAATAGTTTAATAAACGTGTTGAAGTTATCTCCACGTCTGAACCTTCCTTTGTCAAGTTGCACCACAAGGAAGCCGCTTATGTTACACCTACAACATAACAAATCAGGAGCTTTCTGTGCAAAATGTTGCATTACAACATTTAATTGCATGCCCTCCAGTAACGGACTCAACTGCCAGCTGGATTGCACACTTTAAACCTGGAATGAATCCCAAACTCATAAACCTCAGATTCACAATCGGTGCTGCATTGCCAAAGCTTTCCGGACAAACACAAGAATGTCAAATTTCAAACAGTCACAACAATGTATATTACAGGAGAAGAGGGCGCTGATTGGTTGGCAAGTTGGCTCTGATTGCCCGACATGTTTCCATGGAGAAAGCTACAGGGAGCGAGGCTCCCCCATGCTCACGGGTAATTCAAAAATGTTGCGGGGCTTGAGCATATTCCTCTTGTTTGCCGAGCATGAATCCCTCTGTATGAATTTCTGTCATTTCCAGCAAGCGTAAGTAAGGTGTGTTATGAGCTGAACTGATTGTCTTAAATTGGTTATTTGCGTAGCAGTCAGCGCACTCTGGGTTGTTCCACAGGTGCTGCCTAATCTCGGAATCACATGCAGATGGCTTGTTTTGCATTTTGCAAGTGTTGTTCAGCACGTTCAGTACTCTACCTATTACGAACAATGGGAGGAACACACCGCTTGATTCAGTCAGCCAATCGCTGGAACGTAGGGCTTACGTATGATGCTAGCAACTGACCCAGCCTGGCACTGCAATCTAAAATGAATTTGTCCTGCAAAGCGCCTTCTGGTTGGGCCACCTCTCCAAACCTGGGAGGCGATATCGCAAAACCATGGCCACCCATATTGGGTCATTGCAAAATAAAAATACTAAGTAAAAATAATGATGATTTTTTTTGTGTTGGGACCAAACTACAGGGTTGACTTTAATGTCCACCAGCTGGTGTCAGCAGGGCAGTAATGGCCTTCACACTAGATCACTGTTATTGCCATTGATGCTGCCAGCGCCTTTTAAAAGGGGGTGGTGTCCAAACCGCCAATTTGATTCATCTAACAGATCGCTTTTCCGATGGAAATCAGTGTCTGAGGAAGTTAGGCGGACACCACTTACTATTTTCGATGAGAGCTGGTTGGATACTTCACAATGGCGCCAGTGCATTCGAAGGCCACCCCTGGTGTTGCACGGAATGGGGCTGGATCTGTGGGGGGGCCATGTGGTTGGGCCTATCCAGTGCATGACCCACATCAATACCAACCCTGCCCCCCCCCCACCACAGACCACCCCCCCCACCCCCACCCCCCCCCCGCCCTCCCCATCACACCATGCGATGGAATGGCCAGCACACATGCAGGGATGACTCGGGAGGATGGTGGAAAGTGCGACCAAGGGCAGGAGTCAAACGATGCAGAGCTCATCATCACGGAGCAGGTCTTCATCGTCCTCCATCCCATGGACCAGGCCCACCGATATTGCCAACTCAGGGCCCGCACACTGTAGTGAAGAAGGTAAGAAGCGGGGTGGGGGGCGGGGAGGGTGCCGGTGGTGCAGGGAGGGTGGGTAGAGGAGGGGGTGACTGGCAGGCGGGGTGTGGGGGGGGTCGGTGGTGCAGGGAGGGTGGGTAGAGGAGGGGGTGACTGGCAGGCGGGGTGTGGGGGGGGGTCGGTGGTGCAGGTAGGGTGGGTAGAGGAGGGGGTGACTGGCAGGCGGGGTGTGGGGGGGGTCGGTGGTGCAGGGAGGGTGGGTAGAGGAGGGGGTGACTGGCAGGCGGGGTGCGGAGGGGGTCGGTGGTGCAGGGAGGGTGGGTAGAGGAGGGGGTGACTGGCAGGCGGGGTGCGGAGGGGGTCAGTGGTGCAGGGAGGGTGGGTAGAGGAGGGGGTGACTGGCAGGCGATACGCTCGGCCTGGCGGGTCCCCGAATGACAGGTGCTGCCGCCACACATGAGGGCTGATGCGGCGTCGCCTTCCCATCTCCACCTCGGCCTCTCTCCATCCTCACCGACTCCTGAGGGATGCAGCACCCTCGTGGTTCCTGCTAGTACACTCTCATCGCGGTTGGCAGGCCTGTGGCAGCCAGGCAGACGCCAACCACTCCTGGTTGGATACCGAAATCCTGTTCTCTAATATCCACTAATACAGAGACACCGGTATAGTCACATTGCAAAATGTAATTACAATCCCAGTGACAGCTCCAAAATAAACAATACAGTATTTGTGCTCAGCTTAAAGGGGCAAGGTTGATGTGAACGAGAAATTCCCGCTGGCCTTACTTTTCACAAAGAATGTTAATAGGGATTCTTATCCTTGTTTCCTTTACTTTTTAACAATCCTTACTCGATAAACTTTGCCATGAATGAGGCAGTGGCCATCGAAATAAGGAGAAGCTAATTATTTTGTTCTGTTAGGAGGTTCCCAAGTGGATGTAAGGAACTAAAGACCCATTATCTTCCCGAACACTAATGGCAGCTGTAGGATATGTCACTGGATAATTGTTAGACGACCATAATCTATCAGATGTCTTCGCCTTATCCGACCCGCGCAGATTATTTATGTCTTGTTTATAGCAATGATAATACGGAGCCTTATTGCACTCGTACCTGATCCTCACCATCAGAAAAAGTCAAAGACACGCGAGATTCACAAACAGCTGAGAAAAATAAATATTACTCCTCTAGAAAAATACGTACATAGATCAGATGTAGAGAATGATATGTGGCTCGAGATTAAACATTCATTCCATATGCCTCTGACGCACAGTGGCAGCAGGGTGTACCATCTACAAGGTGCAATGCTAGAAACTCGTCAAGCCTTTTTTGGCAGCGCCTACCAAACCCGCGACCTCTACCACCTAGACGGTCAACGGGTGCAGAAGGGTTGGAACATCACCGCCCGCAGGTTGTACTCCATGTCTCACACCATCATGACCATGGAAATATATCCTCGTTCCTTCACTGTCGCTGGACCAAAATCCTGGAACTCCCTCGCTGGCAGCACTGTGGGTGTACTTTCACAACATAGGCTGTAGGGGGCTCACTACCACCTTCTCGAGGGCAATTAGGGATGGGTGACAAATGATGGTTTTGCCAAGAACACCCACATCTCACGAACCAATCAAAAAAAATGCAGAAAAACATTTATTATCATTTGAAGAATTGCAGAGTACGCTCTTACTGAGGGGTGGTGAAGTGTGTAATAGCACACACACTTCCACTCTCACCAGGCTGACCAAACCAACGTAGGGTCAGGGTACGCGTCTGAGACCTTGGAATGGGTGACCACCACCTCAACCTATGCAACCACTGAGGACGTGGGAGGGTCCTCAAACATTCTCAGCTTATTTCTTTTCTTTCAACCTTGAGGCCACATTAATTAACAATTTTTCCAATTGTTATTTCCTCTTTGCTGGAAGCAGGGAGACCTATTAGAACATTCCAGCAGCCTACCATATCCCTTCCCTAAGTGTATGCTCCTCAGTTATCATCCCCGGTGATGACTTCAAATAGGGAGGTCAGTCACTCTGGGGCAGAGACGGAGGATGGGTTAGATACTAATCACTGCTCTGACCTCACCCCTCTACTCTCAGCAGCACTCACCGGCTAATCACCCAGTTATTCCCCCTCTCACGGTGAAATTTAGTGTAATGTCCAGTGTAGTCTCCACTCTGACTCAAAGCCGCTCACTCACCCATAGATCTTCCGTATTGGTCGATGCCTCATCACATGGCTCATTTGCATGTCAAGCCAGCAGGGATCTGGAAGCTAATGGCCACACCTCCTCCTGTCTTTGTAACCTTATCCAACCCTCCCTAAACCTCTGCACTCCTCCAATTCTGGCCTCTGGTGCATTCCCATTTTAATCAAGCCATCATTTGCGGCTATGTCTGACATAGAAACATACATGGAAGCAGGAGGAGGCCATTCGGCCCTTCGCGCCTGCTCCGCCGTTCATTATGATCATGGCTGATCATCAAGTTCGATACCCTGATCCCACCATCCCCCCCCTCCCAATCCCTTAATCCCTTTAGCCCCAAGATCCAAATCTAATTCCTTCTGGAAATCACACAACATTTTGGCCTCAACTACTCTCCGTGGTAGTGAATTCCACAGATTCGCCGCTCTCTCTGGATGAAGAAATTTCTCCTCACCTCAGTCCTAAAAGGTTTGTCCCTTATCCTCACACTATGGCCCCTATCTTTGGCTGCCTGGAGCCTTAGCTCTGGAATTCCCTCTCTAAACATCTCCACCTCTCTCTTCTCCTTCAACATCCTCCTTAATACCTACGATGCTCTTACCACCTGTCCTAATATCTCCTCATGTGGCTCTGTGTTAAAGTTTGTTTAATGACAAATGCTCCCATGAAGCACCTTGGGATGTTTCGCTATGCTCACGGTGCTACATCTATGTAAGTTGTTCTTACTAATCCAATTTATTTTCTATTCCATCTCATCCGAATTTCGGGTGGGATTCTCTGTGCCACCTACATCTGAAAAACAAAACTTCAATTTGCACATTAATCTCTTTCCAATTTCCATCGTTTGCAGCCTGTAACTCCACATCCAAGTCTCTAACTAAAACTCTTGACTTATTAAGAACCGAGGTGATTCAACGGGTGCAATGTTCTTTGCTGATCTTCACAGCGGATCCCCCCCTTTTCCCACCCCCACCACCATTCCTATTGTCTCCTGAAATATTCAACATCGGTCTGTTCTGCTGGGCAAAGTGTGAGAGTCCTCCTCGCCAATGTGAATTCGAACCAACACAACCCTTAAACTGGTTAATTTGCATCCTCTTCCAACAGGGGCAACTCGAAGCAAGGCGCGTTAACTCCGGCTTTTATTTGGAGTGAAGCAGTTTTCAGTGCTGTCAACGGAACCCTTTCTTCAAAGCACTCCTGCAAGTCGGGCCCTGATGTGGTGGCTACGGCATTAATACGTCATGAAACCGAGGTTCATGGTTTTTAATAAGAAGAAGAATCACTTATTGTCACAAGTCGGCTTCAATGAAGTTACTGTGAAAAGCCCCTAGTCGCCACATTCCGGCACCTGTTCGTGGAGGCTGGTGCACGAATTGAACCCGCGCTGCTGGCATTGTTCTGCATTACAAGCCAGCTGTTTAGCCCACTGTACTAAACTTTGACTCAGGCTGTGAAAATATGGCATTATAAATAATTGTTCAAATCACAGCCTTTTCATTCGGCCTTTTGGCGAGGGTCAATCATCGGGTGAGCTCGGGATCTGGTGCAAGGCCTGTTCTCGTCAGCTAGAACCTCACATGCCCCTTTTGCGGAGGACATGAATCGGATTCGATTCGAATTTGAATTGGTCTTTGGAGCCAGCAAGGAGACGGATTAAAGGCTTGCCCCATCCACTCTGCAGATTGCCTTTGTAACTGTGAGAAAAGAATATCATTTTATTTTTTATCTCATTAAATGCCAGTGAGGGCGAGGAGCCTTCTTTACCCATGTGAATGAAAAGTGGAAACACACACTTGATCCCTTGCACCAGTGAAGAATTCTATTTATATTTTCAACATACAGGCCTTGTCAAAAGATTCAAAGCCAGTTTTGTTGGAAAAGGAACAAGTTCAGACGCTGTGGTTTCTCCTCTCGCACCTACTGGCGCACAAGGCAGACTTTCATTTGTTTCCACAGCTGTTTATCTGCTGGAACAGGTCACCAGAGGCTGATAGCTCGAGGGGCACCACTCTGCACCAAGTGTGACTGACCAGGAGTCTCTCCCACTCTGACTCCCCCAGCCATTGGCAAGTTTGGAAGGATTTGCAAGTCGACGCGTTATGAACGCACCTTCCTCGGCCATCAGGTCCTGGGGTGGGACTTGAACCCAGAGTTCCTGGCGCAGAGACACTAACCACTGCCCCACAAGGCCTCTAAGTTGTAAGACATTTTAAAATTAAATGATTAGAATACAGCAACAGAAGTTTTTTTTCTTGATTTTCATTCAAACGAGCAAATAATTTGAATGAAGAAATGTTGCACCGGGTGTGTTGGGCAACAGCGCCATTTTAAAACTTTTATCCCTGTTCTTCAATTTTCTCTCCCCATCTCTGTAACTTCCCTCGGCCCTATAACCGCGTTCTCCTTTCATTCTGGCCTCTTGTGCACCTCTGATTGTCATCAGTCCATCACTGGTGGCTCTCCCTTTAAGCTGGGGAATTCTCTCCCGAGACCTTTCCATCTCTCTCCCTCCTTTGAAGTGCTCTACCTCTTCGATCGAGCTTTGGTCATCTGCCCCTATATCTCTGGACTCGGTTTGATGTTAAAATTTGGTTTGATAAAACTCCTGTGAAGTGCTGTTTGACATTTTACTACATTGAAGCTGCTATAGAAATACACGCTGTCGCTACCAGCGAGGAACACGGCTCAATGCTGAGACCTTTCAGGTGAGGGCAAAAGGACTCAACACGAGCGTCCAGGCGATTGTGCCGCTGAAACGCGAGAATTAGTGAAAGCTTACTTTTTGGAGCTGAATTGGGTCAAGCTGTGTTGCCGAGTTGACAGGAATTAAATGCAGTGAGGCACCAGTTTCCTCCAGTGTCCTTCATTGTCTCCTTGATTAACGCTTTGCTCAATTAACTTTCTGAATCTTACATTGTTGACCATTTTATTCTCGAGCTATTTACAATGGCGAACGTGCCACCTGTCTGTCACCTGGCCTGCTGGCGGATATCGGTTTGGTGATGTTGCACGGGTGTGTCTCAAGAAGGGCAACTTTCAACTATGGCCCCTGGTGGGTAACCTGGATGGGCTGCCTGGTGTAGAACCCACCCAGCATCGATTCCACTGAGTTGCTGTTCCCTCGACAATTTACCCTCTAATAACAGGGCACCTCTGGGCTGGGGCATTTTCTTGTGGTGCCTTCATGGCTGGTGCCATCCTACCTTCCCCTCCATCCTCCGGCGTGTGGTTGTTGTGTGTGACTGAGTGTGTGTACATGTGGGCAGGTACAAGGTCGAATTCCCTTGTTGAAAAGGGCGCCATAAAGGTGACCCAGACTTACTTATCAATTGCTCCATTAGAAATAAGCCACCATTGGAGGACCCCCACCTCGGCCCACTCCCCCACCCTATCAGGGGCGGAACGATAGCACAGTGGTTAGCACAGTGCCAGGGTCCCAGGTTTGACTCCAGGATTGGGTCACTGTCTGTGCGGAGTCTGCACGTTCTCCTCGTGTCTGCGTGGGTTTCCTCCGGGTGCTCCGGTTTCCTCCCACAAGTCCCGAAAGACGTGCTTGTTGGGTGAATTGGACATTCTGAATTCTCCCTCTGTGTACCCGAACAGGCGCCGGAGTGTGGCAACTTGGGGATTTTCACAGTAACTTCATTGCAGTGTTAATGTAAGCCTACTTGTGACAATAATAAAGATTATTATCCCCATAACCCCACCTAACCTAATATAGGGGCACTCAGGGGCAATTTAGCACGGCTAATCCACCTAACCTGCACTTCTTTGGACTGTGGGAGGGGACCATAGCAGCTGGAGGAAACCCACGCAGACACGGGGAGAACGTGCAAACTCCACACAAACAATCACCCAAGGTCGGAAATGAACCTGGGTCGCTGGTGCTGTGCGGCAGCAGTGCTAAGAATTGTGCCACCGTGCACTCAAGTCTTTGGGTAAAGACTTGGAGGAGGTGTAGTATAAGGGTGTTTGGGCAGGGCAAGGGTTAGTGTTGGTCTGAAGAAACAGTACACTCACATAGTGATGGAGAGAGTCACATGATGGTTGACTGGTTGCGGTAGGAGCCCAGTAGGAGCCAACATGGACACAGCAGCCATGCAGAGGTGTGCCTTGGAGGCGTACATAGTTCTGAGTTGTTAGTAAACACTTAACGTTCAACCACCTAGCCTCCAGACCTCTCAGTAGAACACCGAACAATCCTTACCACGATCTACATGTGCAACTGGCAAGAGAATAGGACCAAGTGGATGCCCAGGTCATCGGCTTATTTGCTTCAATACTTTCAACAGTTTTGAAACCCGGCCGAACATGGAAGAATTACTTCATGAAAATGGACACAGGATCAGAAGGAGCAAGTGTTTGAGATTAAACATAATGCTGATTTGTTTTGGCTGGTGGTGTGATGAGAGGGAATACAAGGATATATAAGATGGCACTGATGTTAGCGCAGAAGCAGCAGCTGTGCCCTCTGGCCTGTTGAAGAGTGGGTCTCTAACATTTCTGGTTGAAGGGTCTCTTTCCTTTCTAAAACATTTTCAGAGTACGCAATTATTTTTTCCAATTAAGGGGCTAAATTGCCAAAACACCTAACCTGCGCATCATTGGGTTGTGGGAGTGAAACCCACGCAGACACGGCGAGAATGTGCAGAAGGGTCCCTTTTCAAATGGATTCATAGAATCATAGAATTTACAGTGCAGAAGGAGGCCATTCGGCCCATCGAGTCTGCACTGGCCCTTGGAAAGAGCACCCTACCCAAGCCATACCTCCACTCTATCCCTGTAACCTGTAACCCCACCTAACCTTTTTGTACACGAAGGGCAATTTAGCGCGGCCTATCCACCTAACCAGCACATCTTTGGACTGTGGGAGGAAACCGGAGCACCCGGAGGAAACCCACGCAGACACGGGGAGAACGTGCAGACTCCGCACAGACAGTGACCCAGCGGGGAATCGAACCTGGGATCCTGGAGCTGTGAAGCAACTGTGCTAACCACTGTGCTACCGTGTCGCCCAAACTCAGACTTCCCCATCTAAAGTATACCACATAATATTTGCAATCTGAAAGTGCCGGATGTAAGGGGTGTTTGAAGAATATTTTAAAGATAACTTCTCATTCAGAATCTGGTGTAATATTTATACAATATTAATCAAATTTAAATTCAGGTTATAATTTGGTATAATAGTACGATTGATAATATATAAGATGAATGCCATCAGGACCAGCTAATGCACAATTGTGTGTGTTTTGGAGGTGTTGCCACATGACCAGACTCAAAGAAACCAAGGCCTGTTTGACAAATTTGTGATTGTCTTATTGGAGCGTCATTTATCATCTTTTTTTGTCATTTTCCCATTTACATCAAAAGCCCACTTCATTTGCATTCAGGTTCAATTCCCCCAGCCACTTGGGTGGATATAAAAGGTCGAAGGATTTGTGACCCGCAAGAAACTGTCTGCGGAGACGCACTTGATGGATGTGGCCTCAACACACCAGTCAGTTTGACTGGTGCAGCCGGGGAACTGCAGGATAAGCAAGTCAGAGTCACTGGCACGTTTAGACGGCACAGAACTGCAGCCTTAACACAAGCCTTCCGACCCGTGTACACTCCGTGATTTGGAGATGCTGAGGCACTGTCCCCGTCCCCTATTACCAGCAGCTGTACAAAGCAAAAAAAATAGTGAGCATCGTTCCACCAGGCCACTGCTTGATGAGTCTGTAGGTCTGCTCTACTCATTTTGGCACAGTTGTGAGTGATGATACTAATGAATAGGACCTTTCAGGGTATGTCTTTATCGTGTACCCTAATCAATGCTTTATGCTTATTCTACTTTTGCCTAAGTGGTTTGATACAACTGAATGGCTGGCTTGGCCATTTTAGAGAAGGGGCTATTGTAGACCAAACCGTGCAGGACGGTTTGCTTTCCTAAAGGACTTTAGTGAATCTGATGGGTTTTTACATGAATCTAGTCATTGTGTGGTCACCATTACGGACATTAGCTTTTTATTGCGGATTCATTTAATTAAGCAAATTCAAATTGCTCCAGTTACTGCGGTAGGATTTGGGTCAGGATTTTCAGGATGGCGAGATTTCACTTCCTGCTATTCGAATAGTCAGCAGAGAACCATATCCGCACCATTACTCCTATTTTGGGGTGAAAACAAATAATAAATTAAACTAAATCAGATAAACCGAGGAACAAATTAAAGGGGCATGCTTCAACAAAACACAAATCAAATTGTGATTGAGAGGGTCAATAAGGCACCCCAGTGCCCGCGGTGCGCACTGGACATGGAAGGCCTCAATGGTGCTCATCCCTGCCCGCCCCGCAGCCATTTTACGCTCCAATGCGCAGTAATTGGTTGCAGACAGGATTTCCGCCCCTCACTGCGGCCAGGCCACCGTGGGTGCCCCCCCCCACCCCAGGGCCGGATCCTCCCGCGCCTCCCCGAGGACTCCGGTACACGGCCTACCAGCCAGGTACCGCCGTGATGGGCCATGTCCATTTCACGCCGGCGGGACTGACCGAAAACGGGCGGCCGCTCGGCCCATCGGGGCCCGGAGAATTGCCGGGGGGGGGGGGGGGGGGAGAACCGCTGCCAACGGCCCCCGACCGGCGCGGCGTGAACCTTGCCCCCGCCTGAAAACCGACGCCGGAGAATTCGGCAGCCAGCGTCGGAGTGGTGGGGCGGGATTCACGCCCCCCCCCCCCCCCCGGGGATTCTCCGACCCGGCGGGGGGTCGGAGAATCCCGCCCCTGGTCTTTGGAGATCAGCGCTGCCAGGGTGGTACTGCCAGGGGGAAGTGCCAGGGCATTGCCCTGCCATGTCCCTGACCAGCCAGGGCCTACACTGGCCTCCAAGCCCCCGGTGTGGTCTTTAGGCCTGGTCTCCGTGTTTGGAGATCGGTAGTGATTCCGCCGGCGTTACGTCAAGCTGATGGGAACATCTGACATTTCCGGAAGATTCGGATTTGTTCGGCCGATTTTTAATCTTAAAATTAAGCAGTTGGGGGGCGGCACATGGCGCAGTGGTTAGCACTGGGACTATGGCGCTGAGATCCCGGGTTCGAATCCCGGCCCTGGGTCACTGTTGGAATTCGATGAAAATGTGAGATACTTGCAAAAGAACTGTCTGACAGGAATAAGGGCGTGGTCACCTTGTAAGAACCCACCTCGTGGATCACTTCAGCCGCCAAGCATATAATTCCCAAGTACCAACTCACTGTAAGCAGGGGTAATAAGACATACAGCCTAGCCACCTACATCAAGGAAAGCCTCACCAAACATACAGTGACCTAAAGTCAGACAAGCCCTCCTCCATCTCCATCCAAGTAGGTAAACTGATCATCACAAATAATCTACAGGCCACCAAATGACTCCAACAGCCAACTTCAAATGTGTGGGAGCCTCCACAACAACACCGTGGAGAACAATTGTGTACGATGCACTCCATTCTGCCTGGTTAGATTACTCATCCGATCTTTGCTTCAAGACCCACAACAGAAATGGCATCCTACTTATGTCCTCCAATTAGTGCTGCCCATCTTTGCCCACACCCAATATTGTCCAAGCCACACTCACATCGGCTCAAATTACCATTCACAAACACAAAACCGTGCTGGCATCTTGCCTGGTGAAGGCATGCCCTATTCATACCTTTAAAAGTAAATAATTCTCTGAAATGTCTTTTATTTCAAAATGGACACTAACAAGGTGGCTAAGATGGCTGCCAAGGGTCAGGTGACTTTTGTAATTCCTGCCCAGACAATGTCTGTGTGTGCCTCTAAAACAATCTCAATGCAAACTGTCTTATCAGTTCAACGGAAGAGACCTAACAAACGATGGCTATCGGAGCTGTGAAGATTGAATCGCAAATAAGGTCCTCCAATGAGCTAATCGTAGCTGGTATGTTGACGGGTCATCAGTCATTCCTTGTCCACAGATCCTTGAAGGCGACAGGACAGGTGATTAGGGTAGTTAAGAAGGCAGTTATCAGACGTGGCATAGATTATAAGAGCAGGGAGGTTATGTTGGAGCTGCACAGAACTTTGGTGAGGCCACAGCTGGAGCACTGTGCGTAGTTCTGGTCACCTCACTATAGGAAAGATGTAATTGCACTGGTGAGGGTGCAGAGGAGAGAGGCTGGATAGGCTTGGGGTGTTTTCTTTGGAGCGGAGACGGCTGAGAGGGGACCTGATTGAGATGTATAAGATTATGAGGGGCATGGACAGGGTGGATAGGAAGCAGCTGTTATCCTTAGTTGAAGAGTCAATAACGAGGGGGCATCATTTTAAGGTGAGGGGTAGGAGATTTAGAGAGGATTTGAGGAAAAATATTTTCATCCAGATGCTGGTGGGAGTCTATGACTCTATCCCCCATTGGTTAGCAATCACCCTGGCTCCAAATGATTTGGTGGAAAATCAAAGTTCATCATGTGAATGAAACTATCTTCAGATAACAAATATATTATTCCACCAACCAGAGAGAAACAATTTTATCAACACAAGAACAGCAGCTGCTGAGAACATCAGCAGCAGCTGCCTCAGGCAGTACGACCCGTGTCTTTTTTAAACCCTGGAGACTATTACATTTAGAGTATCCAATCCTTTTTTTCCCCAATTAAGTGGCAATTTATCATGGCCAGTCCACCTAACCTGCACATCTTTGGACTGTGGGAGGAAACCGGAGCACCCGGAGGAAACCCACGCACACACGGGGGAGAATGTGCAGACTCCGCACAGACAGTCACCCGAGGCCAGAATTGAACCCGGGATCCTGGAATTGTGAGGCAGCAGTGCTAACCACTGTGCCGTAGGAAATTATGCGACGGGAGCTGGCAGCTAATAGCATTGCAGATATTGGACCACAAAACCCGCGGGAAACTGGTCTTCTCGGTCAGAGTGAAGTAAGGCCATAGGTTTTGTTTTGAAAAGAGATAATCTTAGCCTGGTTTTGCAACTGCAGTGCTTTCTTTCTCTCTATAGAATTGAAGATTGAGGCAGTGCTTGGAGGCTACTGGATCTTCCCGCCTTGTAAAACCAACCTGGTCAGTGGGAGCTATAATCCTCTACAAAATTAACACAAGATTTCCAACGCGAGTTAGCCGCAGAGCCAGGCGGTGATACGCACTGCAGAGGTTTCCAGGATCAACAGCCTCTCAGAAACACAGGATAAACTTGGAGTTTTGTTCCACGTTGTACTCCATTTATTCAAAGGCTTCGATGTGCTTGTACAGGACCGTTCTGGTTGAAGCAGATCAAAGGAGTTCAAGGCAGTGAACTGGAATGCTTATTGATCGCCGTTGCTGACCTTATTTGTTGAGTTCAATGGGTGCCGAGTGCACCCAAGGGCATTTCTTTGTGCTCGAATCCAGTCATGCCTCATCGTTTTAGCCTCTCTTTTTTTCTCAAGTGCTGTAATCGGAAGTCTGGGATGAGACGCTACACCTGCAGTCATTCACTGAAGAATTCCCTTGTAAAAGAAAAATGACTATCTGTCAACATTGTTCAAGCACTGTCACTCTGCAACGGTCAGAGAAACATAGATCAATCAGTCCCTGTCCTTCACTGCCCAGGGGGCGAATCCAGCTCTCTTTGTAAGGGAAGGTGAGGGTGTGGGGGGTAGGGGGGGGGGGGATTTGCGGAGTGGGGGAGGGCGATCTCTCTCACTGCTAAGAAGGTAGAGATACCTTTTCAAACAATGTTTGTGTTCGTTCCCTGATAACTAGGTAGAGGTGGAGATTGTGGAGCAGTGGGAACGTCACTGGTCTAGTAATTTGGAGGCCAGGTCTATTGCTCCGGGGGCGATGGGTTCAAATCTCACCGCGGGGCTGGTGGAGCTTACATTCGACTGGCTAAAAAAAATAAAAAAATCTGTCATTGAAAGTTAAGACTCCATAAATGGCCGCCATGGACAGGAACGGAAATATCTTCGATTGCCATTAAAAAAAAACACCCGGTTCATTCGGGGAAGGAAATTTGCCGTTCTCAGCCGGTCTGACCTACACCTGACTCCAAACCCACAGCAATGTGGTTGACTCTTAACAGTTTTCTCGGGATGAGCAACAAATGTTGCCCTTTCCATTTATTCCCAAATAGTTTAGAACCTGGCATTTATGTAACCCCGTATCACCTCAGCTATGACTCAAAGCTCTTAATATGGAGTGAATTACTATGAAAAGTTGTGACTGTTAGAGGTGGACGATTTTCCCATTCTCAATACAGGTCCTGTCACCATTCCACATCCACCGGGCTGACGTCATCAACGTGCTGTCTGCAACGCCAACAATCTGTATTTGTATAGCAGCTAAAAACACCACATTGAGACATATAAGGCAATATTAGGACAGATGACCAAGCCTTGGTCAAAGAGATAGGTTTTGAGGATCATTCGTAAGATATAGGAGCAGAATTAGGCCATTCGGCCCATCGAGCCTGCCCCGCCTTTCTATCATGGCTGATATGTTCCTCATCTGTTACCTACAAGTTACAGACCAAGAGCTGGATTGCAAAATCAGCCAGAGCACCTCCTCCCTAGAACACATGACCTCGCCTCCTGAGCCTAAACACCCTCAATGTGATCATGGCTGATCCCATCCTGGCCTCAACTCCACCGTCCTGCCCGTTCTCCATAACCCTTCAACCCGTTACCAATTAAAAATCTGTCTAACTCCTCCTTAAATTTACTCCCTGTCCCAGCATCTGGTGTGAATTCCACAAATTCACAACCCTTTGGGAGAAGTAGTTTCTCCTCAAATCTGTTTTAAATTTGCTACCTCGTATTCGAAGATCATGACCCCTCATTTTAGAATGCCCCTCAAAAGGAAGCATCTGCTCCACGTCTACTTTATCCACACCTTTTATTATCATGTATACCTCAATTTGATCTCCCCTCATTCCTCTAAACTCTTGAGAGCATCGGCCTAAACTGTTCACTCTCTCTTCATATGACAAACCCCACAACTGTGGAATCAACCTAGTGAACCTCCTCTGAACTGCCTCAGAACTGTGTTCAGCTCTGGGCAACACGGTTTAGGAAGGATGCCTTGGAGAGAGTGGCACCACAATGCTACCTCGTCTCCAATGATTAATAGATAAGGAGAGATTACGCAACCTACAGTTGCTTTTCCTGGAATTTGGATAGTTAAAGGGTGAACTGCTCAAACTTTTCAAGAGTTTAAGGGGGGGGGGGGTCTTGGATGAGGGGGCATTGTGTATACATGAGAGCCAAACCTCTTGGGGATGAAATGAGGAAACACGTTCACACAAAGGGTGGCAAAAGTTTGGAACTCTCTTCCACAGAGGACAATTTATGCTCGATAAATTGTTGATTCTAAATTTAAGTTGCTAAGTTCTATTCGCCAAAGGTGATGGGGCGAAGGTGAGCATATGGAGTTAGGTCACATGATCCCACCGAATGGTGAAACAGCTTTAAGGGGCTAAATGATCGTCTGTGGTTTCGATGTGAGAGATAGTGAGAAATGGAGGCACTCCCAGCCACACACATTTTTAAGAGTGCAAACTAATTGATTTTCAAAGGTCACCATGTTCTAATGATGTGTATCAGTCCTCCTGCATCAATTTCAGGCAAATGCCCTTAATTGGAAGAAGCAAATCCACACACATTTATAACTTTGAAACTTAACCTAGCACAGCACATACCGGGCTTCTTCAAGAAATGGTATCTAAAGAGCTGGAATGTCCGAAATGCACATAGTTTGAAATTAGAAAGAGGGATTGTGATCCAGGCAAATGGCACAAAGCTAGGTAGGAGGATGAGCTGTGAGGAGGATACAGAGACCCTTCAATGTGATTTGGACAGGTTGAGTGAGTGGGCAAATGAATGGCTGATGCAGTATAATTTGGATAAATACGATGCTATCCACTTTGGTAGCAACAACGGGAAGGCAGACTATTATCTGAATGGCCATAAATTAGGAGAGGTGAATGTGCAACAAGACCTGGGTGTCCTCACACACCACCACTGAAGGTAAGCTTGCAGGTGCAGCAGGCGGTAAAGAAGGGAAATGGTTTGTTGGCCTTCATTGCGAGAGGATTCGAGTACAGAAGCAGGGATGTCTTGCTGCAGTTACGGAGGGCCTTGGTAAGGCCACACCTGGAATATTGTGTGCAGTTTTGGTCTCCTTATCTGAGGAAGGATGTTCTTGCACTAGAGTGCAGCAAAGGTTTACCAGACTGATTCCTGGGATGGCAGGACTGACGTATGAGGAGAGATTGAATTGGTTAGGATTGTATTCGCTGGAGTTCAGAAGAATGAGGGGGGATCTCGTAGAAACTTATAAAATTCTAACAGAAGTAGACAGGGTAGATGCAAGAAGAATGTTCCCGATGGTGTCCAGAACGAGGGGGTCACAGTCTTAGGATGCGAGGTAGACCATTTAGGACTGAGATGAGGAGAAATCTTTCCATCCAGAAAGTGGTCAACTTGTGGAATTCGTTACCATAGAAAGCAGTTGAGACCAAAACAAAAAGCAGTTAGATATAGCACTTGGGGCAAAGGGGATCAAAGGATATGGGGGGAGGGGGGAATCAGCCATGATCATAATGAATGGCGAAGCAGTCTCGAAGGGCTGAATGGCCCGCCTCTTGCTCCTATTTTCGATGTTTCCATGTTTCAGACCTATTGGTGACGTGCTCTCTCTAAAAGAAAATGGGGAGATGGCGTCTTAAGTTTGCAAGGGAATAAATAATGCAAAACAGCACAGTTTAATCTAACAATATCATTGTGACATATCACGACAAGTGTGGAAATGTGTATAAATGAAAGCTGCATTGCTCATTTTGCATAATACATGATCTGTATTGAAAAGGTCACCAATAAGCAGCCAGGACTATATTCCTGTAAGTGTTACTGGCAGGGGTCAATGCTGATTGGTCTTCAGGGAGCGTGCTGGACATCTTTAGCGTTCCAATCATTGTACTGTTAACCTGGGCTGTACCCACAATGTAAATGTTACATTTCAGAAGTGTCCATTGACGGGAAACGGTAAGAAATGTCAGGGACAAAACAATAAGATCATTTGATTCATCAAAGCTCAGCTCATAACACCCCCATGTTAGAACACGATAATATTCTGACCATACCCAACATTTTTATCTCAATTATCTTGTTTGGCAGAATGTTCTAAACATTTAACCTGACTTGAGTTACGTTCCTCTTATACCTATCCTAAACTTCCTGAAGTTCCTCCATACTGACTTCGGAGCCCGGGATTTACTTTGGGTGTGATATATTGGCCTCGTCGCTCCCGTCTCACTGGAGTTTTGAGAACCCTGGGTAGTCAGGGGCAGGGCAGGGTGGGTAGCCAGTCACTCCCCTGGCACATGGGAACCTTGGCTCTGCCAGGCTGGTGGGGGCACTGCCAGGTTGTCTGGCTGGTGGTGCCCAGGTGCCAGATTGCCGGTACCAGGGGTCGGGCCTGGGAGGGGTGGGGGGGGCACAAGAGGTGGTTAGCACTGCTGCCTCACCACGGCAGGGAATCAAATTCAATTCTGGCCTTGATTGACTGTGTGGAGTCTGCACGTTCTCCCCGTGTCTGTGTAGGTTTCCTCCGGGTGCTCCGGTTTCCTCCCACAATCCAAAGATACACAGATTGGTCATGCTAAATTGCCCCTTAGTGTCCAAAGGTTAGATAGGGTTACAGGGTTAAAGGGATAGGGGGGGGAGAAGTGGGCCAAATTACTTCATCTGCACTGTAGAGATTCTGAGATGCTATGAAACTCTGTTAGTTGTGTAACTGTCTTAATTTCTTTGCACACATTCTACTTTCCCCCAATCACACGCTTGCCTGCAAAGTTGACAATTTACTATTGGTTTTGCTATCCAGACCTTGGATGTAGATTAGAAGCAACAGCCATTCCGAGTACTGAGCTTGCCCTGCTCAGCTTGACACTGTTCTCCAAATTGATTGGGTAGGATTCATAGAGACGTCAGTCTCTTATTTTCCAACTAGCTTCTGTCCCGGCTACCGTCTGCCATGAATATGTATTGTTTCATTTGAAGTCTTTAAAATGGAACTTCGTGAAAAGACTTCAAGTTATTTGTAAGGTTGGTCAGATTGGAACATCGAAAACGAGAATACACCGTTGAGCCCCTCAAGCCTCTTGCACCCATTCAGTGGCAGATCCCACTCCATGGGCGAAATTCTCCAGAAACGGCGCGATATCCGCCGACTGGTGCCCAAAACGGCGCAAATCAGTCGGGCATCGCGCCGCCCCAAAGGTGCAGAATGCTCCGCATCTTGGGGGGCCGAGCCCCAACCTTAAGGGGCTAGGTCGGCGCCGGACGAATTTCTGCCCCGCCAGCTGGCGGAAAAGGCCTTTGGTGCCCCGCCAGCTGGCGCGGAAATGACATCTCCGGGCGGCGCATGCGCAGGAGCGTTAGCGGCCGCTGATGGTATTCCCGCGCATGCGCTGTGGAGGGAGTCTCTTCCGCCTCCGCCATGGTGGAGACCGTGGAGGAGGCGGAAGGGAAAGAGTGCCCCCACGGCACAGGCCCGCCCGTGGATCGGTGGGCCCCGATCGCGGGCCAGGCCACCGTGGGGGCACCCCCCCGGGGCCAGATCGCCCCCCCCCCCAGGACCCCGGAGCCCGCCCGCGCCGCCTTGTCCCGCCGGTAAGGTAGGTGGTTTAATCTACGCCGGCGAGACAGGCATTTTAGCGGTGGGACTTCGGCCCATCCGGGCCGGAGAATCGCGGGGGGGTGGGGGCCGCCAACCGGCGTGGCGCGATTCCCACCCCTGCCGAATCTCCGGTGCCGGAGAATCCGGCAACCGGCGAGGGCAGGATTCACGCCAGCCCCTGGCGATTCTCCGACCCGGCGGGAGGTCGGAGAATTTCGCCCCATATATCCATCCTTGCCCTATTATCCCATAATCCCTTTTGTTAGAGAAACATCTATCAGCTCGTAAGATCTAAAATTAACAACTGGTCTTCCACCAATGGCTATAATCTTGTGGAAGATAGTGCCAAACCTTGATGCCTCTTTGTGTTTCATAATTTAACTCTTGAAAGGTTTCGTTCTATTGAAACTCAGTCAGGCTAACTTCCCATTTGGTTGCCTTCCTTATTTCACACATCATCCTGATTGCTTTCTGACTTCCACAGGGCAGCTTCCTGCTGGAGATCAAAAACAAAATACTCGCTCGCACTATTGCGCCATATCTTCGAATTTAGCAAATACGGAAGTTGATAACTAAAATACCGCTTGCCCTCCTCCACTCCCCTCCTACTTACTTTTGGTGAGTTGTTGATATAATCAAAGGAACAGGTCACTAGCGTGCTTCTTTTGGGGTAGCCAAATAAACTGAATCAATAAATTGAGGGATAAGTTGAAAGGGTTACTGCATCAAAGTAAATAAGAATCTCAAAAGGAGCCTGCAAACATCAAAACAACATGTGATTAAAGGTTGCCATGACACCCTGGGCGACTGCACGGTCAATTCCAGCTCCACTTGGCCCAGAGTCACAGCACAGGTGAAATTAGACCTTATTTAAAATACCCGAGGACCTTGGTTGAGCCAATAAATTGCAGTAACCAGGTTTGTAACTTTAATACAAGTAACATTTTATCATGTACAGTGTTATAATTACATGGCAGGAAATGTAACTGACTATCTACTACCCCTTTCTCAACCTCCCCCTCCTAACTCATCCCACTCTACACACACACACACACACACACATGCACGCACACGGGAAAGTGTGGCAGAAAGGGAAATAAAATATTAATAAAAGGATAAGGATCCTTGATGCACTGGGGTGACTTCCAGTCAATGTCTTTCTGACGTTCACGCTTTCGTTTTGATACTTCTTCCTTCTTGGCTGGAGGTGGTTTTCTCCAGCAAGGTTGTACCTTCACTGCAGACTCAGCATCATTTCAGGTTCACAGCAGAGCAGTTCTTTCACTGCAGCAAGCAGGAGAGAGAGAGAGGAGAGGAAGGGAGAGGAGAGGGAGAGGAGAGGGAGAGAACAGCGGAAGATAGGGAGAGATAGGGAAAGAGAGGCGAGAGAGAGAGTGAGAGAGAAGGAGTGACACACAAGTTTCCGAATGTCGTTACCCAGATGCCCTTCCCAGAAGGTTGAGATATTAGAGTCAGCCTCACTTTTAATGCCCTTAATGGTCCCTTGCCCTGCTAACATAAACACTTGAATGGCTACTCGGGTGAGTATGCTGCAAGTCGCTCACCCTCAGTTACTGTACTGACCGTGAACACTAATCTTCAGGAGCCAAAGAGTTTTAAAAAAAAATTTTGCGTATCCAATTCTTTTTTCCAATTATGGGACAATGTGGCGTGGCCAATCCACCCACCCTGCACATCCTTGGGTTGTGGGGGAGAATGTGCATACTCCACACGGACAGTGACCCGGGATCGAACCCGGGTCCGCGGCGCCGTGAGGCAGCAGTGCTAACCGCTGTGCCGCCCTGGAGCCGAAGAGTTAAGCAATAAAAGTTAAGAGGCGAAATGGAGGAGAAAAAAACCAATCACATAGAATCTTAGAACAGTGAGAGCACAGAAGGAGACCATTCAGTCCATCAAGTCTGTGCTAGCTCTGTCAAAGAGCAATCCTGCTCCCTCAGCACGTTCCGTGCATCACTGTGATTTCTTTTACCCTGCTCAGATATTTATCCAGTTCCTTTTTGTATCTGCATCCAGCACTATACCTTTGAATTGTTTGATTGCTGGGACGATGAAAGGTGGTTCAGTAATCCTGTTTGGTGGGCAGGGAAATGGAGGAATGTGGACCTGGCTGTGTTGGGATGTGGGGGGTGGGGGGGGGTTGGTTAGGGCATTGGGGGGGGAACGATGTTAAATTAGGGAATCATGAATATTTCAGTCAAACCAATAAAAACCGAAAGCTCGACCGTTGGCCTCATTCATAGTTTTAATGCTTGAGCATTCGTTGTCAAAAACCTTTGAAGTGCCGTCACCAAAATAAAATGGCAAATGTTTCATATTTTGAGAAGGATCTAGAGGAGGCTTAAGCACAAACAACAGGGCTTGTTTCATCTCATGGGACCGAGCATTCGAACAGTTAGTGCACTCTACAATCTCACATAGCCTCTCTTCCTCTCCCCAGATTGGGATTTGTGGTGATATGCCTATGGACTATATTATAGATGGATGGTGTGCGACCTCCAACCAGCAGGTGGCAGTATGGACACACCATACAGTCTCTAGACCACGGTCATGCGGCCTGTGACTCGGATGTAAAGGGAGACGCATCCGGCAATCTTCAGAAGATGATTGAGAAGGTAATAAGACGCACATGCGAATGGTCGGTGCTAGGCGCAAGTTCCAGAGGAGTAGTTAGTAGACTCCATGATACCGTGCTCTGTATCAGATTGCTATCTTACCACACGAGACTGAATAAAAGATTCTGGTTTGGAGAAGTCAAAATGTTTGGTGAGTTCCTTTGTGATGTACAAAGGACCCAAACACAACAGGATTGTATTTGTCCATCTCCATACCTGTTGCACTCAGTGATGATGACTCCGATGAAGTAAAGCGTAGAAACCGTGCTAATTATTGGTGGCTACTGGATTGTTTCTCCACAGATGTAACTGTTAGAATTCCACAGAGCGCCGGAGTAAGCGAGACGCAATTGTGACAGTTTCCCGTCCATCTCAATGCGACTGGACGACATCAATCACCCAACGGAGGCGACATCTCCGTCTAATGAATATTTTTTAGTGCAGTAGCTCAGACTCTCATCAGAACATTTGACCTGCGGAAGGAAATTACTTTTCTTAAGCCACCCAAATTCTGCTTTCATCTACCCTCGGCATAAAGCAGATGCCACCAGATTTAGTAAGAAGATCAATGCTTCTTTGATAATAGTATTCAAAGACCTGAGTGCACGTTCTATGGTTCATTAAAGCAAGAAAGTCGTGCATTTAAGTAGCATATTTTGCACCCACCGGATGCCCCAAAGCACTTTACAGCCAATGACGTATTTTCAAAGTATAGTCACTGTTGTTATGTAGGAAATGAAGCAGCTAATTTGCATTCAGCAAGCTCCCAGCAACGAGACAATGATCATCTGTTTTGGTGACGTTGAGTGAGGTATAAATACTGGCTGGGACATTGGGGAAAATATCTCTGCTGTTCCTCTCTGCACGGGGGGGTTGTCCTGCCCGTTAACTTCACACAGATGCTGCCAGACCCGCTGAGCATTATCCAGCATTTTCTGATTCTATCCTCGATAATCTCAAGTTGTTATTTTCCACGAAAGAAAGTGAATCGGCCAATGACTTGAATTAAACCATGCAAATTGGTCAAGTGAGCAATCTCGTGCCAAGTACATTTGAAGTGTGAGATCACTTAGATCAAACAGCGCTGATTTAAGGACAGCAGGCTGTACGTTACTGCCAGGCTGGAGGAATGGTTCCCACATGCTTGTGTGGGGGAAGCCCCAGTAAATATGAACACGCTTCTGGGAGCAGGCATTTTAACTTGCTAAGGGATGCACTGTTAGAAACTGGATAGACAGGTGGTGAAAGATGGAATGGGAAACTGAGCGAAACACTCTCAAGCTTTTATTTACGGAGACAGACACTACGTAACGTGCACCGCCGATAAAACTGCGAAACCTTCAGCATGATCCTATGTATATGGACGCAGGTGAGCTAATGCCCACTATCTGAAACAATTAAGCCCCTCTGCGGTACGACTGACATATCATGCAAAAACATTTTCCATTAGTGTACGGTGACAGAAATAACGTGCTATCAAGGTGAACAATCGCTAAAAAATTCTGTGCAGAACCCACAGTATAAAGTTCATAAAGCCCCACAAACTCCAGGATCTCAAGGGTCCACAGACACCTATAGAAAAACCCATGATTGAGACGGACAAATCGCAATATCTTCTGTCATGTGAGAGTACCTTTAAGAAATGGGTGTTTATCGGTGATGTCAGAGTGTGGGTGGAGCTGGGCTGTCTGTCAGCTTTTAGTTTCACTTTGAGAAAAGCTTGGTAATATCTGTGTTTTTTGGGTTTCGTTTTAGTGTTGGGAGCTGCAGCCAGCCAAAGAAGGTGTAATGTTGTTCTCTCTGCCATGTAAAGATCATTTGGTGAATTCAAGAGTGATAACTGCTCTCAGTAGTGAATTTAAACCTGATGTGCTTCTGTTAAAAGTTTTTTTTAATATCTTCTGGATGTTAAAAGGAAAGTTTAAGGATTACTTAGTGTTGTATTCTTTGGGGGTTTTATTTGAATTAATGGTTGCTAAGCTGTTCACTGTATGTTTAAAAAGGTTAACTTGAGTTCATAGAATAAACATCGTTTTGCTTTGAAAAAAACATTTCCATTTCTGCTAGACCACACCTGCAGAGTGGGCCGTGTGCTCCCGATACCACAAAAGTTGTGGGTCAGGTGAACTCCATGATACACTTTGGGGTTCTCTCAACCCTGGCCCATAACACCTCCTATTGTCTGTTTTCCCAAATACAATTATGATAATCTGTGTGCTTTGACTAGAGGAATGAAATACTGAAGGACGAGGGGAAGACATATTTTGCATATTTGCACAGTGTTCCGACCATTTTCTTCCCTATTTTACAAGTTTTACATCTTCAGCATTTTCCTCTTTTTCCCCATACTCTCTGCTTTGGTATTGACACTTTTCATAAAACGTTTAATTCTCAATTCTAAAACTGCTTAAAGAGTTTTCACAGTTAATTATTTCACTCGCAATTTCTCCTTTTCCTTAATCAAAATGTTTCCCTGCACCCCCCCCCACTCCCCTTACATCCAATTATATGATCGACAAGGAATAATCTTCAAGGCTCTGGGGAATGAGCAGGGCAATAGGGCTATTGGGTTAGCTCGTTCAAAGGGCCGGCACAGAAATGATGGGCTGTACGGCCTCCAATGCGCGTGATTCTTCAATAAACAGAGAGTCACGAATACAGGAGGAAAACTTAACCTGGTCACTCCCCGTATTTCTTCTTGCCAATCCTACCCTGCCTGCATGACTCCCCTCCACATGCACATTAGCCGTGTCTCATTTGTTCTACCTTACTACCTAAACAGGCTCCTTCGCCTGTCTTCTTTCGATCAACAGCTTTCAAGGTTGACCTTGCATGACCTGAGAATTGGAGACAAGTTTCAGCATCCGCGACTGCATGGGCTTGAGTTGTGCTCCCGTTGGGCGCGCGCATTTGACGGGTGAGAAATCCGCTCCCGGCCCCGATCGGCCCCGCAATGCGACTTCACGCTGGCTGGCCAAAGGGCAGATGGGGTGACGCCCATTGGGAAAGGCTGAGCTCTACCCGGCAGAGCGGGAAGAGGGGCAGACTCAGAGAAAAGGGAGGGGGCAGGCTGGCGCTTCGAGGGGGGCTCCCTCAGGGGGACAGCTGCTGCGGAGCTGCCTCGGGGGGCTGCAGACCTGTGAAAAGATAAATAGATCCTGAAGTGAACAAGCTGCAAACCGTGCCCAGGTCGGCACATTCGAGCACAAACCTCAGTCCCCAGGAACCTTTTCAAATTTTACTTAGGCCCGGGACATTTCATCGAGGTCGCAGCTGAGACCTAAAGGCCGCCTGGCCAAACGGCCCGTCCACCAACCATAAAGGTAGACAGGTCAAACAGAGTTGTTTCGATTGGCCCCTTAATGGGCTGAATTGCCTGCTTGATTATCGGTGCACGCGCCTCCGACTCTTGCACGATGAAATCGGGGCATGTGCCCAACACCTTCTCACTCGATTTCATGTGCTTCCAGGTCAGGGCGCCCGCCATCCAGGGCAACATAAAATTCTGGCCATGAAACAGTGGAACAATCATTTTTTTAAAATAAATTTAGAGTACCCAATTCATTTTTTCCACTGAAGGGGCAATTAAGCGTGGCCAATCCTCCTACCCTGCACATCCTTGGGTTGTGGGGGCGAAACCCACGCAAACACGGGGGAAACTCCACACGGACAGTGACCCAGAGCCGGGATCGAACTTGGGACCTCGGCGCCGTGAGGCAGCAGTGCTAACCACTGCGCCACCGTGCTGCCCATCAGTGAAACAATCTATGAAGACTCTCCCTCATGCATTGTGCTGGCACCATATTAATTTATTATTGACTTTTTTAAGCGCAGTAAATTAAGTTTGTGTTAAACGTGCCGCTGCTGATGACTGTTTCGGCTTTCTAACTTTTACACACACTTCTGCCGCAGATACCATAAGGATGAGAAATGTTTTAAGATGCTTCATGCAGAGATATAGCGATACTTCGTTGGAGGCAAAGTATCAAATGCATCACTTTGCTTTAATGCTTCACTTCAACAACAAAACACCGCTGGTTTCTCCCCCCCCCAAAGTCCATTAATTATGAAGGAAGAGCGTGGATTCAATCGACCAAATATTCTCCTTCTGTGCTAATGACTCGATGACAGTCCTGTTGTAATACTTTCAAACTGACCAGCACCAATTTAATTGTCTTCAGCACTTACAAGTAATGTGTGTCTGGCCCGTTAGTACGTTTGCTAAAATCTGATTAAATGAATTTGTGTTGCACGTAATCTAAACGCAGCGGGTAAGATTTTAAGGATGGCAAGCGATCGGTGTCACCATCCTGAGAGCTGGCGCCGACACTCAAACTCCCACTGTTATTTTTTTTTCTTTTTTTTTAAATTTAGAGCACCCAATTCATTTTTTCCAATTAAGGGGCAATTAAGCGTGGCCAATCCACCTACCCTGCACATCTTTGGGTTGTGGGGGCGAAACCCACGCAAACAGGGGGAGAATGTGCAAACTCCACACGGACAGTGACCCAGAGCCGGGATCGAACCTGGCACCTCGGCGCCCTGAGACTGCAGTGCTACCCACTGTGCCACCGTGCTGCCCCTCCCACTGTTATTTAACGCTCACTTACACGTTGACTGGCAGTGGATAGGACTTCCCTCCATCACTGAGGAACAAATGGACTTATTAGTGATGGACAGCATGGTTTTCTGAAGGGGAGGTCGTGCCTCACTAATTTGATCGACTTTTTCGAGGAAGTGAGAAAGATGATAGATGAGGGAAAGACAGTAGATGTTGTTTACATGGACTTCAGTAAAGCCTTTGACAAGGTACCTCATGGTAGACTGGTACAAATGGTGAAATCACATGGAATCAGAGGAGAGCTGGCAAGTTGGATACAGAACTGGCTTGGGCACAGAAGACAGAGGGTAGCAGTAGAAGGGGCTTTTCTGAATGGAGGGCTGTGACTAGCGGCATTCCACAGGGGCCAGTTCTGGGACCTTTGCTGTTCGTAGTGTGTATGAATGATTTGGAAGAAAATATAGCTGGTCTGATTAGTAAGTTCGCACATGACACAATAATTGGTGGAGTTGCGGATAGTGAAGAGGATTGTCAGAGGATACAGCAAGATATGAACTGGTTGGAGTCTTGGGCGGAGAAATGGCAGATGGAGTTTAATCCGGACAAGTGTGAGCAAATACACTTTGGAAGGTCCAATGCATGTAGGAATTACACAGTAAATGGTAGAACTCTTGCGAGTATTGACAGGCAGAGAGATCTGGGTGTGCATGTCCACCGATCGCTGAAAGCAGCAACGCATGTGGATAAGGTGGTCAAGAAGGCATACGGCATGCTGGCCTTCATCGGTCGGGGCATTGAATATAAAAATTGGCAAGTCATGTTGCAGCTGTACAGGACCTTAGTTAGGCCTCATTTGGAATATTGTGTACAATACTGGTCGCCACACTACCAGAAGGCTGTGGATGCTTTGGAGAATGTTGCCCTGGCTGGAGAAGCATTGGGAAGCTTGTGTTTTATGCCGGGGAGATATGCAGAGATGATACTTACAGTTTTATTCGTTCGCGGGATGTGGGCGTCGCTGGCGAGACCAGCATTTGTTGCCCATCCCTAATTGCCCTTGAAAAGGTGTCGTGGTGAGCTGCAAACCTTGAACTCCTGCAGTCCAAGTGGTGTAGGTACACCCGCAGTGCTGTTAGGGAGGGCGTTCCAGGGTTTTCACCCAGCGACAATGAAGGAACGGCGATACATTCCCACGTCAGAATGGTGAGGGGCCTGGAGAGAAAATTCCAGATGGCGGCGCTCCCATGTATCTGCTGCCCCTGTCCTTCGAGATGGTGGTGGTCGTGGGTTTGGAAGGTGCTGCCTAAGGTGCCTTGCTGAGTTTCTGTGGTGCATCTTGTACATGGTACACAGGGATGCCACTGTTCGTTGGGAAGGAAGTGATGGAGGGAGTGAATGTTTGTGGATGGGATGCCGAACAAGCGGGACTAAACACTGGTAGTTGGGCAGCACCGACTTTTAGGACATTTTTGTCACTTCCTCGGGTTGGCAACTGCAGAGATAAAAATTCCACTTTGACTGGGCGTCTAACCAGGCAACGATATATATGAAGACTTACTCTTTCAGCCAACTAAAGTTACAAAGGCACATTTGGATGGCGAAGGCCATTTGGTCCATCCAGCTCTTCCGTGTAGTCATCACCAAAATTCTCCAATCCCGCGGCAGAGTGTCCACGCTGTCGTAAATGCCGTCGCGTTTTCTGACGGTGTGAACGGGCCTCTGCCAGGAGTAATTCTGGCCCCTAGAGCGGTCCGCGCCGCTCCAGCTGCCGATCCCGGTGCGAACTGTGCGCCGCGGGATCCGCACATGCGCAGTGGCCTCCTTCAATGCGCCGGCTCTGATGCTGGACTCAGGACTACAGGGGCAGGCGCTTAGGAAAGGAGGCCCCCAGCCACAGAGGCCGGCCCGCCGATCAGTGGGCCCCGATCGCGGGCCAGGCCACATCGGAGGACCCCCCCGGGGTCGGACCCCCCTCCCCCTCCACCCCCCCCCCCCTCCTGACCCTTCAACGCCGAGGTTCCGCCGGCTCAGAGCAGGTTAGAACGGCGGCAGCGGGACTCGGTTCTTTTCTTACGGCCGCTCGGCCCATCCGGGCTGGAGAATCGGCGGCCGGCCGCGTCGAGCGGCCCGCGACCGGCGCCCGCCAACCACCCCGGCGCCAATGGCGCCGCTTCTCCGCTCTGCAGAGAATCGCGTGCCGGCGTCGGGCGGCGTGGCCCGTTCGCGGGGATTCTCCGGCCCGGCCCAGGGCTGGGAGAATCCCGCCCTGGCTGTCAACTTGCAAGATAAAATAGGAAACCCTTCAATGTCTACTAAGCTTGTAAGTGCCTTCATTAGAACTGTACACTGTAAAACATATGTAACATTTTATGTTCAGCATTAATCCCCGAACAGGTGCCGGAATGTGGTGACTAGGGGCTTTTCACAGTAACTTCATTTGAAGCCTACTTATGACAATAAGCGATTTTCATTTCATTTCATTTCATTTCAATCATTAAATCCCCAAAACATTTGGATATATAACACAGGATGGAGGGCAGTGAATTTTTTATTCTGATCCATGGGCAGAACATAACACTCTCATGAAAATAAAAATCAAACGTCATCATCCTCCATTGAACACCAGGGTTCAGTTCAGCATTTATAAAGTTCACATTTGCTTCAGACAGCAGAATTACTTGCACCTTCCAATAGGATTACACACCAGCTATATTCTGTAATCAGAGGTGTTAATGAATACTTCCCTGGCACACTCTGTAATTTCCTTACACCTTCTTCGCAAGCACAGCTAGCAGCGTGCCAAGAGAACTGGCAATTCAGCAAAGGGTTTTCCAGATAAGGTTTCGCTCGTTACCCTGGAGTGTTCCTTCCTTTCTCTTTCCGTCTGCTGCCTCGCTCCGAGTGTTCATCCGTCCACATGTTTAGCCATAAACGATGCAATTCATCAGTCCTTCCATCTGTGGAGGTTGGACCCAATTCTGTTTTCATCCAAGTTCCACGCAGGGCGCTCACTCCACCGCAGCCACTGACAGCAGTCAGGCAGGCGACGTGCCAACCTTTAACCTGCTCCAAATCCAGGGACGTCGAGGGTGTTTTGGTGTCTGTTTACACATCCAGTTGAGATCAGCGAAGTTCAGTGGAGAGGATCACACGAGGGGACATTCCAAAACAGAAGTAACAACACTTGATTAATTGGCTGTCGCTTGCATGTGGTACTTCCTGTCGACAGGGAAGAAAGAATGTTTGTTCTTTCTTCGAGTCAACACCATTTTCGATTTTTGTTTCAGGTTGCCTTTTTTATCTCCAGCGTCATTTTTATCATTTTTATCCCCAGCGCTGAATATACACGGGGCCTAAAGTTTGAATTTGAGTCAAAGCCCTGCATGAACGGTACAAACGTGGCAAGTGTCAGTTTGAATCAGAGGTTAATATAAATTTCTTCACTCCTCATGTCGATAAACATTTGGATAAAACACAGATCAAAGAACAAGATGCTGAAAACGCCGCAAATGTGCCTCTGCCACTGCAGAGGGTTTAACCAAACTGTCATCATTGGAATTGACAGAGATGAATTTGTTGCTGCTATTTTTTGTCACACAGGCTGATTTCCCCTGAAGGACTAGATGTTGTGGTTAGTACTGAAGGCAGCAACAAAGCCAAAACACATTCCAGATGGTCCCTTGCTTTAATTTTAGACTCCGCAATTAGATTGGGCACAGCTTCCCAGGCATGCGCCGTCTCCTTCAAGATGAAACGGAGAATGAAGGGGCCAGATTTGTCAGTGACGGTGGGGGCCAGAGATGACCTGGCAAGCAGAAATCAGCCATCAATCCAAGAGTGACATTGAGCACGACACTTGGCATCTCTCCGCCTGGTATGTTTCAGGTTGTCATGGAGATTTGTGGGAGGATGTGGGACCTCCCCAGGAGCATTTGCTGTTGACCTCAGTTGGGTTACGAGGGAGTCATGTGGAGACGGTTTATTTTTCCAAGGGCGGAGGAGGGTACTCAGGATGAACCATCTCGAACCATCACATGGTTCGTTAGAGGTTGACAGAAGAAGAGGAGCAGATGAAGGCCCCCAGTTTAAACACCCTTGGGCACTTTGACATGGGTGGCTTGTTGTCACAAGGAGGGAAGCATGTGCCTTCAACAATGACTAGGAGCCAATGTCCTGTAAAACCTCAGCATGAAGATTGAAGCTCTTTTTTTCTTATTAGTCCTTCAGCAAAGACAGACAGCACTTTGGACCACCAAAATAGGCGAGGAACACTGAGAAGTTGCTGAATTACTGTACTCCTCGATTCTGCACACCACTATAGAGTTCCTACAGTGCAGAAGGAGGCCATTCAGCCCATTGGCGCAGACACTCTGAAAGAGCACCCTACCTTGGCCCGCTCCCCTGCCTTATCCCTGTAATCCCGCAGATTGATCATGACCTCCCCCACAACATGTGGTTCCCACTGGCTCTCCAACATAATTCCAATGCCAGAATTACTGGGCCCGGTATCAGCCTCTCCTGTGGACAAGGGAGACTAACTGATTAATCTCAAATAATGTAGAATCTGGAATTCCTAATTTGACAGGCAACAATGAATATCATAGAATTAAGGCCAAGCATGTGTAAAGACATGGAGGCCGTAGCCCTTCCAAATACTGGCGTTTGGATGCGGGAGTAAACATCCTTTCCGTTAACGACATGAACAACTGTACACGCCATGGTGCTGATCTCACATTCGTGAGGGGTGCCTGCATACTGCCGATTATCGGCAAGGAATGTGTGGGTTTTGGTTCTCTTTACCGTGATGTCCCGTCCCTGTAAAAGAAGGGTCCAACGGGCCGCGCGGATTTGGCTGACTGTGTCATCTTTAAGTCGGCTGTCTAACAATAGCTGTGTTGGGGTGTGTTCTGTGAGGATGGTGATGGCGTTGAGTCCTGTAATGTAGGCGAAGAATTGCATTGCCCAAAAAACTGCGAGCAGGTGCCTTTCACAGGCAGAAAATCCTTGCTCTACGGGGTCTAACACTCTTGAGGAGTATGCTACGGGGCGTAACTGGTCGTGGCATTCCTGGAGGAGCACAGCCGAAAGGGTTCGGTCGGTGCTTGCTACCTCTATAGCGTACGGGGAATGTGGATCTGGGACCTGTAGTGCGGGGGCTGTGCTGAGGGCCCATTTTAAAGCATCCACGGCATCTGTATGCTGTGGAAGCCATTCCCAAGGTGCCCGCTTCTTGAGAAGATCGGAAAGGGGCGCTTCTTTAGTGGCGAAACCGTCAATATGGTTTCGGCAGTAGCCAACCAGTCCTAAAAATGACCGGAGGACTGAGACATTGTGGGGAAGGGGCAATTTGACGATCAAGTCAACTCTCTTGTGCTCGATCTCGCGTTTACCATGAGTGATCACTGTTCCCAAGTAAATCACTTTTTCTTTCAGAATCTGGGCCTTCTTGGGGTTGACTTTGCAACCAATTTCTTTTAGGAGTGCTAGGAGCTCGGCGAGAAGCAAAATGTGCTCTCCCTTTGTGTCTCTCTTTAGTAACAAGTCGTCTACATACTGGACCAGACAATCGGGGCAGGAAAACTTTGCTAATCTATTTCCCAGCTGTCGGTGGAAAATGGAGGGGGAGTTGTGGAAGCCTTGTGGAAGGCAGGTCCACGTGTATTGTTGCCCTTGGAATGTAAAGGTAAATTTGTACTGGCACGCTTTAGCCAATGGAATGGACCAGAAGCCATTACTAATGTCCAAAACCGAAAAAAAATTTGACTGGAGTCCCTGTTTGAGCATGGTATCGGGACTCGTGGCTACGGTGGGGGCTGCTGCTGGGGTTACTTTGTTCAGTTCCCGGTAATCAATGGTCAGTCGCCATGATTCATCCGGTTTCCTGACGGGCCAAATCGGTGCGTTGTTTGTGGAGGCCACTGATCTGAGTACGCCTTGATCCAACAAACTCTCTATGACTTTGGAGATTTCTCCCTCTGCCTCCTGGGGAAATCCGTACTGCTTCTGGGGTTTAGGGTCGGGACCTGTAATGTTCACAAAGCCAGTCAAACTGCCGCAGTCGTGCTTGTGCTGTGCAAATGCTGCTTTATGTTCCTGCAGGACTGCCCTAACCTGTTTGTCTGCACTAATGGCTCGAGGGTCGAACCAGAAGTCTCCTACTGAGCTAATCCTATTTACGTATTCTCCTACTGTGAGCATGACGGGGGCTCGTGCTGCCTTTGCCATTTTCCAAACACACTTGTTAACTGGGTCAAAAGAAAGGTTATGGGAGCTCATGAAGTCGATCCCAAGGATAGTTCTGCTGTCTGGGGCAGATCAACTAAAACTACGGGGTGCTTGGTTGCGATGTTCCCTATCTGTATTGCTATAGGGGCTGTGATGTGTCCTTGTTGTAAATGGCCTGTAAAGCCGCTGAGTGTAATGGTGTTTATTGTGGGCCACGGGTCTCACTGGAACATCGTGGAGGAATTGAGTGTGGTGCGGGACCCTCCTGTGTCCCAAAGAAATTCCACGGGTTGTCCCCGAACTTTGCCTGCTACTACCGGTCTACCGGACTTGTCCCAAAGGGTGTCGCAGACCCAGGTTGGGGAGCCCGAACACCGTCAGTCGGTGCCGTTCATGTCTGTACTCTCTGAACGGGCGCTAACACTATGGATCGGCTTTGTGCTATTCTTGTTTTGGGTGCCTGACTGTTGGTTTCTCTGCTGCTTCTGGGGCGTGTTGCACTCTCATGCAAAGTGTCCCAGCTGTCCACAATTATAACATTCCTGAGCTTTGGGCTGGGGTTGGCTGTTTCTGCCCTCATTTACCCATGGGGGGTTCTGGTGTGCCATAACTGGATTCATTTCAACCTGCTCTTCATCGGGTGTTATAAATGCGGTTTTGCCTGCAATTGATTGCTCCCAAGCGCGGGCCAATCTCTTCAAACCCCATTTTTCATTGTGGGCCCCATCTGAGGGGTCATAATTTGCGCAAGCTTTTCGTCCTGCTTCTGTTTCCTAATTCTCACAGAATTCAATCCAAAGGGGCCATCCTTTCCCTTTGAGATATTTCCTGATCTCTTCTTCCCAAACGGGACACTGTCCTACTCTACTGCTGGTCGCTGCGACTTCGAAATCCTGGGGGTTCATAAGGCGTTCCATTGCCTTCATTGCCACTCTCTCTACTAGGATCTCTAACAAATTTGGAACAGGGGGTGATAAAGTGGTGATGTAAACACGGGTACGGCTTACGCTAATTTCTGGCCTACAAAACTCCCGACAGTTTTTCGCACCAAAATCCCTCAGGTTTACCTTATATCCCTGTTAGTACGCATGCATTAACACACTTGCGAATCTCAGAGGCTTGATCAGTACTGTTTTGACGCTTGTGTTTTTTCTTTCTGTTCCCAATTGGATTCTAATTCGCATTTTGGGTTCTCTCGGAGTGGTTAGGCCACGTCTAAATCGCGTCCCGTCAGATGTCGCCAGTAAATGTTACTAACTTTTGGTTGGCTCTTAATTTGGCTCTACTTAATCACGTTTGCTCCAGAGTCGCCAGGTATCTTTCGACACCGCCACAAGGTTCAGAACCGAATACTGATCAATGACCCGATACACCAGTTAGTAAATTCAAAAGCAATGCTCATTTATTTACACACCGTCAAATCTACTCATGCAGAAACTCTATGAACTAAACTACCACTATTACTAAGGCCTATACTTAGCTTCGGGTGCCCACTCAGTCAGAGGAACAATGGCCGTTGCTCGGTTCTGAGGCTGCTGGGTTGAGCTGTTTACAGGGTAGCAACTAGGAGCGTCTATCTCGGAGCGTGCGTTGACTTGGAACTTACTTGGTCTGCTGTAGCTGCTAGGCTGGTCTCTCTCTTCGCTGAGAGCCAGAGCCAAAGGAGGAAGATTCTCCCTTGGGTGATACCTCTTATACTGCAAAGGGCTTTGCGCTCTTTTGGACGGGCCTTGAACTTGGCCTCAACTAATTGGATCTTTCCCAATCATCGGTATCAATTTTCCTCCAATAGAGGGGTGGTCCCCTGATCGCTGGGCGTGTCCTAGTGACTGTTAGTCTGCTTTGTCTTAGCTTCTCCTGGCGCCGGGGAGTCTGTCCTAACATTGTGTATCTAAATGTTTCCCTTTTGTCCCCGGAGATGGCTTATTAGTATGTAAATAGTTTGGTAGTTTCTGTCCTGTCTGAGCGTTTAAGGTTCTAATCAACAGACACAGCTTGCACCTGCTTGTTTCTTTCGCATTGTCCAATTTTCCCTGCAGTCTTTGCAAGTGTCCATTTTGTAATCGGGACGTGGCCATCCCAGATGGCTACACATTCTGCCTTCTGCGCAGTTAAACATTTATCACATGGTTTGTGATTTCTGGCTACTTTATTCTCAAGTATGTGGAGGCTTTGGAGAGGGTTATGTGGAGAGGTTAGATGAACTCGGTTTGTCCTCACTGGAACGACGGAGGTTGAGGGGCGACCTGATAGAAGTCTACAAAATTACGAGGGGCATGGACAGAGTGGACAGTCAGAAGCTTTTTCCCAGGATGGAAGAGTCAATTACTCAGGGACATCGGTTTAAGGTGCGAGGGGCAAAGTTTAGAGGAGATGTGCAAGGGAAGTTTTTTTTCATACAGAGGGTAGTGGGTGCCTGAACCTGCTGTCGGAGGAGGTGGTGGAAGCAGGTACAATAGTGAAGTTTAAGGGGCGTCTTATAAATACATGCATAGGATGGGAATAGAGGGATAGGGACCCCGGAAGTGATGAAGGTTAGATGGACAGCACGGTCAGCGCTGGCTTGGAGGGCCGAAGGGCCTGATCCTGTGCTTTGTTCTTGGTATGTAAAGTATGATGATCTCAGGAGTCCCAAGAAGGATTCAAATCGAGAGGTGTATTCAGCAAGCCAAAGGCAAACCGCAAAGCGGCTGGGAGTACAGTCAGTCCCAGCCAAGAAACCCGAAGGTACCAGGTCCCTTCCTGACCGGATTATATCGGTGGGTTTTAATGAGCCCCACGGTGAGTCCCCGTGGGTCCCGTGGGGGAATCTTACATTGACGGATCAAATCCAGTTCAGGCACGATGCAGTTTAGGCCAGAAGAGAGACCATAGATGATTGACAGGAGCAACACAAGGAATAGGTCTTAGTCACAAATAACAAACCTCCTGTTTTGTAAGATCCCCCCATGAATCTGAATCTTCCCAGCACTCGTCACCTCTTGCTTGTAATTACACATGAATTATGGCAACTTTTCTGTTGCCAGACACAATCTTTCGCGAATGAAGAGAACTGGGTGATTTAAGTGGAGAAGATGTTAAAATGTGAAACTAGGAGCTACGAATTAAATCCATAAAAGAAATTGCATCTAAAATCCTAGTTCCACCCCATATGTGCAGCGGCAGAGCTCCATGGTGCTGGGGTAAGCTAAGTTTAAAATAATTTACTGCAGCAAGTTTTAATACCGTTTAAGAGCACCTTTACCATATGTACATAGAGGGAAAGAATTGGAATGTAAATGCATGGAGAAAGGACCTGACCTGAGAATGCATTCCCGTAAAACCTATCCAGCTCATTAGCCATGTCTCTAGTCGTTAGTTAGAAGCTCAAATGAGACAGTCCCGCCTGTCAGCTCGGGTGGAGATAAAGGATCCCATGTCACTGTTTCAAAGAAAGAGCAGTGGAAGTCTCCCGTGGAGGCCTGGCCCACTATTTATCCCTCAATAAACAGATTACCTGGTTGTGATCACGTTACTGTTTGTGGGGCCTTGCTGTGCAAGTACTTCCTACATTGCGCCAGTGACTGAGTTGCAAGCATTTCTTTGCCTGTGAAGCGATTTGGGGTGGTCCCGAGAGGCTATACAAATACAATATTTAACATGGCAACAAGTGAAGCACACTGCGGCACTGGAACACTTTCATTTTGTAAGTAAACCAGTAAACGGCAATACATGATTTATCTCAGGCGTAAACTGTGGCTGTGCAGGCGTAAAGAGTGTGGAATCACCGGCGCTGCAGGGATTGTAGGCTCCTCTCTGTCACAGATAGGAAAATATCCAAAGCCAGTAATTAATTTGGTTGATTTATATTGCCATGTGTACCGAGGTACAGTGAAAACTATTGTTTTGCGGACAGTCCATACATGACAACCCATAGAACATACATAAATACACAATGTAAATACATAAACATAGACATTAGGTGCAGATTTCGGAGTGTAGTGCTACCATTGTAGAGAAGATGTGTGGAGAGATCAGTTCAGTCCATAAGAGGGCCATTCAGAAGTCTGGTAACAGCAGCGGAAGAAGTTGTTTTAAATCTATTGGTGCGTCTTCTCAAACTTTTGTATCTTCTGCCCGATGGAAGAGGTTGGAAGAGGGAATAGCCCATGTGGGAGGGGTGTTTGATTATGCTGCCCGCTTTCTCCAGGCAGCGGGAGGTGTAGATGGAGTCAATGGGGGGGAGGCAGGTTCGCGTGATGGACTGGGCTGTGTTAACGACTCTCTGAACTTTCTTACGGTCTTGGGCCGAGCAGTTGCCATACCAGGCTGTGATGCAGCCCGATAGGATGCTTTCTATGGTGCATCTGTAAAAATTGGTAAGAGTCAATGTGGACGTGTCGAATTTCCTTAGTTTCCAGAGGAAGTATAGGCGCTGTTGTGCTTTCTTGGTCTTAGCGTTGGTGTGGGTGGACCAGGACAGATTGTTGGTGGTGTTTACACTTAGGAACTTGAAGCTGTCAACCATCTCACCTCAGCACCATTGATGCAGACAGGAGTGTGTACGATACTTCACTTCCTGAAGTCAAAGACCAGCTCTTTAGCTTTGCTGATTTTGAGGGAGAGATTGGTGTCATTATACCAGTGAGTTCACTATCTCCCTCCTATACTCTGACTTGTCATTGTTTGAGATCCGACCCACTACAGTCGTGACATCAGCAAATGTGTAGATGGAGTTGGAGCTGAATTTTGCCACAAAGTTGTTTGTGTATAGGGAGTAGAATAGGGGGCTAAGTACACAGCCTTGCGGGGCCCCGGTATTGAGGACTATTGTGGAGGAGGTGTTGTTGCTTATCCTTACTGATTATGGTCTATGAGTCAGGAAGTCAAGGATCCAGTTGCAGAGGGAGGAGCCAAGTCCTAGGTTTTGGAGTTTGGATATGAGCTTGGCTGGGATTATAGTGTTGAAGGCGGAGCTATAGTCAACGAATAGGAGTCTGATGTAAGTGTCCTTGTTGTCGAGATTCTCCAGGGATGAGTGTAGTACCAGGGAGATGGCATCTGCTATAGACCAGTTGTGGTGGTATGCGATTTACAGTGGATCAAGGCAATCTGGAAAGATGGAGGTGATGTGTCTCTTGACTAACCTCTCGAAGCACTTCATAATAATGAATAACAGGGCCACTGGGTGGTAGTCGTTGAGGCACTTTGTCATGTAACTTGCTTAAACCGTTGATGAAATTGTACTGGGCATGAACAGATAACACAGGAATTTCCATAGCCTGTCCCATAACTTGTTTAAGGCTCCAGCTATACATCTCCTCTGATCTTAGCAGCAAATTTTAAATCATCCAAATATTAAAGTATTGACGTCACTCTGTCAGCCAATGGGTTGTAGGCTGGGCAGGACTTGCAGCAGGATCTACACCAGTTTATTTTACAGCAAACAGAGTCTATTTTAATAGTCTCTACGAACTACGGCAACTAGAACTCATCACTGAAACTAAAGCAACATCTCCCTTCACAAGCAGGGCTAGTCCTCCAGCAACATGCAGTACGTGGAGGTTAGTTGCTGAATATGAATTAGGTGCAAAAATCATACCCAGTTACTTGCAACAGTTCCAGGTTTGAGTGACAGGGAAATTACCCAACGATCTCCCATTCCGGCTGGGAAAGGCGATCTCATTGTTTGTAGCCAATATAAAATGGAATGCTGGATGTCGCCTTCCACGAGCGAAGTCTGACTTTGGCCGTCTCACCAGCCAATCTGGAAAACTGGATAAAAACCAGACTTTGCCCTGCGATCTGCATTCTGAATGTAACAGAGCAAAAGTAAACAGGCTGCGGAACCCTCGCAATCGCCAAAATGAAAAGCATTAACAGTGGAAAATGGGACTCTCGCCCCCAACTCGGAACAGAAGATCCCACTGCATTGCCCCGGTCTGAGAAAGGCACCCTGTACCTGACCGGGGCCTCATTTTCCGCAAGGTCCACCTCATTCTCCTGCTCACTGGACGAGAAATGCCGAATGCAGGATCGTTTTGTCCTGCGAGCGGTAAACACGCCGTTGCATGTCCTGTGCTGTTATCTCTCTTTGAGCCAGGAGCGACAGGAGAACGTGATCAAGTGTGGATTTGGATTAAGGACTTATGGTGAAAGGGCCATTTGTGTACTCAAAGCCTGCCTGTATTCAGAGAGTTTTTTTTTCTTTTGAATTTGGAGTACCTAATTCTTTCTTTGTTCCCCAATTAAGGGGCAATTTAACCTGGCCAGTCCACCTATCCCCTGCAAACCTTTGGGTTGTGGGGGGTGAGACCCACACAGACATGGGGAGCATGTGCAAACTCCACACGGATAGTGACCTGGGGCCGGGATTGAACCCTGGTGCTCGGCGCCGTGAGGCAGCAGTGCTAGCCACTGCGCCACCGTGCTGCCCTCTCACTTCAGAGAGTTGACACGTATCAGTCAAAAGATGGCATCTGAACAAGCGACACGAAAATACGACTTCCAATAAAAAGAACAAATAACGCAGCCTTCGTTTTGAGATACTTGTGGGCGGGATTCTCCGACCGCCCGCCGGGTGGGAGAATCGCCGGGGGGGGGCGGCGTGAATCCCGGAACCGAAAATTCGGCGGGGGCGGGAATCGTGCCGGTCTGCTGGTCCCCCCACCCCCCCCCCCGGCGATTCTCCGGCCCGCGATGGGCCGAAGTCCCGCTGCTGTCATGCCAGTCCTGCCGGCTTGAATCAAACCACCTGCCTTACCAGCGGGACTGGCGGTGCGGGCGGGCTCCGGGGTCCTGGGGGGGGGGCCCGGGGCGATCTGCCCCAGGGGGTGCCCCCAAGGTGGCCTGGCCCGCGATCGGGGCCCACCGATCCGCTGGCGGGCCCGTGCCGTGGGGGCACTCTTTTCCTTCTGCCTCAGCCATAGCCTCCGCGATGGCCGATACGGAAGTGACCCCCCCTGCACATGCGCGGGGATGATGTCAGCAGCCGCTGATGCTCCTGCGCATGCTCAGACTTCTGCCGGCCGGCGGAGTCCCTTCCGCCCCGGCTCGCGTGGCGCCAAAGGCCTTTGCTGCCGGCCAGCGGCGGGCCAACCACTCCGACGCCAGAGTCGTTCCCGCCACTCCATCACGCCGAGACCACCTGCCCCGCCGGGTAGGGGAGAATCCCGGCCCTCTGTGCACAGTTTACGCAGCAAATCACGCATTTGTCCATTGTTATAATTACAGCTGTTTATTGCTACCTGCAAACATTGTCCTTAAAATATAAGAAAAACACGGAACCTTTTCTGGATGGGCAGTCAGAACCTGTTTGTACAGAAATCCCGAGTTACGGATCTTGCAACCAGTTCATGGTCAAACGTTCCGTTTGAATCTGGAAACAACAATAAACGTCATTGTCGGAATTGAATAGTTTAATGGTGCTCATGTAATTCACACCGCCAAAAACCAACAGGATAATGTCTTATACACTGCAGACATGAACAACTGCATTAAACCTTCAGGTTATAATTGAAACTGAATAAGGGCAAGTCTAAAGGAGGTCAATTAGATACAGTGTTAATCAATCTTATACCGGCAAAACTGCAGATCAGGTTATGCCATGATGTCGACCAGAACGTCTTAAAAAGATTATGAATAATGTATTTTGCAGGCATTTTCAATCAGGGTCTGTAAATCATGTGGGGCTTGCTCTAGCAAAGGTATTCTCGATTTGTTTCAAAACAGTTTGGCAATAAGGGAAGGTGCAGGGATTGGAAGGGTGCTGTCAAGAGAGAGAGTGGGACATGTGTGTGTCTGTACATACGCCTGTGTGTATCAGATGGCATGGTGGCACAGTGGTTAGCACTGCTGCATCACAACGCCAGGGACCTAAGTTCAATTCCAGCCTTGTGTAGAGTTTCCTCCGGATGCTCCGGTTTCCTCCCACAGTCCTCAAATGTGCAAGTTAGGTGGATTGGCCATGATAAATTGTCCCTTAGTGTCCAAAGATATGCAGGTTAGGTGGGGTTAGGGAGATAGGGTGGGGTAGTGGCCTGGGTGCGGTGCTCTCTCAGAGAGTCGGTGCAGACGCGATGGGCCGAATGGCCTCCTTCTGCATTGCAGGGATGCCATGGATTCTGTGTGTCCTGTTACAATCCCACAGACGTGACGATGTCAATTAAAAAAAAAAATTTAGAGTACCCAATTCATTTTTTCCAATTGAGGGGCAATTTAGTGTGGCCAATCCACCTACTCTGCACATCTTTGGGTTGTGGGGTGAAACCCACACAATCACGGGGAGAATGTACAAACCTGGTCTCACAGGTCGGCGCAACATCGAGGGCCGAAGGGCCTGTACTGCGTTGTAATGTTCTATGTTCCACACGGACAGTGACCCAGAGCCGGGATCGAACCCGCGTCCTCGGTGCCGTGAGGCAGCAGTGCTAACCCACTGCACCACCGTGCTGCCCGACTATGTCAATTTAACTAACTCCATTGAATCTGTGGACAAACATTTCTTTCTCGTATTAGGCTTGTGATACATGGAATAAAACAATACAGAGATAGGCTATTTGGCCCATTGTTTCTGTGGCGGCTCTTTCTAGAGATTTCCATTTAACTCCCCTCCCCGTTCTATCACAACATTCCAGAAAGATGTGTTCCCGTTGTGGATTTATCAATCCTCTTTGGCATGTCATTAAAAATCTACTTTCAAACTGCTTTCTGATGCAACATATCCTTACACACCAGGGTGAATGTTTCAGTTAGTAAAATATATTACATGATAAGTATGATAATTCACATTTTTCTACATCTACAGGACATGAGAACAAGCTCCCATGGTGCCCAATTACAGGAGGGACCTTCTGGAGAGGCAAACTATTTCCTTGGGTCTCGTGTGTAGAAACAACGTAAGCACGTTCAATAAGGACGAGATAATGACCTTGCTCCATTTAGTAATCAGAGCACTTCACCCCCCACGGAATCAATGGGTGGGTTTGGTTGAAGGTGATGGATCTCGGTACACCTGCACATTAATATATTTGCACCAGTAGATGCAAACCATCCTGAGGAGATGGGACAGGGGGGGAAAGGCGATGATAAGAGGAGGGCGTCACTAATTGGCCAAGCGATTGTTATTTTCTGACAGCAATAGAATGAACCAATTTAGGAATATAAAAATACGAACATTAAACGTGTTTGTTATAAATCCATTCCTCCACTATCCTAGTGGAAACGCCCATCTATTTAAATGAACACTTTGAATTTATGCTGAAATAGGGGGTCTTCCGCATGACGCCCTCAGCCAATAACCTAAAATGTAACTTCACGGTACCATATAGAGGGTGGTGCGCCAATACGTTGTAGTTAAATATATCTATTTTATTTACCGTATATACTTGTGTAAAAGTCGACTTTCCAAGAATAAAACTTTTAGCCAAAAAGTAGGTGGTCAACTTATACACGAGTGATATTTTCAAGAGGTTGAAATTCACCCTCCCCCGTCAGGTCGCTGGCTAATTGTTTATAATAATAATCTTTATTATTGTCACAAGTAGGCTTACATTAACACTGCAATGAAGTTACTGTGAAAATCCCCGAGTCTCCACACTCCGGCGCCTGTTTGGGTACACAGAGGGAGAATGCAGAATGTCCAATTCACCTAACAAGCATGTCTTTTGGGACTTGTGGGAGGAAACCGGAGCAAACCCACGCAGACACGGGGAGAACGTGCAGACTCCGCACAGACGGTGACCCAAGCCGGGGAATCGAACCCGGGACCTGTGGTGATGTGCATCAATGTAAATGCATGTCGGCTACCTAGACACTAGAGGGAGCACCAAAGACATCACACACACACTCATCCAATAGATCAGGTAGATAGGACACGACCAATGGACATTCACGATACACACGGAGGTGACATGACCACAGGGGGGCATTACACTAACCCATATATAAAGGACACCACACACATGATCTGCCTCTTTCCAGTGGAGACAGTCAGTGAAGAGACACAGGATTGATTCAATATTACACCCACCATGTGGATTGCAGCAACTGGTTAGCCAGTCTGGGTAGCTATAGTAGGATTAGCAGTAGTGTCGAACCCGAGTAATAGAAGTGTAAATAGTTTAATAAACGTGTTGAAGTTATCTCCCCGTCTGAACCTTCCTTTGTCAAGTGCACCACAAGGAAGTCGCTTATGTTACACCTACAACATAACAAATCAGGACCCTGGCGCTGTGAAGCTACAATGGTAACCACTGTGCTACCATACCGTGTTTACAGCGGTTCATTGGCTGAGTGAAGAGGCGTCCGGTCTGAGATTGCTTTCAGCAATGCTGCCGCCCCAAAACTAGCGCAAAAGGAGTCGAGAAGTATTGAATTATTCTGTGCAGACACAAAAGGAGCTGAACAGCTGTCTTCGGATGAGTAGGTTTGCATCAGGGCAAGTTTTACTTCAACGGCAGTCGTAAGTTGCAGGAGTTTGGAATTTGTTTGGCCCAAAGCCAAGGATTAACTCGACTGCATATGGTAGTTACGTTAGTCGCTTTCCTTCAGAAGAAGAGCTACTTCTATTCAGTTTTAAAATTGCAAGGAAGCTTAAACCATGAATGCACAATAAGTTAAATCCTGGAGGTAAATGATGTTTAGAGTCTGACAATATTAAAATCTGTTGCTTTCAGATACAGCAGAATAAAGTCAAGGAGAGAATTATTCCATTATCGCCTTTTCATCGTGCCTCAGCACAGTTTGATCATCAGCATATTAGTAAATCCTTTGGGTTAAAGAGTTATCTGGAATTGGAAGTAAAATGTCAACATATTTTGCTGACTGTTTGTTAATCTTCGAAGTTTGAAATGCATCAACGTGCACAGTCAGCTGTGCTCTGGATGGTGTCTGGCAACGGTTACTGTGGGAGCGCTCCGACTGGCTGATGTTTCTGGCCTTGGATCCTTCCCTCTGTCCACTGTGCAGTGGTTAGCTCTGCTGCCTCACGGCGCCGAGGACCCGGGTTCGATCCCGGCCCCGGGGTCACCGTCCGTGTGGAGTTCGCACATTCTCCCCGTGCCTGCGTGGGTTTCGCCCCCACAACCTAACAGATGCGCAGGGTAGGTGGATTGGCCACGCTAAATTGGCCCTCGATTGAAAGAAAAAGAATTAGGTAATTTATATTTTAAAAAATATCTCATGATGTAACCTCAGTGCACCACATTTTGAAAAGACCCCAATACCAAACAGTTAAATATATCTGAAACTAAAAGTGGGAATGTGGGAAAAACTCAGCCGATCTGGCAGCATCTGCAGGGAGAGAGAACAGACGTTTCAAATCCATTTGACTCTCCATTGGAACGATTAGTTAAATATATCCATTCTGCTGAGACAATGGGCAGAATTCTCCGACCGACCTCCGGGTCGGAGAATCGGTGTGGGGCCGTGCGAATCGCGCCACGCCGCCCTGATGCCGGGACGCAATTCTTTGCAATGTGGAGAATCGGCGCCATCTGCGCTGGCGTGGTCGGCACGGCGTGGCGCCGGGGTATGCGCCGACTCTCTGGCCCGGTCCGGCTCGGGCCGGCATGCCGATTCTCTGGCCCGGATGGGCCGAGCGGCCGTTATCAAAAATCCGACTTCCGCCGCCGCCGTTCTAACATCCTCTGAGCCAGCGGGACCTTGGCGTTGAAGGGTCCGGGGGCGGCCTGTGTAGGGTCAGGGGGGCTCCGTAGTGGCCTGGCCCGCAATCGGGGCCCACCGATCGGCGGGCCGGCCTCTCTGCCTGCCGGCCTCCTTTCTTCCGCGCCGGCTCCTGTAGCCCTGCGCCATTTGGCGTCGGGTTCGGCGGGGGGAAGAAGGCCACTGCGCATGTGCTACTTGGCGCCGGCCCAACTGCGCATGCGCAGACCCCGCGGCGCCGGGTTCAGGCCGGGATCGGCAGCTGGGGAGGCGTGGGTCGCTCCAGCGCTGTCCTAGCCCTCTGTGGGCCGCAGAATGGGGTCCCGGTACGGCTGCCGTCGCCGGAGTAAACCACTCCCATTTTTACTCCAGCATCTGCACTTAGCCACCCGATGGGAGAATCCCGACCCTCATTTCTGTTATACATGGCTGTGCTATGATTACACCCATTAACAGTGGTGATGCTGCAGCACATCCACTGGGGAGGGTGTTGAAACTACAGCTTGACATGTTGACATGGGCGGTTCCCATTTTAAATGTGGACACAGGGATTTATATTTGGCAATGGTTACTGAGGCAAAGGTACGTGCAGGTGCGAGATTTTTTAACATTTCAGACTGGACTTTAAAGCAAGTCTTTGTCTACCCTCTCAGATAGAAATGGCCCCATGGCATTGTACAGGAAAAAAGCGAATGGAGCGTTCTCCTCACGCTCTGACCAATATTCATCCCTCAACCATCACGAAAACAAATGATCCGTTCACTTATTTTGTGGCTGTCTGTGCGGGTTTTGTGGTTGTGGACATTTGCTGCACTTCCGGTGACTTCAAAGTTCTTTGTTGGCTGTAATGCACCATCGGACAGCTATGGCGCTATGCCAATGTAAGTCAAATAGATTCTGGTTCCAATGCTTTAATTCTGCGTAGAAGCTACTTGTAATCAGATATAAAGATGCAACTAAACTTAAGGCTCAATTCAATGTCAGTTAATGACATTTAACAGGTGGGGTATCTCGGCCTTGTTCCGTATTTGCATATTCAAGTGAGTAATTAGTCTTACTTGAACATGTCCATGCCGGAGTTAGCCAAGGTGTGGGATTGCACAGCCTCCCCTGGGAGATCCTGCCGTGGACCCTGGTACTCCTGCTGCCACCCGAGCACCTTGGCATTGCTGGCCTGGCACCCTGGCAGGGCCACCATGGCAGTGCCACTCTGGCCACTGCCAGCATGCCCAGGTGACACTGCCAGCATGCCAGGCTGACAGTGTCAAAGTGTCTGTGTGCTAGGTTGCCCATGCCGGGGATCGGACCTGGGGGTGCCCTGCCCTTCTGAGGTGGGGTGCGGGGCGGGCGGGTCGGGGGGGGGGGGCGCTCAAGGACCCCCTACTTGGTAAGTTGGGGCATTGGGTGGGGCTCTTTGTCGTTAGATTGGGACGCCATCTTCCTCCACAGACAAGCTGAGCTCGTCAGAAAATTAGTCTAAGTGCGGAGGCCTTGATGGGGCATTCCTCGTCGAGCCCCGGATAAAGAAGCAGAGCCCCGTCTAACAGCGGGGACGTTCTGCAAGTACCAGGAAACACCCCGCTAAACGCGGCCAAAACGGGAACCTTTTTTTCCATTAAGTCCCGCTCACCAACGTTCCCGCAAGCTTCGCACAAGCAGACCAGTCCAATCATTTTCCAGAAAACCTTCACTGAAGAATGTGCAAAAAGGCACTGGTGCTAGAAGTGTTTTTGTTTTCACAAAATAAACCCGGATAACACAAAACACAGCAGCATCATGTGTGCGAAAATCCTGTGTTCAAACAAAACTCTTGACACTCCTCGAAATAAAAGGGTTTGTTAAACTCTTCATGCATATTAAATCATTCAAGGACATGCAAAATTGAATTATGCTAATTTATCACCTTAACCACCTTAATGAACCACTTGACCTTAGTCAATGAGTGTAACGCGCAGCAAACAGGCTGTCCTAATGCGGAGACTAGCATCCGCCCCCTGAAGCTTCTGGAATATACTGACAAAGAACAGCACAAGAACTGATGGAATGGAGAAGCCCCGTCATGTTTGGACAAGATAGAATGCGAGATCAATAAAATATCAATACATTGCCCAATAAAATACCCCAAACCGACCACTTTAGAAGACGGTAGCAAAAGGTAACCCAACAATCCCTGTCATAAACGTTTAAATCAACTTTACTTAGAAGGGCAGTACAGTTCGTGGGTCACAGCTGGAGAGCTGTAAAGGCATAAAAAAGGTTGTGATGTGGCCCTCAGAAGGGTGAGTTGGCTATTGCAGAAAAGAGAACGCTACCATGTTGCGGCACGTCAGGTAGAGACCACAGCGGTTGCTCAGGTTCCAGTTAAATTGATTCACCTCACACAGAGGTTGAGGTGAGTTGAAGCTAGATCACTAGATGAGGGAGAGAGGAACAGAGGAAGTGTTGGAGGGGATAAAGTAGGGTGGGAGGAAACTCATGCAGGGCGTAAACACTGGCGTGATGCTGTTGGGCCCAAATGACGGATTTCACCGTTCAAGCACTTTGAACTCCATATTAGCGGGCGGGAGTTTCCCGTGTGGGGTGGCCATCAAAGGGGATTCTCATTGACCGCGGCGTGAGCAGAGAATCCCGCCGCCAGCGAACGGCAGGCCACCTGCTGCCAACGAGAGACACGAAGCCCGGAGGCCAGAGAATCCCACACAACACTTCCCGTCTGCGTGACTCCTCTTTGGAATTTCTTCAGAACTGAAGACTCATTTTGGACCCAAACCATTAACTCTCTTTCTCTCTCCACCGATGCTGCCAGACCTGCTGAGTTTTTCCAGCATCTCGGTTTTTATTCCAGATAACTCAATATATATTCAGATATATTTAACGGGGCCAGATATATTCAAAGATTTGGCAAGAGAAAGGTCAAGTTGTCACAAAGTGTGAGAGGGTTTGTGACACAGTTTTTGCGTAGAAAGTGCATTTGTTCAATGGTCAGGTCAACTCCAAAATAAATAATAAGCTGGACACTATGTGCTCCTTTCAACCACTTCATATAAAACCTCTAGTGTTAACTCAAAAGAGGCTACCTTCCGCAAACAATCAGTTTGTTATAAATGACATCAATCTCCCCCATATCTGAACGGCACAGCATGGGCTGGATGAGTGAGCAATGTGATTTCATGGCCTTGTATAAAATAAGGGAGCTTGAAGCAAAGGCTAATACTGTTGTGTGGCCATTTTTGGGCAAGCAGGTTCTCTGGCCATGGCATGTGATTAGGTTGAAGGTCCCTCCTGAACCCCTGGCACACTGACGATTCTGGTGCCTGTCGTGTTGGGTGTTCCGATGCACAAATGATCCAACACGGCTGTGGATGGCACAACTCTGTTTTATTGTCTTAAACAATAACAACTATTAACTGCTGGCTGAGGTTTGTGCTTCACCAGCTAACCTGTGGACCCAGCCCTATCACTATCTTGGTGAGGCACTCAGCACATGGTTTATGTCTGAGTGGCATGCTGTGAGCTCTGTGCTCTGAGCTATCTCCTGGTAGAATGAGCGGGAACTGTGGTGTTCCCTGTTTTATAGTGCGTGTGCTCTCACTGGTGATTGGCTGCGATGTTGTGTGTGTGTTGGTTGGTCCAACTACCTGTCCATCAGTGTTTGTGTGCGATTGCACCATGATATGTTAATATGGATATCATGACATCCCCCCTTTTCACAAGGATATGTGCCTACATGCTAATAAATACAAATGTGTACTGAGTGCATCTGAGTATGTGTGTGCAATATTTACAACATGTACATGAGGCTAAACTATATACATAGGAAGGTGTCAAGTGCAACAGAGCAACGAGGTTGTACCACGAACAAAACAAGTGCAATCAGCAAACGACGAAAGAGAACTTCTGGAACGACAAGAAAGAAACACGTTAACAGTCTGTAAAACAATTCAGTGAGTCCAATGTGCTAACGGGCTCATAAGTCCAATCTATCAGGTGGGCGACGAATTCGGGTTGACCGCCTCAAGGGTGGTTCAGGATCCACCGGCTGAGGAATGGGCCTGGCCACGGGCGAGAGAGGAATAGGCAGAGTGGCAGGAAGCTCAACGAAGTCGACATCAGGGACAACAGGAGAGCGTGGCACCCGTGCATGATCTCGTAGCGAGCGCGGAACCAGACGAAGGGCCCGCCGATTACGTCGGCGAATGGAGCCATCAGGCATGCCAACCAGGAACGAGCGGGGAGCCATACGGCGGAGAACCTCGGCAGTTGCCGACCAGCCACCCTCCGGTAGGTGTATGCGGACGTTGTCTCCAGGCGCCAGGGCAGGAAGATCAGTTGCCCGAGCGTCATGTGCCATCTTCTGCTGAGCATGCTGTTGTTGCATCCTTCGCAATACTGGAGCATGGTCGGGTTCAGGAACATGAATGGACGGCACAGTGGTCCTTAGAGTGCGACCCATCAACAGCTGGGCTGGCGAGAGGCCTGTGGACAGTGGGGCCGAGCGATAGGCCAACAGGGCTAAATAGAAATCAGATCCGGCATCAGCAGCCTTGCAGAGGAGCCGCTTCACAATGTGGACGCCCTTTACCGCCTTGCCATTCGACGGGGGATGCAAGGGACTGGACGTCACGTGCGTGAAGTTGCATGAGGTGGCAAAGGAAGGCCATTCTTGGCTCGCAAAGCAAGGCTCGATGTCAGACATGACGGTGAGCGGAGTTCCATGACGAGCAAAGGTTTCTTTGCATGCCCGGATGACAGCTGATGATGTCATGTCGTGCAGGCGTACGACCTCCGGATAATTTGAGAAGTAGTCATTCAGAATGATGTAGTCCCTGCCGAGCGCATGAAAGAGGTCCACGCCCACCTTCGCCCAGGGGGACGTGACCAACTCCTGGGGCTGAAGGGTCTCAGGGGGTTGCGCCGGCTGATACCTCTGGCAGGTGGGGCAGTTGAGCACCATGTTGGCGATGTCGTCGCTGATGCCCGGCCAGTACACAGCCTCTCGGGCCCTCCGCATGTACTTTTCAACTCCGAGATGGCCTTCGTGCAGTTGTTCAAGGACAACGGTGCATGCTGTGTGGGATCACAATCCGGTCCAACTTCAAGGGAACACCATCAATGACGGCCAAGTCGTCCCGGACATTGTAAAATTGTGGGCACTGCCCCTTGAGCCACCCTTCTGTCATGTGATGCATTACACGCTGTAGAAGGGGGTCAGCCGCAGTCTCAAGACGAATGTGGGCCAGACGTGCATCAGTAGCCGGCAGATTGGCCGATGTGAAGGCTACTTGTGCGTTGACCTGACAAATGAACCCCTCCGAGTCGGGTGTGTTGACCGCCCTGGACAGAGCATCTGCGATGAAGAGCTCTCTTCCCTGGGGTGTAGACAAGTTGGAAATCATACCTCCGGAGCTTGAGCAGAATGCGTTGGAGGCGAGGGGTCATATCGCTGAGGTCCTTCTGAATGATGCCAACCAGGGGGCGATGGTCGGTCTCCACAGTGAACTGTGGAAGACCATACACATAATCGTGAAACTTGTCGATGCCGGTCAACAAGCCTAGGCACTCCTTCTCAATCTGTGCATAGCGCTGTTCTGTGGGGGTCATGGCCCGCGGCGCATAGGCGACCGGGGCCCATGATGCCGTGTCGTCCAGTTGCAGGAGAACCGCCCCAATGCCGGATTGGCTGGCATCAGTTGAGATCTTCATTTCCCGTGTGGTATCGAAAAACGCCAGTACCGGGGCGATGGTGAGCTTGACCTTGAGCTCCTCCCATTCACTCTGGCGTGCGGGCAGCCACTGGAATTCCGTTGTCTTTTTGACCAGGTGGCGAAGAGCCGTCGTGTGCGAAGCAAGGTTAGGGATAAACTTCCCCAGGAAGTTGACCATCCCGAGAAAGCGCAGCACTGCCTTCTTGTCTGACGGCTGCGGAATGGCTGCCACTTTGTCAGCATCCGGACGCACCCCTGACCGGGATACGTGGTCCCCAGAAACTTTAGCTCAGTCTGGCTTAAAGAGCACTTGGCTCGGTTGAGGCGCAGGTCCTGATCTCGTATCCGTGCAAAGACATGCTGGAGACGACTGATGTGCTCCTCTGGTGTGGTGGACCAGATGATAACGTCGTCTACATAGACGCGTACCCCTTCGATGCCCTCCATCATCTGTTCCATGATGCGATGGAACACCTCGGAGGCCGAGATGATGCCGAACGGCATCCTATTGTAGCAGTATCTGCCAAATGGAGTGTTGAAAGTGCACAGTTTCCTGCTAGACTGATCCAATTGAATCTGCCAAAAACCCTTTGCGGCATCAAGCTTGGTGAATATTTTTGCCCGAGCCATTTCGCTCGTGATTTCTTCTTGTTTGGGTATGGGGTAGTGTTCCCTCATGATGTTATTATTCAAATCTTTTGGGTCGATACAGATCCGGAGCTTGCCGGAGGGCTTCTTGACGCACACCATGGAGCTGACCCATGTCGTTGGCTCCGTTATCTGGGAAAACACTCCTTGGTCCTGCAGGTCCTGCAGCTGCTGCTTGAGGCGGTCCTTGAGTGGTGCTGGGACTCTACGAGGTGCGTGAATGACCGGGGTGGCGTTTGGTTTGTGCCGTATTCTGTACGTGTAGGGCAGTGTGCCCATGCCCTCGAAAACCTCCTGGTTGTGGGCGAGGAGTGAGTGGAGCTGCGCCCTAAAGTCTGCATCCAGGAAATCGGACGTGCCTTCTGGAGACAGAGTGTGTACCCGCTGCACGAGGTGGAGGATCTTGCACGCCTGTGCGCCTAACAGAGAGTCCTTCAAGGATCCAACTATTTCAAAAGACAATGTGGCTTTATGTGAGTTGTGTGTAACCTCGAGCTGGCAGGACCCCGTGGCCGGGATAACGTTTCCATTGTAGTCAACCAGCTGACAGTGGGATGGCAGAAATCGGTGGTTTAACCTTCAAGGTCTGGAAGGACGACCATGCGAGGAGATTGGCGGAGGCACCAGTGTCCAAGCGAAATGTGATCTGTGATGGGTTGACCGTTAGGGTGGCACACCACTCATCGCCCGGATCAATGCTGTGCACTGGCAGCAGCTGGTGGTTCCGACTTGGGGACATCCGGTTCTTGTGGATTACCGCAACGCGGAAGGGTTCCCTGTCTTCGGTGTCACTGGTCTGCATGTTGTCAGGATATGACTCGGTGTATGGAGGCTGAATGGCCCGCACGTCCCTGCGAGGCTGGCGGAATTGCGGAGAGTTGGCAGGTTGAGCTGCTCGACAGCAGGCAGCGTAGTGTCCCATCCTGCCACAGCGGAGGCAATGTCGCGCTTTGGCCGGACATTGCCGTATTAAATGGGCGGAGCCACAGTTGCCGCACGTTGTGACGTCATGGCGTTCGTTGCGCCACCGCGCATGCGCAGTGCGGTCCTGCGTAGATTGCGCCTGCGCATCACGTCCCTCTGCGTCAACGTCCCCTCTTTTAGCGCGTACAAGCGCGGGAGGCCTCGGAAAGCGCGCGAAATGGCCACCCTCGTCCGGGCCGCGGCCGGGAGGAACTCGATCGACTGGACCCGCTCCGCTTCGTAGGACCCCTACCGTGCCGTTTCGGCCGCCGGGATTTGGGAGTACCGGCTGGTCGCGTTCTCGTGGAGGACGCAGGTCTCGATGGCAGTCGCTAGGGTGAGGCGCTTTATTTTGAGGAGCTGCGCGCACAGGGTGTCCGAGACAACCCCAAAAACTATCTGATCCCGTATCATGGAGTCGGAGGTGGCCTCATAGCCGCAGGACTGCGCGAGGATACGGAGGTGTGTTAAGTAAGATTGGAAAGGCTCATCCTTACCCTGCAGGCGCTGCTGGAAGAGGTACCTCTCGAAGCTCTCATTAACTTCCACGCTGAAGTGTTCCTCAAACTTTAGAAGCACCGTCTTGTATTTCGTCTTGTCCTCGCCTTCCGCGAATGCCAGGGAGTTGTAGATGTGGATGGCGTGTTGCCCCGCCGTGGAGAGAAGGAGGGCGATCTTCCTGGTGTCCGCTGCATTCTCCCTGTCTGTGGTTTCGAGGAAGAGCTGAAAGTGCTGTTTAAACAGCTTCCAGTTGACGCCACGATTTCCAGCGATTCGGAGCGGCTGCGGCGGGCTGATGTTTTCCATGGGGCAGGATGGCGGATTTCTGAAAGGGTGCAGGTAGGTCTCACAGTCGCTGGTCAGCTTCCACTACTGGTATCATGTCGCGTTGGGTGTTCCGATGCACAAATGATCCAACACGGCTGTGGATGGTACAACTCTGTTTTATTGTCGAAACAATAACAACTATTAACTGCTGGCTGAGGTTTGTGCTTCACCAGCTAACCTGTGGACCCAGCCCCATCACTATCTTGGTGAGGCACTCAGCACATGGTCTATGTCTGAGTGGCACGCTGTGAGCTCTGTGCTCTGAGCTATCTTCTGGTAGAATGAGCGGGAACTGTGGTGTTCCCTGTTTTATAGTGCGTGTGCTCTCACTGGTGATTGGCTGCGATGTTATGTGTGTGCTGGTTGGTCCAACTGCCTGTCCATCAGTGTGTGTGTGATTGCACCATGATATGCTGTTGTGGATATCATGACAGTGCCCATCTGGTCAATGTGAACCGACGTACAGTCCTAAAGGAGTTCCGTTTGTCACCCTCCTGCGTGGGCATTGAGGAAAGGAGAATTATGTTGGATAAATTGTAATTAATATGGCTGCAACGCGGCATTCAGAGAGTGCTTTGAGCAATTAATGGGAGCTTGGAGCTCCAGTAATTTAATTCTCCACAGACTGGAAATTAGCTGATCAGCCAAGTTTACTTTATCACACAGCAGGGAAATACCTCCACTGGCTTCAGATAAAGTCGTTTAGTCAGCAGCCATCCCAAAATGGCTGCAATTACTTCCATATTCTGGACAATGCACATCAGCAAAGCATTTGCAGAACGTTTCATTTTGACCAACGGGCCAAATTTTGTGCATGAGTGTGTGTGAGTGAGAGGGGAGAGGAAAGAACCCGTCACAGATTTTAACACTTCCAAGTTACTCAACAAAGTCTGCCACTAACAATTCATCTTCAAACACGTAACGATGGTGAGAAACATAAATGCAATTCAGTCAGCAGCACGGTGGCGCAGTGGGTTAGCACTGCTGCCTCACGGCGCCGAGGACCCGGGTTCGATCCCGGCCCTGGGTCACTGTCAGTGTGGAGTTTGCACATTCTCCCCGTGTCTGCGTGGGTCTCACCCCCACAACCCAAAGATGTGCAGGGTAGGTGGATTGGCCACGCGAAATCGCCCCTTAATCGGAATCATTAAAAAAAAAATACAATTCAGTTCACATTTTAAACTCATTTATTCTGCCTTTATTCATTTTTCTTTGCAGGAAAATCGTACATTCACATTCATGATCAAAACTGATTGTGTAAACTCGTTGTACTATAGCCGCACTCCTTGGCAGTTGTGCCGCTGCAGCGCCTCCACTCGGTGGGAGGTACAATTACAGCTTGCCAAGTTGACATGGACAGTCCCCATTGTAAAATGTTGACGTCAGATTTTTTTTGTTGGGAATGTTAGCAAGAAGTGCAGGTAGGTATAGGGTTTTTAACATTTTGGATGGAACAAATGGAAGCCTTTTCTGTTCTCTCAGGAGATATAAATGATTCAAAGGTGCTATTCGGAAAGAAAAAGAGCGGTGTTCTCATGGGCAATATTTCAGCTTCAACTGACATCAGTAAAAAAGACAGGCTTGTATTTCTGCAGTTAATGGTGAAGCAATAGTGCTCACCGCTGACCTCAAGGACAGCCCACAACGATATAGCGATCCATGGTACAGACTTCCCCTGTCCCAGTGACACCAAGTCAAGAGAATCTCCTGGCCTGCTGCAGCAGTGATGTCAGCAAGCCAGTGTCAGCAGCCAATCATATTGAACCACTCTCCCAGACAGCAAAGCAGGAAGTTAGGAAATACTGAAAATACTTTCTTTACATTTTAGTTTTCAGAGAGGTAAACAAATGTTTATAATTGAATTCACTGGATTTTATTTTTAAAAATATATTTATTAAAGTTTTTTAACAACACAATTTTTCTCCCTTACAAACAATAACCCCCCCCCCCCCGTAACAAATAACAAAAAAAATCGCACTGAGCAAGATATATACATGGCAAAATGGTATATTTACATAGCTTTATACACTGGCTCTCTCCCGCACGTGCCAGTTTCCCCCACCCTTCATGTTATCTCTTGCTCATCCATCCCCCCAAGCAGTCCCCCATTCCCAACCCACCTCCCAAGGCGTCCCCCCTCCCCCCGGTTGCTGCTGCTGCTGACCGACCTTCCTCTAACGCTCCGCGAGATAGTCTAGGAACGGTTGCCACCGCCTGTAGAACCCCTGCGCAGACCCTCTCAAGGCAAACTTTATCCTCTCCAGCTTAATGAACCCAGCCATGTCGTTTATCCAGGCCTCCACGCTGGGGGGCTTCGCCTCCTTCCACATTAGCAAGATCCTTCGCCGGGCTACCAGGGACGCAAAGGCCAGAATGCCAGCCTCTTTCGCCTCCTGAACTCCCGGCTCGTCCACTACTCCAAATATTGCTATCCCCCAGCTTGGCTTGACCCGGACTTTCACCACCTGAGATATCGCTCCCGCCACTCCTCTCCCGAACCCCTCCAGTGCCGGGCATGACCAAAACATATGGACATGGTTCGCCGGGCTCCCTGAGCACCTTCCACATCTGTCCTCCACCCCAAAGAACCTACTCAACCTCGCCCCCGTCAAGTGAGCTCTGTGAACCACCTTAAATTGTATCAGGCTGAGCCTGGCATACGAGGAGGAGGCATTAACCCTACCTAGGGCATCAGCCCACAGACCTTCCTCGATCTCCTCCCCCAGCTCCTCCTCCCATTTACCCTTCAACTCTTCTACTAGCGTTTCCCCCTCTTCTTTCATCTCTTGGTGTATTGCCGACACTTTGCCCTCCCCGACCCACACCCGAGATCACCCTGTCTTGAATTTCTTGTGCCGGGAGCAACGGGAATTCCCTGACCTGTCGCCTCACAAAAGCCCTCACCTGCATATATCTAAAGGCATTTCCCGGGGGTAACTCAAACTTCTCCTCCAGTGCCCCTAGGCTCGCAAATGTCCCGTCAATGAACAGGTCCCCCATTCTTCTAATCCCCGCCCGTTGCCAGCTCTGGAACCCCCCCGTCCATCTTCCCTGGGACAAACCGGTGGTTACCCCTGATTGGGGACCACACCGAGGCTCCCACTGCACCCCTGTGCCGTCTCCACTGGCCCCAGATCCTTAACGTTGCCGCCACCACCGGGCTCGTGGTGTACCTTGTGGCGAGAGTGGCAACGGCGCCATCACCAGCGCCCCAAGCTCGTTCCTTTACTGGACGCCATCTCCATCCTCTTCCATGCCACCCCCTCTCCATCCATAACCTACTTGCGGATCATCGCCACATTTGCTGGCCAGTAGTAGCTCCCTAGGTTTGGCAGCGCCAACCCTCCTCGGTCCCTACTGCGTTCCAGGAACCCTCTCCTTACCCTCGGGGTCTTATTCGCCCACACAAACCCCATAATACTCCTACCTACTCTCTTAAAAAAGCCTTTGGTGATCATGATGGGAAGGCACTGAAACACAAAAAGAAACCTCAGAAGGACCACCATTTTGACCGACTGCACTCTACCCGCCAGCGAGAGCGGCAACATGTCCCATCTTTTGAAGTCCTCCTCCATTTGCTCCACCAACCTCGTCAGATTCAGTTTATGTAGGGCCCCCCAACTCCTGGCTATCTGGATCCCCAGATACCGAAAACTCCCCGCCGCCCTCCTCAGCGGTAGGTCCCCTATCCCTCTTTCTTGGTCCCCTACCTGTAATACAAAGAGCTCACTCTTCCCTACATTGAGCTTATAGCCCAAAAACTCCCCAAACTCCCTTAAAGTCTGCATGACCTCCACCATCCCCTCCATTGGATCCGCCACGTACAACAACAGGTCATCCGCATATAGCGACACCCGATGCTCTTCTCCCCCTCGGACCACCCCCCTCCATTTATTAGACTCCCTCAATGACATGGCCAAGGGTTCGATCACCAATGCAAACAACAGGGGAGACAGGGGGCACCCCTGCCTCGTATAGCCGAAAGTACTCCGACCTCCGCCAGTTCGTCACTACACTCGCCACCGGGGCTCTGTAAAGGAGCTTAACCCAGCTGATAAACCCTCCCCCGAACCCAAACCTACGCAGCACCTCCCAGAGGTACTCCCACTCTACTCGGTCGAAGGCCTTTTCCGCGTCCATAGCTGCCACTATCTCCGCCTCTCCCTCCTCCGATGGCATCATTATCACGTTTAAGAGCCGCCGCACATTAGTGTTTAATTGCCTGCCCTTTACGAATCCCATCTGGTCCTCATGGATCACCCCCGGGACACAGTCCTCAATCCTCGTGGCCAGTGCTTTTGCCAACAACTTAGCGTCCACATTGAGGAGCGAGATCGGCCCGTACGATCCACATTGCAGTGGATCCTTGTCCCGCTTCAGGATCAAAGAAATTGTCGCTTCTGACATTGTCGGGGGTAGGGTCCCCTCTTCTCTTGCCTCATTAAAGGTCCTCACTAGTAGCGGGGCCAATAGGTCCAAGTACTTTCTGAAGAACTCCACCGGGAACCCGTCCGGCCCCGGGGCCTTTCCCACCTGCATACTCCCCAAACCCTTGCTCAGCTCCTCCAACCCAATTGGTGCCCCCAAACCAGCCACCTCTTGCTCCTCCACCCTCGGGAATCTCAGTTGGTCTAGGAATCGTCTCATCCCCTCTTCCCCCGCTGGGGACTGGGATCTATACAGCTCTTCATAGAAGGCCTTGAATACCTCGTTTATTTTCGTCGCTCTCCGAACCATGGCTCCCCTTCCATCTTTGATTCCCCCTATTTCCCTCGCTGCCGTCCTCTTACGGAGCTGGTGTGCCAGCATCCGACTGGCCTTTTCCCCATACTCGTAGGTCACCCCCTGCGCCTTCCTCCACTGTGCCTCCGCCTTCCCCGTGGTCAACAGGTCAAACTCCGTCTGGAGCCGTCGTCTTTCCCCAAGTAATCCCTCTCCCAGGGCCTCTGCGTATCTCCTGTCCACTCTCAAAATCTCCCCCACTAACCTCTCCCTTTCCATGCCCTCTGTCTTCTTCCTATGAGCCCTGATGGAGATTAGCTCTCCCCTGATCACCGCCTTCAACCCCTCCCATACCACCCCCGCTCGCACCTCCCCGTTGTCGTTGGCCTCCAAGTACCTTTCGATACACCCCCTCACCTTCCCACACACCACCTCATCTGCCAGCAGTCCCACATCCAGCCGCCACTGTGGGCGTTGGTCCCTCTCCTCTCCCAGCCCCATTTCCACCCAGTGCGGGGCATGGTCCGAAACGGCTATGGCCGAATATTCCGTCCCCTCCACCCTCGGGATGAGCGCCCTGCCCAGAACAAAAAAATCTATCCGGGAGTAGGCTTTGTGCACGTGGGAGAAGAAAGAAAATTCCCTGGCCTGCGGCCTTGCAAACCTCCATGGGTCCACTCCCCCCATCTGATCCATAAACCCCCGAAGTACATTGGCCGCCGCCGGCCTCTTTCCAGTCCTTGATCTGGAGCGGTCCAGTGCTGGATCCAGCACTGTATTGAAGTCCCCTCCCATTATCAGGCCTCCTACCTCCAGGTCCGGAATGCGCCCCAACATGCGCTTCATGAATCCAGCATCATCCCAGTTCGGGGCGTAAACATTTATCAACACCACCCTCGTGCCTTGCAACCTGCCACTCACCATCACATATCTCCCTCCATTATCCACTACGATAGTCTTGGCCTCAAATGACACATGCTTTCCCACCAATATTGCCACTCCTCTATTTTTTGCGTCCAGTCCTGAGTGAAATACCTGTCCTACCCATCCCTTTCTTAACCTGACCTGGTCCGCCACCTTCAGGTGTGTCTCTTGGAGCATAGCCACGTCTACCTTCAGTCCCTTCAAGTGCGCGAACACTCGAGCCCGCCTCACCGGCCCATTCCCCATTCAGGCCCCTCACGTTCCACGTTATCAGCCGGATTGGAGGGGCTCTCACCCGCCCCCCCCCGCCGACTAGCCATCTCCTTTTCTGGGCCAGTCCTGTGTCTGCGTCTCCCTCACCCTCCAGTCCCCCAGAGGGGGGACCCCTGTCCCGACCACCTCTTCTGTGTCCCATTCTCTTTCGGCCAGTGCAGCAGCAACTCTTTCCCCCCGCCCTTCCCCCCCACCCCCGCTAGACCCCTGTCTAGCTTTTTTGCTCCCCCATATCACTCCCGTAAGTCAGCTGACACCTGCTGACCCCGGCTCCCCCCGCCGTCCCTTTGACCCCCCCCCCCGTGTGGGAGTCTCCCAATCAATGTGCGTTCCTTTGTTCCCCTTCCCGCCTTTCTTCCCGCGCGCGGGAAAAACCCCGCACTTTCCAAAGCCTGCCCCGCCCCCTCTGGCGCAGCTCCTGTCGCGGCCTTGTCTCTCTCCCCCAGCCCATGTAACATTTCCTGCGCGTGATTGACCCCCTATATACAACAACCATCACACATCAACCCTCAAACATCCCCCCCACCCTCACAAAACCTCAGTTAGAGTCCAACTTTTCAGTTTGTATGAAGGTCCACGCCTCTTCAGGCATTTCGAAGTAGTAGTGTTGGTCTTTGTATGTAACCCACAGTCGCGCTGGCTGCAACATTCCAAATTTCACTCCTTTCCGATGCAGCACCGCTTTGGCCCGGTTGAAACCCGCTCTCCGCTTAGCGACCTCCGTGCTCCAGTCCGGGTATATTCGGATCTCTGCATTGTCCCACTTGCTGCTCCGCTCCTTCTTGATCCATTTCAGGACCCTCTCTCTGTCCGTGAACCGGTGAAATCTCACCACCATCTCCCTTGGCGGCTCATTTGCCTTGGGCTTCCTCGCCAGCACCCGGTGTGCCCCGTCCAGCTCCAGCGACCTCGAAGGGGCCTCCGCGCCCATCATCGCCCCGATCATCATGCCCGCATATGCCGCGGCATCGGCCCCCTCCACTCCTTCTGGGAGACCCAGGATCTGCAGATTCTTTCTCCTCGACCTGTTCTCCAGGTCTTCGAGTCTTCCCGCCCACTTCTTGTGTTGCGCCTCGTGCCGCTCCACTCTCACCGCCAGGCCCAAGAGCTCGTCCTCATTCTCACTCACTCTTTTCTGGACCTCCTGGATCTTCACCTCGTGGGCCTTCTGGGTTATCCCTAGTCCTTCAATTACCGCCAGCATCGGCGCCAGCATCTCCTTACGCAGCTCCTCGAAGCAGCGCTTGATGAATTCCTGCAGCTCCGGCCCGCACTCCGCTTTGTCTCCACCCGCTGCCATTTTGATTTTTTCCCCTCGCTTCTCCCGCTGCTCCAATGCTGCTTTTTTGGCCGTTGCACTTCTGGTCCGGTCCATAAAGGTTGGAGGGGGACCTCTCTCTTCACTTCCCCACGGGTTGTCGTCAAAAAAATTCCGTTGGGGCTCCTCCAATGAGCCCGAAAGTCTGTAGTAGCGGGAGCTGCCGAATGGCGCGGCTTAGCTCCGCATAGCCGCAACCGGAAGTCACTGGATTTCTTTTTAACCACAAGGGAGATATTTGACATTCTGCAAATATAAATTTAGCTTTTGCAGGGTGATGCCTGATGTGTGGAGATGGTTATAACTTTGATACAACGCTAAAAGCCCAAATTTGCTGTCAGGTCCACAGGAGTAAAGGCAGAGCGTGCTAACCATTTCACTCACACCGCCACCACAAGGCCTGGGTCATTATCCACTCATCTTTCAATGCTGCATGTGGGAGCTTGCTGTGTGCAGTTTGGTTGTTGTGTTTCCTACATTATCTCAGTGACTACACTTCAAAAGAAATTCCTTGGCCGTAAGGCACTTTGGGCTGTCTCAGAGTTGTGAGAGGAGCCACAGTGCAAAAATTGATGTTTTTCTTTCTCTTTACAGGTAATGTACCAGTAACTTTCCCTTGTTTAGTCAGTACTTGTTATCACCTTGGAAACCAAACCAAACAGTATTTGCCTTTAAAAGCAGAAGTGAGGAGGCTGCACAGCACATCAAAGACTTTGCTGGCACGCAACATTGCCTGGACCATTTTGGAATTCTAACACTTCCAACACAAAGTTCTTTTGACTTTCGCAGCTGTGAGTCCTTAACTGCTTGGTGACCATAGGCACACTTCTGGGACCAAACTCGTTGTAACACAATCCTAATTTCATTTAATTGCATCATGGAAACTGGGCAGCTGAAACATGTTCCCGTGCCTTTCTGTATTTTCTCATTTTCTACCGTTCAAAACATAATATTGGCCCATAACTTCCTCGTAGTAACAATCACCAGCAGTGCCCAGTGTCGGGTCGGATCAGGCTGGTGGGGTGAGGGGCAGGAGTTTCCCCAGGTGTGTGTGTGGGGGGGGGGGGGGTCCCATGTGAGGCTAGCTCTGGCCGGTTAAATAGTTACTCTGGAGTTTGAAGTGATTTCCCCCCCCCCCCCCCCCCCCTTCTAACTCTTTCAGGGTAACTATGAAAGCAAAGCTGACAGAACTATCCGAAGTTGGCGATTTACATCTCTGCTGTCAGATGATTCCGAATGCAGGACAATTGTCCAGGGAAAGTTAGCCCTTACTTCCCAGAGGGATTCCCCACTGCATGATTGGGGAACCCCAACAAATGCAACACTGGGGAGCCAGGAAGTTATGGCCCATAATTTAATAAATTGAGAAAAATCTAGTGGAGGCTCGGAGAATTACAGCTTTCCAATGGAGACATCTTAGATTTTTGTTACGTAAGGATATCAGGAGCAAAGGTCAAGAATACATATATATATATTATGAGGGGTATTAACAGAGTAGATGTTTCCCTTGGTGAAGGGGGCATAGATTTAAGGTAAGGGCAGGATGGGAGGAAAAACGTTTTTTACCCAGAGGGTGCTGGGAGCCTGGAACTTGTTGCCTGTAACTGTGGTGGAGGCAGAGACCCTCATAACATTTAAGAAGTATATAGATGTCACTTGCGATGCCAAGGCATACAAGGCTATAGGCCAAGTGCTGGAAAATGGGATTAGAATACTTTTCTTTTAATTTTTCCAATAAAGGGGCAATTTAGTGTGTCCAATCCACCTACCCCGCACATCTTTGGATTGTGGGGGTGAGACCCATGCAGACAATGTAAAAAGTCCACACGGACAGTGACTCGGAGCTGGGATCGAACCCGGGTCCCCAGCGCCATCAGGCAGAAGTGCTAACCACTGCGCCACCGTGCTGCCCTAGGGATTTGTAGTTAGGTGATTGTTTTGACTGGCGCAGATGCGATGGGCCGAAGGCATCTATCTATCTATTATCTATCTATCTATCTATCCATTGATCTATCTATCTATCTGTCTATCTATCTCAGGGGGAGGCTAGGCCTAGTAGATGGATGTGATGAGCTGGACTTGCAAAGGTCTGTAGAGATTGATAGAGAGGAACACCTATGGAATTCCTCAATTTTCAGACACTGGGAAGGAATAAGTCCAAGGAGGAGCAATGGTGTTTGGTTTTAATGGACTGAAGATGAGTAAAGGAGGACGAGTTTGATGGACAGCTAGAAAGGAGAGAGGAAATTGAAATCAAGGGAAAATCCCGCAGAGAAAAAGGTGAGAGGGTTTACAAGGATGAATACAGGAAGGTGCAAACACACACAAAGCATGGTCAGGGGAACACACAAAAATAAAAGCATTGTTACAGGTGTAAGATAGAAGGAGGAGTTACCTTAACAGTTACAGGAACAGTCAATGAACAGGTGACCACCACAAAAGTAGCTGGAACAGAGAAGGAGCATGAAACAGTTCATACTTTGCACGTTAAATTCCATCGAGTCAGAAGAGAAGACATTCCCAAAGTAACAGTAACCCGACGTTGAATTAATGACAGATAAAAGGAGATGGAAATCACGGACAGCTAAAAGGGTCAATTATCTAAAGATTGCTGAGAGAGACAGGGGAGGGAGTTGTGATGCATTGGCATCCCCGACATTGCAATTGATTAACAAATGTGATGGCCATTCTCAAAAAAGAAGATAAAACAGCTGGACAACAGTAGAACAACTGGTCGTAGTACATCAGTGCGAAAGTAATAATGGGATGAATAGGAAGATTACTTTTACAATGGCAACAATGAGTAGTTTGGATGAATAGTCGGAGTAGAATGATCCTGTCTGATCTACTTTCTTGAGTAAGTGGCAATCTAATGCAAATGATTTTTGTCTCCTCGGCCCTCGGCATTGCACAAAACCTGGGTAAACCTCAGCGAGGAAATTAGGGTTGGGGGCACGGCAAGCTCAAAATGAAGCTGCCCCGATTTTCCTTCCATTTAAATATGAAGCAGGGAAGAGAGAGACGACCGTCATTATCGTACGCAACCTTCCCCGAGGAAACTCCCTTCACTACTCAGGACGACGGTGAATTCTTCCTATCTTTAAGTGGTCAGGCTCAGGGCATCTTGGCAACTCCGATGGACACACTGGGCACCGTGGAACTGCCATCCTGGCACCCTGCCAATGCCACATGTGCTTCACATGGGACTTGATGTCATTTCCGTTAAGTCGCGTCCAATGCCTACGATTCAGTAAATCAATAGCAAATTAAGTTGAATAAAATCAGTAAGTGTTTGGAAGAATGGCCAGTGCAACTTAATACATACAGCAAATACAAATAATTGAATCTAAATAACTAAGGATGAAGTTCAGCCCAATGACGTGCAGGTTAGGTGGATTGGCTATGCTTATTTGCCGCTTAGTGTTCAAGGATGTGTAGGTTCGGTGGGGTTACGGGGAGAGAAAAGAAAAATAGAATGGCTAGCCTGGAACTGACACAACTGGACTCCGTAATGGGGAGAGTGTAAGGCCATTCTGGACGTATAAACGAAGGTGAGCGGTAGGGCTTTCTTTGTCCATATTTACATTCTGATGTTCTGTGAATGTTGCCATTGTCATCCATTGGAATCACGGTGCACACTGCGCCAATTGTGTGAGGGTGTTTAATAATGACTGGGGACTGTCAGTAACTCTGGCTCATCTCAGTTATCTTGCTGTTCCAAACCTCTATCAGTAGTGCAAGGTACATGAATTTCTAGCTCAGCGTGTAGCTTGCCAAGTTCCCCATCTTACCCTGACCACCTCCGATTCCATCCTCATTGACATTCTGAGTTCCATACTAGTGAAACTGCAGTTTATACAGAGCTCTGCTCCCTCATTCCACCCAGAATCAAATCCAAGGCTTTCATTACATCTAACCTCGATTTATAATCATAGAATAGAATCACTACAGTGCAAAAAGAGGCCATTCAGCCCATCGTGTTTGCACGGACCTTCTGAAAGAGAATACTACCTAAGCCCAATTCCTGCCCCTATCCCCGTAAGCTCATAATGCTACCTAACCTTTTTTGGACACAAAGGGGCAATTTATCATGGCCAATGCACCTAACCTACACATCTTTGGACTGTGGGAGGAAACCGGAGCACCCGGAGGAATCCCACGCAGACACGGGGAGAACGTGCAGACTCCGCACAGTGACCCAAGGCCAGAATTGACCCTGAGTCCCTGGCACTGTGAGACAGCAGTGCTAACCACTGCACCACCATGACACTCTTTTACAATTCCTTTTCTTTTACAATTTCTTCCTTAGTCTTTGTAGAATGCTGTGGACATGACCAGTCAGTCTGCAGTCTTAATCCATCCTCACCCAAAGAACCTCTCTGCTCCCCTCAACCTGAACGACTCTACTTCCTATTCCCGCATCAGTCAGAGAACCTTCAGCATTCATGACCCTGCTGTGTGCAAAACTCTTCCGAAATTCCTCTGTATCGCATCACGGTAGCACAGTGGATAGCACTGTTGCTTCACAGCGCCAGGGTCCTAGGTTCGATTCCAGGCTTGGGTCACTATCTGTGCGGAGTCTGCACGTTCTCCCTGTGCCTGCATGGGTTTCCTCCGGGTGCTCCGGTTTCCTCACACATGTCCCGAAAGACGTGCTTGTTAGGTGAATTGGACATTCTGAATTCTCCCTCTGTGTACCTGAACAGGTGCCGGAGTGTGGCGACTAGGGGATTTTCACAGTAACTTCTTTGCAGTGTAAATGTAAGCCCACTTGTGACAATAAAGATTCTTATTATTATTATCATCCCTTCCTGCTTTCCAAAACATCTCGAAAAGTCCATCCCACGCACCGCCCATTATTTCCACTAACTCTTCCCTCAATTCCTGCCCAGTGTCCAAATTTCCTCCACTCTTGCGAAATGCACTGGAAAACTTTCCAATGTTTAAAGGTGCTCGAAATGTTGTTGTTGCTGGAGTCTTGTGGTGTAGACAGTGCATCACAGCACACGGTGGTTGGATTAGAATGAACATCATGAGGAATGGCATATTTCACATTTGATCATTGAAATCAGTCGGTAAGGTGACGGATTTCGCTACACATCACCAGAGGAACTTTCAGTAGCAAGTTGCAAGAGGAATCCATTACAGCTTCCCACTTGAATTGTATATCTACTCACTGTTTTGGATACTTGATTGGCAGTGATGGATGACTCTCTGAGTCTCTTCCAAGCTCCCTGTTTATCTAAGGACTATGTCCCTGTTTATGAGCATTTGGCTCAGTAATTGTTTTGACATCTCTGAAGATTTCCCCAGCACGGAAATTGGAATTTCTCCTCGAGTTCACATTGCAGCTCTGTCTGTACAAAAGGACATGATCCACCTCAAGTTAGTTCTTTGAACTTGCAGCTCGACTGTGCCCTGTCCATCTAAATAGCAACATCAGCGTTATGGTTTTATTGACTATTCAAATACAATAGTACATGAACAAATGGATACTCCCAAGCTTGTGTGGCAAGGTGCCCCAGAGTGAAAATACTCTGCCTTGCAAATGACAGGAGGAACTACAGGGCACGAGTGGGCAAACAATAAGAGAGAAATCGACAGAGAATAATCAAATGAAACTATGAATTGGGAGATTGATAGATAAATGGTTTACCTTGGGTACCATGGGTGAATCAATGCCTTAATCCACTCAAGTTATTCACCATTATGTAGCTTTATTTAATCCCAGTTAATCTCCCAAGGCATTGCATACACGGAGTCAATTATTATTTTAATCGGGGCAGAAACTGGCTCAAAATGGGGTTGGCAACATCTCCACCTTGTTCCCATCAATAGAGAGGTTGGCAAATGTTATAACACATTAGGCGTCGCCTGTCCAAGGTGATTCGCCCCTCTTTAATATGCAAACTGAGATTCTGAGACCCCGAATTGCCAGTGTGCTGTAGGAGTGGTCAGAGTGCAGGACACAGATGCCGGAGCCAAAGAGGCCTAGTCAAGGTAAGCCTGCAATTATTTGTTGTGGGACCCGTGACCTATTTGAAACTTTCTGGCGAAGTAACTAAGATGGAAGAAAGTTTATTTTTCAGGATAAAATGCAATGAAGGAAATTTTTGACAAACAAATTACTTGGACAGATTCTGTACTTTATAATGTTGCCTTTCCATTGATGTCTCAGATCCATAGATCTCTCAGGTCTCTTTATTTGAGTTAATGCTCTGTGGTAAATTCACCGCTAAACCTGCTGCACTTTAATTCTAAATGTATTGTTTAGCACGTCCTCCTTCTTGGATCCTTGAAAGCCAAGACTTTTTCTACACTTGCCACCACAACTTGCATTTATATAATACCTTTAACACAGAAAAACACTCCCAAGCCGTTTGGTAGGAACATTATCAAATGACATTTGATACCAGGGCCGGGATTCTCCGACCCCCCGCCGGTTGCCGAATTCTCCGGCACCGGATATTCGACGGGGGCAGGAATCGCGCCGCACCGGTTGGCGGCCCCCCCCCCCTGCGGTTCTCCGGCCAGGATGGGCCGAAGACCCGCTGCTAAATTGCCAGTCCCGCCACTGTAGATCAAACCACCTACCTTACCGGCGGGACAAGGCGGTGCAGGCGGGCTCCGGGGTCCTGGGGGGGGCGCGGGGCGATCTGGCCCCGGGGGGTGCCCCCACGGTGGCCTGGCCCACGATCGGGGCCCACCGATCTGTGGGCGGGCCTGTGCCGTGGGGGCACTCTTTTCCTTCTGCCTTCGCCACGGTCTCCACCATGGCGGAGGCGGAAGAGACTCCCTCCACTGCGCATGCGCGGGAATGCCGTCAGCGGCCACTAACGCTCCCGCGCATGCGCCACCCGGAGATGTCATTTCCGCGCCAGCTGGTGGGGCACCAAAGGCCTTTTCCGCCAGCTGGCGGGGCGGAAATTAGTCCAGCGCGGGCCTAGCCCCTTAATGTTGGGGCTCGGCCCCCCAAGGTGCGGAGCATTCCGCACCTTTGGGGCGGCGCAATGCCCGACTGATTTGCGCCGTTTTGGGCGGCAGTCGGGAGACATGGGTGAGTCAGAGACAGAGGCATTGAAGAGTGTTTCAGAGGGGGAAGGATAGGTAGAGGGGCAGAATGCTTTCGGGAGGCAATCCCAGAGGGTGGGGCCCTGGCAGCTCAAAGCGCAGCCACTCATGGTGGAGCAGTTAAAGCAGGGAACGTGAAAGAAGCCAGATTGGAGGTGCACACACATCTCAAAGTGTCACAGTGCTGGAGGAGACGTCAGAGATAGAATTGGATAGGGTCATGGGAGGGGCTTGAAAATAAATCAAGGGGGGGCCGAGTGCCGATGTGGGCCAACAGGCACATGGGTGAACAGGACGTTGCAAAAAAGTTCAGACCTGCAACAGAATTTTAGATGGTCCCAAATTTAGGCAGGGTGTGAGGTAGGAGGCCAGGCAGGGGAGCGTTGGAAGAGTCAAGTTTAGAGGTAACAAAGGCATGGATGAGCTTTCTACATGTGTAGTTTGAAGCTCACCTTCTGTCAAATATGGTACCAAAGTTGCCAGTGGTCTGGTTTAGGCACTTGCCAGGGAGAGGATCACAGTTGGCAGCTCGGGAATGGGGCTTGTGGTGAGGCCTGGAGCCAATGGCTTCACTCTTCCCAATCTTTAGCTGGGACAACTTTCTGCTTATCCAGTACTGGATTCCAAGCAGGCAATCTGAGGCATTGACGAAGGAGGGTTGGGTGTCTTCAGCGCACCTGTGGGACCTAACGCTGTGCTAATGGATGATGTCACTGAGGGGAAGCACGTTAGTGAGGAATAGGAAAGAGTCAAAGTTAGATCCTTGGGGAATTCCATAGGTAATGGTAGGACAACGAGAAATGAAATCAATACAGGTTATTCTCAAGCTATGGCTGGATAGACAACAATGAAAGCAAGTGAAGACAGTCCCATCCAGTTGTTAGTTAAAATTTGTCCTCGGATGTCGATGTGTCAAGGCCAGTTTTTTTTTGCCCATCCCCTATCGGGTGGAGGCATGGGCTTGGGTAGGGTGCCCTTTCCAAGGGCCGCTGCAGGCCCGATGGGTCGAATGGCCTCCTTCTGCCCTGTAAATTATATGAACTATGAATTGCCCTCAAGAAGGTGGTGCTGAGCTACCTATTGAATCACTGCAGTCTGTGCGGTGTAGGTACACCCACAGCTGGATGAAGTTAGGAAGCTTTTGGAGGAGGAGGATGGTGTGCTCAACTGTGTCAAAAGTTGCAGACAGGCCAAGCGAAGAAGCATGGGTGCACCACCACAATCACCGTTTCATCAAAATGCCATTTAAAGGCTGTGCCAGTACTGTACCAAGGGTGGAATCCTGATTGGAGGGATTCAAACGTGGAATTCCAGGAAAGTATGCCATGGATTTGGGAGGAGAGAGAACATTCAACGACTTCAGAGAGGAATAGGACAGGATTCTAACCCAGTGGAACTCAATAAGCTCATGCTGCTTCATGATCTACAGTATTGAAAGCGACATACTGAATACCATTGTTTAATGGTGGACAAGTATTCCAAGCAGACCTGTCAGATGTGCTGAGACCTGTAACTGAGTCAAGCTTCTTGATGCTGTTGACCTTGCAAAGGCTACACAATGAGAACATTGTGGCGCTAGAGGAACATTAAATAACTTCCTTCTCCTATCGCCCACAGGTTAAACGTGACAGTACCCAAAGACAGCTTGGCTCACCTGGTCTTCTAATGAGTAATTAATTGATCCTATCCTGCACTGTGGGCATTGGCCCTTCAGACTAAAAAACCCAAAATGAACCATGGACCAACACCGCTGCCGATATTCTGGGCAGCTCGGAATCTGGGGCAGTTTGAAAATAGAGCGCCACATTGCCACTTCAGTCTAGTTGCCCAGGCAATACAGTCGGAAATCCACAGAAGAAAATAGCAACCTTCTGATTTCCAACTGTGAGCAATGATTGGATATGTGGAAAAGTATCAACATTCCAGTTTGAAGCTCTTCTTTCAGGAAACCGAACAATTCACAAAGTGCAAGACTTGTTTTAACGACTCCCTGTATTGTGATGACTTTTCGTTTTCGGTTGGTATCTTCAAGGGAAAGCACTCTCAGAAACACGTTCCCGTCCTGAAGCAGGACAAGGATCCCCTGCAGTGTGGGTCTTACAGGCCGATTTTGTTGTTAAACGTAGATGCCAAGGTGCTGGCGAAGGTCTTCGCCACGGGAATTGAGGACTGGGTGCCTCAGGTCATCCACGAAGACCAGACGGGGTTTGTGAAGGGGAGGCAGTTGAACGCAAATGCGCGGAGGCTCCTGAACGTTATTATGATGCCGGCGAGAGAGGGGGAGGCGGAGATAGTGGCGGCGATGCACGCTGAGAAGGCCTTCGATAGGGTAGAGTGGGGGTACCTGTGGGAGGTGCTGAAGAGGTTCGGGTTTTTTTAAAATATAGAATTTGGGGAGGGGTTCGTCAGGTGGGTTAGGCTGTAGTACGAGGTCCCGATGGCGAGCGTGGCCACGAACAAGAGGAGGTCTGAGTACTTTTGGTTGCATCGAGGGACGAGGCAGGGGTGTCCCCTGTCCCCCCTGCTCTTCGCACTGGCGATTGAACCCCTGCCTATGGCACTGAGAGAGTCGAGGACCTGGAGGGGGCTGGTGCAGGGTGGGGAGGAGCACAGGGTGTCGCTCTATGCGGATGACTTGCTGCTATATGTGGCGGACCCGGTGGGGGGAATGCCGGAGGTAATGAGGATCCTCAGGGAGTTCGGGGATTTCTCAGGGTACAAGCTCAACATGGGGAAGAGCGAGTTGTTTGTGGTTCACCCAGGGGACCAGGAGAGGGGGATTGGCGAGCTCCCACTAAAAAGGGCGGAGAGGAGCTTCAGGTATTTGTGGGTCCAGGTGGCCAGGAGCTGGGGAGCCCTGCATAGACTTAATTTCACGAGGCTGGTGGAGTAAATGGAGGAGGAGTTTAAGAGGTGGGGCGCATTGCCGCTGTCCCTGATGGGTAGGGTGCAGTCAGTCAAGATGACGGTGTTCCCAAGGTTTTTGTTCCTGTTCCAGTGCCTCCCCATTCTTATCCCGAAGGCCTTCTTTAGGCGGGTCAACAGGAGCATAACGGGGTTTGTGTGGGCGCGAGGGACTCCGACGGTGAGAAGGGTGTTCCTGCAGCGGAGTAGGGATGAGGGGGCTGTCGCTGCCCAACCTCTGTGGGTACTACTGGGCTGCCAATGCGGCAATGGTGCGCAAGTGGGTGATGGAGAGGGAGGGGGCAGCATGGAAGAGGCTGGAGACGGCGTCTTGTGAGGGTACGCGTCTGGAGGCGCTGGTGACGGCGCCGCTGCCGCTCCCTCCAATGAGGTATACCACGAGCCCGGTGGTGGCGGCTGCCCTCAAATTTTTGGGGCAATGGAGGCGGCACAGGGGGGGAAGTGGGGGTCTCGGTGTGGACCCCGATACGTGGGAACCACCGGTTTGTCCCAGGGAGGACAAATGGAGGGTTTTCGGGGTGGCACAGGGCAGGGATAAGAAGGTTGGGGGACCTGTTTGTGGATGGGACGTTCGCGAGCCTGGGTGAGCTGGAGGAGAAGTATGGGCTCCCCCCGGGAAACGCCTTTAGGTATCTACAGGTAAGGGCGTTTGCCAGGCGGCAAGTGGTGGAATTCCTGCTGCTGCCGCCACGCACGGTACAGGACAGGGTGCTCACGGGAAGGGGGGGGGGGGTTGGAGAGGGGAGGATCTCGGCAACATACCAGGTGATGCAGGAGGAGGAGGAGGCCTCGGTGGAGGTGCTGAAAGGTAAGTGGGAGGAGGAGTTGGGGAAGGAGATCGAGGAGGGGACGTGGGCAGATGCCCAGGGTGAACTCTTCCTCTTCGTGCGCGAGGCTCAGCCTCATACAGTTTAAGGTGCTGCACAGGGCACACATGACCGAGACAAGGATGAGCCGGTTCTTTGGGGGTGAGGACAGGTGTGTTAGGTGCTCAGGGAGCCCAGCAAATCACACCCATATGTTCTGGGCATGCCCAGCTCTGGAGGAATTTTGGAAGGGTGTAGCGAGGACAGTGTCGAGGGTGATAGGATCCAGGGTCAAACCGGGCTGGGGGCTCGCAATATTTGGGGTTGCAGAGGAGCCGGGAGTGCAGGAGGTGAAAGAGGCCGGTATTCTGGCCTTTGCGTCCCTGGTAGCCCGGTGAAGGATTCTTCTTCAGTGGAAGGATGCGAGGCCCCCAAGCGTGGAATCCTGGATCAACGATATGGCGGGGTTTATTAAAGTGGAGAGGGTGAAATTTGCCTTAAGGGGATCGGTACAAGGGTTCTTCAGGCGGTGGCAACCGTTCTTGGACTTCCTGGCAGAACGATAGACAATGGTCAGCAGCAGCAGCAACCCGGGGGGGGGGGGGGGGGCGGGGGGGGGGGAAGGGTTCTATTTTAATTTTGTTTGTCGACACTGGGGGATCTGAGGGCTGTATATATTTGCTATGTTTGCTATGTGTTTCGGCGGGTGTTAATTTATTATTTATGTATAGGGGGAGGGGGGGGCACTGGGTTTTTTTGTTTTGTTTGGTATTTAATTCTATTGGGTTCCTTTTACATTTTGTTGTTGATATTTTGTGTAAACTTTAATTTAAAAATTTTTTTTTTTAAAGAAACACGTTCCAACAGATCACCATTTATGGCAGTTTAATGTATAAAAATCTTGGCTTGATAATTGCATTATTGATTGGTAAAGCAAATTAAAACGTGCATTTTGCTTAAACAGAACATGTTTACGCACATTATCAAAAAACCACAGCTCCAATTCGCACTTGGCTTAATTCATGCGGGAACTCGGCGGGCGGCAAGAGAAATATAATTGGGTGGAAAATGCTTGCCAGTGTCTGTACAGAGCTCCACAGCATGGAATTGTCTCAAGGTGATTTCAATTTTTTGCGGGAGGGCATTTTAACAATGGGGTAGGAGCTGGCTACAAAGAAAGTATAAGGTCACTACAGTGTCACGGTACCTGCTGCTAGTTATAAATCAAATGTGCTGAATTGCATCTCACAGGTACATTGATGTGTATCGACAGCATCATAAGTTATCTGCACACATTCATGAGTGTTTAACTTCTTACATTTCAACATGTATTGATATTTTCCTTATTCAGCATTAGATAGAACACATTCTCTAGTCTACTCTAATGCACCTGGTGCTGCAGACCACTGTGACAATATGGATATTGTATGGTAAATGAAGGGTTAACAATTTTATGTAACTGCATCTAACCACCAGATGGTGATCAAGAGCAGTCACGTAGATCATGTGATTCTGGGAGTAGGTGATTAGGCAGGAAAGAGTGTAGTCGTGTGTTCAGGAGATCTGTAGATAGAATTATACTTTAGTTGATTTAGCAACTCTTGGATCTTAGTGAGACCTTTGAATCCAGTTGAAAGTTGTGTTAATAAATTAGCTTTGTTAATCAACATAGCTCGATGTTCTTTTTTGAACACTACACATCAAAGCCATCTTTATCCAGACAGGGAAGAACATCACCCCCCCCACTACAGAAAAGAAATATGAATATTAATAAATTATAAGAGTGACCTGCCTTGCTCCCAAAACGGAATTTGTCCCAGTTGAGCACAGAACTGACCTGTACCCTGGCCCCACACACATCCCGAGAGCATCACGACAACAAGGACGCCTACATCAGACTCCTATTTATTGACTACAGCTCCGCCTTCAACACCATAATCCCAGCCAAGCTCATAACAAAGCTCCAAAACCTAGGACTTGGCTCCTCACTCTGCAACTGGATCCTCGATTTTCTAACCCACAGACCACAATCAGTAAGAATGAACAACAACACCTCCTCTACAATAGTCCTCAATACTGGGGCCCCGCAAGGCTGCGTACTTAGCCCCCTACTCTAGTCCCTGTACACACACGACCGCGTGACAAAATTTGGTCCCAACTCCATCTACAGGTTTGCTGACGATACAACCATAGTGGGCCGGATCTCGAATAACGATGAGTCAGAATACATGGGGGAGATAGAGAACCTAGTGGAGTGGTGCAGCGACAACAATCTCTCCCTCAATGCCAGCAAAACTAAAGAGCTGGTCATTGACTTCAGGAAGCAAAGTACTGTACACACCCCTGACAGCATCAACAGGGCCGAGGTGGAGATGGTTAGCAGTTTGAAATGTGCACATCTCCAAAAATCTGTCCTAGTCCACCCACATCGACGCTACCACCAAGAAAGCACAACAGCGCTTATACTGCCTCAGGAAACTAAGGAAATTCGGCATGTCCACATTAACTCTTACCAACTTTTACAGATGCACCATAGAAAGCATCCTATCGGGCTGCATCACAGCCTGGTATGGCAACTGCTCGGCCCAGGACCGCAAGAAACTTCAGAGAGTCGTGAACACAGCCCAGTCCATCACACAAACCTGCCTCTCATGCATTGACTCCATCTACACCTCCCGCTGCCTGGGGAAAGTAGGCAGTATAATCAAAGATTCCTCCCACCCGGCTTAATCACTCTTCCAACTTCTTCCATCGGGCAGGAGACACAGAAGTCTGAGAACACGCACGAACAGACTCAAAAACAGCTTCTTCCCCGCTGTCACCAGACTCCTAAATGACCCTCTTATGGACTGACCTCATTAACACTACACCCTGTATGCTTCATCCGATGCCAGTGCTTATGTAGTTACATTGTATATGTTGTGTTGCCCTATTATGTATTTTCTTTTATTCCCTTTTCTTCTCATGTACTTAATGACCTGTTGAGCTGCTCGCAGAAAAATACTTTTCACTGTACCTCGGTACACGTGACAATAAACAAATCCAATCCAATCCAATCCAATTAACAATGAAGGCAATGAGCAGGAAGGAAGCAGCACCTAGGGTTCCTGTTCCTGACTTCTTGCCAAAGGCCTCTGACAGAAACTGTACTCGTCAAATTGTGGGAGGGCAGGCTTGGATGCAGGCATGATATCATCCACGGGCAGGATTTGGGAACACGCATAATTCCATAGGCCATGACCATGTGAGAGAGGAATGCGACGATACGGTAGTCAACAGGAACATCGGAATTAGGAGCAGAAGTCAGCAATACAGCCCTTCGAGTCTGTTCCGCCATTCAATCAGATCGTGCCTGAGCTCGTGTTGGTCTCAAATCCACCTCCCCACCAGTTCCCCATATCCCTTTAACCCGTTTTTTTAATCAATGCCTTTAGCAAAAACATGGCCAGAGGTAATTAGCGTTTAAAAGGAAACGGTGGTTTTGTATTCCTCCGACTCCATCTGGAGACCCCTTAGCTTCACAGAAACCAGAACCAGCTCAATAGGGGCAATGAGGACAGCTCGACAATTCCAGAATCCAGGTTTTTCCAAACTGGGGGGGGGGGGGGGTCAGTCACAAAGAGGGACATTTGCTTGGTTCAAAAACATCAGCTTTTGGTTTCCACGTCATTTGGCAGCGGGTCAGATTTTGGGCAACGGGTGAAAGAACGATCTTCAGGTGGGAACCTGATCTGGATTTGGATCAGATCTGAACCAGGTTCAGTCAGAGGCTATTCATGGGTTCAAATGTTCAAAGTGCCGTTATCGAACTACACACAATTTATTCAATCTCCTGAAGAAATACTGCACAAAATGAATCCGTTTCCCCAAAGACACATCAATGAAGACTCCAAAATACCTAATCTAACATCACATCCTATCTCACTCTTGGTAGGTAAAATTCTTTGAAATTATACTTCAATACTCTCATCACTTTGAGGACAATCACATTCCTCCAGGCATTTGTATATAATTCTTTCTAAAATTAGATTCTGGGACCTTAGTTCCAATGTTTCAACTGATGAACCTGGTTTCTGTAACTGCCAACAGATATGTAGGAAGGGATTCTTCGCCAGTAGCAGAGTTCCTGATGTGGCGGAGAAGCGAGCTTCGGGGATGAATCAGGACCAGTGTTAAATGCGTTTAAGTATTTTTCTCAGCGGAAAGCAATTAACTGCTTTTGACGTGGTCATGAGCTGTTAATCATAGCTAGATGTTTAACATTGTGGTTCGGTGAGGGTCGGCACTTCTGCCTACGACGCTGAGGACCCGGGTTCGATCCCGGCCCTGGGTCGCTGTCTCTGTCTGTGTGGAGTTTGCACATTCTCCCTGTGTCCGTGTGGGTTTCACCCCTACAACCCAAAGATGTGCAGGGTAGGTGGATTGGCCATACTAAATTGCCCTTTAATTGGAAAAAAGTAATTGGGTACTCTAAATTTATTAAACAAAAAACATTGTGGTTAGGTTCACAGCAGACTACTTGAGAAGTGTTCAAGCATGAAGGGAAATTAAAATAAAGAATCTAGACATCTGTCAATTACAGCCTACTAAAAGCCATTTCTCTTTGAAGTGAACAGAAGCCTTGCAGAGCAAATGATCTGAGGGGGTTTAAAGGCTTGGATGTGGTTTTGGACTGCTGTTTAGCTTCCAGGCAGGGGTGAATGATGGTGTGGGGGTGGGTGGTTTCTGATCTGGGGGGTCTGATGGGAGGTGTTTGGTCACTCTTATGCATGTGTACTGAGACAGCAGTCCAGGCAGAATCAGTGAAAGAAATGCTGCTTTTTCACTCACCTGGCCCTTACACCTGCTGCCTCAGACAGAAGTCTAGAAAGCAGCAGCTGAAACCTCATAGCCATGTGTACTGAGGGCAGGTGACCCAGCAATTCCCGTGGTGGGGGGGAGGCAGGGGGGAGGATTACCCTACTTGTCAGAGGAGGGAGTGCAGAATTTCCATTGCAGGGTAGAAGGGGGCCCCCACCTGACCTCGCTATTGGCCACCCATTCAAAATGGCTGCCCGATAGGGGGATTCACGACGGTATCCCACGCGATCCCCATCATGCACAAATTGCATGACAAGAGGCAGTGAATCGCTTCTGTGTGCCTCTCCCAGTGCCAGAGCAAAACCAGAAGCGATTCAGCTCTGGCGGGAGAAGTATCCCAAACAGAGATCCTGCCTGCAGTCCCATTTTTACTCGGGTCTATCAGGCAGAATTTTCTGTCCTTACAGCCGGGCATATTGGATCGCTGGGTTTAGTGTATAGAGGGGAAGCGAGCAGGAAGTATTGGACTTGCCATTAAAGGATAAAGATGGAATGTCTTCCGGGAGAGAGATCCTCACGGCCCAATATAACCCTGTGCCAGAGCAAGAAAATAGAAAAGCAGACACTGGGAGTGAGAAGGCACCACACCAGTCAGTTCATGAAAGCTCTTCTCCAGAACGCCAAGTGGCCTCAGAGTGTTCAATTCCCACTCACTACCCAGGCTTCAACCTCGAATCCTCAACCACATTCCTGATCAAACACCAACTCTGATCTCCTTGGACGAGTTGACTCAGAGTGACCCACATTGGTTGAAATTGCAGTCCCCGATGGACACTCTCGATGTGTGATGGGATCCAAAGCGATCTTTCTGGTTGTATTTGGGTGAGGCGCCATGCTGGATTGTGACCTTCACAACGAGAATGCCGAATCCAGCTGTGGTGCATCACCAAAAAGAAACACCGTGACGTTATTCTGGGCCGTGTTTTTAAAATTTCCTGCCAAACATAAGTAGACTGTATAGCTATGGCCAGTGAAACAATTGTTTAGCCCCTGCCCCTTGCTCATAGCTTTTCAATTACTCCCCTTCTTTCTAAACCCCACTGAACCAGATACCGATACCGCATCTGGGACACACCTCCTTCTGTTTTATCACCGGTACCTTCTTTCAAAATGAATTCTTGGGATGGATTCATTGCTGACAAGGCTGGCATTTATTATCCAGCCTTAAGTGCCCTGTGCTCAAACGTCCATCAAAATCACAACGCCATCGAAAGATAGCGGAGTATCAGAATTGCCTTCAACTGGTAAAGACTTTTAACAATCGGATATAATAACTAAATGAAATGTGATTAACTCTTGAATATATTTGTCGATTTTTATCCTTCCAGAGGCAATATGTAATATTTACCCACGTGAGCTTCTTAAACAAACCATTCTGCCAGGTGGCTGAGCCTAAAGTTTTTCCACATAACATTTTAAAAAAATAAATTTAGAGTACCCAATTAATTTTTTCCAAATAAGGGGCAATTTAGCGTGGCCAATCCACCTACCCTGCACATCTTTGGGTCGTGGGGGCGAAACCCACGCAAATACGGGGAGAAAGTGCAAACTCCACACGGACAGTGGCCCAGAGCCGGGATCGAACCCGGGACCCCGGCGCTGTGAGGCAGCAGTGCTCACCCACTGCGCCACCGTGCTGCACTTTCCACATAACATAATGGGGGTGAGGTACTGCGCCACCGTGCTGCACTTTCCACATAACATAATGGGGGTGAGGTACACCTTGTTAGCTAGAATATAATGTCGAACATTAGGGGAGTGCGTGCAACCTGCTTTCGTTGGCTCCCTGCCAATCATGGACAGAGATTGCGCTGGGGAAAAACAGCAGGACTATCAGTTGAACCTTTAGTGTGTCCTTCACAGGCCAGGCAACGCCAGCGCCACTTTGTTTTATGTTGTGGGCGTCAGTTAGCCGCCTTGCGGAATTATTTTTTCGAGGAAGTAACAGAGAGAATAGACAATGTTAATGCAGTAGATACAATTTATCTGGAGTTTCAAAGGGTCCTTCAATAAAGGTGCCCCGTAATAGACTAACGAATAAAGCCAGACAACGTGGAGCCAGGGAATGAGCGACAGAATGGATTTCTTGCTGGCTTCAAGACAGAAAGCAGAGAGTGGGAGGGAAAAGTAATTACTCAGAGTGGCAGAAGGTGAGAAGTGTTTTCTTCAAGGATTAGTGCTGGGAGCCGGGCTGTTCAAAGTTTACATTAGCGATTCGGGCATCGCCGGTCCCCGATCCGATCAATAATCAAGCATCAGGCCAAAGCGTTCCAATGCTCCTGCTCCGCGCCACTGCCGGCAACGAGCTACATGCCCCGCGCCAGTGGGAGGGAAGCAAATGGGTCATTTGAATCCATTTGCATCCAATTAAATGGGCTGGAAGACTAATTCTCCACTCCCCCGTGATGCTCCAAGCCTCTCTGCTGGGATTCACGTGGGTGTGGATTGGTGCAAGTATTTTCAAGCGTGGCTCTGATGTAGTGGGCCCCATGGTGGGTCAAGGAGTTGAATATGTAACATTAGTGCCCCCAACATCCCCCTCACACCTAACATCCTGGCCACCCCGCTGCCCAGGCTCCCATCATATTCCCCCAATCATACCCCCACCCCCCCCCCCCCCCCCCCACACACACACAGATCAGTCACCCCTAAAACGTAGTCCTGGCAGAAGCAGTGAAAAATCACTGCTTTTTCACTTATCTGTCCCTTACACCTCCTGCCTCAGACAGAGGTGTAGAAAGCAGCAGCTGCTACTTCATAGAAATTCAAAACACATCACATGGCTTTAACCCCCCATCCTTTGATCTGCAAGGCTTTCAAAGAGAAATAGTAAGCACTAGCTGACAGGGTAATAGTTTCAAGACATCGAGGTGTCTGGATTGTTTATTTTCATTTCCCTTCATGCTTGAATGCATGTCAAGTATCCTGCTTTGAAGGTAAACACAATGTTTATAAACCAATGTCTGATAAGTTCTTTTGATGCGGCGAAGACCTAAGTTCTTTCTGTTGAGAAAAAGAGGAAGTGAAAGCACGTCCCTCCTAGATGTTTAGAACATGGGTTTAGACTTCCTCTTACATATTCTCAGGTGAGAACTCTGTATATAGTGTATACCTGAGAATATGTATGAGGAGGTGTAAACATGATGGATTCTTATGGATAGTCAGGATACCCCTTTGGATAGGGTTCTGGGACACCTTTAAGGCAGGTAAGGAACTCTTTGGCATATTTAAAACTGAACATGATTGTGCACTTTTTACACACAAAATGATTGGAACGTCAAGCTGCAAAAGATGTGTCCAACTATCCAGGAACTGCCCAGTTGTCCAAGAACTGTCCAGCTGTCAAATCTGGTAAAGCTATCAAGGAACTGTCAATGCTGTCAAGGAACAGACCCTGGGTACTAAGTAAGTTGGCATGGAGACAATGGAGTTTGGGTAGAGGAGAACTAAGATGGCATAGGGGTGTAAGGTATAATGGGTTGGCATGGATGATGCATATGGAGTGTGTGGGGGTGGAGGTGTTAAAACCAAGGAAAAACCTTCTCGGGGATAATTAGGGATGGGCAACAAATGCTGTCCCAGTAGCGACGCCCACATCCTGTAAAAATTAATTTTAAAATATCTGACTGCTTCAGCCCCCGGCTTCTCCCATGAACGCATCATCTTACTAAACTGAACACCATGGACGCGAGCGAACCAAAAAAACCAGGTGGGATTAGCGGGGACATTTCCAGCGCTTATAGCAACATGAACAATGCCGCTATCTAATGGCACTCTTTTTTTTCCAGACCTCAACGGGGAACGTCCTGCCAAGCCGCATTTCCTCCGCTCGTCAGAGTAGGAAGAGATTGGGACGCCACTTTAAGTGGCATCCTGACCTCTTGACCCCCAACACGACCCCTGGACCCGCCAATGCCCAAACGCACCTGATGGTTGTCCTCAAGTCCCCCACACTCCACCTCATATGGGCAGGACACCTCCGGGTCTGATCCCTGGTGTGGGAAAATGCCACCTGGGCACCTTGGCAGTGCCAGGCTGGCACCCAGGTGGCACTGTCAGGGTGTCAGGTTGGCAGTACCAAGATGCCCAGGTGGCATCAGCAGTGCCAGGGTGCCACCCTGCCCAGATACCAACAACCCAGGGGCTTCTGATCACCTGGGGAAATCCCCCCCACCCCCAAGTTCCGGTCCGCCAGATCCCAGTTCATGGGACCTGTGCTAAATGCCCCTGTTGGGGTCTCCCCGGTGAGGCAGGTAGATCCCAGGCGCTGGTTCGATCTGGTGTCGGCAGAGTTAAGTGAACTTTTGAGCTCACTTAACTATGTAAGTCTGGGTCCCGCCCATTGTGAGCAGGATCCAGATCATGACATTTCGCGAGATCTTGTTAGATCTTGTGAGGTGTAAAGACCCACGGGAATCCCAGAAGAGGCCTCTCTCGTGCTCTACCGGCTGTGTCCCGTCACAATTCCAGCAGGATGCGGCCGCTAAATCGGGCCCCGAGTCTCTAATCAACTACTCCGCAGGAAACCCACCTAATCTAAATAAACATCCATTAGCCCAAACTTTTATGATACTTTAATTGCACCTCTTGTAGGCACAAAGCCTGGCTTGTCTTGCAAAGCAGGATATTTACAAACACGAGCGTGGGTGTGCTGCCGGCGGGGCCAGAGAATCCCCACCGCCCCACCCACCCCCCAGCGACCGGCCAGGGAATTGTTGATGTGTTGCTGTGCCTACTTGACATGCTAAGAACAAGTTGCCAATCAGTGGTGCGGCTTCAGTCACATCGATCAGTTTCCCGTGATGCTATTGTTCCCAATCGCCTTGTATGAAATGGGACAGTATAAGCAGCCGTGTCAGAAAGAAGGGATTTTATTTGCGCCCACGTTGACAGCAACCGCTGCCCACCAAACAATTTTCACCTTGAATCTGCCACGGAACCAGAAATGATTTGGTTTTGGTCTGGAAACCCTTTGTATGTTGCGGGGTAGCAGCTGAGATTTCAGTATGATCTGTCGGGTTGCTAGGATGGGTGTGTGACGTAGGGAGATGCACGGTTCACACATGGACTGGCTAACAATGGTTATAACAATGAGATGCTGATATCCCACCGGAATATCAGAAAACGGGGGCCTTATCTGAGCACTTTAAACTGACAAGAGGGGGGGGGAGTGGGTGTCAGCAGAGATGCAATGGGTGAATAGCCTCCTCCTGTGCTATAATATCTTACAAATCATTACTTGGTGTGACAGACGTAGGGTGGTCATTGTGCCACCTCAGAACGAGCAAGAATACCAGGCACTCTCAGGCTGATTATATTTAAAGATGATCCCCTTTGGAGCAAATAACAAAAACAGTCTTTACACTGAGAACATTAGCCCTTGACTCGCTGGAGCGCGAGTGCCTTACCACCTTGAGGTTGAAAATGTTTACCATCAATCACATAGTTTTACAAAATCATTTATGTATTTGCTGGAGGTGTAATTCTCTATCATACCAAAACAAAACGCTCACAATCTGCATCAAGACGTTCGCCGTCTTCACTGTTTATTCAAGTCTTCCGCAGCTGCATTCTGGTGTGCAGCTGTGGTCATTAATAAAAGCACAGCGGGACAAGAGGTGCAGTAAAAAGATGAAATATGCATAGGATTGACAGGGCAATGTTAGCATGTTCTCCAGAGCAGAACGCCATGTTAGAATGCGAGAGGCATGCAATCATACATGAGGAGAGTTCATTATTCCACAGCACCGCTCTATAACTCTATACGTAACTCCAACAAAATTGTGGGTTATTTTGGCGAAATTAAAGTTCCAGACCTTGGTTCAGGCACCAATCCCCCATTTATGATATTGTTCTTATGGGAAAATTGGTTCCACCTTACGACGCTTTGACTTAAGACACGGTTTCCAGGAACTAATTAAATCTCAGTATCCAAAGCTGAGAGAAATACATTTTTGGGCTTTAAGGACATCAAGAAGTATAAAAAGGTAGAAGAGGATATAAAAGCATCAATCACTCAATGGATTGTGTAAACACATTATGGGTTCATGTATTAAGACGAGGCACATAAGAATATATATACATGGATATAAAGCTTGAAGACTCAGAGCTGTGTCTGTGGTGTTCTGCTCACAGGCCAAAGTGAAACTAAACTGGTTTACATGACTTCGAGTGATGACGTGCTGCTGTCCCTTAAAGACACATTACAACAGAAGGTGCTATTGAGGTCGATCAGATGTGGTGTTATGAAGTGATAGAGTAGGCTTGAAGCAAAAAGGGCAATATTACAATAATCATGGGGGACTTTAATATGCAGGTGGACTGGGAAAATCAGGTCGGCAAGTGGATCCCAAGAAATGGAATTTGTGGAATGTCTAAGAGATGGTTTTTTTGAGCAGCTTGTGACAGAGCGTACTAGGGAATAGGCAATTCTGGATTTGGTGATGTGTAATGAGGCAGACTTGATGAGGGAACTTAAGATGAAGGAACCCTTAGGGAGCAGTGACCACAGTATGATAGAATTTACCCTGCAGTTTGAGAGGGAGAAGCTGCAATCAGATGTAACGGTATTGCAATTAAATAAGGGTAACTACAAAGACATGAGGGAGGAGCTGGCCAGAGTTGATTGGAAAAGGAACCTAGCAGGGAAGACAGTGGAACAGCAATGGCAGGAGTGTTTGGGGGTTATTAGGGAGGCACAACAGAAATTCATCCCAAGGAGGAGGAAACATGCTAAGGGGAGGACAAGGCATCCATGGCTGATGAGGGGTGTCAAGGACAGCATGAAGGCTAAAGAAAAAGCATATAAAGTGGCGAGGATTAGTGGGAAACCAGAGGATTGGGAAGCCTTTCAAAGCGAGCAGAGGACAACTAAAAAAGCAATAAGGGGGAGAAGATGAAGTATGAGTGCAAGCTAGCTAGTAATATAAAGGAAGACAGGAAGAGATTTTTTTCAATATATAAAAGGTAAGAGAGAGGCAAAAATAGACATTGGATCACTAGAAAATGTGGCTGGAGAAGTAATAATAGGAAACAAAGAAATGGAAGACAAACTGAATAGTTACTTTGCATCAGTCTTCACGGTGGAAGACACCAGTGGGATGCCAGAGCTCCAGGAGAATTACTAAGGAGAAGGTTCTGGGGATACTGAAAGGTCTAAAGGTGGATAAGTCACCTGGACCGGATGGACTACACCCCAGGGTCCTAAAAGAGATAGCTGAGGAAATTATGGAGGCATTAGTGATGATCTTTCAGGATCACTGGAGGCAGGAAGGGTCCCAGAGGACTGGAAGGTGGCTAATGTAACACCACTGTTTAAGAAGGGAGGGAGGCAGAAGATGGGAAATTATAGGCTGGTTATCCTGACTTCGGTCATTGATAAGACTTTAGAGTCTGTTATTAAAGATGAGCAAAGCACTTGGAAGTGCACGGTAAAATAGGACTGAGTCAGCACGGCTTTGTCAAAGGGAGATCGTGTCTGACAAATCTGTTAGAGTTCTTTGAGGAGGTAACAAGGAAGTTAGACAAAGGAAAACCAGTGGAAGTGATTTATTTAGATTTCCAGAAGGCCTTTGACAAGGTGCCGCATAGGAGACTGTTAAATGAGTTAAGAGCTCATGGTGTTCAGGGTAAGATCCTGGCATGGATAAAGGATTGGCTGACTGGCAAAAGGCAGAGAGTGGGGATAAAGGGGTCTTTTACAGGATGGCAGCCAGTGACTAGTGGTGTGCCTCAGGGGTCAGTGCTGGGACCACAACTTTTTACAATATACATTAACGATCTGGAAGAAGGTACTGAAGGCACTGTTGCTAAGTTTGCAGATGATACAAAGATCTGTAGAGGGACAGGTAGTATTGAGGAAGCAGGGGGGCTGCAGAAGGACTTGGACAAACTAGGAGAGTGGGCAATGAAGTGACAAATGAAAAAAATGTGGAAAAGTGTGAGGTTATGCACTTTGGAAGGAGGAATTTAGGCATAGACTATTTTTTACATTTGGAAATGCTTCGGAAAGCAGAAGCACAAAGGGACTTGGGAGTCCTTGTTCACGATTCTCTTAAGGTTAATGTGCAGGTTCAGTCGGCAGTTAAGAAGGCAAATGCAATGTTAGCATTCATGTCAAGAGGGCTAGAATTCAAGACCAGGGATGTACTTCTGAGGCTGTATAAGGCTCTGGTCAGACCCCATTTGGAGTATTGTGAGCAGTTTTGGGCCCCATATCTAAGAAGGGTGAGCTGACCTTGGAAAGGGTCCAGAGGACGTTCACAAGAATGATCCCTGGATTGAAGAGCTTGTCGTATGAGGAACGTTTGAGGACTCTGGGTCCGTACTCGTTGGAGTTTAGAAGGATGACGGGGGATCTTATTGCAACGTACAGGATACTGAGAGGCCTGGATAGAGTGGACGTGGAGAGGAAGTTTCCACTTGTAGGAAAAACTAGAACCAGAGGGCACAGCCTCAGACTAAAGGGACGATCCTTTAAAACAGAGATGAGGAGGAATTTCTTCAGCCAGAGGGTGGTGAATCTGTGGAACTCTTTGCCGCAGAAGGCTGTGGAGGCCAATTCACTGAGTGTCTTTAAGACAGAGATTGATAGGTTCTGGATTAATAAGGGGATCAGGGGTTATGGGGAGAAGGCAGGAGAATGGGGATGAGAAAAATATCAGCCATGATTGAATGGCGGAGCAGACTCAATGGGCCGAGTGGCCTAATTCTGCTCCTATGTCTTATGGTCTTATGAAGGACTGAATGGCCTCCTCCTAACGGAACGGTCCAGTTAGATTGGAAACCAGTTGGCGCCCGGCGCGGATTCCAATTTCGGCCCCTCCCCTGATCTAACCGGCTTGCACGGATCCGCGTTGGGTGCAACCCGGCCGTTAGATCACGCCCAGAGTGTATTTGAGTATGTGTGTGTATGAGACAGAGAGTGAGATCTTCTGGCTGTCCACGCCGGTCAGATATTCAGGCCCTGCCGATGACACCCCCCTGCCACGGCCTGGGGTGGATTCAATGGGAGACGTGTGGATGTGTGTGAGCGAGGCAGGGCGTGAGTGTGTGAGTGAAGTCTACTCTGAAGAGAGATTGAGAATGTGTGCCCGAATGTGCGTGTGTTAAATTCAATATGGTGCTCTCTGTTTCTCTCTGACAGCTTTTATGGACTTTAATAATATATTATGAAAACTGATTTGCTTGGGTAAGCCTGTCTAATTGAAACTCATCCTCCTTTAACTCGAGGAATTATCCAGGGACCTGCCGCTGATTTACGAGTTTCAACTTTTCAATCCGATTGAGTTCGCCCTGGTACGTCCACCTCCCACCCCGAGGACAGGTCGGCGCTTCTCCGTCAGTCAGAAAACAGTTTGAGGGGCAGTGAAGTGGCGCAGTGGGTAGCACTGCAGTCTCACGGCGCCGAGGTCCCAGGTTCGATCCCGGCTCTGGGTCACTGTCCGTGTGGAGTTTGCACATTCTCCCCGTGTCTGCGTGGGTTTCACCCCCACAACCCAAAGATGTGCAGGGTCGGTGAATTGGGCACGCCAAATTGCCGCTTAATTGGAAAAAATGAATTGGGTACTCTAAATTTATTTTAAAAAGAAAACAGTTCGAGCGGCGAGTATCGACAGCTCTCAGGGAATCAAATGTGCTCATCGTGCAGACTTGAAACTTTCCTCATACTGCAGTCAATTATTTAAAGAAATACCACCCCAGTCACTGAGACGCAGGGAAATTCAGCCTAATCTTTAGGATCAGGGAATTGAGTTACCTGGAAAGTCTAAGGGAACGGGATTTCTCGTCTAGAAAGGAGACAAAAGGATAGAGAATGCTCAACCAGGTGGGTGGTGAAGTTGCAAACCCTTGATTCAATCAAGCTTCGACCCAGTGACATAGGGAGTTGTTTGTGCATTTTCGTGCCATATGGGCCACGCAGACACAGAGAGAATGTGGGCGAACATGCACAGGCAGTGACCCAAGCCGGGAATCGAACCTGGGACCCTGGAGCTGTGAAGCAACAGTGCGAACCACTGTGCTGCCGTGCTGCCCTAAAATGGAAACACTCGCCCAATGTGGAGCGATAGCATGGCGATGAAATGAATGTTCAGTTTGTAATGGTTTTTATATTGCGCACCAATATTTTTTTTTTAAATTTAGAGTACCCAATTTATTTTTTCCAATTAAGGGGCAATTTAGCATGTTCAATTCACCTACCCTGCATATCTTTGGGTTGTGGGGGCGAAACCCACGTAAACACGGGGAGAATGTGCAAACTCCACACAGACAGTGACCCAGAGCCGGGATCGAACCTGAGACCTCGGCGCCGTGAGGCAACAGGGCTAACCCACTGCGCCACCGTGCTGCCCTTTCGCACCAATATTTTTAGGTAAGATTTATTTCTCGTGTAAGCACTCAAAAAGATAAATTTGTTTATTTTTGTAACAGCGGGGGAGCCACGACATTTCATTCCAACATTTGAGATTATTCTGTGCGACGTTTTCAAGAACGTCTAGACCTCACGTGCTGTTTACCAGTCCTGGAGGCAGAGTGCGTTCCATTATGTCGGAACAGCCGTAACACCAGGCCACAGCTGCCACAGAAACGGACAATGAGACCAGTGCTTATGTATGTTTGGTTCTCTCTAAGCACAGACCTTATGCAGCTGGCTGCAAGCCATAGTCAGGCTGCCAGGGCTGCTGACAAGACCCATTTTGGCATCTTCTAGAAACAAAACAAGAGTTGTTTTTTTTGCTCAGAGTCCTCACAGCTTCACATTTGGCTGAGCAACCGGCTGCAGGGATTTGCATTGGGAGTGCTGTGGTACAAGTGCGACATAAACGAGCCTTTGGTTAACCTGTGCAGGAATATATTGGATTGGGGTGAAATTACATTTCGCAGCATTATGAGGTGAAGACAGCTGTATGAAAATTCTCTGCCCACTATTCAGCGGGGGCACTGATCCGGCAGTTTCCGCGCCGCAAAACTGGATAGGAGATGGACCCTTAAATAAATTAGTCATTAAAATAGCAGATGAAAGAATTTCCTATGAGCAGGAGAGTGTGTCAATTCACTAATGATCAAATGCATTGTTCACACATCCAACAGCAGTTACCAGAACAATAGAGGTGTCAGGGTGTAAGTGGTTATTCTCTAAAGGATAAGAACCTCAGCATAGGACAGTCTGGGCGGGGCGGGGGGGGGGGGGGATTAAAGAGGTGGGGCACCTATATTCTACCACCACTCCTGTCAATCCAAGCTTATCCAAAAGGTTTACTGTTGTTATGGGCCAGGGTTTAGAGAACCCCAAAGTGTATCGTTGAGTTCACCTGACCCACAACGTTTACTAGATTGTGGTATGGGGAGCACACGGCCCATTCTACAGCAGAAATGGAAAAGTATTTTTTAAAGCAAAACAAAGTTTATTCTACGAACTCAAGTTAAGCTTTTTAAAACATACAGTGAACATCTTAGCGACCATTAATTCAAATACAACCCCCAAAGAATACAACACCTAAGTGATCCTTTAAGCTTTTCTTTTAACATCCATACGACTGAAAAACACCTTTTAACAGAAGCACATCAGGTTAAAGTCACTACTGAGAACATTTATAATTCTGAATTCACCAAATGATCAAGAGATAGTCGTTTGATGGCAGAGAGATCAACAGTACACCTGCTCTGTCTGGCTTCAGCTCCAACACTGAAAACGAAACTAAAACACACCCTGCAGCCTACTCAACAACGAAAGTAAAAAGCTGACAGACAGCCCAGCTTCACCCACTCTCTGACATCACTGCAGTAGTAAACACCATTTTTTAAAGGTAATCTCACTACAGATACTTATATACACACCCATTTATAAACACCCATTTCTTAAAGATACCCTCACATGACACTGTATAAATTGGAATGACTAAATCATGCAGATGATTCCGAGTGTTAATATTCCCAAACTTGTAGACTTTATTACCCACAGCAATTTAAGCTGGTCAGATGATTCAGATTTTGTTGCTAGTTCTAACGCTGGACTGGTCTTTATAGTTAATCCAGACATGATCCAATTCTCTCTTTATGCAACCTTCTGCTTGGAGATAGTTCATACTATCGCCTGTGTGTCCCACCGGCTAAGTGTCGCTTGAGGACTAATTATTTGCCATTCTGAGTGATGGACGTGAACTTGGTTCTGTCCTTCTGGAAAGAAACGGGCTGATTCCAGAGGCGGCAGGAACCAACATGATACGACCTCGACGTGGAGGCTGCCGAAAGAAATAACTGGCCTCAACAGGAAATCAATAGTGGGGCAAATCTGAATGATCTTCCAACAGAAACCACAGACTTCTAAAGATTAATATTACTTCCATAAACCTGCGAGCCCGTATTGAGTTGGTAAATATTAAAAGAACTGTTTGTTCTGCCAAGGGAGCTAACACACACACGGCTGTGATCACATACCATTTCCCTATAAGCTGGATGCAAGCTCCCCTTGTTAAATCAGACACAGTCATTCTCTCTGGTTGGTAAATCGACTGCACCCATAACATGGGCACTAAGAAGGGCCATTTGGCTGCTGCAGGGACTGGTAAGCTAATGTAGTGACTTATCCTTAAACAGAATAAGGCAATGGGCAATGAATATATACTGGAATGATCGATTTACTAATAGTCTGGTTACTCATCATAGTCTTATGGGAACCAATGGCCTAGACAGTGGACATCGTTACATACACTGGCACAAATAACGTGCAATTGAAATAAGCCTGACATTCCTTCTACAAACAAGCACAATTCACTTATTAAATCTGATCCTTGTAATTCAGGCCAATCCATTAATCATCCGAACTTCCTAATGATCTTGCCACAATAAGGAGGGGTGGATCAGACGTGCAATGGCCCTCATCGAATCAAGGGAGCATCTCAACTTATTTTCAGGACTAAGGGTTGAAAAAGGACTGCTCTGAAAAGGTTTCTATCTTGCGATACTAAAGTGGTTAATTGCATGACGTGATTATTCACACCGATTCGGAGGTTGCCAGGGTGAGTGGGTGCTTTGCGAGTTAACCTCGGCTAAAGTAGGTGAGGCCGCATCAAATGAGCTTCGGTGTCCTTGGCCAAAGGAAGGAATCATCATCCAAGGTCACTGCTCCCGATTGTTGTCCAGTGACCTTGGCTGACGTCCAAATCTGGGAAAAAGGGTCCCATTATGTGGTGCAAATACTGACCATCATGTTCAGCCTGGAATGACTGCCTGAAGGGGCCTTCATGGCCACATTTATCTTCTGGCTGCAAAAATCACATGAGAATCAACATCTACTCCTGAAGCTCCTCGAAACTCCATTACATATATCAACGGAATAGCTCAGCCCCAGGATAAACTGAAATCTTTCGTATTGTCAAGGGGTAGCTCAGGTTTAAACCCCTGGTAGCGTCTCTTCAACTGACTTTATCATTTTCTCAAAACAAAAGCACAATTCATGATCGATTTCCTGAGCTGCATCACCACTTCAAACAAAACCTTAGCCCAAATAGAGAGGATGGTCGACTGGATATTTGCTAACAAGCAAAACACTTTTATAAAAAAAGAGGTACATACGGAAGGTCCAGTATGTATCTCTTTCCATTAGAAGTGAAAATAAACCTTGGCGATAGAGGTGAGACATTTAAAATCATGTGAGCAGGTAACGCAAAGCATATTGTAATTAACTGTGCAAATGCACCCTATCGTTATTCACTCTCTGACCACCAACACGGAACCATCAAGAAGGAAATACATTTCATTTCATTTAAATTATACCATTAAATTGTGCTAAAGGTCATTGCATAATGATTCTTGTAATGACTTTCGCTAAAGGATAACACTGCAGCTTCTGAGGCGCATGCAAATAAGTCAAGGCTTTGCTGTGAGATAATCAATCTGCTTTGTAAATGTTACACCTGACTATTGCCCCTTTGCCCCTCTCCTGGCCTGGAGGCACAGGTTTATACTGGGGTGCATCACCAGCACCAAGATGAGTATATTACATAGTGTCTATAACATAGCAAAATGTCCCAAGGCACTCCACGGAAGCATTATCAAACAGATTTGCCATCAAGCCATATCAGGAGATACTAGGCCAAAAGCCTGGAAAGGGGAGTAGGTTTTAATTAGTGTTGTAAAGGAAGAGACTGAGGTACAGAGGCAGAGCGGTTTAGGGGAAGGTTCCCAGAGCTCTACAGGCAATTGAAAGCAGAGCTGCCAATGGTGGAGCACTCAACAGCGGGAGTGCTGAAGAGATCAGATTTGGAGGAGTTTCAGGAAGGCTGTAGGAGGATAGAAGTTTGGGGAAGGGGGTAGGACCATGGAGAGATTTGAAAATTAAAGATAAAAGATCTTAAAATTGAGGCACTGTCAGACCAGGAGCCAATTTGCTCAGCCAGCGCAGGGGTGATGGATGAACGGGTGCAAGTTAGGGTACAGGCGGCGGAATTTTGGATTAGTTCATGAAGAAGGTTGCCAGGAGTGTGCTGGAGCAGCCATCTCCAGAGGTGACCAAGTCATGGATGAGGGTTTCAGCAATTGCTGGGTTGAGACAGGGGCAGAGTTGGGAGATGTTACAGTGGTGAAAATTGGCAGTTTTGCTCATGGTGCAGGTAGGTGATTCCATACTACCTGACATTTGGGCTTTCCATTTGGGCTGCATTGATTGCAGTCATGAATGTGAACCCCAATCAATGCTTCTCCTACCCAGAGCAGAGGCACCAGGACCAATAGATACATCTACTAAGCTCAGGGATTCATTTGCCCTCTGGGATGTTCTGTTGTGAATGGTGCCACAGAAGGTGCAAATACTCTGACCGTTTTCAACTGTTTCTCTTTTTTAAAGCCAGTTTGGTGTGTCACAGTGAAGTGACTTGGCATGGATTTGGGCCTGTGTTGGTAAGCCCCCATGTGGGGAGCAAATCTGGCACATGTCTTGGGCACAGGACTGACTGTCTGCCATCTCCGTTGCTGCAGATCTCTTTTTCTTCAATTGTAAGGGAGTGTTATGTAGATTCTAAATCCCCACCTGCTCGATGTATGTCAGAAATGCACTAACGTTCTTTACATACATTATTAGTAAGGTGTTAATGACAGGAAATATGCCATTTGACATTTACTGTTGCAATGCATCATTTGAATATTTCCGATATTATTAAGGGCGCGTGGGAGTAATTTTGTCTTTGGCTGATGGTGTCAAAATGGGCAATAGCAAAATCGACAGCCAGTTTTACAACAGTCCCAATTTTTACTTCCAATGGAATAAACACTGAGAAAGCTGTAAAATGCGCCACCAATTTGTTGTCGCTCTCACACAATCACCAATGTCCATGGGTCATGGTCTTCGGTGGAATATTCTAGAAGTGCTGCTGAGGCACAGGGAGCTGACAGGACATTTCCCCACCTGATCATCCACCTTTCCCAGTGGGAGTGCTGCTGAGAATCCTGGGCGGTCGCCGAGGAACACCCCACCCGCTTGTGTCACTGGCTATGTTTTCAGCTGTTCTACCTTCAGCTGGGAACGCGGTTCAAAAACCTCTTTCCCGCTGAAAAACAGGCCATAGCAATTGAGCAGAAGTTTTCTGGCTGTTTCTAAATAAACAACCCACCAATGGTGGGTCTGTGTTTTACCATTAATTGGATTGGTTTACTCCAGGGATCAGCTTGAGGACCAAGGGCCAACGCCAGCTCCTCCTCCACAAATGGAGACTCAGGGTAATGACACGGTAACCTGAGCAAAAGAAATATCTTCATATCTTGGAAGCACCAACTCATTGTACTACACATAAAATTAATTACTGACAATTATGTAGAGAAATAAGTAAAAGATTAATAGTTTGCTGGGCGGCATGGCTGCGCAGTGGTTAGCACTGTCCGTGTGGAGTTTGCACATTCTCCCCGTGTCTGCCTGCGTCTCACCCCCACAATCCAGAGATGTGCAGGGTAGGGGAATTGGCCACGTTAAATTGCTCCTTAATTGGAAAAAAATAATTGGGTACTCTAAATTAAAAATAACAGTTATGATAATTAGACAATGATGTGAATGATGGTTTAAGTATGACATCAGGGTCAGATGACAAAGAAGCTCTCTGGGAACAAGATAGAACAGTCTGTGTCCAGAAAACACTGCACTAACGACGAGGTGTTGGATGCAATTAGTTGTAAGAAAAGCTAAATGCTGACAACCTCATAGAGTGAGAGAAACTTCACCAAGCCAAAAGACCAAACAGGCAAAAGACCACAAGCACAAAACGTGCTGGCAACTCAGAACAAAACTCTACAGCTAGTTTTGCACCAGCAACTTAAAACTGCGACGAGGGAAGTGGCCGATGGATCAGCTTTTGACATTTTATTGGTCGGTTCTTCTGTCGGTTTTCGGGCGGAATGTTGATGGGGGCAACGGTGGAACTCCCTGAGCTGTCCTGGCATCCCAAACATGTACCTGAACCATTCGGATGCGGCTGACTAGGAAGAGGGTGATCTGGAGACTGAGTTCAACACCTCCTCCTCTGAAGGAATGGCACCCTGGCAATGCATTTCCTGCACGGGGAAATCGAGCCCAGTTTATTTACTCAAGTCCTGGGATGGGGGGGGGGGGAGGGGGTTTGACTCCACAGCCTGGGGACAGGAATTCCATTAATTGAACCAGGCTGACGCTTTAACTCCTGTGATGAAGGAAGCTCTGGTACTGGTAAATATCTTCTCACAGGTGGGCAGGAGCAACAACCTGAGCTGGTTCCACAAGCTGCAACACCAATGAATATATAAACAGAATGTTGGATGTGCTGCGTTCGGCACTACGCCTCAAAATGAATAATAATTTTATTTAGATTTTGTTCACTGACTTATTTGCATTAAATTCACTTCTCCAATACATTAGATATTCAATCTACCACTACAATAGCCGGGTGAAACACACCGTTCTACAAGTTCAGGCACCTCGCTTCCATTTTATTCCTGTATATTGTTCTGAGGCAATAATTTGCTTGACCTTTATATAAACTCTCAACATTAAAACACTGCAGCACCTACAGTCAATGGCAGTGGCTGAACATGGCAGAAGAGAACATTCTTTTACCGCAGACATCTCGGGAATCATTTGATTCCCCGTGCATTTTAATCAATACTAATATGGTTCTGTTACAGTGAATCCACAAGCTAATTTATTAATCACAATATTTTCATTTCACAAATGAATAAATGGTTTATTAAAATTGCAATTGGCCTGTCTGCGTGGCGCCATTCAGCGATAACAGCAGAATGGTTATTTTGGTCTTAACCCTGCTTAGGCATAATTACCATTTTGTGTAGTTAATTAATCACAGATTCTTGCACAATTGCCAAGTTGGAAATTCTGAATGAAATCAAATATGGTGACTTCCACAGCTCCGTTGGTAAATGGACTTCACACTGAGGCAACCCAGCCCAGACTGACTGGGACGGCCTCAGGTTTGCTCCGTTTACCAAGTAGAGGGGCAATGGGGGAACGCCTGACCTGGTTGTTGGGGACATTACTGGACAAGCCAAGTAATTTCTACTGGACATGGGCATGTTAGTTTGAGGACAGGATTGTGTTCAGCGCTGCTGCATGCTGTGTTACCATAACTTGCTGACTCTCACTATCTGGCATTGCATGGGGTGAGGGCCATCTCCTGACGTAGAAGGTGCCAGCAGCAACCAATCAGGAAACATTGTGTTGGGGGGGGAGGGGGGAACTAATTGTAATACATGAACGTTACAATCAGGGATCAGGTCGATTGGCCTAACCACTTTAGCATTAATCCTCCACCTGAGGAAATTGTTTGACTAACATTTACGCACACTGACCCTATATTCAATCGAATATTTTTCATCATCCACCCATCCAATCGAACCTTGAATGTTGATGTAGTTTCTCCCTCAACCAGTAATCTTGGAAATGATATCCACTCCTCCCAACTCTGGACTCCTGCCTCCCGTTCTAAATTTCTTTCATTTAAACTGGTCATAAGAGCTTAAGAAATAGGAACAGGATTAGGCCATTTGGCCCTTTTTGAGCCTGTTCCACCATTTAATAAGATAATAGCCTCAACTCCACCTTCCCACGCTTTCTGCAATTTGCCTCAATTCCCTTCGAATCCAAAGATCTATCAATCTCTGACTCGAATGTACTCAATGACTGAGTATCCCCGGAGTGATCTGGGGGAGAAAATTCCGAAGCTCCGCAACCATCTGAGTGAAGAAATCTATTTTCCTCTCGGTCCAAATGGCCAACCCCTTATTCTGAGACTACAAGCCTAGGTTCTGGATACTCCAGCCAGGGGAAACATCCTCTCAGTATCTGTCCTGTCAAACCCATGAGGAATTGTAGTTGTTTCAAGGAGATCACTGCTGATTCTTAATAAACACTGGGGTTAGAGACCCAGGCTGCCCCAATCAGTGGTCTTAATCCCTCAGCGACTGGATATGAGCATTTTCTAGCTAACCTAGTCATAGCCTTGCATAAGGTTTACTGTTCCCATTATCTCACCTCAGAGACCACTGCTAAACAAAGTGACTCTGATCCAATTGTTGCTTACCGATCAAGCACGTGTGCAGTTTACTGAAAAGATACATTTTCAAAGGATTCTTCATATTTTCACCCATTCATTTGAGGCTACTACCTATTTAAATTTACCATCTCTTCACCTAATTCCTATTGTGATCCCAGACCAGACACCAACAGTTGCTCGGATACCAGACAGAAACCCCAATATTTTATTTAATTTGTAAGACTGTGAGGAAAGGAAACTTCACTTCAGGAGTGATTCCACGCACAATTAGGGATATGGGGTGAAATTCTCCGTAATCGGCGCGATGTCCGCCGACCGGCGCCCAAAACGGCGCAAATCAGTCCGGCATCGTGCCGGCCCAAAGGTGCGGAATCCTCCGCATCTTGAGCGGCCGAACCCTAACCTTGAGGGGCTAGGCCTGCGCCAGACTGATTTCCGCCCCGCCAGCTGGCGGGAAAGGCCTTTGGTGCCCCACCAGCTGGCGCAGAAATGACATTGCCGGGCGGCGCATGCGCGGGAGCGTCAGCGGCCGCTCACGGCATCCCCGCGCATGCGCAGTGGAGGGGGTCTCTTCCACCTCCGCCATGGTGGAGACCATGGCGAAGGCGGAAGGAAAAGAGTGCCCCCACGGCACAGGCCCGCCCGCGGATCGGTGGGCCGCGATCGCGGGCCAGGCCACCGTGGGGGCACCCCCCCTGGGCCAGATCGCCCCGCGCCCCCCCCCCCAGGACCCTGGAGCCCGCCCGCGCCGCCTTGTCCCGCCGGTAAGAGAGGTGGTTTAATCCACGCCGGCAGGACAGGCATTCCAGCAGCGCGACTTCGGCCCATTCGGGCCGGAGAATCGCCGGGGAGGGGGCCCGCCAACCGGCTTGGCGCGATTCCCGCCCCCGCCGAATCTCCGGTGCTGGAGAATTTGGCAACCGGCGGGGGCGGGATTCACACCAGCCCCCGGCGATTCTCCGACCCGGCGGGGGGGTCGGAGAATCTCGCCCATGGTATATTAAAACAAACTTTATTACTAACATGTTATTACTAACTTTAACATCATAAAGAAAATAGCTTTCAATTACCGTTAAAAGTGCTGAACAATGACAATGAAACACTAATTCCTAACTCTATCTTTTATATCCACTCGAGCAAAATCCATCTCAGGTCAAAATCCACTTTTAAATATAGTTAGCAGACCCAGGAATATTTGCTGTAAAGTGATGTCTTGGATAAACCGCTTTGGGAGAAAGAGATCCTTCAGGAAACTAGCTTGCAGATTCTTGCCTGTGTCAAACCATTGTTTAACCTGCCAGCCTTTTCAGAAACGGCAGTTCTGTTCACAGCCCAATCTTTAACTGAACTGAAACTCAACATCTGATTGCTTCAGCCCCTGGCTCCTCCCATTAACTACATCACCTTACTAAGGCTAAATACTGGCTACTCCCCACAGAACCTTTCCTCTATAAACAAAATTACATTAGCCCTTACTTTTATAATGCTTTAATTATCCCTTGTAACTAAAGTCTGTCTTTTAAAACAGGCCGTAGCAGAAACGCTAACCCAGGCTTTTAACCCTTACTGCACCAAAAACATATTATACAATCTATGTGAAATTCCTCCATTCATCACATTCTCTAAATGAGGTATAATGAAGGTTTTATGTAGGTTGATCATTATTTCTTGGCTTCTATATTCTATATCTATTGGTTAAACACCTAATATTCCATTAACGTATTTTAACCCATAACCAGAGATTCTCTATTTAATGTCCTGTGAACCTATAGCCCCCAAACCATTACATAGACACAGGCCCACTTCCATCGGGGGTATATGAAGTCCAGGTAGTTGTTTTCATTATAATGCATCACCTCACACTCACTGACGTTGAGTACCCCCATCTTATGGATAGCACTTTGTAGGTTCCTTGGCCTTAGAGAGAATTAATACCATCTATTCGGGTATTTCTTTCAGATTTCAACACTGCCCCCTGTAGGCTTGCCTATAAATCACTGACACGCACAATGAACACAAGTGGCCTCACAATTGAACCCGGTAGGATGTTACTTCCTAATTCCAACCATTTCGAAAAATTGCCTTTAACGCATTATTTCTGTTTTCTTCATTTTCACTCCAGTTTGTCACATATCTCCTAATTCATCATCTTCTTTCGAAACCTCCTGTGTGATATCTTATCAAAGGCTTTCCTAAAGTTCATGTGCGCAACATGCTGGTTTAGCACAGGGCTAAATCGCTGGCTTTTAAAGCAGACCAAGGCAGGCCAGCAGCGCGGGTTCAATTCCCGCACCAGCCTCCCCGAACAGGTGCCGGAATGTGGCGACTAGGGGCTTTTCACAGTAACTTCATTTGAAGCCTACTGGCGACAATAAGCGATTTTCGTTTAATTTCATTCATGAATTGGACCTGACTGCAATACGTTGACTGGCAATTCTGTAGGATTTATTTTCTTCTTGAGCGCTGATAACATTACGGCACGTTTGAAGTGAAGTTTAACACCTCCCGGCTACAGTACGAACAAGGAGACACAAATCAGATAAACACCCAGGTATCAAAGTGATACTGCTGACTCTGATGCAATGATCTTGAAGCAACACTGCATGGTTTACTTAAAAGTACTGTAAAAGATGTACCTAGTCTAGTTATTTCCAGTGGCACATTGGAAGCTTCTTTCTATCAGCTTCTTTTAAATGTAACCTAGTCAGTGGATAAAAGTACAAAGTGACTGAAACACCACATAAAGCTAAAGTCCACAGTGTCGGGCCACCTCGTGGCAATGCCTCAGTAATTCTCTTACTTTACTTCCAGGCAACCTTACCAAAGTTGCCATTTTTTTTTTCATTTACAAGCCACGGGGCCAAGGAGGATTGACTGATAATTAATTGATGGTGGGGGGAGGCAATGAGGGCGAGGATCTTCACCCTGCGCTGGAGTGCCTCCTTTGGCTCAGCTGGTACCATTCTAGCCCCTGAATCAGAAGGTTGTAGCTTTGCGGTCCCACTCCAGGACTCGAGCACAAGATTCAAGGCCGACGCTCCAGCACTAAATACCGAGTGAGTGCTACACTGCAGAAGGCGCCGCCCTCCATTTGAGACATCAAACCAAGGCTCCATCTGCACTTCGATGTGAAAGATCCGTCTCAGGCCATCTCGCAGTGCAGGGATCCACTGACGCCATTTGAAGAGGAGCATGGGAGTTCTCCTGGCCAATAATTATCCCTCATTCAGCATCATGAAAACAGATAATCCGGTCAGTACCATCACATTGCGGATTGTGGGAGATTGCAGTGAGCAAATTGGTTGCAGATTTTCCTACGTTAGTGGTCGCAAAGGCACATCATTGGCTGTAAAAGCAATGGGATGCCTGTGGTCATGAAAGGAGCTACCACAAGTACAAGGCCGGGATATGAAGCTTGATGGAGAGCCTCTTTAGTCGTAGTAACAAAGGCGGACGAATCTTGCACCTGGAAGTCCAACCCCCAAACACGGACCTACAGCGGCAGCAACGGGTCCGGGCTGGGATTTGCCCATGGTAAACGGACTTTACCCTGCGCCAACTTAGCCAGGATGGACTTGAACGGTCTCAAAGTTTGTTTCTTATCCTGGTTGGCCAAGTTGACCTTCCCCAGAGGGGCAGTGGGGGCACGATTGGCCAGGTTGTTGGGCAGGTTAGTGGATAAATCAAGTAACTACTGCTGGAGGAGACAGCTGCCCTTAGAAGTCAGAAGCTTGTGATTTTGTTGGGAGAGGCGACAGGAGCTTGAGTTGCATAGATTAGACATGGTAAGAGGAGGTCTCAACTTTGTCACTTTGTTTGGATAGCCACGGTACCTTTCCAGAAAGGATAAGTACCACTTTGGATATGGTCCTGGAGGAGGTTGTGTGCCCTTTGGTATTTCTAAAATTCAACATGATTGTGGGTCAAAAGTGCATAAACCCATTGGAATTGTCAAAAGAACACTGAGCTGTCAAAGGAAACTGTCAAGGTATTTAAAGCTCCTGCCCTTTAACTCTTTGAAAAATGTGGTTGAGTGTTTAAAAAAAAAGATTGCTTTCTATTTCCCTCTCTCTGTTGCCATTACTGTAATAGTATTTCTGTTAAGGGATGTGGGTGTCGCTGGCTAGGTCACCATTTGTTGACCACCCCTAATTGCCTTTGAGGAGGTGGTGGTGAGCTGCATTCTTAAATCGCTAGTCCATGTGTTGTAGGTGCACCCACTGTGCTATTAGGGAGGGAGTTCCAGGATTTTGATCCAGCGACAATGAAGGAACGGCGATATGTTTCCAAGTCAGGGTGGTGAGTGACGTGGGGGGGGGGGGGGGGGGGGGGGCGGGACATCCAGATGGTGGTGTTCTACATATCTGCTGCCCTTGTCCTTCTTTAAGGTCTTGCTTATGGGTTTGGGAGGTGCTGCCTAAGGAGCCTTGGTAAGTTCCTGCAGAGCATCTTGGAGATGGTACACATTGTTGCTAATGTGCGTTGGTGGTAGAGAGAGTGAATGTTTGTGGTAGGGTTGCCAATCAAGTGGGTTGCTTTGTCCTGGATGGTGCCGAGCTTCTCAAGTATTGTTGGAGCTGCACTCATCCAGGCAAGTGGGGATTATTCCATCACACTCCTGACTTGTGCCTTGTAGATGGTGGATAGGCTTTGGAGAGTCAGCTGGTGAGTTACGCACTGCAGGATTTCCAGCCTCTGACCTTCTCCCACAGTATTTATATGGCTAATCCAGTTCAGTTTTTGGTCAATGGTAACCCACCAGAATGTTGACGATGGGGGATTCGGTGATAGTAATGCCATTGAATGTTAAGGGGTGATGATTAGATCCGCTCCTGTAGGAGATGGTCATTGCCTGGCACTTGTGTGGAACATATGTAACTTGCCCCTTGTCAGCCCAAGCCTGGATATTGTCCAGGTCTTGCTGCATTTGCATGCGGACCGCTTCAGTGCCTGATGAGTGGTGCTGAGCATTGTGGAATCATCAGTGAACATCCCCACATTTGACTTTATGTTGGCAGGAACATCATTGATGAAGCAGCTGAAGGTGGTTCGGCCTAGGACATGATCCTGAGGAGCTCCGGCAGTGGCCTCCCATGACTACAAACATCTTCCTTTGTGCTGGGTATGACTCCAACCAGTGGAGAGCTTTCCCCCTGATTCCCATTGACTCCAGTTTAGCGCCAGTCATAGAATTTACAGTGCAGAAGGAGGCCATTCGGCCCATCGAGTCTGCACCGGCTCTTGGAAAGAGCACCCTAACCAAGGTCAACACCTCCACCCTATCCCCATAACCCAGTGACCCCACCTAACCATTTTGGACACTAAGGGCAATTTATCACGGCCAATCCACCTAACCTGCACATCTTTGGACTGTGGGAGGAAACCGGAGCACCCGGAGGAAACCCACGCACACACGGGGAGGATGTGCAGACTCCGCACAGACAGTGACCCAAGCCAGGAATTGAACCTGGGACCCTGGTGCTGTGAAGCAACAGTACTCACCACAGTGCTACTGTGCCGCCCAAAGTATTTAGTACGGAGAAGTTTGGGAGCAGGCATTTGGGAAAACATGAGCAAGGAATGGAAGATGCAGTCAGTGGGAAGAAATGGAAGAAAGTGGGTGAAGAGAGAAGCCAGGGATTCAAATCAATAATTCCAAAGGCCAACGAAAGAGCAATTGTTAAATTGGGACATTGCACAAGGGAAATGAAAAAGTGATACATTTGTTCAAGACAATGGTTCTTCCACAAAATATCATCCACATTTTTGGACATATATATATTGGATATATTAGAAAATACATTATCATAGAAGCAGCTGACATTCACCAGAGAATGGAGACTGAAAAGATGCAGGAACTATTTGCACTGGAGCAGAAGATGCTAAGATAATAAGAGTTTTGTTTTAAATTCTGATGTGCTTTGTAGGGAAATGCTATCTCTCTCTAGGCAGGGAGGGAATGTCAACAGGTCACCGGGAAGGAGGTTAGAATGAATCTCTCTTACACAGAGGAGCTAGGAATTATCTGTCGGGGAGGAAAATGTGGATAATCATTTGAAGCAGAGGGCTAGATTTTTTTAAAATTCCTTTTGCAAAGGCCCCATGGATTCCTTCTGTGCGCACTGTAGGTTTTGTGCAGCTCCTCGCTCACAATTTTCAATGGGTGGCCAAGGGATAAACCAGAACCACATTCCAGAGGTTGCCCATTCGACACGTGACATTGCTTCCACAAAGATCTCCAATAAAGTTGAAATTTGATAGCTTGTTTACAGGGTTTTTGGAGATGTCTTCCTTTAGCAAGAGAAACATAAGCTGCCTTCGAGCCCGGTGCCAAATTAATCAGGATGATTTGCCAAGTTGGATTTCATTTTCGCTCAGATATCTGAATTTGGCAAGCAGCGTGCTGTCCTAAAGTACATAACAAGTCAGCTCTTGTTTTTCGAAAGTCCCTCAGAAAGTCATGTTGCCAGTGGGACTCACAATTGTGAATTGGTTGTGCTATCTGCTACGTTTATGGCCGAGTTTTACCGCTCCTGATCACGCCGGGAGCAGAAACTATCGTGGGAAGGCCTTAGACGGGTTTCCCAGTGGCGCAAACACAGGACGCGATTCCACCCTCCCCCGGTCACTGGCGGCTCGCTTTTCCCACTGCTTAACATCGGAAATGTCATTATCATACATTAGCACAGTGGTTAGCACTGTTGCTTCACAGCTCCAGGGTCCCAGGTTCGATTCCCGGCTTGGGTCACTGCCTGTGCGGAGTCTGCGCGTCCTCCCCGTGTGTGCGTGGGTTTCCTCCGGGCCCTCCGGTTTCCTCCCACAAGTCCCGAAAGACGTGCTGTTAGGTAATTCTCCCTCTGTGTACCTGAACATGTGCCAGATTGTGGCGACTAGGGGATGTTCATAGTAACCTCATCGCAATGTGAGCCTACTTGTGACAATAAAGATTATTATTATATGCCTGAATTATACCCCCAGGGCAAATAAAGTGTGCACAGACCATAAGGATGCTGCAAGTGAGGTCCCGGTGCCTATTCCGGACGGGTGGAGCCCTGCAACACAATCCACAAGCATCTCACGCATTGGCATCGTCTGCTGCGCCCTCCACGACCTGGAGCTGCAATGGGGAGGGGCGAGCTGCCTGAAGAGGAGATTGAGGAGTGGCTGACTCCTCCAATGAGGAGGAGGAGTTCCTGAGGGTGAGGATGTCCGCCATGAGGATGCACAGCCAAGCTCGGGACACACAATCATTCCCTCAAGATTCATGGAGGGCGATGAGGATATCCAGTGAGGACACCTTATTATCTTCACGAAGCATCCATGAGCATTGCACCAATGTCTGGCTGATCGCAGCGCACGGACCCTCTGTGATAATGGTGCTGCCATGGAGACACAGAAGTTGACCATAGTCCCTACATTCCAGATGGATGATGCCGATTTATGGTGGGGACATAGTACATAAAACATACAGTGCAGAAGGAGGCCATTCAGCCCATCAAGTCTGCACCGACCCACTTAAGCTCTCACTTCCACCCTATGCCCATAGCCCAATAATCAGTAGATGCTCACTGAGCTTATGTGAATTTCTGACACCTGCTGCGCGATTCTCCGAGGTGGAGAGTAAGTGTTCGGCGCCGGCGGGATTCTGCCGTTTCCGCGCGGCCGCTCGGCCCATCCGGGCCAGAGAATCGGCGGCCCCGCCGCGGACAGCGGCCCGTGACTGGCGGCGCGACAAACGCGCCGGCCCAAATGACGTCGATTCTTTGCACCTCGGTGAATCGCGCCCCAGCGTCGGGCTGCGTGGCGCGGTTGCGACGGTTCTCCGGCCTGGCGGGGGGGGGGGCTCGGAGAATTGCGCGCCGGCGTCGGGGCGGCGTGGCGCGGTTGCGACGGTTCTCCGGCCTGGCGGGGGCTCGGAGAATTGCGCGCCGGCGTCGGGGCGGCGTGGCGCGGTTGCGACGGTTCTCCGGCCCGGCGGGGGGCTCGGTGAATCGCGCCCCAGATTGGGTGATGGCAGCTCGCTTGCTTTCAATGACCAGGGTCATATCATGCGACACAGCGGGGAAAGTTTAACCTCTCCCGCTCCTACGGCATCCTTTGTGAGCTGAACCCTTGAGGACCGCAGTGTCATCGGAGACGGAAGCTGATGGGATGGTGGTTGGGAGAAGGGCGGGGGGGGGGGGGGGGGGGGGGGGGCAGTCCACCTCAAAACGGTGCAGAGAGCACACGGTGGGACTGTGTGATATTATCCCAATACATTCAGGCAGACAATTCAATCCACAACGAGATACAGGCGTGACGGACGAGTTGAGTCACTGTGAAGAAATGGCATCAATGTGCTGGGAAGGTTGAACAAAGCTCAGGGTGGAAGTCCTGGACTTAACACCCTGCCTTTATCTTGCACAGGAATCAATTGTTCACTTCAGGCTGACAGGACCCACAGCTCATTAATGGAGCCATAAAAAGGGTGAAATTAGTGAGATTTTATTTACATAGGTGAACGTTATGTAGACGTGGTTAAAATTTGTGTCCACGCTGTGCGACTACAACTTAACCTTCCTTCTCCTGCCGTTACGTCTTAGTGCATTCTCGGTATCCGGCAGACATCCCTTCCTGATTTTCCCTGCCTTGCTTGGAGTTCCAGCGACTGAGGCATGATGGAATCCAGAGGCCTGTCAACTGGCTCTGACTCAGAGTCACGGCCTCCAGCCAACCTCCGAGCGCCCCTGCCAGCTGTGGGTCACACAGTGCGATGTGCTCACCAGATTGTGATCCCGAAGCTGCTGTAGAACCAGGCCCCCCACCGAGATGCGTGTGTCTGTGCTCGTGCAGGGTGTGGGTGGGCACAGTGGCAATTCTTCTACTTTGGGGTCTTTAAATTCATGTTGCCGTCGGGGCTGGAGTGGAGGGCCTGGCCCGTGGACCCCCTCGGCTGCTTGCCACATGTGTGTCACGCACAAAGACTTACGAGAGACGAACAGAGATGAAGTCGATGAGGCTTTATTAAGCGTGACTTGTTCCCCGCAGTTCAGCAACAGACTGGAGCTGCGGGGAGAATTCCTGGTTCTTATACTCCGCCTTCAGGGCGGAGCTAGAGGTCAACAGCCAACCAGGACCCGGGATCTGTCAGCCAATGGCATCACGGCTTCACAGTCCCACATGACCCCTAATGCATACTACCACATTCACCCCGTGTTAAAAATGAACCCGGCGGGGTGGTGCTTCGCATGGTGGTAGGGGTTTACAAGGCTGGTCCTGGGAGGGAAAAAAACTTTTGCATGTCATTACAGTGCCCTACACTGGGCTATGTACAGGGTTTGTGAACTATTTACAATATTCGTAAGAAGAAAAAGAACATTCTCGTTAAAGTCCACGACATTCTTGTGTTACACCGATGCCACGAGTCGGTCGGGCGGTCTGGTCTTCCTTGTCGATCGCCTCAGCCCCGGTGGTGGTGCAGTTGCTTGTTCCAGCGTTGTCGTCTCCGGGAGCTTTACGGTTTCTGCTTCTGCTTCACTCCTGGTCGGACCTGGGAGGAGGACCGATCCTCCCGGGAAGGGGGCGGTCGCGGGGTGCGCCGGTGGCAGGGAGGGGGTGATTGGTGTCGGGGGGGGGGTGTGTGTGTTGCCGGCGGGCGCCAGGTCTCGCAGGGAGACCGTGACCTGTCGGCCGTCGGGGTACTCCACGTAGGCGTACTGCGGGTTCGCGTGGAGGAGATGAACCCTCTCGACCAACGGGTCCGACTTGTGCGCCCGCACATGTTTCCGGAGCAAGATGGGTCCTGGGGCCGCCAGCCAGGTCGGCAGCGACGTTCCAGAGGAGGACTTCCTGGGGAAGACAAGGAGGCGCTCATGAGGCGTTTGATTAGTGGTGGTACACAGCAGCGACCGGATGAAGTGGAGAGCGTCCGGGAGGACCTCCTGCCACCGTGAAACTGGGAGATCCCTGGACCGTAGGGCCAGTAGGACGGTCTTCCAGACCGTGCCGTTCTCCCTCTCTACTTGCCCGTTCCCCCGGGGGTTGTAGCTGGTCGTCCTGCTATACCCTTGCTGAGCAGGAACTGGCGCAGCTCGTCACTCATGAAGGAGGACCCCCTGTCGCTATGGATATATGCGGGGCAACCGAACAGTGTGAATATGGTGCTAAGGGCTTTAATAACTGTGGCCGCTGTCATGTCGGGGCAGGGGATGGCGAAAGGGAAACGGGAGTACTCGTCCACCACGTTCAGGAAGTATGTGTTGCGGTCGGTGGAGGGGAGGGGCCCTTTGAAATCCAGACTGAGGCGTTCAAAGGGGCGGGAAGCCTTGATCAGGTGCGCTCTATCCGGCCTGAAAAAGTGCTGTTTGCACTCTGCGCAGATGTGGCAGTTCCTGGTGACTGTACGGACCTCCTCCACGGAGTAGGGGAGGTTGCGGGACTTTATAAAATGGTAGAACCAAGTGACCCCCGGGTGGCACAGGTCCTCGTGGAGGGTTTGGAGACGGTTAATTTGTGCGTTGGCACATGTGCCGCGGGATAGGGCATCGGACGGCTCGTTCAGCTTTCCGGGATGGTACAAGATCTCGTAGTTGAAGGTGGAGAGCTCGATCCTCCACCTTAAGATCTTGTCATTTTTAATTTTGCCCCGCTGTGCATTATCGAACATGAAAGCTACCGACCGTTGGTCAGTGAGGAGAGTGAATCTCCTGCCGGCCAGGTAATGCCTCCAATGTCGCACAGCTTCCACTATGGCTTGAGCTTCCTTTTCCACTGAGGAGTGGCGGATTTCTGAGGCGTGGTGGGTTCGGGAGAAAAAGGCCACGGGTCTGCCCGCTTGGTTAAGGGTGGCCGCTAGAGCTACATCGGAGGCGTCGCTCTCGACCTGGAAGGGGAGGGACTCGCCGATGGCGCGCATCGTGGCCTTTGCGATATCCGCTTTGATGCGGCTGAAGGCCTGGCGAGCCTCTGTTGACAGGGGGAAGGTAGTGGTCTGTATTAGGGTCGGGCCTTATCTGCGTACTGGGGGACCCACTGGGCGTAATATGAAAAGAACCCTAGGCAGCGTTTCAGGGCTTTGGAGCAGTGGGGGAGGGGAAATTCCATGAGGGGGCGCATGCGTTCGGGGTCGGGGCCTATTATCCCATTGCGCACTACATATCCCAAGATGGCTAGCCGGTTTGTGCTAAACACGCACTTGTCCTCGTTGTATGTGAGGTTCAAGGCTTTAGCGGTCTGGAGGAATTTTTGGAGGTTGGCGTCGTGGTCCTGCTGATCGTGGCCGCAGATAGTTACGTTGTCGAGATACGGGAATGTGGCCTGCAACCCGTGTTGATCAACCATTCGGTCCATCTCCCGTTGGAAGACCGAGACCCCGTTTGTGACGCCAAATGGGACCCTTAGGAAGTGGTATAATCGCCCGTCTGCCTCGAAGGCTGTGTACTTGCGGTCACTTGGGCGGATGGGGAGCTGATGGTAGGCGGACTTGAGGTCCACGGTGGAGAAGACCTTATATTGGGCAATCCGATTGACCATGTCGGATATGCGGGGGAGAGGGTACGCATCTAGCTGTGTGTACCTGTTGATGGTCTGGCTATAGTCTAGGACCATCCTTTGCTTCTCCCCTGTCTTTACTACTACCACCTGTGCTCTCCAGGGACTATTGCTGGCCTGGATTATGCCTTCCTTCAGCAACCGCTGGACTTCGGACCGAATAAATGTCCGGTCCTGGGCGCTGTACCGTCTGCTCCTAGTAGCGACGGGTTTGCAATCCGGGGTGAGGTTTGCAAACAAGGATGGGGGTTCAACTTTGAGGGTTGCGAGGCCGCAGATAGTGAGTGGGGGTATTGGGCCGCCGAATTGAAATGTTAGGCTCTGCAGGTTGCACTGGAAGTCTAATCCCAGTAATGTGGGCGCGCAGAGTTGGGGAAGGACGTAGAGCCTGTAGTTTTTAAACTCCCTCCCTTGCACCGTTAGGGTCACTATGCAGAACCCTTTGATCTCTACGGAGTGGGATCCTGCCGCTAGGGAAATCTTTTGCGTACTGGGACGGATGGTCAAAAAACAGCGTCTTACCGTGTCGGGGTGGATGAAGCTTTCTGTGCTCCCTGAGTCGATCAGGCATGGTGTCTCGTGTCCGTTGATCAGCACCGTTGTTGTCGTCGTCTGGAGCGTCCGGGGCCGTGCTTGGTCCAGCGTCACCGAGGCCAGGCGTGGTCGCAGTGTTTCAGCGTCTTCTTCGAACCCCGTGGAGCCGTCGATGCTGGGGTGCATTGTTGTCGTCCAAGATGGCGGCGGGGGTGTACAAAATGGCCGCCCCCATGCATCGCACATGGCTGGGGGGTCCCAAGATGGCGGCGGGGTGGACAAAATGGCCGCCCCCATGCATCGCACATGGCTGGGGGGTTACAAGATGGCGGCGGCCCTCCTCCCCTCGTGGTGACCGGGACCCAAAATGGCGGCGCCTGCGGGTCGCACATGGGGCGCTGGGGGGGGGGGGGTTGGGGAGCGTTTGGGATGCGCTGGACTCTCTCTTCTCCGGGGACAGCGGCGCCCCCCCGGGACCGGCACACGGCCGCGAAATGGCCCTTTTTCCCGCAGCTCTTGCAAATCGCTGCGCGGGCCGGGCAGCGCTGCCGGGGGTGTTTCGCCTGGCCGCAGAAATAGCAGCGGGCCCCCCCGGGATGACCTGGCATCTGGACTGCACAAGCCTGAGGGAGGGGGGGGGTTTGTCGCGACGGGGGTCCACGGAGCCCAAGGGGCTGCCGGGTGGTCGGGGCCGTACGTGCGGGCGTTTTGCGCGGCCGCATCTAGGGAAGCTGCAAGGGCCCGTGCCTCTGAGAGTCCTAGCGACTCTTTTTCTAACAGTCTTTGGTGGATTTGGGACGAGTTCATACCTGCCACAAACGCATCGCGAATTAACATGTCCGTGTGTTCAATCGCGTTTACCGGCGGGCAGCTGCAGGCCTGTCCCAAGATTAGCAGCGCGGCGTAGAATTCGTCTATCGATTCTCCGGGACTTTGCCGTCTCGTTGCGAGTTGGTAGCGTGCGTAGATCTGGTTCACTGGGCGAACGTAGATGCTCTTTAGTGCTGCGAACGCCGTCTGGAAATCCTCTGCGTCTTCTATGAGAGGGTAAATTTCCGGGCTTACCCTCAAGTGCAGGACCTGTAGTTTCTGGTCTTCTGTGATCCGGCCGGGGGCCGTTCGGAGGTAGCCTTCGAAACAAGTCTGCCAGTGTTTAAAAATTGCTGCTGAGTTCACTGCGTGGGGGCTGATCCTCAGGCATTCCAGGATGATCCTGAGCTCCATAGTCCTTTAAGTCACACTTAATAAATTGTAGCGCACAAAGACTTACGAGAGACGAATAGAGATGAAGTCGATGAGGCTTTATTAAGCGTGACTTGTTCCCCGCAGTTCAGCAACAGACTGGAGCTGCGGGGAGAATTCCTGGTTCTTATACTCCGCCTTCAGGGCGGAGCTAGAGGTCAACAGCCAACCAGGACCCGGGATCTGTCAGCCAATGGCATCACGGCTTCACAGTCCCACATGACCCCTAATGCATACTACCACATTGTGCCTGTGAAAGAAAGGAGAAGTCATTAGTGCCGGGCAAGGGCCTGAGATGCAGGTAGTCTGATGCAACAGTGCTGGCTCCTCACTTGGTTGTGTGCTTCCGACCTCACCATCAACAAGAAACAGCCCACATCCTCACCAACTAGCTGAAGGTCTGGGAGGACCTTCAGTTCTGGCATCGCTTCACCTGTTTGCAATCTTTTCCTCTTATGTGCCAGCCTGCCTTGCATGAAGATGGAGAGAGTGTAGGCAGGACGGCTACCAGGGCAGATGACGAGGATGCCTGACATGTGTGGATGGTGATTGGATTGAGGGAGGTGATGAGGACGTGACCCACATGGGAAATGAAGGTGTGTGTGGGAGAGTTAGTGATGGTGTCCCTTGAGCTGGCATTGAGTGAGATCCCTGTAGGTGTGCAATGAGTCTGTGAGTTGTTGTTAATAAGAAGAGTGACTTGGCAGAACGGAGAAGATCATTCATCCTTTTGCAGCACCGTCCTCTTCTTCAGTGCGTTGACACTGACCACTGCTGTCAGTGCCTCCCATGTTGTATTCATCCTCGGCTGCAGCTCTTCACCCAGAGGGTGGTTACAATACATTGCAGGGGGCCTCCACTGTGTGCAGCAGGAGTCCGAGGGAGGTGTTGGTAAACTTGGGGACAGAATGTTTCTTGGATCTGGCATGATTTCCCAGTGGACTCACTTGGTGTTTGGTGTGTGTAGGGGCGGCCTTTAAATATGGCCGGTGTATTGAAGGGCTGAGGTGATGGCGGGGTATGTGAACCAGAGGCTGCCCGCCAGCACTGCAGCGTGGAACCTGTGCCTGCAAATCCTTTCCAACACGTGCCGCACTATATGGCGGAAAAAGCCGCCATTGTCGCCAGCGGGCTAATTGCCCTTTCACCGCCCGAAATCGGACTTTGCCGACTTGTGTGACTATTCCGTCCTATATGGTGTAACGATTATCGTTGATGTCGTGAGGAATGGTGCACATCAGCAACATTCTCATCATCCCCACCATTCACCACAGAAAAGGTTCTTGAGGCAGAAACATCCAAAGACCTATCCCCACTCCACAATAACTAATTACTGAGTAAAAAGCTGAATGGGGAGAAACAAGTTACCGATCATCCATACCTGGCCCGTTGAGTCATCAGGGTTTTCAGTATCCAAGGCATCAATTCGACTCCACCTCTGCACACCTCCTAATGGGGTTACCCCATCTCTGGATCTGGAAAGATTTAATCACCTGCTAATGCTCGCATTCCAAGCATTGTCTGGCATCTTTGAATCTGTCTATATATATGTTTCTGGAACATACCTCTTCATTCACCTGAGGAAGGAGCAGCTAGTGACATCAAAACAAACCTGTTGGACTTTAACCTGGTGTTGTAAGACTTCTTACTGTACTCACCCCAGTCCAACGCCAGCATCTCCACATCACACCTCCTAATGGACATAGAAATCCAATCTGTAGTCAGCTGAGCAGGTGCAGATGAGGGTCTAACAAAAGACTGGCACCTCTTGCATCGGGTAATCAGTAAGAATTTTGGAGCAAACAATGCTTTATCTGCCTCCTGATGATTGTACATGGGCTTAATTAATATTACTGTCCATTCTCTGGAGTCCAAAACTGGGATTTTTCAAACCAGTGCAATTGTAGAGGTGAAGGTGACATAATGGGATCGCATGTCCGTGTCTCCCACATGTGCTTCCAGTGGCTGGAAGTAGGTCATACCTAATCCAATAAGAAAATTTGCGGGTAACTGCAAAGGATTAAGAGTCTTACAATTCTGAAGGACAGATGATCAATGGAGGTCCAGCTCCCCATCACCTGAGCGCTGAATGCAACCATACGAGCCTAAATTTACAACGCACTTTAGCATCGCAATTACTGTCGGATAAATCACTTTTACTTTCTAACTTTTTCAAATAGAGGCAGGTGTACAAGAATGAGAAACATATTTTTGTTCTTGCCGCATACAAATGTTATACATATTGACTAGGCAGGTGGCTTGAAGACATGAAATTACCTTGAATAGAGCAATAAATAGATAGCAATCTCTGTAATTATACTGTTCACTGTTACAGGAACACCAAGTGCCAGGAGCATTGCTATAAATAACTCATTACATGTACAACGATGTACATTAATACGTTGAGTGCGCAATGATGTACCTCAATAACTATTTGCTTGCTGATGGGTTTCTATCACCATACTTGGAGTGATAGTATCTTCCATAATAAATACTTTTACACAATTGAACGTTTCTGATGACTGTGATGCTCCATCTCTCCAGTCAATGCCATGTTATTTTCCTTTGAGAAATGACAGTAAAATAGGACTCAGGTTTGACACGCTGAAGCAAATCTGACCAAATGGCCTAATTTTTAGTTAACGCTTTGCTTCTCCTTGACTAAACTATTGTGCTCAGCAATCACTGAAACAGATTTGTAGCTTACAGGAAATAGGAACGGTCACGGCCGGCAGTGAATCAGGGCCCCCCTTTACTGTTTTGTAAAACACACTTTTCAAATAGTGAATGAGTACAGCTGGTTCCGTTTAACACTGGTGTCTAATACTGAGCGAGAAGATCCGGTTAACATTGGAAGTGCAGCAGCAGGAGTTAAGAAACATTGCGCCAAGTTGAAGCTGGCAGGACAGAGGTCAACATGTGGCCAAGGTGAACCGGTGAACAGAGCCGGCGACAAGAAAAACCTGGAGGAAAGAGTATCTCCGCGTTCAAATGCTGAGATGCAAAGGAACAGACTTCCCTGAATGAAGGGGGGGGGGGAGAGTTGCTCTGGGAGGAAGCGGAAGAGTTTCGAAAAAGAAATCCAGTGAGTCTTCGATCACATCGAGTCAAGGAATGTTTTCATAGAGACAGAGAAAATAGGAGCAGGATGGGCCAGTCAACCCTCCGTGTCTGCTCCGCCATTCAATGCGAGCAAGACTGTTAGAAATGTTCACATTCAGGCCGCGCGGTGGCGCAGTGGTTAGCACTGCTGCCTCACGGCACCGAGGACCCGAGTTCGATCCCAGCCCCGGTCCGTGTGGAGTTTGCACATTCTCCCCGTGTCTGCGTGGGTCTCACCCCCACAACCCAAAGATGTGCAGGTTAGGTGGATTGGCCATGCTAAATTGGCCCTTGGTTGGGGAAAAATAAGAATTGAGCACTAAAAAAAGATTTAAAAAAAAAAAAAAAATATTCACATTCTCGACTTCCATGTTTATGCCTGCAGCGAAGAGCCTTGTCCACTGGTAGGTGTCTGTCCAGAAATCTCAGGTGCATTGCTTGCCATTTTTCATGCAATCCTCAATTCAAAATGTTAAAACGATTGCCTCAAGAGTCAGGATTGGAGGGGAAGAGATCAGAAATGTTAAAACAGGTCCGCCCGTGGAAGTGGAGGAGCTTTTTTTTTTTTTTTAAATAATATTTTATTGAAAATTTTTGGTCAACCAACACAGTACATTGTGCATCCTTTACACAACATTGTAACAATACAGATAATAATGACCTTTTTTAAATTTAAACAAAAACAACAACAAATAAATAAATATTAAATAACAACAAAAAAAAATAAAAATAAAAACTAGCCCTAATTGGCAACTGCCTTGTCTCAGGCCACACCCCCCCCCCCATCCCTCCCCCCCCCCAAGTCCTGGGCCGCTGCTGCTGCCTTCTTTGTTCTCCCCTATCTATCTTTCCGCAAGATATTCGACGAACGGTTGCCACCGCCTAGTAAACCCTTGAGCCGACCCCCTTAGGACGAACTTAATCCGCTCTAACTTTATGAACCCCGCCATATCATTTATCCAGGTCTCCACCCCCGGGGGCTTGGCTTCTTTCCACATTAGCAATATTCTGCGCCGGGCTACTAGGGACGCAAAGGCCAAAACATCGGCCTCTTTCGCCTCCTGCACTCCCGGCTCTTGTGCAACCCCAAATATAGCCAACCCCCAGCTTGGTTCGACCCGGACTCCTACTACTTTCGAAAGCACCTTTGTCACCCCCATCCAAAACCCCTGTAGTGCCGGGCATGACCAAAACATATGGGTATGATTCGCTGGGTTTCTCGAGCACCTCGCACACCTATCCTCCACCCCAAAAAATTTACTGAGCCGTGTTCCAGCCATATGTGCCCTGTGTAATACCTTAAACTGAATCAGGCTTAGCCTGGCGCACGAGGACGACGAGTTTACCCTGTTTACGGCATCTGCCCACATCCCCTCCTCAATCTCCTCCCCTAGCTCTTCTTCCCATTTCCCTTTTAGTTCGTCCATCATAGTCTCCCCTTCGTCTCTCATTTCCCTATATATATCCGACACCTTACCGTCCCCCACCCATTTCTTTGAGATGACCCTGTCCTGCACCTCTTGTGTCGGGAGCTGCGGGAATTCCCTCACCTGCTGCCTCGCAAAAGCCCTCAATTGCATGTACCTGAATGCATTCCCTTGGGGCAACCCATATTTCTCGGTCAGCGCTCCCAGACTCGCAAACTTCCCATCCACAAATAGATCTTTCAATTGCGTTATGCCTGCTCTTTGCCACATTCCATATCCCCCATCCATTCCCCCCGGGGCAAACCTATGGTTGTTTCTTATCGGGGACCCCCCCAGTGCTCCGGTCTTTCCCCTATGTCGTCTCCACTGTCCCCAAATCTTCAGTGTAGCTACCACCACCGGACTCGTGGTATAGTTCCTTGGTGAGAACGGCAATGGGGCTGTCACCATAGCCTGCAGGCTGGTCCCCCTACAGGACGCCCTCTCTAATCTCTTCCACGCCGCTCCTTCCTCCTCTCCCATCCACTTACTCACCATTGAAATATTAGCGGCCCAATAATACTCACTTAGGCTCAGTAGTGCCAGCCCCCCCCTATCCCTACTACGCTGTAAGAATCCCTTCCTCACTCTCGGAGTCTTCCCGGCCCAAACAAAACCCATGATACTCTTTTCTATCCTTTTGAAAAAAGCCTTCGTGATCACCACCGGGAGACACTGAAACACAAAAAGGAATCTCGGGAGGACCACCATCTTAACTGCCTGCACCCTCCCTGCCATTGACAATGCTACCATATCCCATCTCTTGAAATCTTCCTCCATCTGTTCCACCAACCGCGTCAAATTTAGCCTGTGCAATGTGCCCCAATTCTTAGCTATCTGGATCCCCAGGTAACGAAAGTCTCTTGTTACCTTCCTCAACGGTAGGTCTTCTATTTCTCTACTCTGCTCCCCTGGATGCACCACAAACAGCTCACTCTTTCCCATGTTCAATTTATACCCTGAAAAATCCCCAAACTCCCCAAGTATCCGCATTATTTCTGACATCCCCTCCGCTGGATCCGCCACATATAGTAGCAGATCATCCGCATATAAAGATACCCGGTGTTCTTCTCCTCCCCTAAGTATTCCCCTCCATCCCTTGGAACCTCTCAGCGCTATCGCCAGGGGCTCAATCGCCAGTGCAAACAGTAATGGGGACAGAGGACATCCCTGCCTTGTCCCTCTATAGAGCCGAAAATATGCCGATCCCCGTCCATTCGTGACCACACTCGCCACTGGGGCCCTATACAACAGCTGCACCCATCTAACATACCCCTCTCCGAACCCAAATCTCCTCAACACCTCCCACAGATAATCCCACTCCACTCTATCAAATGCTTTCTCGGCATCCATCGCCACTACTATCTCCGTTTCACCCTCTGGTGGGGCCATCATCATTACCCCTAACAACCTCCGTATGTTCGTGTTCAGCTGTCTCCCCTTCACAAACCCAGTTTGGTCCTCATGAACCACCCCCGGGACACATTCCTCTATTCTCATTGCCATTACCTTGGCCAAGACCTTGGCATCTACATTGAGGAGGGAGATTGGTCTGTAGGACCCGCATTGTAGCGGATCCTTTTCCTTCTTTAAAAGAAGCGATATCGTTGCTTCTGACATAGTCGGGGGCAGTTGTCCCCTTTCCTTTGCCTCGTTGAAGGTCCTCGTCAGTAGCGGGGCGAGCAAGTCCAAATATTTTCTGTAAAATTCAACTGGGAATCCGTCCGGTCCCGGGGCCTTTCCCGTCTGCATGTTCCTAATTCCTTTCACCACTTCTTCTACCGTGATCTGTGCTCCCAATCCCATTCTTTCCTGCTCTTCCACCTTGGGAATTTCCAGCCGATCCAAAAACTCCATCATTCTCTCCCTCCCATCCGGGGGTTGAGCTTCATACAATTTTTTATAAAATGTCTTAAACACTTCATTCACTCTCTCCGCTCCCCGCTCCGTCTCTCCATCTTCGTCTCTCACCCCCCCTATTTCCCTCGCTGCTCCCCTTTTCCTCAATTGGTGTGCCAGCAATCTGCTCGCCTTCTCTCCATATTCATACTGTACACCCTGCGCCTTCCTCCATTGTGCCTCTGCAGTGCCTGTGGTCAGCAAGTCAAATTCCACATGCAGCCTTTGCCTTTCCCTATACAGTCCCTCCTCCGGTGCTTCCGCATACTGTCTGTCCACCCTCAAAAGTTCTTGCAACAACCGCTCCCATTCCTTATTCTCCTGCTTCCCTTTATGTGTCCTTATTGATATCAGCTCCCCCCTAACCACCGCCTTCAACGCCTCCCAGACCACTCCCACCTGAACCTCCCCATTGTCATTAAGTTCCAAGTACTTTTCAATGCATCCCCTCACCCTTAAGCACACCCCCTCATCCGCCATTAGTCCCATATCCATTCTCCAGGGTGGACGCCCTCTTGTTTCCTCCCCTATCTCCAAGTCTACCCAGTGTGGGGCATGATCCGAAATGGCTATAGCCGTATATTCCGTTCCCCTCACCCTCGGGATCAATGCCCTACCCAACACAAAAAAGTCTATGCGTGAATAGACTTTATGGACATAGGAGAAAAACGAGAACTCCTTACTCCTAGGTCTACTGAATCTCCACGGGTCCACCCCTCCCATCTGCTCCATAAAATCCTTAAGCACCTTGGCTGCTGCCGGCCTCCTACCAGCCCTGGACTTCGACCTATCCAGCCTTGGTTCCAACACCGTGTTAAAGTCTCCCCCCATTATCAGCTTTCCGGTCTCCAGGTCTGGGATGCGTCCTAGCATTCGCCTCATAAAATTGGCATCGTCCCAATTCGGGGCATACACGTTTACCAACACCACCATCTCTCCCTGTAATTTGCCACTCACCATCACGTATCTGCCCCCGTTATCCGCCACTATAGTCTTTGCCTCGAACATTACCCGCTTCCCCACTAATATAGCCACCCCCCCTGTTTTTCGCATCCAGCCCCGAATGGAACACCTGCCCTACCCATCCTTTGCGCAGCCTAACCTGATCTATCAGTTTCAGGTGCGTTTCCTGTAACATGACCACATCTGCTTTAAGTTTCTTAAGGTGTGCGAGTACTCGTGCCCTCTTTATCGGCCCGTTAAGCCCCCTCACGTTCCACGTGATCAGCCGGGTTGGGGGGCTTCCCACCCCCCCCCCTTGCCGGTTAGCCATCATCTTTTTCCAGCTTCTCGCCCAGTTCCCACGCGGCTGTATTTCTCCCAGACGGTGCCCCCCCGCCCCTCCTTTCCCGCACCCACTCCCCCCTTTCCCCAGCAGCAGCAACCCAGTAATTCCCCCCTCCCCCCCCCCCCCCCCGCTAGACCCCCCGCTAGCGTAATTACTCCCCCCATGTTGCTCCCAGAAGTCAGCAAACTCTGGCTGACCTCGGCTTCCCCCCGTGATCACGGCTCGCCCCGTGCGGCGCCCCCTCCTTCCTGCTTCTCTATTCCCGCCATAATTATCATAGCGCGGGAACCAAGCCCGCGCCTCTCCCTCGGCCCCGCCTTCCATGGCCAACGCCCCATCTCCTCTCCCTCCCCACCTCCCCCCATCACCACCTGTGGGAGAAAGAAAAGTTACCATACCGCAGGATTAATCATACAATCCCTCTTCGCCCCCCCCCCCCCCCCCCCACTCGTCCCACCACTTTGTCCAAACGTTCATTTTCGTAGTCCAATCATTCCAATTTTTCTTCTACAATAAAAGTCCACGCTTCATCCGCCGTCTCAAAGTAGTGGTGCCTCCCTTGATATGTGACCCACAGTCTTGCCGGTTGCAGCATTCCAAACTTTATCTTTTTTTTGTGAAGTACCGCTTTGGCCCGATTAAAGCTCGCCCTCCTTCTCGCCACCTCCGCACTCCAATCTTGATAGACGCGGATCACCGCGTTCTCCCATTTACTACACCGAGTTTTCTTCGCCCATCTAAGGACCATTTCTCTATCCTTAAAATGGAGAAATCTCACCACTATGGCTCTGGGAGCTTCTCCTGCTCTCGGTCCTCGCACCATAACTCGGTATGCTCCCTCCACCTCCAACGGACCCGTCGGGGCCTCCACTCCCATTAACGAGTGCAGCATCGTGCTCACATATGCCCCGACGTCCGCCCCCTCCACACCTTCAGGAAGGCCAAGAATCCTCAAGTTGTTCCTCCTTGCGTTATTTTCCAGTGCCTCCAACCTTTCCACAGATCGTTTCTGGTGTGCCTCCTGTATCTCCGACTTCACCACCAGGCCCTGTATGTCGTTTTCATTCTCTGCTGCTTTCGCCTTCACGACCCGAAGCTCCTGCTCCTGGGTCTTTTGTTCCTCTTTCAGCCCTTCAATCGCCTGTAATATCGGGGCCAACAACTCTTTCTTCATTTCCTTTTTTATCTCCTCCACGCAGCGTTTCAAAAACTCTTGTTGTTCAGGGCCCCATATGAAACTGCCACCTTCCGACGCCATCTTGGTTTCTGCTTGCCTTCCTTGCCGTTGTTCCAAAGGATCCGCTGCAATCCGGCCACTTTCCTCTCCTTTTTCCATCCGTGTCCAGGGGGAACACCCTTCTGGTTTACCGCACGGTGTTTTCAGCCGTTAAAATTGCCGTTGGGGCTCCTATCAAGAGCCCAAAAGTCCGTTTCACAGGGAGCTGCCGAAACGTGCGACTCAGCTGGTCATCGCCGCACCCGGAAGTCCTCAAGTGGAGGAGCTTTGACCAATGTAAAATTATACAGAATTTGAAGGTGCGACACTGCAAACAGGGAATTACAATAAGCACGTTGCCAAGAGGGACCATTTATTTTTACATAATTACTATGTAGCACTGTTGCTTTGCAGCGCCTGGGTCTTGGGTCCGATTCCCGATTGGGTGACTGTCTGTGTGGAGTCTGCACGTTCTCCCCGTGTCTGCGTGGGTTTCCTCCGGGCGCTCCGGTTTCCTCCCACAAGTCCCGAAAGACGTGCTTGTTAGGTGAATTGGCCATTCTGAATTCTCCCTGTGTATCCGAATTTGGTGAATTAGGGCTTTTCACAGTAACTTCATTGCAGTGTTAATGCAAGCTGACTTGTTATTAGACATAGAATTTACAATGCAGAAGGAGGCTATTTGGCCCATAGAGTCTGCACCGACACTTGGAAAGAACATCTCACACCCCCACCCTGTAACCTAATAACTCCACCTGAGCATTTTTGACACTAAGGGCAATTTATCATGGCTAATCCAGCTAACCTGCACATCTTTGGACTGTGGGAGGAAACCGGAGCACCCGGAGGAAACCCATACAGACACGGGGAGAACGTGCAGACTCCGCACAAACAGTGACCCAAGGCGGGAATCGAACCTGAGACCCTGGAGCTGTGAAGCAACGGTGCTAACCACTGTGCTCCCGTGCTGCATTTTGGAAATGGTTGCAATAAGGATGTTCTTTCCCCAAATTAGTTCAATACACTTAATGTCAATGATAAACAGTCACTGTGAACACAGGGCAGGTTGGGTAAATGCAGTCTGAACATAACACCACACATCTAAAATTGACCAACCCCTGTTGCCCCACAATACGTGCTGAAGGGGCAGGAAAGAGGTGGCGAGTTTGTTTTGGAGGGTAAAGGAGGTGAACACTCATTTCGTTAGACTGAATTCCCCTTCGTGCTTGCACATGGTGCCAATTTAATGCGAGTTAAATGATCACGGGTGTTTAAAAACAAATGAAAGAGTACCTGCCCAAGATTCTTGGCGGAAGATATTTTATAAAAATGTTCAGCCACACCCAAGTCAGCCCCCAATCACTAAACAAGGCGATTTGATTTTAGGTGTAGAATTCCAGACTGCCAATCATAACCCTCATCCACTTTTTCCATTAGGAACAGCACAATTCTGCTCTACCTACACATCGCTTCTCTGGCGATTTAGATATTTGGAATACCTCGTAATTATCGTTAGACCTTTGACAATCAGATAGCAGCACCTTAGAGCAGGATATCCGTTTGTGGAAATCCGGTTTATGTTTTTCAGTATTCCTCATCCTTTTTTTGCTTCTTGTTGTGTTGCTCTCTCCGTAGAATCCATAAAATCTCTACAGTGCAGAAGGCGGCCTTTTGGCCCATCGGGTCTGCACTGACCCTCCAAAAGAACACCCCGCCTCGGCCCAACCTATCTCTGTAACCCCACCTAACCAGCACATCTATGGATACCAATGGGCAGTTTATTGTGGCCAATCCACCTAACACCACAGGCGGAATTCTCCGTTCCTGAGGCTAAGTTCCGACTCCAATGGAGAATCCATGGGTGGTTCCCGACGGGAAAATTGGCGCAAACCCCTCACCAATTTTGGTACCGGTGAGGGGCTAGCACCGTCGCCATGTGGAACACCCGCAGCTCGCGGGGAAAATGGGCGGAGAATCGCTGGGTCCCGGTCTGCGTATGCGCGGGGCTGCCGAGCTGCACCGGTCGCACCGGAAAGCACGGCACTGACCGTGCTGGAACGCTAACCCGCCCACCCGCTGGCCAGCCCCCCCCCCCACCACTCCCCCCAGCCCTAGCAGCAGCTCCCCGGTCAGCGTCACGGATCCCGGACGAGTGTGCTGCCGCTGGACACTGTCCACAGCCGACACGCTAGGTTCCTGATCACTGGGATCACACGTGGCCCACGCCGTCGGGAACTCAGCCCATCGGGGTGGGCTGGTTGATGACGCTCCAACGCCTTTGCGACTGCGCGCGGCGCGTGTCTCGATGATGCTGATTTGGAGGGGCGGACCTTCGCAAACCAGCACCAAACCTGCGCCTGCCCTGAATCCGGCATCAGAAGCCAATCTCCTCCCGATCGTCAATCCCGATTTTGCCGTCAGTCTCCGGAGAACCCCTCCCCACATTTTTGGACTATGGGAGGAAACCGGAGCACCCGGAGGAAACCCACGCAGACACGGAAAGAACGTGCAAACTTCACACAGACAGTCACCCGAGGCCGGATTCAAACCCGGACATTGGCAACGTGAGGCAGTAGCACATTCCTGCCCCTCCTCCCACCAAGCCCTGTACTTCTCAGACGAGGAGGTGGACCATTGCACCAGTTTGTGCTGCGACCCGGCCTGAGTGAGTGTCTGAAAAAGAAGCCTGTAAAGATGTCCTGTCTTTAGAAAACTAAAATTCCCCTCTGATCTGTAAATAATTACCGCGGCAATGTCACAAATGTGAACCATGTGACAGGTACAGAAATGTTAACTTGATTGTTGCCCTCATGTTCTGATTAATATAGAAACTCATTCAGCAAAAGTAATAATATTTTTCTGACAAATCTGAAGATGAAATACTGCTCCGAAAGGTGACGGTTCGTAGTTTACGTTCAGAACCGTGACCCACATTTTAGTCCCTCAGGTAAATTAAATTTAAACATTACTTCAGGTGCTGTCTTATTTAGACTCTGCTCGATTGAGTTTGGGCAGCAGTAAATCTACTTAACTAGTGCCGTTGGGATAATATGACGCAGTAAAGATTTAACCAAGTTAAAGGGTTATCAAGATGAGTTACAGTGCAGCCCAATGATATAGTTTAGATGCACTGGATTTTAAATTAGATACAGGAGAGGCTGACAGCTTTATTGAGAGGCCTACAATACTGTAAAGTTGGACCTCACCGCCACACCATTAAAATAAATCACTCTTAGCTCTACGCTGTATTCACACCGAGCTGCCATCCTAGCCTCGAGACTAGATTTTAACTCCTAGTGGGGGATTTTAACTCCTGGGCCTCCTTTGCATGGCAGCCATCAGAGCTGACTGGCACGAGCAGGATTTTGGGAGGTCAACCAGGATCTAATTGAATGACAAGAACAGACTCAAGGGGCCTACTCCTGTTGCTATGTTCCTGAGAGGCCGTTGCCAGGGAGGCACGGTTGCTGCCAGCCAGGAATACGGTGGGTGGCAAGGAAGGAGTCGCCATCATTTTATGGGGACAATGAAGGAAGACATGGCTGGAACAAGCCCAGGATTAACTGGGGAACATTCCCACACCCAGTTAAAAAAATAATTGTTGGACCCCAAATCTAACCTGATCTACATTTTTTATATTCGTTCAGGGGATGTGGGAGCGTTGACTGGGCCAGCATTTATTGCCTGTCCCTGAGGGCATTTAAGAGTCAACCAAATTGCTTTGGGTGTGGAGTCACATTAGGCGTAACCACGTAAGGATGACAGATTTCCTTCCCTAAAGGACATTAGTGAACCAGATGGGTTTTTACGACAATCAACAATGGTCGATTTAAGCCTTTAATTCCAGTTTTTTTATTGAATTCAAATTTCACCATCTGCCGTGGTGGGATTCGAACCCGGGTCCCCAGAGCATCACCCTGTGTCTCTGGATTACTAGTCCAGCGAGAAAACCACGACACCACTGCCTCCCAAAAGCTGGACCTGCCTGCCTTCCTGTATGGATCCTTGTGTCCCTCAGACAACCCGTTCCAATTGCAGAAGATCGCAGGATTAAAGGCATCGCCCTCCATTATAACTCCTCGTTCAGCTGGTTTGTGCCAAGAGGGCAAGTTTAAAATGGGGCCTTCAATGTTACCATTCCTTTCATAACAGCGTGTGCCAACCAATTGTCTTCACCCTTTGTCCCTTGTGTTAGAAGCCCCAATTCCTCTTATGGGGTCCGATGGTCTAATGTTGCTGCCTGTTATGTCAGGTCCCCACCGGGCACCTTTGCACGGGCTTTATGCGTGCGTGGGCACATTGCTGTCACTTTGGAAGCAGCTGTTTTAATGGGGTATTGACCGAGTCCCCCCTCTGTATCGTTTGCTCAGTGGCATGAATAAAATTTCCTTCATTTCTGCCTGTCTGTATGTGGCTTCACGGGCTGGTTCTTATTAACTCGGTAGAATTCTAACAGATGTTCACAGTGACTGACTCTTATGGCGATGTAGCTGTTGGCACTGAGATTATCTGAACAGATTGCTGTGATGTTACTTTTTCAAAAAAAAAAGATATACCATTTTTTTGTTTGACATACAGATGCTCCTTTGTTTGCAGTTTCCAGAAGCAAGAATTGTCATTCCCTCACCATGCGCACGATATCAATGAGAGAATCCATTCCTGTCAGCTCTTTTTAAGTCGCGGCTGAGTGCACAGAATTTCAAGAGAGCAGACAGCATGTGGGGAACAGAGGCTGACAATGACGTTGCTCCTCAAACCTACAATCGTCCAGCTGAGCTCTTTCCTCTGCACAAGGCACAACTGAGGGAGGGGGGGGGGGGGGGGGGGTCTTTGAAATCACAACAGCGTTTCAGAGGGCAGACAGCGGGGGAAACATTTCCACTTACGAGGGAGGCCAGTACGAGGGGCAACGGATGCAAGAGAGTCACTGATATGTTCAGCAGGGAAGTCAGGAGCAACATCTGTACCCAGAGAGTGGTGAGAAGGTGGCACTTGCTACCACAGGGAGTAACGGAGGCGAACAGCATTTACAGTGATAAAACCGTGAGGGGGACAGGAATAGAAGATATGCTGATGGGAAAGGAGGAAGAAGCCAAGCCCAACTCATTTATAAGAGTTCAAGACACCCCCCCCCCCCCCCCCCACAACTGCCCACACATGCATAGAGTACCCAGGGCCTGAGGAAGAATGCCAGCCTAGCACTCTGGCAGTGTCCTTGCCAGGTGGCAGTGCTGCCTGGGCATATTGGCAATGCCAGACTGGCACCCATGTTGCACCACCTGGGTGCGAGACTGGCACTGCCAAGGTGCCAGGTTGCCACACAGCCCAGAGGGCGACACCTGGGGGCCGCCAATCCTTCATGAGTGCCCTTCCATCTGGCCCCCGTGTGTGGAGACCAGCACTGAACGGCGCTTGCCCGAGATCTCCAAGGCAAGAGGGCGTTAGATCCCACACCTTGGGTAGATCCTGGAAGAGGAATCTCCACCTGCTGTGCCGTCCCGCGCTGCCTTTCTGTTTGCTTTCCCATTGTGTCTGCATCTATCCATTGATCACCTTAACCCTCCAGCTCTCCTTCTGGCCTCTGTCATAAACACCCGTCCTGTTGATAGCTTCCAGGTCAAGGGCCGCCAGGTCACATGAACCAGTGTTTCTTACTATCCAAGAAAATGACAATTTATTCCTTCAAAATTGAAGCAAACTTTTAAAAGTCCCTTTCAAACAGATTCAGCACGCATTTTTGAAGAAATTACAAGCTTTCCTTTCTTCACTGCTTCCAGGTCAAAGGTCATTGCAATAACCTAAACCAGCACTACCCAAATGCTTTCCTGGTGAGATCCTATATTAATGTCCCAGACGGTTCATAATCCCAGAGTGAAAATCTGGGTGGAGTTGTGAGAGTATTTGAGTGGGGTGGGGGGGGGTGAAGAGTGTGGTCTTCAGTTGCTAAGCGGGGTGAGGTTGACCACGATAGGAATTGTTTAAACTGCAGGACTTTTAAAGAAGCACGTGTCTTATCTCAGACTTTTTCTCAGCATTAAGTCGCCTGAAAGATCTGTCTATTAACCCTGCTCACCATTCGAGAAAGACACAAGGCGGCCTCACATCGATAGCGCTCAATCCAAACTCCATGGCAGCCATCAATGCCTCAGAGCTCATGAATCACAACGCTTGCCTCACGACCCCTCTGGGGGGGGGGGGGGGGGGGGGGCGCGTCACGATCAACCCACTTCAGTTCCCAAAGTTTCAGTTGACCCCAGCACCTGTAATCTTTTGCAGGAGAGAGTTTCAGATCTCCACTGCGCTTTCTGTGGAGAAATTCTTCTTCAGTTCGTCCCTGAATGGTCAGACTCCAATTGTGAGATTAAGGAGGGAAGGGAAGGGTGCAGGTCAGTACAACCTACAAACAAGGGACTTGCGATGAATTGCTAACATGTCCACTCCAGAAAAGGAAACAATGAGAAAGAGGAACGTACGATTAGTGCAAAACTGCATCTCACTCTGATGCAAAGTTGAGAGTTCAGCAGAAGAGGCCTGCAGAGTGGGGATCATATCTGGCTGTTAGGTGTTATAACCTGCCTGCTTACCATTGGCTGGGGACTAATGACAATCCCACAATCCTGTGGGAGTATGAGCTTGCCCAATGAGGGGGGCGGAGAAACCATTAGTAAACTCCAAGTATAAATAAAGCTGGCCAGTTTGGAACCAGCAGGAAGGAGTGTGCAGCAAGGGAAGTTGCTGCTGTTGTTATATATATATATATGTTATTGTAAATAAATGTAATTACTTTGTATCCTTAAAACTCGTGCTGGATTCTTTGTGGCCCTCACAAAACTGGCGATGAGGGTTAAAGTGAATAGCTGTCTACACTGCTGAAGCCACCTCCCTGGATTTTTGTTGGATACAGGTTGGAAGTTGTTTTCTATTATACCATGCCTCTGTACAGACGTTTGGATGTTTTTGATGCTGCGCTGGAAAGCTGGAACAAGTACGCACAACGGATGCGTTACTATTTCCGGGCTAACAATATCACCGAAAACGATGTCCAGGTGGTCATATTGCTCACCGCCTGCGGTCCGCATACGTTTGGGGTGATTAGGAGCCTTACGTACCCAGCTGCGCCAGACACCAAAACGTTTGATGAACTTGTGAATATAGTGCGGCAACATTTTAACCCAACCCCATCCACGATAGTCCAGCGTTACCGGTTTAATACCGCTGAGAGGACCCCTGGAGAATCCCTTGCCGACTTTCTATCCAGGCTACGCAGGATTGCGGAGTACTGTGACTATGGTGAGACCTTGTCAGAAATGTTACACGACCGTTTGGTTTGCGGTATTAACAATGCGGCCACCCAGAGAAAGTTGTTAGCTGAGCCAACATTGACTTTTCAACAGGCCATTCAAATAGTATTGTCCCGAGAGAGCGCAGAACGAGGAGTGCAGGAGCTACAGGGAATGGAAGTTCATGCCTTGGGGCGCAACCCCTTCCGTCCGAAAACGTCCCCCCGCACTCCTGCGGTACCTTGGGCGAGGCGACGTCCGGACCGACGCCAGTAGCCGTCGGACATTCCTCCCCGAAGGGAGCCTTCTCCAGAACCAATAGATGAGGAGCCATGTCCATGTCAGACTTGTAGGCGCCGACCCCGTCGCGGACGCCGGTCCTGGGGGCGCGTCGTTCTGACCGAAACTGGGACCAGCCCAGGGGTCGTAACTGGGACCAGCCCAGGGGCCGTACCTTCCATGTGGATGAACCTGTGGCGACTACTCCTGAGGTCGTGGAGACGGAGGACGACTGCCTGCAGCTGCATTGTGTGGCAGCTCCCCGTGTGGCCCCCATTAAGGTGACAGTACGTGTCAATGGTCACCGGCTTGAGATGGAGTTGGACACTGGCGCAGCGGTCTCCGTGATCGCCCAGAGGACATTCGACCGCATCAAGCAGGGTATACAGACCCTTACATTAACCGACTCACAGGCCAGGTTGGCCACCTACATGGGGGAACCACTGGACATTGCAGGAACTACAATGGCCCCTGGTGTTTATGGACGCCAGGAGGAGCGTTTTCCACTTATAGTGGTGCGCGGCCATGGGCCCAGCCTGTTGGGTCGGGACTGGTTGCTCCATTTGCGGTTGCAATGGCAGCACATCCTCCAAACAGTTTCTGAAGGGTTGACTGAGGGGCTAGGACGATACCCAGATGTATTCCAGCCTGGTTTGGGGAAAATAAAAGGGGCCGTAGCCCGTATCCAAGTTGAACCAGGAGCCACGCCGCGCTATTTCCGGGTGCGCCCGGTGCCTTACGCCTTGCTCGAAAAGGTAGAAGGGGAGCTCACTCGTTTGGAGAGTTTGGGTATTATCAGGCCTGTCCGTTTTGCTGACTGGGCAGCACCAATTGTACCTGTAATGAAGCCAGATGCCACAGTTCGCTTGTGTGGCGACTATAAACTTACAGTGAATACGGCTTCCCGACTCGACCGATATCCAATGCCTCGAATAGAGGATCTCTACGCGAAGCTTGCAGGTGGATTCCCGTTCACAAAATTAGATATGAGTCACGCCTACCTGCAGTTGGAGCTGGACCCTGCCTCCCGACCATATGTAACGATTAATACACACCGGGGCCTGTATGAATATACACGGTTGCCCTTTGGAGTATCCTCTGCCTGCGCTACTTTTCAACGTGTTATGGAGGGCATTTTGAAAGGTTTACCACGTGTTGCTGTCTACTTAGATGACATTTTGATTACAGGGACGTCGGAGCAGGAACATTTTGAAAATCTGGAGGCTGTCCTTAGACGCTTTTCGGAGGCTGGAGTCCGTTTACGTCGCACAAAGTGCGTATTTCAGGCAAAGGAAGTAGTCTACCTAGATTATCGGGTGGACCGCGAAGGTTTGCATCCCGTCGCAGAGAAGGTGCGTGCGATTCAACAGGCCCCCGCCCCGACTGACACTTCGCATCTTCGTTCTTTTCTCGGTCTCGTAAACTATTACGGGAAGTTCCTCCCCAATCTGGCAACTACGCTGGCCCCGTTGCACCTTCTGCTAAAGAAAAATCACACCTGGATTTGGGGTCAGCCGCAAAAACGCTTTCCGGCGGGTAAAGCAACAATTGTCGTCGTCTGGGTTACTAACCCACTATGATCCTGGAAAGCCTTTGCTCGTCACATGTCATGCAACCCCGTATGGTATTGGGGCCGTCCTGTCCCACAAGATGGAGAACGGGGCCGAGCGACCGATAGCTTTCGCCTCCCGCACATTGACTGCAGCGGAGAAAAAGTACGCGCAGATCGAGAAGGAGGGCCTGGCAGTGGTTTCTGCGGTGAAACGCTTCCACCAGTACGTGTATGGCCGCCATTTCACTATCGTGACTGATCATAAGCCTCTGCTGGGACTTTTCAGAGAGGATAAGCCAATACCGCCCATTGCTTCCGCACGGATCCAGCGCTGGGCTTTGTTGCTTGCTGCATACGAGTATTCTCTGGAGCACAAACCAGGAACGCAGATAGCAAATGCCGACGCACTGAGCCGATTGCCTTTATCGACCGGCCCCCACGACCGGTGAGGTGGTTGCAACCCTAAATTCTATGGACACCTTGCCTGTCACGGCATCACAGATCCGTGAGTGGACCTAGACGGAGCCAGTCCTGTCAAAGGTTCGGCACATAGTCCTGTATGGTGGGCTGCATAGACAGCTCCCAGGTGAGTTGCGGGCATTTTCCTCCAAGCTGTCAGAATTCAGCGTGGAAGACGGCATCCTCTTGTGGGGGACGCGTGTGATTGTCCCGGAAAAAGGCCAGGTGCTGATACTAAGAGACTTGCACAATGGGCATCCAGGTGTGACCAAAATGAAAATGTTGGCCCGGAATTATGTCTGGAAGCCAGGCCTCGACACCGACATTGAGAAGGTGGCCCAAAACTGCTCCATTTGCCAGGAGCATCAGAAGCTTCCGCCGGCCGCGCCCCTACATCACTGGGAATGGCCAGGGCGGCCTTGGGCACGCCTGCATGCAGATTTCGCAGGCTCTTTTCAAGGATCCATGTTCCTTCTATTAATTGACGCCCAGTCTAAATGCCGAGAGGTGCATAAGATGCAGGGGACAACGTCCTGCGCAACAATTGAAAAGATGCGTTTGTCCTTTGATACGCATGGCCTCCCCGAGGTGCTGGTCACGGATAACGGCACTCCATTCACGAGTGAGGAGTTTGCGAGGTTCAGGAAGATGAACGGTATACGCCATATCCGCACTGCCCCTTACCACCCGGCTTCAAATGGGTTGGCAGAGCGCGCAATGCAGACATTCAAAAGAGGCCTAAAGAGGCAGTCTTCCGGATCAATGGACACGAGACTGGCTCGCTTTTTCTTTACGTATAGGACCACCCCCCATGCGGTGACTGGGGTAGCTCCCGCCGAACTCCTAATGGGCCGGAGACTTCGCACCCACCTCAGTATGGTTTTCCCGGACATTGGCGCAAAAGTACGCCGCACACAAGAACAGCAGGGACAGGGATTTTCTCGGCATCGGCCGATTCGGCAGTTTGCGCCCGGTGACCTAGTGTTCGTTCGGAATTTTGCTGGTGGTGCCCAGTGGGTTCCTGGCATAATCTTTCGTCAAACGGGCCCTATATCTTACCAGGTGCAAGCCCAGGGTCATCTCCAGCGCAAACATAGAACATAGAACATAGAACAATACAGCGCAGTACAGGCCCTTCGGCCCACGATGTTGCACCGAAACAAAAGCCATCTAACCTACACTATGCCATTATCATCCATATGTTTATCCAATAAACTTTTAAATGCCCTCAATGTTGGCGAGTTCACTACTGTAGCAGGTAGGGCATTCCACGGCCTCACTACTCTTTGCGTAAAGAACCTACCTCTGACCTCTGTCCTATATCTATTACCCCTCAGTTTAAAGTTATGTCCCCTCGTGCCAGCCATATCCATCCGCGGGAGAAGGCTCTCACTGTCCACCCTATCCAACCCCCTGATCATTTTGTATGCCTCTATTAAGTCTCCTCTTAACCTTCTTCTCTCCAACGAAAACAACCTCAAGTCCGTCAGCCTTTCCTCATAAGATTTTCCCTCCATACCAGGCAACATCCTGGTAAATCTCCTCTGCACCCGCTCCAAAGCCTCCACGTCCTTCCTATAATGCGGTGACCAGAACTGTACGCAATACTCCAAATGCGGCCGGACCAGAGTTCTGTACAGCTGCAACATGACCTCATGACTCCGGAACTCAATCCCTCTACCAATAAAGGCCAACACTCCATAGGCCTTCTTCACAACCCTATCAACCTGGGTGGCAACTTTCAGGGATCTATGTACATGGACACCTAGATCCCTCTGCTCATCCACACTTTCAAGAACTTTACCATTAGCCAAATATTCCGCATTCCTGTTATTCCTTCCAAAGTGAATCACCTCACACTTCTCTACATTAAACTCCATTTGCCACCTCTCAGCCCAGCTCTGCAGCTTATCTATATCCCTCTGTAACCTGCTACATCCTTCCACACTATCGACAACACCACCGACTTTAGTATCGTCTGCAAATTTACTCACCCACCCTTCTGCGCCTTCCTCTAGGTCATTGATAAAAATGACAAACAGCAACGGCCCCAGAACAGATCCTTGTGGTACTCCACTTGTGACTGTACTCCATTCTGAACATTTCCCATCAACCACCACCCTCTGTCTTCTTTCAGCTAGCCAATTTCTGATCCACATCTCTAAATCACCCTCAATCCCCAGCCTCCGTATTTTTTGCAATAGCCTACCGTGGGGAACCTTATCAAACGCTTTGCTGAAATCCATATACACCACATCAACTGCTCTACCCTCGTCTACCTGTTCAGTCATCTTCTCAAAGAACTCAATAAGGTTTGTGAGGCATGACCTACCCTTCACAAAGCCATGCTGACTATCCCTGATCATATTATTCCTATCTAGATGATTATAAATCTTGTCCCTTATAATCCCCTCCAAGACTTTACCCACTACAGACGTGAGGCTCACCGGTCTATAGTTGCCGGGGTTGTCTCTGCTCCCCTTTTTGAACAAAGGGACCACATTTGCTGTCCTCCAGTCCTCTGGCACTATTCCTGTAGCCAATGATGACATAAAAATCAAAGCCAAAGGTCCAGCAATCTCTTCCCTGGCCTCCCATAGAATCCTAGGATAAATCCCATCAGGTCCCGGGGACTTATCTATTTTCAGCCTGTCCAGAATTGCCAACACCTCTTCCCTACGTACCTCAATGCCATCTATTCTATTAGCCTGGGGCTCAGCATTCTCCTCCACAACATTATCTTTTTCCTGAGTGAATACTGACGAAAAATATTCATTTAGTATCTCGCCTATCTCTTCAGACTCCACACACAATTTCCCATCCCTGTCCTTGACTGGTCCTACTCTTTCCCTAGTCATTCGCTTATTCCTGACATACCTATAGAAAGCTTTTGGGTTTTCCTTGATCCTTCCTGCCAAATACTTCTCATGTCCCCTCCTTGCTCGTCTTAGCTCTCTCTTTAGATCCTTCCTCGCTACCTTGTAACTATCCATCGCCCCAACCGAAACTTCACACTTCATCTTCACATAGGCCTTCTTCTTCCTCTTAACAAGAGATTCCACTTCCTTGGTAAACCACGGTTCCCTCGCTCGACGCCTTCCTCCCTGTCTGACCGGTACATACTTATCAAGAACACGCAGTAGCTGATCCTTGAACAAGCCCCACTTATCCAGTGTGCCCAACACTTGCAGCCTACTTCTCCACCTTATCCCCCCCAAGTCACGTCTAATGGCATCATAATTGCCCTTCCCCCAGCTATAACTCTTGCCCTGCGGTGTATACTTATCCCTTTCCATCATTAACGTAAACGTCACCGAATTGTGGTCACTGTCCCCAAAGTGCTCTCCTACCTCCAAATCCAACACCTGGCCTGGTTCATTACCCAAAACCAAATCCAACGTGGCCTCGCCTCTTGTTGGCCTGTCAACATATTGTTTCAGGAAACCCTCCTGCACACACTGTACAAAAAACGACCCATCTATTGTACTTGAACTATATATTTTCCAGTCAATATTTGGAAAGTTAAAGTCTCCCATAATAACTACCCTGTTACTTTCGCTCATATCCAGAATCATCTTCGCCATCCTTTCCTCTACATCCCTAGAACTATTAGGAGGCCTATAAAAAACTCCCAACAGGGTGACCTCTCCTTTCCTGTTTCTAACTTCAGCCAATACTACCTCGGAAGAAGAGTCCCCATCTAGCATCCTCTCCGCCACCGTAATACCGCTCTTGACTAGCAGCGCCACACCTCCCCCTCTTTTGCCTCCTTCTCTGAGCTTACTAAAACACCTAAACCCCGGAACCTGCAACATCCATTCCTGTCCCTGCTCTATCCATGTCTCCGAAATGGCCACAACATCGAAGTCCCAGGTACCAACCCACGCTGCCAGTTCCCCTACCTTGTTTCGTATACTCCTGGCATTGAAGTAGACACACTTCAAACCACCTACCTGAACGCTGGCCCCCTCCTGCGACGTCAAATCTGTGCTCCTGACCTCTATACTCTCATTCTCCCTTACCCTAAAACTACAATCCAGGTTCCCATGCCCCTGCTGCATTAGTTTAAACCCCCCCAAAGAGCACTAACAAATCTCCCCCCCAGGATATTTGTGCCCCTCAGGTTCAGATGTAGACCATCCTGTCTGTAGAGATCCCACCTTCCCCAGAAAGAGCCCCAGTTATCCAAAAATCTGAAACCCTCCCGCCTGCACCATCCCTGTAGCCACGTGTTTAAATGCTCTCTCTCCCTATTCCTCATCTCACTATCACGTGGCACGGGCAACAACCCAGAGATAACAACTCTGTTTGTTCTAGTTCTGAGCTTCCATCCTAGCTCCCTGAAAGCCTGCCTGACATCCTTGTCCCCTTTCCTACCTATGTCGTTGGTGCCAATGTGGACCACGACTTGGGGCTGCTCCCCCTCCCCCTAAGGACCCGGAAAACACGATCCGAGACATCACGTACCCTTGCACCTGGGAGGCAACATACCAAACGTGAGTCTCTCACGCTCCCACAAAATCTCCTATCTGTGCCCCTGACTATAGAGTCCCCAATTACTAATGCTCTGCTCCTCTCCCCCCTTCCCTTCTGAGCAACAGGGACAGACTCCGTGCCAGAGGCCCGTACCCCATGGCTTACCCCTGGTAAGTCGTCCCCCCCACAAGTATCCAAAGCGGTATACTTGTTTCTCAGGGGAACGACCGCAGGGGATCCCTGCACTGACTGTTTTTTCCCAGTCCCTCTTACAGTTACCCACCTATCTCCAATCTTTGGTGTAACTAATTCCCTGAAGCTGCTATCTATGACCCCTTCTGCCTCCCGAATGATCCGAAGTTCTTCCAACTCCAGCTCCAGTTCCCTAACTCGGTCTTGGAGGAGCTGGAGATGGCAGCACTTCCTGCAGGTAAAATCAGCAGGGACACTAACTGCATCCCTCACCTCAAACATCCTGCAGGAGGAACATTGCACTCCCTTCCCTGCCATTCCTCTAACTTTCTACCAAGATCTGGCTAACAACTAAATTAAATTTTTATAAAAAATAATAATATAATAAAAATATGGTACTTACCTCAGACCAATGGGTTTTATTATTAGGTTAGAGGAGGAGGGTGGGTGGGAGACACTACACGTGTAGTGTCTCGGGTTTCCTCTCCACCAGAATTTATTGGGGAGGGTCTTCCCAGACGTCCGCGGGTCGACTTCCTGATCCCGCCTAAAAAACTAATTTAAAAAAAAAAGAAAAATTCTCAGCTCCTGCTGAAATTGACTAACCAGCCAGCTCCACTCCCGCCGAAATCGACTGGCCTGCCCCTGCAAAGAGAAGTGCTTTTAAAGGTTGACTTACCTCCCAGCAACCTCCTTCCGCAATGCTCCCGCTGAAACTGACTAACCAGCTGCTCTCACGCTGCCGAAATCGACTGGCCTGCCCCTGCAAAGAGAAGTGCTTTTAAAGGTTGACTTACCTCCCAGCAACCTCCTTCCGCAATGCTCCCGCTGAAACTGACTAACCAGCTGCTCTCACGCCGCCGAAATCGACTGGCCTGCCCCTGCAAAGAGAAGTGCTTTTAAAGGTTGACTTACCTCCCAGCAACCTCCTTCCGCAATGCTCCCGCTGAAACTGACTAACCAGCTGCTCTCACGCCGCCGAAATCGACTGGCCTGCCCCTGCAAAGAGAAGTGCTTTTAAAGGTTGACTTACCTCCCAGCAACCTCCTTCCGCAATGCTCCCGCTGAAACTGACTAACCAGCTGCTCTCACGCCGCCGAAATCGACTGGCCTGCCCCTGCAAAGAGAAGTGCTTTTAAAGGTTGACTTACCTCCCAGCAACCTCCTTCCGCAATGCTCCCGCTGAAACTGACTAACCAGCTGCTCTCACGCCGCTGAAATCGACTGGCCTGCCCCTGCAAAGAGAAGTGCTTTTAAAGGTTGACTTACCTCCCAGCAACCTCCTTCCGCAATGCTCCCGCTGAAACTGACTAACCAGCTGCTCTCACGCCGCCGAAATCGACATGTAGACCACGTTCGGTTCAGAAGACTATCCCCTCAAAAGATTCCCCGCCCCCGGAGCTCATTTCTACAGCCGCAGAGACCAGAGACAAGGGAAGGTAGTCCTCACAATCTTCCACTGGTGCCTCACTTGAAGCCTGCGCAGGTCGTTACAGAACCGAATGGAGATAGAGACGCTGACATGACGGAGGCAGTAGACTCTGACTCCGAGATGGAGACACAGGACGCATCAGAGGGGGAATCCTCGGGTCCACGGGCCGTGGATGTACAACCGTTGCGCCGTTCATCACGGAAGCGCCGGTCTCCGTCTCGTTACACTCCGCCTGATCCAGCGCCGCGTGCAAATGGTGTCCAGCCTGCGGCAAAACGAGTCTGATGCCCTCCTTCGCCAGGGTCTTTGGTGGATTCCTTGGACTTTGTGGGGGAGGGATGTTATAACCTGCCTGCTTACCATTGGCTGGGGACTAATGACAATCCCACAATCCTGTGGGAGTATGAGCTTCCCCAATGAGGGGGGAGGAGAAACCATTGGTAAACTCCCTGTATAAATAAAGCTGGCCAGTTTAGGAACCAGCAGGAAGGAGTGTGCAGCAAGGGAAGTTGCTGCTGCTGTTATATATATATGTTATTGTAAATAAATGTTATTACTTTGTATCCTTAAAACTCGTGCTGGATTCTTCGTGGCCCTCACAAAATTAGGTTTAAAAAAAAAATGAACAGTGACTTTACTATAGAACTGTCAGCATGGGTCCACAATGATTTTAGCCTCAAGACTTCCAGTAACTCTTCTTGTGGCCATGCTTGCCGTCTCGGCTGACTGCAATATATTTCCTATTGTCTGTAATCAGGTATATCTCGTGCTTACTCACAAGGGCAAACCCACGAGCCTCACACAAACACACTGGAACTGCAAGAAGTCTAATTCAGGGCACAGTCTACCAATGCGACTAAACTCCAAGCAATAGCTGGCAGGGCAATTACAGTGACTCTCATCGGAGTGACACCCCATAGAATCAAACTTGAGGCAGTACGTTTGTGTTGATTTTCAACAGCAACAATAATAATAATAATCCACATTTATATAGGCCCTTCAAAGTCATGAAACGCTCGACACACCCAGGTGTGTACTCAGACAAAGAGCGACACAGAACCAAAGCGTGGGCCAGAGGTCCCAGGTCCCGAAGCTCCCAGTATATTGAGGCTCCCGCCCCCCTCAGCCCCAGCCGCGCCCCCACATCCCACCCCCAGCCTGGCCCTTCATTCCCGCCCGATGAAGATTTATTACTTTTTCAGTTTGGCACCCTGCTCCGACTAGCCAGTTAAGTGGCCACTTAAGTGCCTTCATGGGTGCAAGGGTGGGCTTCCCGTCCAAGGCCCTGTCCACCCGACCTGCAATTTTACAGCCTTTCTCCCACTCACCGGGCAGGATTCTCTCAGCCCGGGGCCAGGCCGGAGAATCCCTGCGACTGGTGTGAATCGCGCCATGCTGCCCCGACGCCGGAGCGCCATTCTCCTCAGAGCGGAGAACGGCGCCATTGGCATGGCGTGGTCGATGCGGCGCTGGTCGGGGGCTGCTCTATGTGGCCCCCCCACCGATTCTCGGGATGGGCCGAGCGGCCGCAGCAAAAATCCCGAGTCTCACCAGCTCCGTTCTAATCTGCTCTCAGCCGGCGGGACCTCAGCGTGGAAGGGTCCGGGGGCAGCCTGTGGGGGGGGGGGGGATCGACCCCGAGGGGGGCCTCCGTTGTGGCCTGGCCCGCGATCGGGCCCCACCGATCGGCGGGCTGGCCTCTCGGGCTGTGGGCCTCTTTTCTTCCGCGTCGGCCTCTTTAGCCCTACGGCATGTTGCATCAGGGCCGGCGCGGAGAAGGGAGCCACTGCGCATGCGCGGACCCCGCGGACCCAGTTGAGGCTGAGATCAGCAGCTCGAGCGGCGTGGGCCACTCCCGTGCCATGCTGGCCCCCTATAGGGGCCAGAATTGTTGACTCTGAGGCCGTGTTGACACCGTCGGGAAATGCGATGGCGTTTCCGACGGAGTCAACACTTAGCCTCAGGATCGGAGAATCCCGCCCCCCCCCTGTCTCAGAACCACGTCGGGGAGAGGCGGGTGGGGAGGGTAACTTTCTGAGAAACATATGGCAATAAAATGCCACTAGCGTTAAAGAAAGGTCCTCAGCAGGAATGCGCAGCCATGGCCGCACATAGTCCCGTTTTCGACACCGAGGGGCTCCTCGGTATGGCGAGACATTGGGACGCCATTTTTAAAAGCCGATCTCCGAGGTCCCATCACGATCCCCCACCCCACAAAGCAAGGGTCCCCGGAAACCACCCCCCCCACCCCCCCACACACATCCCCCAACAGGAGTGCAGCGCACCCCCAACCTGATCGTCAGCTGGGGACCCTCCTTTGTGTGTTAAGGCTAGGGGTGCGGGGCTAGGGGATCGCCTTGGGGGCCTCGCAGATCAAAATGGGTGGACATGGGTGGAGAGAAGAGAGAGAGAGAGATTGAAAGGGCAACGATAGAGGAGGCAGGGATGGGTGGAGAAGAAGCAGAGTTTGTGGTTGGTAATTAGGATCTGGTGGGATAGGGGACAGGAAACAAACATTATTACAATAGCTGGTCCCTTTGAAGGATGGAGCTTGTAAGGTACAAAGCCAGGCAGTTTTACATTTTAAGCCTCCCTGTGAATACTAGACACAAAGTTAACACGGCCTTTACTGAGCAAAGGGATTGTGTTAGCAGCTGAAATGTTGTCTCCTTCTACTTTCCAGTTGTGTTCTTGGCCACCTCCCAGTTTTGTAGTGGGTTTGGTGGCTGCAGCTCCAGTTCCGTGTGCTGAGCTGCGTTTGGTCGTGGCAGCTGTTTCTGGCTGTTGATGAGTGTAGATCCTCTTCTTTGGTGGTCTCGTGGTGAGCTTGTGTGTGTGTGTGTGTGTGTGTGTGTGTGTGTGTGTGGTGGGCGCGCATCCGGTTCCCTGGTCCTTATCTGCTGGGCGTTTGCTCAGTTGCCAGGTGGTCTTGTCTCGGTGCCATGGAGTTCTTAGAAAGCTGACATTCCTGTGCGCGCGGGCATTGGGTACCCCAGAAGCCCTCCTCGCCAACACTCATGGGAGTCGGAACTGGGTTCAAAACATCTGTTCCTGAGTTCATCACGGTTGATATAAATTACATTGATGTGCCCCTCCTCAATGTTCCCTTCGCTTTACAAATGCCACCAGCAATGCTTCAGAATTATCCACCCTCACAGTCCTCGCGTCACACATGTGTTCACATTGCCAGTTCCTCATTCTCACGGTGCGACAGATTTACTTTGTATTTTCTGTATTTTTGCGATGATCCCTGCTTTGGTTTGGGCCTGTGCACAGCTTCCCTGTTCAATCATAGCTCCCTGCGGCTGAACTAGCAGCACAAGTCATCTGGATTAATTTAGTCTCATTACCCCGGCAGGAAAGTATTAGTCAGGCAAATCTGCTTCTGTTATGAGGTAGCTTGAATTTCGGAGGGCTCACTGGCTTTATTTTATGCCTGTTCATTTGACTTGCTAACTGCATTTCTGCACATTCTGTTGGCAGATTGACCACCATCGACCCCAATTGTCCTTTCGGGAGAGAGCTGCCAAGTCTGGTCACCAGTTTTTGATTTGCGGCATCGATTTTTTATTTTTTTGCGAAAACTATTTCAGGGGTACAGTTGGCAGACATTCCTTCCCTGACGCATTCTACCCCGCCCCCACCCCACCCCACCCCCACCCCCCTTACACACCATCACTCCAAAGAGGTTTTTCCAACCCTTTCTTTCTCAACTCAATAAAGGAAATGAATCAGCTACCATAATCGATAAAATGAATCATCTCAAGCTTCTAGGTCGGCACCCCCTCCCCCCCCCCCCTTCCTCCCCACAGACTGTGTGCCTGGGGTCGCGAGAGTTTAGAGGTCTCGAGTTCCGAGTCAGCAATAGCTGCGGTGGAGCCTGGACTGAGTGACAACAGGCGTGAGGCCTTTTTTAAAAAAAAACATCCTCGCGTGTTTTTCTCCCGGTGAGAGTTGCTAACAGACAGATCTTTGACGCTGAATTAAAAAATAAGTCCTACAGTTTAAACACTTCCTAACATGCTGAACCTCACCCGCCACAACACCCCATCCACCTCACAGCAACCACAGCCATGCTGAAAAAAGTCTTGTAGCCCCTCCTCCCTCCCCAACCCCCGTCCCAGATTTTCACTCTGGGGTCACCCAAAAGGCTGGGGCCTTTAATTGTCGTCACACCGGTGAACGGTTTGCGAAGCACTACAACAAGCACCACTCTAGATAGCTTCCCATGTGTTTGAAAGGGGATTGGCATTATTTTATTTTATAAATTTAGAGTACCCAATTTTTTTATTTTTCCAATTAAGGGGCAATTTACTGTGGCCAATCCACCTATCCTGCACATCTTTTGGGTTGTGGAGGCGAAACCCACGCAGGCACGGGGAGAATGTGCAAACTCCACACGGACAGTGACCCAGGGCCGGGATTCGAACCCGGCTCCTCAGCGCCCGAGGCAGCAGTGCTAACCACTGTGCCACCGTGCTGCCTGGGATTGGCATTATTTTCTACTCTGTTCAAAATTAAGCTTGCAATAGCCCTCTCGAGACCCAGGGGGAACTGCCCGATCAATCTCCCCGTGGGGTTGACGGAATAGGAGCTCCCCTGCTGAGGGTTGGTTTAGCTCAGTGGGCTAGACAGCCGGTTTGTGTAGCAGAACAATGCCAGCAGCGCGGGTTCAATTCCCGTACCAGCTTACCAGACCGGTGCCGGAGTGTGGCGACGAGGGGCTTTTCATTGCAGTGTTAATGTAAGCCTACTTGTGACAATGAAGGTTATTTAATGGGCGGAGGCCCATTGACTGGGCGCACAGAATCATCTCTGAAAAGCCGGCCCGGATTGGGACCGGCATGATCAATGGGCGCGGTCGGGACCTTTGTGTTGTACGTTGCGTACAAAGCTGAAAATAAACCGCCATTTTGATTCACCTTCTCGGGCCTCCTGAACTTTCAGAAAGCACAACTATTTTTCACCCTATCCACCACAATTTATGAAATTGTACAATACGTAAGGATGTCATTTGGCCCATTAAAAGGCATTAAAGGAACATCAGTGTTTTTGGAAGTCACCATTTTGGGTTCAGAGGCAGCATTAGCAGGTCTGTCATGGAGCGTCACTTCAGATAAGGCCTAAGGTCTTTCCAAGGCCTCAAAGTGGCTCACACAATCTCTCTAACAGCAAGAGTTGCCCTTTTGGCCTGTTAATGCTGGGATTCCCAGGGCAAACCAAGAAACCCCCCCCCCCCCCCCGGCATTCTCCCCTCACCCACGGCATAGAGTGGCAGAGATCTGCCCTTGGAAAACCCATGTGCAATTCTGCCCCATTTTCCAGTCCTTAATGGGGCAATAAGCCTCAAATAACAATATTTCTCTGAACGCTTGTCAGCCATTTGAGTCTCATGGGCTACATAAGACTGTTTAAAATGGCGAGTCTCTTGAACTGGCCAGAAACTTCGGTAAAACGAATGTAATATCTCCCTGCAGATCCCTGAAGGACAGTGTGGAGTGAAGATGACAGGTGATTATTTTTCTGATGCAGTAAATATTTTATTATAACCAGAGGAGCTACAGAAACCGAAGTGTGCCTTGAAATAGAAAGAAAAATGGGCAGAACAATTAAATAAATTTTGAACTTCAATCCCTGCTGCGCCTCTACTGAATTTATAATCTGTTCTCCGGCTCCTTACGTTTTGCTGTAGTTACTTCTGCCATTGACCATCTTTGTTCCCACTGAATCGCCGCCCCCAAGGCTGTGCAGGACCCAACTATCTGGGGAATATTGTGAAGTACGGTCGTTTGCCAAATTGGGGAGAAGGTGGTTGAGTGGTAATGTCACTGGGCTCGTCACCCAGAGGCCCAGGCTAATGTGTTGAGGGACACAGGTTCAAACCCCACCACGGCAGCTGGTGGGATTTAAATTCAATTCATGAATCTGGAATTGAAAACCAGTCCCAGTAATGGCGACCATGGCAACTCTTGGTGATTGTATTTTTTTTTCAATGCATCTGGTTCACTAATGTCCTTTAGGGGTGAAAATCAGCCGTCCTTACCTGATCCAGCCGACATGTAACTCCAGACCCACAGCAGTGAGGTTGCCATCTGAATGTGCCCCCCCCCCCCCCTCCCCCCCCCCCACCACCACCGTGAAAGTATTTTTAAAAATCGAGACGAAGTTGACCTTGGCTTTCAGAACACTTTTAAGAAAATGGAGCTGAGGTCTTGGCGTTCTGAGGTCAGAGTTCAGCATGGCTGGTCTTTTCTGCCCAGACAAGACTTCAGCCAACCCAGAGCATCCAAACGCTGTTGCCACTGCTGCTGCCCGAGGTGCTCCCATCAGGAGATCTGCAGTCAAGGGTGTCTCACACTCCTCTGTCTTGCTCCGTCCTCACACATCCACTGTAGCTCGTCTACGACCGATCTGTGGTGTCCGTCATCAAACTACATCCAGGTTCACCCCTCTTTCTGCTGGGTCCACTTTGCCCTCTGTAGCTTTTCGGCTCTGATCAAGTGGCCAAAATCCTGACATTTTCTATTCTCGGTGTCGCCTTTTGAGTTTTTATTTGCAATTTCAAGCACCTCTTCATTTGTCTTACGTTCTGCACACGGAATTTTTTTTACCACACGTCTCAGCATTCTCATTTCGAAGGCCCGCATTTCCCTCCACAGACCTTTGGCGGGGATCTTGGACCAGAGATTCCTGCCCCAAGTCAGCGGACCTTCGGCTGGTCCGTCAGGTTTTCTGGCCCCTGGCTGGAAAATCCTGGCTTTTATTCCGTGTCCAGGAGCAGGATTTTCTGCGCAACCCGCTGCATGTTTCGCGAGGCCGCCCGCCCCATTGGCCGATCTTCCGGTCCCTCCATTGTCAACGGCGGGGTTTCCCTTTGAGGGAAGGCCGGAAGCTCCCGCTAACATGATCGGCCAAATTCCAGCCTAGGTTTCTGAGGCCTACAGGAAGGTGGACAGAATGTAGCGTATTAGGAGTTGTGTCCTTGCTGATGTGTTGGGTGCTCTGCTACACAGATGAACCAACATGGTCGCAGATGTTACAACTCAGTTTTATTACTAACATATATTTACAGTGGTAAACTGGTTACTGAGGTTCGATCACAACCCTTGAATCTGTGGACCTATTCCTAATACTATCTTGGAGTGGCACTCAGCACATGGTGGATGTCTGAGTGGCTTGCTGTGAGCTCTGTGCCCTGAGCTGTCTCCTGCTGGAATGCACCGGAAGTGTCGTGTTCCCCGTTTTATAGTGTGTATGCTCTTGCCTGTCATTGGCTGTGGTGTTGTGTGTGTATTGATTGGTCCATTGATCTGTCCATCAGTATGCATGTATGTTTGCACTATGATGTTTACCTGAATATAATGACACTTGCTACAAGCTTGAGGTCCCCTGCTGTGAACACGTCCTTCATCATATTACATCATGCTTCCCTTTTAACATCAGGCTCGAGAGAGAATCCTTTCAACAAACACATTGCAGAGTCTCTGGCTTCAAAGACCTGGCCTTGTGAACGGAAGCAGTGATGTAAAGCTCACAATCCCACACTATGGCACCCAGTGCTCAGGTGAATCCCAACTGAACACTTCATCGCATTCTTACAAATGTTTAGAATCAATACTTGGTTAATAGGGGGAGAGCAATATGGGCTGGCGGACCAGTCTGTTTAAACTATTTTCTCAGCCAAAGTGGAGGATAAGGACATTTATACATGAAGACATGAAGATTAAACTAATTTATATTCCATCTTCTTCGCCAAACGGCCTTGCAGCAGTTTTGTGCTGATGAAACGTTTGAGCTTTTTTTCCTCAGATGGGGACCCATAAAAGAATTACTGGAACCTGAGATACAAATTAACAGCAATTTGAAAATTCTAATGGGTAATGCCTGTATTTACATAGACAAATTGTGGGCTCGCTTAATCAACACCTTGAATACAGTGAGACAAATAAAGGATTTGATTTATTTACAATCATAAACCACACTAGGGGCAGGATTTTACAGCTCCGTCACAACGGGGGTAGGGCTGGTAAATTCACGGACTTTTCAAAAGTCCATTGACATTGGCGGAACGCGGACCCGGCCCGCAAAATAGTCCCTCCCCCTTTGGCCGGCTCGCGCACCCCGGATCACCCCCCCCCTCCACAGTGCCCCCAGACCCTGATAATGTCCCCCCCCAGCCTGCGGATCGGCCCTCCCCCGACTGTGGTGGTGTTGGGCTGAGTCCACAGCCGCCACGCCGAGTTCCCGACGGGTGAGACCACACGCGACCGACGCCGTCGGGGTCATGGCCGGTCGGGGGCGGAGCATCTGGGGGGCGGGCCTCGGGCAATGTCCTGAGGCCGTCGATACGTAGGACGGAGTACTCTCTGGGTACGCCGCTTTGGAGGGGGTGGAGCATCGCGAAAGCGGGGCCACGCCCGATTTAGTCGGGAACTGTAATTCTCCGGCCGATAGCCGAATGCGATTTCCCCGTCGCCGACCGGAGAATCCAGCCCTCAATCTTTTGTTTCTTTACTTACTTACACATTACCGCGTACCTTCTCCCTGCCTCCGCCCGCCCCACCCCTCCCCACTTTGATTCTACACCATCATCCCTTTCGTCAGTTAATCTCTCCCTCCCTCTCTCCTCTTCCACACCTTCCCTCAGGGTCTTTCCTCCCATCCGCCAAGCCCTCTCCCACTCTTTTCCCTGTTTAAAGCCTGTTGGATCTCTTAAATTTTCTTGGCCAATGTCAGCTTTGTTTTGCTCTCTCCACAGATGCTGCCAGACACGCTGGGAATTTCCAGCACTGGACGAGGTGAATTAACTAACTTTCCGTTTGCGGACGATCCAAAGTTACTTCAAAAGAGATGCATCAGGATTGGGAGATCTATGAATTCTGAATTCTCCCTCAGTGTACACGAACAGGCGCCGGAATGTGGTGACTAGGGGATTTTCACAGTAACTTCATTGCAGTGTTAATGTAAGACGACTTGTGACAATAAAGATTATACAATGAGGGTCACAGTTGTGCTGAATATTGTTCAGGCAAAAACAAAAGAGTTAAATCAGCTTGTCCCATCAGGAGACCGACAAAGTGAGGCACATACAGCTTGGTGTTTTCCTGAAGCAAGTTGGAAACTCTTTTTTTGTGTGTGTGAAACCACTGTGACCTTTTGAATGAGAGGGTGAGTGGCAGCTGTAAAACAGCACCGTGATATAGCCTTGTCTCAGTCTTGGCTACAGAGGAGTGAACAGAACCATTGCCCTAATTCTGGGTGCTGAAGGAAACCTTCACTTAGCTCCCAGTCGAATAACTTGCAGATTTTGTGATGTGCCATCAACGAACACGAGACGAGTACTGAACGTAACCGAGGCTTCAATAAACTAAACAGAAAGCCGCCTGGCCTCTTGGCCACGAACTGGGGCAGCGGCGGAGACCAGCCACCTTTATACCGAGCCCGAGGGGAGGCGGAGCTAGCAGGCAGTGGTTTACCACATTACATATAATACAGTGGCAGTTTACCACAATACACAGATTATATACTACAGTGGTTCAGAGCCAGCAGGGACAAGCCCAGGCATGTAGCAATGCAACAGTACAATACAATACAGTGGTTTACCACACTTTGGAAACCTTTCATGAATATCTGACTTCAAAAATAAGCTTGAGCTCATTAAGGTGTGTTCCACAAAGTGAGAAACTAAGTATTAAGGAAGATATTTTGCTACATTGCAAGTTAATCATAGCCATTCCATTTCACATCTTTAGGCATCGAGCGAATCATTGGTTCTGCTCATTTTACATTTCTTAATAAACTTGTTTCATAATTTATAGCCTGAAAAATTATGGTCTTTCAATGTTTTGTCCCCGAGAGGAGTTGGAATTACCAATCATAGTGAGGTTATCAGTAAGAGATTTATTACACCCCAGACATGCTATCGCTCGGGCCATTGCATGTAAAGCTCAGGTTACTGGTTTAAAAAAAATATTCTTATTAGCATATTTGCAAGTTTTTATAATAATAACAATAGCGACATAAACATGGCACAATAAACATTTCCACCCCCATCACAATCTTCACACACCCCGACCACAAAACAACAGACCACCCCCACCTTTGGAATTCTGCTTCTGCTGACATTTTAATTTTCCCCGAGAAAGTTGACGAACGGCTGCCACCTCCGGGTGAACCCCGACCATTGACCCTCTTAAGGTGAACTTTATCTTCTCGAGACTGAGAAACCCAGACACGTCACTAACCAGGTCTCTACACTCGGGGGCTTCGAGTCCCTCCACATTAACAAGATACGTCTCCGGGCTACCAGGGAGGCAAAGGCCAAGACGTCGGCCTCTTTCGCCCCCTGAAATCGCGGCTCTTCCGACACTCCAAAGATCGCCACCTCCGGACTCGGCCCCACCCGTGTTTTGAGTACCGTGGACATTGCCTTAGTGAAACCCTGCCAAAACCCTCTAAGCTTCGGGCATGCCCAGAACATGTGGACATGATTTGCTGGGCTTCCCGCGCACCTCGCACACTGATCCTCAACCCCGAAAAACCTGCTCATCCGGGCCACCGTCATGTGTGCCCGGTGGACTACCTTGAATTGTATCAGGCTGAGCCTGGGACATGATGAGGAGGTATTAACCCTGCTTAGGGCATCCGCCCACAGACCCGCCTCTATCTCCCCTCCTAGCTCGTCTTCCCACTTGCCCTTCAGCTCCTCCACCGGAGTTTCTCCGCCTCTGAAAGCTCCTGGTAAATATCCGATACCTTCCCCTCTCCCACCCAGGTACTGGAAACTACTCTATCCTGTATCCCCCGTGGCGGCAGCAGCGGAAAGGCCGGCACCTGCTTTCTCAAGAAGTCTCGTACCTGCAGATACCTAAACCCATTCCCTGCTGGCAATTCAAATTTATCCTCCAAGGCTTTCAAGCTGGGGAAGCTCCCGTCTATGAATAGATCCCCCATCCTTCTAATTCCTGCCCTCTGCCATCTCAGGGACCCACCATCCAGCCTACCCGGTACAACCGATGGTTATTATAAATCGGGGTCCAAACCGATGCTCCCTCCACTCTCTTATATCTCCTCCACTGCCCCCAGATTCTCAGAGCCGCCACTACCACCGGACTTGTGGAGTATCGGGCCGGCGAGAACGGAAGAGGTGCCGTTATCAGTGCTCCCAGACTGGTGTCTTTACATGACGCCGCCTCCATCCGCTCCCATACCGACCCATCCCCCACTACCCACTTTCTAATCACGGCTATATTAACCGTCCAGTAGTCATTGCAAAAGTTGGCAGCGCCAACCCCCCCCCCCCCCGCCTGTCCCCGACTACGCTCCAGCAACACTTTCTTCACCCGCGGAGTTTTACCCGCCCACACAAAGCCCGAAATAACCTCATTCACCCGCTTGAAAAAGGCTTTGGGATGAAGATGAGGAGGCACTGAAAGATAAACAGAAATCTGGGGAGGACCGTCATTTTCACGGTCTGTACCCTCCCAGCCAGTGATAGCGGGAGCATGTCCCATCTCTTAAAGTCCTCTTTTGTTTGTGATACGAGCCGGGATAGGTTTAACTTGTGTAGTACCTCCCATTCCCGGGCCACCTGGATTCCCAGATATCAAAAGCTCCTTCCTACCATTCTAAGCGGCAGCTCTCTCAGTCTCTTCTCCTGTCCTCTTGCCTGGATCGCAAACATCTCGCTTTTCCCCATGTTCAATTTATACCCTGAAAAATTACCAAATTCCCCGAGGATCCGCATAACTTCCCCCATCCCCTCCAACGGGTCTGAAATATACAGGAGCAGGTCATCTGCGTAAAGCAAGACCCGGTGCTCCACCCTCCCCCAAACAAGCCCTTTCCAGTTCCTAGAGGCTGTTAACGCCATGGCCAATGGCTCTATGACCAGAGCAAACAGTAGCGGGGAGAGGGGGCACCCTTGCCTCATCCCTCGGTGCAGTTTAACGTACCCCAACCTCAGCGGTTCGTACGTACACTCGCTACTGGTGCCTGATAGAGCAACCGCACCCAGTCAATGAAGTCCTCACCAAACCCAAACCTTCCCAGCGCCTCCCACAGGGAATTCCACTTCACCTGATCAAAAGCCTTCTCCGCATCCATCGCTACCACCACCTCCATCTCCCCTCCTTCTGAGGGCATCATAATAACATTTAGAAGCCTTCGAACATTGGCCTGGAGTTGCCTGCCCTTAACAAATCCCGTCTGGTCTTCCCCTATCTCCCCGGGACACAGTCAACTATCCTTGTGGCCAGTATCTTAGCCAGCAGTTTGGCGTCCACATTCAGTAGAGAATCGGCCTGTATGACCCGCATTGCTCCGGATCCTACTCCCATTTCAGGATAACAGAAATCGAGGGCTGCGACATTGTTGGGGGGGGGGGGAGGACTCCCTTCTCTCTTGCTTCGTTAAATGTCCTCCCCAGCAGTGGGCTCAATATCTCTGAAAGCCTCTTATAGAATTCCACCGGGTAGCCGTCAGGTCCCGGGGCCTTGCCCGACTGCATGCCCTCCAGCCCCTTGATTATTTCCTCAATTTCAGTTGGGGCTCTCAGCCCTTCCACCAGATCCTGATCCACCCTTGGGAACCTCAATTGACCCAAAAACTGCCTCATCACCTCCACCCCAGCAGGACGTTCTGACTCATATAATTTGCTGTAAAAGTCCTTAAACACCTTGTTCACCCCCACTGAGTCCAGGACCGCATACCCACCTCTACTCTTTACTCTCCCTATCTCCCTGGCCGCCTCCCTTTTTCTGAGCTGGTGCGCTAACATTCTGCTAGCCTTTTCCCCATACTCATAAATCGCCCCCCTTGCCTTCCTCAGCTTTTCCACCGCTTTCCCTGTAGTTAACAGCCCAAACTCCACCTGTAACCTCCGCCGCTCCCTCTGTAGCCCCACGTCTGGGCCTCTGAGTATCTCCTGTCCACCTGGAGTATCTCCTCAACTAACCTATCCCTCTCAGCCCATTCCGCCTTTTCTCTGTGGGCCCGTATCGAGATTAATTCCCCTCTGACTACTGCCTTCAAAGCTTCCCAAACCGTTGCTGCAGAGACCTCCCCCATATCATTTGTTTCCAGGTAGTTTTGGAAGGACTTGTTCACCCGCCCACAGATCGCTTCATCCGCTAACAGCCCCATATCCAGCCTCCATAGCGGGCATTGTCCTCTCACCAAACTAACCCATAGATTCACCCAATGTGGGGCATGATCCGACACTGCGATTGCCGAGTACTCACTATCCACCACCCCTGGTATTAGAGCCCTGCTCAGAACAAAAAAGTCGATGCGAGAGTATACCTTGTGGACATGGGAGAAAAAAGAAAGCTCCTTCGCCCTTGACCGTGCAAACCTCCATGGGTCTACTCCCCCCATCTGTTCCGTAAACCCCTCAAATTCCTTTGCCGCGGCTGGCACCCTCCCTGTCATAGATTTTGACCGGTCCAATTCCGGATCAATGACTGTATTAAAATCTCCCCCCATGATCAGGTTATGTGACTCTAAGTCTGGGATCTTATCTAACACCCGCCTCATAAATTCACATCGTCCCAATTCGGAGCACGTACATTCACGAGTACCACCCGCACCCCCTCCAGCTTCCCACTCACCAGTATGTACCTACTCCCCATGTCTGACATGATTCTCCCTGCCTTGAATGCCACTCATTTATTGATCAAGATCGCTATCCCCTAGTCTTTGAGTCCAGCCCTGAGTGGAACACTTGGCCAACCCACCCCTTCCTCAATCTCGTCTGGTCTGTAACCTTTAGGTGTGTCTCTTGTAGCATTGCCACGTCCGCCTTCAGTCCCCTCAAATGCGCAAACACTAAAGCCCTCTTGACCGGCCCATTCAACCCTCTAACGTTCCATTCCATGTAATCAGCTTGGTCAGGGGGCATCCCGTTCCCCCCTCCCCGCCTGCCGACTAGCCATCGCTCTTTTTAGGCCAGCCTCCAGCTCGTGCCTCCGGCCTCCTCGAGCTCCACCTTGGGCATTCGCCGTCCCCGACCTCCCATTTGTCCCCTCGTAACAGTTCCTCCCCGGTCAGCAAAGCAGCTCCCCCACCGCCCCCCCCCCCCCTCCCCACTCCCCCCGCCCCATTTCCTCACTCCCTGGTAACAGCACTAGAAACCCAACCCCCCATATCAAGCTCCAGCTTAACACCTGCCCGCCCCCCACTGTGCTTCCGTGAGTCAGCTGACCAAAGCTGACTTGATAGCTCCCACCCATGGCACCAAACAGTGGGGGTGGGATTCTCCCATGCCGCGCCGTATGGGAGAATCGCCGTCCGCGCCATTTGTTCCCACGGCACCGGTTCGATGCCGGCAGGAGATTCTCCGAGGAGCAGAGAATCGGCGCCATTTGCGCCGGCACGTTTGGCGCGGCGCCGGTCGCGGGCGGGCCGCCAATTCTCCGGCCTTGATGGGCCGAGCGTCCGCGCGGGAACGGCAGAGTTCCCGCCGGCGCCGTTCACACCTGCTCGCAGCCGGCAGTAACTCTGCACATCGGGTCGGGGGGGGGGGCCAATTAGGGCCGGCTACCAAAATTCTTCCCAGGAACCAAATCCCCCAAATCAAACATTCTTTCAGCTTCCTTCGAGTCGTGATGTTTTCCGAGTTGTGACGTTTTCCCGTTTTTTTCCCCTGTTTAACCTCCATCCTTCCGCCTAATTTGGAAATATAAAATCCAGTCGCGTTCCAATGGATAACTCGGCTGGCGTTACCCCTGTGGTGACATGGAGTTTAATTGGCGATTAGGGAATGGGCCAGTCTGGTTTGTAAAGAGGCCGATGGCTGTCTCTTCATGGCTGCTTTCAATGCCTGGACGGCTCTTTCGGCCGGTCCATTTGAAGCAGGGTTGCGGGGAGCAGTGTGAATACATTGAACCCTGTCGGTTCTCATAAAATGTTGGAATTCTTCAGGAGTAAAGGCAGTCCCATTATCTGAGACAAGAACCTCGGGCAGCCTGTGGATGGCGAACGTCTGCCACAATTTCTCAACCATCACCAACGAGACGGTGGACTTATTGTATATGTCCAACCATTTGGAGTGAGCACCTACGATGAACAAGAACATGGGGCCCATAAATGAGCCAGCAAAGTCAATGTGTAGTTGCACCCAAGGTCCACCTGGCCACTCCCAAGGGTGAATGTCGGCCGTGGATGGAACACCTTCCTGCATTTGGCATTGGTCACATTGTGTGACCAGGTTCTCTCTGTCAATGTCCATCCCAGGTCACTCCACTTAACTGCATGTGAGTATTTTCAACTTTGCCATTCCAGGATGGGAACAGTATAGCTCCTGTGAATGACAAATTCCCAGCGGGGGTGGGAATGACCCCCCCTTGCTCCCCATAATAATAAGTGGTCTTCACAACTTAACTCATCTTTTCTTATTTGAAAGGGTGGCAACTGCTCAGAGCTGTTATCATAATGCCAGCCGTGAAGGACTATGTTCTTGCCTTTTGATAATAAGGGGTCCTTTGGGGTCCAAAGCTTGACCTGTCGCGTCAACATTGGCAGTTTAAGTAAAAAGTATAAAGCAAGAACGATTTCCTGTGGTACTTGCGGAGGCTGTATGCTGTCAGGTTAGGGAAAGACGGCTCAAAGCATCCACGGTTGAAATGTGGGTGCCCAGCCTATGTTAAAACGTGTATTGTTAGGCTGCTAACAATAAAGACCAGCGTTGAACCCTAGTTGCAGCCATGGGTGGCTAACGGCCCTATCCTTATTAAGTGACACCAACAGGAGTTTGTAGTCAATAACTGCTATGAAATGTCACCCATCGTTGTATCAATAGAACTTTTTCACTCCAAATATTGTGGTTAGTCACTCCTTTTCGATTTGCGAGTAAGCTTGTTTAGCACTGGTCAAAGTCCTTGAGGCATAGGTGATAGGCCTTTCTGCACCATCTTCCGTTTTATGGACCAAACCCTTTCTGATTTTGTAGGGGGTGTATCGCAGGTAATTATCTCTGTTGACAGGTCAAAATGGCCCAAGTCACTGGATACCCGTAACGCTAGTTTAACTTGTTCAATGATTTCTTTCTGATGCTTCTTCCAATACCACCTTGGTGCTTCTTGAGTAGTGTGTGTAAGGGTGCCAACATTCATAGAAACCATAGAATCCCTACAGTGCAGAAGGGGGCCATTCGGTCCATCAAGTCTGCACCGACCCTTTGAACGAGCTCTCTACCCATGTCACTCCTGGCCTATCCCCATAACCCCATAGTCTAACCTGCACCTTCCTTGGGCACTAAAGGGTCAATTTAGCACAGCCAATCCACCCAACCTGCAGATCTTTGGACTGTGGGAGGAAAACGGAGCACCCGGAGGTAACGCACGCAAACACGGGGAGGAAGTGCAGACTCCGCACAGACAGTTACCCAAGGTCAGAGTTGAAACCGGTTCCCTGGCGCTCTGAGGCAGCAGTGCTAACCACTTGTGCCACCGTGCCCCCCAACATTATTGGCAAGCAGTCCCATTATCTGAGACCAGAGCCTCGGGCATCCCGATTTTCATGAATTTTAATAAATTTAAATGGCTTTACGCTGTTGCTAACTTTTGGTTGGTTCAATTGACTCTGTTTTATAACCTTTGATCTCGAGTCGCCAGGTATCTTTATGATACCGCCACGAGGTTCAAGTTCAAGTAATGATCAATAACTCAACACACCAGTTAGTAAGATTCAAATCAAAGCACATTTATTATACACAGTAAATCGCTACTCATGCATAAATTCTACTTCTAAGCTACTTCTACAACTAACAGGCCTATACCTAGCTTCAGACTGGCCCACCAGGTCAGGGGAACAAGTGGCCTTTCGTTCAGATTCTGAAACTGCGGGATTCAAAGCCGGTATGGACTGGTAGCTAGGAGCGCCTATCTCGTAGCGAGCGTTGACTTGAGACTTACTTCAGTGATGCGGCAGCTTGGACAGTCCACTATCAAGGGTTGGTTCGAGTTGCTGAGTCACCCTGTAAAGAAGAACGATTTGAACTTGGGGGCTTTACTTTATAGTCCCCAGGGGCTTCCCGCCTTTCGGGGCGGACCCCGTACCTGGTTCCAGGTGATTGGACTTCGTTCCAATCGCTTGGTTTGATTTCTCCAATACTGGAGCGGTTCCCTGATCGATGGGTGGTCTTGAGGTGTCCGTTAACATCTTTTGTGTTGGCTCCTGCTGGCGCCGGGGAGTCTGGCTTGGCTTTGTTTGTCCCAAATGTTGCGATTGTTCCCGGGGATCGCTCATCAGTATGTA